>NC_090687.1:2400000-3000000 GCF_013368605.1 Nyctibius grandis
CAGAGTTGTCTTCAATCATCTCATGATTTCAGCAGCTTGATTTTATTGTTTAAAGCGATACTCAGCAGCGTTGGGTATATCATAAAGGACTGGCAGTCAAGAAATCATGTGGCTTATTCAAATCCTGGATCACTGGCCCTAAGGCAAACACTGAGTCAGTGGCAGAGCTAGTTGTCCATGGGTCTGCTGCTGCAGGATATTCTCCATGGTGGCATATTTACCTCAGTTTAAAAACAAAAAAAACCCTCAACCAATCCCCCCACCCCATAACCTGCACATAGTTGTGTGTAGTTTACGTGTAGTTGCAGTTGCATGCTGTTAGCCTGTAGTTCGCAGTTGCTAATCCTTCTCTTAAAGAAATTCTAAAAAATAGTCAATAAATTAAAAAGCATTTCACAGGCTCTGCTTTTTTATGGCTTTCTGTAAAACGATTTTCAAAGCCGACTCCGGTTCACCCCGCTGTGGGAACTCACAGTTGACGTTTTGCTTGTCTGTAGAGCAGCAGGTTAGATTACACGGAAACATTCTGCCAAACACCCGTGCGTTTTGTTTGATTGCTGTTTTCCAAAGACTTTCATAGTCAGATAGGAAATGTAAAGCCATCTGCTTTGCCAATACAAGTAGATTGAGATAGAGAATATCTGTAGAGTATTCATTCAGACTTCGTTGTAGAAAAAAATATATGTCTTGAAATAGTACATTCAGCGTGCTGTAGAAGATTGGTAACATTTTTGCTGACTTGGACAGAAAATGCGCATGAAAAAAGCACAGTTGATTGTAAACACAGGTGAAACTTATTTGTTTTAAAAGCCTTTCTTTGTCCTAGTATGTCAACAAAACAATTCTGTATTTCCTGTTGCTATTGACTCTATATAGACCATTAGTTTGTGTCACAAGATAAGGTGCCTGCTGTGGAAAGCTGGTGGCATAACTGGTGACTGAGGTGAAGTGAACCCATATATACCAAAAGATGTGGACAAATAAAATGCAAAATAGTTCTGACTTGATGATATAAGGAAACTTTGTCACCGTTTGGATAGGCAGGTATCGGAACAGGTTGCCCAGAAAGGTTAATCGGTCTTTCTCCTTGGAGATTTTTAAGACCCTGGTAGCTAAAGCCCTGAGCACTGTGGTCTGATCCCATTGCTGATCCTGCTTTGAGCAGGTTGGACCGGGGGCTTCCGAAGGTCCCTTGGAGCCGGGGATGTTCTGGGGGTTGAAGCGTTAGCAACCAAGTCCTGCCTTGCTGCATGTTTACCTGGGCTGTCTGCTCTGCGTTTGCAAAGTGATTGATTTGATTACTCGTTAGAGGGCAGATTTACACCTAGAAAAGGCTGTGTCCTGTATGAGAAAGAGGAGGAAAAGTTCCATCTTAGCAGAGCTCTGTCTGCCTCTAAAGCAGGATTTTCAGACTCAATCTCTGGTGTCCTGAAAGGCCTGGGAACCCCCTCTGATGGGGCAGGCTGGCTCTGGTTTTGTGTTAATTGGCACTTTAATTGCGTTAATTTGACACTGTGGTTCCACAGTGTATGCTGCTGCTTCCTTGGGTGAAGTTAGCTTGTAGAGTAAGATACGTGCAGTGTTCACCTGCAGCATTGCAGTCTTGTCTGTTTACTGGAGAGACTGAACTGGGCACTTAGATGTTGACTCTTGCTCGTGCAGCATCCCGAGGCACCCTGGCCCTTCACCATGGGTGCCTCACAAGGTCAAGGCCACATCTCTTGTTTCACGGAGCTGTTGCTGTCCTGCGCAGAGCACTAGCCCGTTGTACGACGTTACGTGTTGAAAGAGCATCTCTGGCGTTACGGTCCGTCACACCCTTAGCTTTTCTCCCTGGTCACACTTCAGAAGCCCTGGGTCACACAGAAGTGGCCAGCCTAAAACCGAAAAACATCTCAGATTAGCATGCTCTTTTCACTGAGCTGATACAAATCACGTCTGATAAGATGATGTGAAGTGTGGGGAGCGGTGTCTGCAGCGAGGGTGGAATCCAGTCAGGCCGAGAAGGGCAGCCGATTGCGGTCATTAAAAGCAGCAGGCAGAAAGAGGAGCTGAAGCTGCCACTGACTCAGCTGTTTAAAAGTTGTCATTGTTTTTAAACCCCAAATCTTAAACCACTAAAGCCGTTGTAATTCTTTCACTAATTTAACACACCTAAGGTTTCTCTGCAGATTCTTTTAAGTGAGTATGTAACTAAAAAATTATGTGATAAATTTTGTTTACTCTCTAGATACATGATCTGCCATCACTTCTGCTCCCTCCTTTGAAGACCTTACTTGTTAAGGATTATAAACAGCACTTAACCGATGCTATCCTGGTTTGAGGCTGCCCTTTTGAAACAGGTTTTGTTGCTGCAGTTCTTGGTAAGCTTTTGCAGGGTATAGTCCGGCAGCACAGCTAACCTGATGCAGCCGTGGGCTGCTGTTGAAAGGGACAATGTTGTACAGTCTCAGCAGCTCCCTTGGGCTGACAGTGGCATTTGAATGACCATACATTGAGCTACTCAGAAATCTAAACCAGTAGAAAATCAACGTTTTTCCTGCCAGTTAACTCTGAGCTGGCTTGGTACGAGATCAGCTGAGCTGCTGGCACCAGCACAAGGAAGAGGCTAGAGGAAAGGGAGAGAAGTGGCTCATCTGTATGGTTAAACCATTTTCTTAGCCTTCATTTATCTTGTATTTTAAGTCCATAAACCAGCCCTGAAGCTGAAACAAAGAGTACTCCATGTTCTTATCCCTGTTATTTTTTCCACAACTGCAGTGAACTGCAGTGGAGAAGTTGCCTGGCTTAGTTTTGTTTTGATGGATTAGTTTTCACCAGGTTTCTTCTATGTCGCTGCACAAATACTCGCACCAGAGCAGGAGGGTGATAAAAGGGAAGGAGTGAGTGGCCCAGGGTGCAGGGGAGGGTGAGGAGGGTGACTGCTTACTTGCCTGAATTTGGATTGCCAGCTTCAGCTGTCTGAACTTGTGCCTGCAATTACAGTATTAGGCACTGATTATATCTGTACCCAGCATTTCACTGGTCTGGGAACGTTTTTAAAATGTTTTCTGCTTTTCTGACTTTGTCCCCGTGACATTTGGGAAATGCCCTTTCTTTTGTCCTCCCTGTAGATTTTGTTTGCTATATGCGCTGTGTAGGCTGTGGGGTTGAGATACAGGGGGCTGATTGATCCCTCGCTTACTCAGTTTGTCCCAAAGACGTAGCAATGGGGAGGCTGTGTTGTAACTGTGTGCTGGGGCAGGGGCAAGACTTGTTTAAATCACTGACTGTCTTTAAATCTTATGACTGACTGGGAGAACCCAGATAGGGAGGAAGAGGTAGGGAAAGAAGATGTCAACTGGGAGGCTCAGTCAGAAAATGTTGGGACCCACTGTTGCAGAGGAAGGTCTTGGAATGGGCATGTGCTACAGAGACTGAAGGGAACACTGGCAGCTAGAAACCTCTGAAGATTTTGCCTCACGTCCACGTTCATTTTGGCTTTCATCAGCCTTTAAAAAAGGCTTTGCTAACACTGAGGGGGGTGGGGAATGGCAATCATTGCAGTGGCTACCCTTCTCTGGGACTGAGCTGCGCAGGTTTGCAGGCGTGTTGCTGCCATACGGAGGTCACTTGTATCGTGGTCAACAGCACGGATCGAGAGGAGGCAGGTAACCTTTATTGGCCCACTTACCATGACTGCACCATCCATGGCATCCTTGCATCTTCCCTTTCCTTTAATCTTCAGTCACACTCTTCTGTCCTCACTGTCCTCACTTATAGAAGGAATTAATAAAGAAGACCAGTTTCCTAAATAGTGGGTATTGAAAATCTTCTGAACCTACATGAAACAAGTTATAAAAATATGCGTGTGTCTTTTCCTTCTTCATTCTTGCAGATGGAATTAGCTTCTCCCTGCAGAATATATATCCGTCACTTCAGGGATTTTAGTAGTTCCTGTTGTTTCAAGTTGCTGTTGGAGTCTCACTCAGAATGATTTTGCATCATGACCTTTCTGCTTTGTAGCCCTCGAAGCTGTCATGCCTGCTGTGCTATTTCTGTTGTTGTCTGTATTTTTGCAGTGTTACTTCCACAGTCCCAGGCAATCATTAGCAGCCTTCCTAGCGCATGGGGGGCCATTGTCTCTGTTAGTACTGAAGAGTTTGTACAGCAGACCCTTTAAGCAGTTGTCCAAAGCAGATTTTTGGATCAGAATTTGTTCCTTCTGTGGCCTGGAGAGGGGCACTGAGCTGGGTTTCTCACCAGGTACAGGAGATTTACATCACTTCCCCTTACCACCTGTAAACATTTTCTCTGTAAGCTTTTTCAGTGTGAATTTCAACTCCCGAGACACAGATGGTTATGCCAAGTTGTGATGCATCATGCAAGCCAGTCCCCAGGCCTCTGTTTCCAGCAACTTCCTTGTGTGCTGGTTGGTGGGAGGAGGTTTTCCTTTCTCAGCTAGCACAGCGTTGCCATACCTATGGATACACATTTCTGTCTGACAGTGTAAAAAGATTACCCACCATTCAACCATTTTCAGATGCTCTTCTTGCTTCCCTCTGTCCCACGGATATTCCAGATATTTGACCATGTCAGAGCAACTGGTGTCTTTTTATTTTTTTCAATTCTATGCATATTTTGCATAGAAAGTCAAAGGCTCAGAAAAATCTTAGTTCAATCCACAGTTAATTAGCATTCCCATCTACTTGTCGTGCTTGACTGGAATTGTAGAAGAGACTGAAATTAGCAGAATTTGTGGCTAAATCCTTCCATCGGTTGTTTGCCACCTCTTTAGTCTTGTAGGTTCTATCTGAATCCGATTGTCTGCGTTCATATCCTACCTACTCTATTGATAGTTCAGTCTGCTGTTCACCATTAACATTACCCGAACTTAAACTAGGTGTCATTAAAAATATGTTTTCCATCTGATGCTGCTATCGGAATAGTGAACCTTAGCTCCTAAAATTCAGTGCCTTGGTATCTTTGCTAGATTTTAGTCCTAACTGGATGGAGAACTTCATGAACTCGGCGAAACACCTCCTACAATTGCTTTGTGGTGTTCAGCAATCAAACAGTCCCTTTAGTCTAAAAGGTCTGTGATGCTCTGCAGGCACATGCATCGTAGAAGATTAAAGTTACTCTCATCAGTTACTATTTACAGAGCCAGATGTGTTTTCTTACTAATCCTTATGCTGTAATGAGAACGTCTGTGTTAACCATCACTGCCCTGCTACCATCAGCCTGCTTCTTCCCTTCTGGGCTGCCACATGTCTTACTGGGTTGAGTGTGCAAGACTTAGGTTTTATAAGTCCTTTTGGGCCTTTTTGCAACATTTTCTGTTATCACTGGCCTTCATTTGAATGGGTTGAGACTTGTGATTTGCTTCTCTTCCACAGCACAGCAACCACTGTACTACCTACCTATTTCCATGTGCTCTGAACTGCATTTGTCCTAACTTTATCACACTGTCATTACAGTAGTGTTTCTCAGCATATTTTTATCTAACAACCTGCTATATTCAAAAAAGAAAATCAACAAACCACCTTGTGCAGTCTTAGTGTCATGCTTCTCCTTTGCACTCCTATAGTATATGGCTTTTTGCTCCCACTTTGTTTGCACGCATGGAAATGTGTGAATTTATTCTGGTTTGGTTTGTGTATTATGAAGCCGCGGTCATTTCAAAACCACTTCTGCTTGGTAGTTGTTTTCAACCAATAATCCATTAAAGGCTGCTTTCCAAAGAAAGTCCCTTTCTTTCTGTAATTTTCTGGTGGTACTTTTCTGTGGGATGAAGACAAGTGAGCTCATTTCCAATGTGATAAGTGAGGATTCAGCTGGTGGGAATGTGTGGTTGATTTTCAGTACGCTGTTTCACCTGGGTGCATGCTTTGTATCCTGACCCTCATGGTCAAAGTAAGTAGAAGTTCCCATGTTTCAATTAAGACCTTTTTTCATTAAATATTTTCAATGCTGAAATTATCTATTCTCATTCTGCCTGTGAGCGCCCTTAACTGTTATAGGACCATCCAATTAGCTACTTGCCTGGGCAACAGGGCAGCTTTCCTAATTCAGCTGTTTTCACCTCTTACAGGAAGCAGCAAACATGCTACGTCTTATGCAGAACAGGCTGAAGGAAGAGGAACAGAACCTGCTTAAGAGTGGAAGTAAGTGGGATTTCTTCACTGCTTGTATTAGCAGAAAAATAGTGAATCAACAGAATCAACCCTGATCACACAGAATCAACCAACCAGGTTGGAAGAGACCTCAGGGATCATCGAGTCCAACCATTGCCCTGACACCACCATGTCAACTAGACCAGGGCACTAAGTGCCATGTCCAGTCTTTTCTTAAACCCCTCCAGAGATGGTGACTCCACCACCTTCCTGGGCAGCCCATTCCAATGTCTAATAACCCTTTCTGAAAAGAAATTCTTCCTAATGTCCAACCTGAACCTCCCCTGGCTGCTTTAGGTATAAGTATGCACTTACAAGCCTGAAGCAGAGGGAACGTGGGATAGATGGCAGAGCCAACAGACTATATTAGAAAAAGTAGAATGATAATAACTTTAGAAGGACAACAGTGAAATAGAGAACCTAACCTCTGTGAAACGCTCCTCTGCCTTGTAAATTTTACCTGCAGTACTGAGGGATGGAGACAGTTACCACTAAACATGCCGTGCAATTGCGGTGAGCAGATTTTAGGCTTCATTTTACTATTCTCAAAGCCTGTAAGGGCTAGCTGTGGGCACAGCACGTGTCCCAGCACGACAGGATTGCTGGTGAAAGGGTGGTTTGTGAGCAAACTTGGCGAGAGGATTCTACCCAGCAAAACGCTTGCGTGTAGGTGAGTGGTGTCATTGGTTTGTGGGTCTGCTTGGCTGCCTCATGTTACACACGTGCTGGTGTGCCTTGAAGAACTGGAATATAATTTCTGTCCTCAGCAGGTAGCCTGCCACATTGCATGGCGTGGAGCTCGGTTGTGTTCGGAGTAATTCTTTGTGGTGTGTCTATCAGATCATAACTTTCACAGATAAGACTCAGCTTGAAATGCTCTTTCTTATCACTAATCGTCAAAGTGGGGTCCGTGTTTGCCTGCTTGCATTTGCTTGATTTTAGTATACCTGCAAAATGGGAATGCAATTAAAATTGGGGATTTTTTCTTTTTTTTTTCTAAACTTACTCTTAATTAATTAGAAGTCTAGCTGAGGATCAGAAGGGAATAATAACCCCCTGAGATTTTGCAGAAAGCTAACAAACCCGACTTGGCTCCTTTTGAGCCAAGCATCAGCAAGAACTTCCTCGTTAATTACCCCTGTGAATTTAATATTGCAATACGTGCATTTTTATATGGTAGTGGGAAAAATAGAAGGGGAGTTAATTCTCAGGATCAGAGGGAGAGTTCATGAAAGATGAAATTGAGTAAGGACATAAAAGTTGCGCTTCACAGTTTGCTGGCAGAGATTTCCAGAGCAAGCTCATGAAAGAGGAAATTCACTCATTTCTGCCCATCTTTGATCTCATCTTCTTATGTCAATGCAGTAAAAAGTGAAGGAGTTTTAGCTGAAACATAGGATTTGTAATATAAATTACAAGAATGTGGAATTGTTTAAAGGATTTACTTGAGCGAAAAAGTCCAGGTCCTGCTATTTGACAGTTTCCAGGGTAGATAAGTTCAAGAGGAGAACATCTATCATAGTAATTAGCATTATGAAGTATAATGTGAAAATTTGCTGACCTGCTTTCTCCTTGTCTGTGGATTTTCACTTGGAAAACTATTAGTCATTTAGTGTAACTGAAATAACATGAACCTTGCCTTTTAGTGAGTGATTTAACTGCCACCTAAGAACACGTGACTGTAGCTTTTAATGACCTAAAAATATTGCCATAATACATCTTTATTCAAGTACTTAATTGTCATAATTAGTATTTTTTCTAGTGGTAAGAGCACCAGGATCCTGTTTTTCAGTGCTGGCTCATTTGTTGACTGTCCTATAACCTTGGAAAATCAAGTTATCTTTGTCACCTCCCGTCTGCCTTTATCTGCACGCAGTGTGGAAGGCTGCAGAGGTGTAACTGAGACGATAAATTTGCCTCTCGGAGGCTGTTTCCCCAGTCACGAGCACGACTTCATTACTGGGTGCTGTAAGGTTAATTTATTGAATGTTGTAAAGCTCTCTGAGACCATGGTTTGCTAACATAATGATCAGGTACCAGGCTGTGCTTTCCCTTTAGACCAGACCCCGCTCTCCTCCTCTCGTTATTAGTTAAATGATGCCCTTTATACAATTCAAAACCAAGAGATTTGCTTTGATAAGAGAATGCAGAGGCTGGTGTCTTAAATGGCATAGTGCCCTGTTAGGGATGTGTTTACGGAATGGTTACGTTAATCCCAGGATCCTGGTCACAAGGAAAATATATTTTTTGCACAAGAGGAAACAGAAACAGCAGCAGAATCTGTGCAGCATCACTGAACAGCTTCGCCTGCCCAGACCCTCCCCAAAGGTTAATAGTGAAATTCACGCTAGGGATAGGAAGCACGATGAGGGATGGAGTTTCTGCCATAGAGGATTCCCGAGAGCCCTACAGCCTTGGTCTGGCGGTCAGTGATTTTATCAACATACCGTGAGCGTTGTGTGTCTTGTGGGGAAATGGTGTGAAGTGCTACAGACGTGAGCACTTAAACCTTCTTTCACCTGCGTTTGGAGATTCTGCGTGCTCCATCCTCCTCCTAAGATAGAATGTACCCTGTTAATGAGATGGACACAAGGAAGATTAAAGAAGGGCTTTTCTTCACCATCAGAAACATCTTTCTAAAGTAGGTTTTGGGAGGAAAAATACTTCCTTATTCCACTTGCATTTTTGAGTAACGCCCCCCACACAATGCAAAGTGCTTCTATCCTAAGTTTTTTCCATCTCCGGTTTGTCAAAAAATGTAGGACTTTGTTGTCTGGGCCTTCAACCCAACAAATCCAGGACTGTTAAAGTAGACCCAGCTCTGTCTTGGTCTTGGTCATGTTCTGGAGAAGAAGGGGTTAGCTTCTTCCCCTTGCAGCTCCGCTCAGTGGAAGGTGGGCAGGCTGCCCTGATGCATCCCAGTATCCTAAGTCTCTCTGGCTGGATCTTGAAGGTCCGGGGTGGTGGGGTGAACTTTGAACAGGTTCATTGCTTTCCTATACAGATGGGTAGCATGGGGCCAGTGTCTCCTGCAAGGAAAAGGGAAGGTTCTCTAAATCTCATTACACTTTGTCCCTGAGAGCTGCAAAACACTTAATGAGACTCTTCTAACAGCATAGGCTGGACTCCGGTGATAAATTTGTTACCATTAACTGATAAAAGCCAGCATCCTTCTGCCCCCGTAAGCACTCTTACCTTAGCATACCTTCGTAATTGATGCAGTTCTCTTATTGTCTGCATCCTTTGACCTTATCTCCCGCTAATTTGGTAAGAAGGGGTGCAAATTAACAGTTCATTTCTCTGCAGCAGAAGTTGCAGGAATTCTGGACAGCTCTAAGTTGAGTTTCAGGCTGAAGTAACGCCAGAGAAACCTAAATTACATTTCTTGTAAAGAAGAGCTGTGGCGTGTAGGTTGAATTGTGCAGGTCTGTGTTAAGAATATGCAAAGCCTGTGGATATGTCACGGCACTCGCATAAAATTTGCAAAAACGTTCAGTGTAATTCAGAAACAGCCTGGTTCTTTCTTCTTTTGCTAGCATACATTGCAAATCATCTTTTATTTCTGACAGAGCATCCCCATAAACCACTGCACTAAAAGAAAAAAGCTAGCAGTTATATGAAAAAATGTTCTTAAATTACGTAAAGATGTTGAACTCTAGATACAGATCAGGCTTTGAGTGTTATTTACATGATGAAAATATATGTAATTATTTGCAGCAGTACAGAAATGTTTGTGTGTGATGAGCGGTAAGTAAATTGCTGTTATTTTTGCAGTCTTTATTTCACATACGATGCTCTTAGAGAAACCAATACACGATGGGTGTCTTTCACAGAGCGCACTGCCCTTGTGGCACATCCAAGGTTGGTGCAAAGTAACAAATGCCAATTGACTGAAACTCGGGGCTTGGTTTCCTTGTGGTTAATGACACAGTGACACACGATATTAGACACTGCTCGGATGAGCACGGTGAAGGCTGTTGACAGATCTATTGTCAGGTGTGGATTCCTGAAGAGTTGCTCTGACAGTGGTTTGGTGTGAGAGGAGAGGGCTGGGAAGGTCACTGACCACAGCAGCAATTCAAGATGTTTTTTCAGGTTCACCCAAGTTGTAAAAACATGTTTGCTGAGCGAAAAGTAACAAGTGGAAATGTTTCTAGACTGCAATACATTTTTTCAGACTAATCAGCTTATGTCATTTACAGATCTTTCTTTCTTACTTTTTACACACTTTTTCACGTGTGTGTTCTCACATCCTTTCATTTTAAGATTTTTTATCAATTTAAAAGCAGACTATATAAAGTATAGTTTAAAAAAAAGGAAACTATTTTGTTTGGAAAATGTAAAAATAAACCCTTTGAATTTTTCAAAATATTCTCTGTATTTCTTTTGGGTAAGGCTACGCCTAGAATTTAATTTCAGTTTACAAAAGTATTTGCTGTAAAATTGCATTTTTTTTAATTGAATGTATCACTTTCTCATGTGCTGCTGCAGTCAACCCACCCTGCATACCCTTGCTTGGTCTGTAGAATGACTAAAACATCCCTGTTACATGGCATTTTGAAATTTGCAGTACTTCAATATTGGTCAGCAATAGCAACGGGGTTAACTGATGCTCCTGGAGAGCTTCAGTTCTGCTCGACACAACCAAAGTGTTTCCTTGGCTGCGACGCTGTTGCAGTTTGGTGCTGCACTGAATCTCTTGTACCCTTTCTACTCCAGAATTGATGCTTTAAAATCTGACAGCAGATAAATAAAAAGCCCCATTGCAACGCTTGTGGCACTTGAAGGATGGCAGTGAGTCGCTGGGTAATTCCCACAAGGGCAAGATGCCTGGATGATATTGCTAATGCTCAGCACTGTCACCAGCAGGATGCTCAGAACATCCATCTTCTTGTGGGAGACACTTGGAATTTGTCCACAATAGTCTTGTGTTTTGCTTGTTAAATAATCGCAAATTCATGTTCTAATTTAATAGTACTTTGATGGATTCTTGGCTTTTAAGATCATTAGAAATAGTTATGGTCACTGAATATGACCTCTCTATAAAATGGGCAATAAAATTTCTTAGCTCCTCATTCCTGTGCCAAGACTACAAATCCCAGTTTAAATGGAGCTTGTCATCAAGAGTTATTTTTAATTATTTCAAGTGACAGAGACCTATTGCTTCCCTGGGCAGCGGTTAATCATCATTACTGTTCAAAATGGGAGCTTGGATGCTGTAACAATAGAGCATTTTAAAACGACCCAGCGAGGTAAGAAAGTCCAGTTAGACCTCTACAACCTACTGGTTGGTGTTCGTTGGTACGTTATTGCCCAGTTTTAGTATACGTGGGTCTGAACATCCAAGCTTTCTGCTGAAGTTAGTTAGGAGCCACAGGTGTTTGGACCTTGATCAGTAGCTCTGAGCACCAGGATAAATTTTTCTTAGAGATCAGACAAAGGATCTTACTTTTGTGCTAAGGACAAAGGATGTTCCCTACTTTTTATATATATTTATTTATATATCAAAGCATTTCTTCCTGTTCAAATTGCAGAGCTGCAAATATGTAAGTATTCAGGCTGATGTACCCAACTACTGTCTCTGAGGTTGGTGAGACACGAGCATGGGTTTGGTAGAAGCAAGGCTTCCAAATGGGAACTGAGCTTCACTCTCTCTTCAGTCCCATTAAAATCCCGATCCTCCCTTTTTTTTTTTGTGTGTTCTAAAATTTCATGCTATTTATTAAATGGCTTTTATTTTGGGCTGTCAGTTGCCCATTTGATTTTCTCATGATGTTTTTTTCACCAAAATCAACATCCTGCTGAATCCAGTAATTGCTGCGGAGCCGGTGCCTGTGTTTTAAAAGCAGTGATTTTTATTATGAAATTGAACATGCTAAACAACACTTACAGCTAATTCTAAAGCATATCAATAAGCTGTGTCCTTTGTGCTCATTATCTTCACCACAGTACCTTCTTATTTTACAGTTGGATGCATTTACTTGAATATTTATGCAAACTAACAAATCTGTAATGAAATCACTGGTAAGTTATTAAATCATGCTGGTTTTCCTTCAAGCATTGCAAATTACCAAAAATTAAATCATTTAAATATAGTATTATCGGTCCAGGTATGTGCTTTGGCTTTTTTCTGGAAACAGTAGGTGTGCTTTGGAACAAATAACGCATCTGCTGAGAGCAGTGGTTTTCAGTTGTAACCAGGAGGTACGTCTTGTGGCTGGACTGCTTTGAATGAAACTAATTTGATTGACTGAAACCCACCTTTATGAAATGGAAATGTTGAAATGTAAGGCAAGTGGAGTTTAAAATCCTTGTGTATTCTCTCTCAGGTGGTCTGATGTTTTGCCAGTAGCGTAAATCACAGCAGCGGGGAAATGGGCCAAACACAGTTTATGGAGTTGGTCTGTTGATTACCTTTTCGTAGTAAAAATACTGGAGCTTGTTAAAATACCAGCCTTAAGCTTCAGTAAGCTGCCAGCGTTGGCCTAAATTTGGGCACGTGAATTGCTGAATTGCAGCTTATTGTGAAAAGTCAAATAATCTTCACGTAAACCCATGCAAATCTCCTAAGCCAGCTCCATTAGAATGTGTTCTGTACTCCGTGTGCTAGTACGTGGGAATTTGTGTGCGTTGCTTTATGCTGATGCTAAGAAAAAGCTACATTTTCTCCATGAAGAATGTTCCTTGTCTCCCCAGAATTGATGCATTGTAATTTCTGTTATGCAGTATTGCACAGATCATAGAACCAGGACTCGTTTGGGGTGGAAGGGACCATTAAAGGCCATGAGTCCAGCCCCCCTGCAATCAGCAGGGACATCTTCAA
Organism: Nyctibius grandis; assembly: GCF_013368605.1. NCBI lineage: Eukaryota > Metazoa > Chordata > Aves > Nyctibiiformes > Nyctibiidae > Nyctibius > Nyctibius grandis. The sequence goes on from NC_090687.1 coordinate 2,412,979, forward strand.
CCGGATGACCTACGAGGAACGGCTGAGGGAGCTGGGGTTGTTTAGCCTGGAGAAGAGGAGGCTCAGAGGTGACCTTAGTGCAGTCTACAACTACCTGAAGGGAGGTTGTAGTGAAGTGGGAGTCGGCCTCTTCTCCTGGGCAGCTAGCGATAGGACAAGAGGACACAGCCTCAAGCTTGGCCAGGGGAGGTTCAGGTTGGACATTAGGAAGCATTTCTTCTCAGCAAGGGTCATTAGCCATTGGAAGGGGCTGCCCAGGGAGGTGGTAAAGTCACCATCTCTGGAGGGGTTTAAGAAAAGCCTGGACATGGCACTTAGTGCCGTGGTCTAGTTGCCATGGTGGTGTCAGGGCAATGGTTGGACTTGATGATCCCAGAGGCCTCTTCCAACCTGCATACGGCAGGAGGAAGATGGCAGATTCATTCCTGTTTATTCTTGTCTTCTTACCGCTGCTTTGTCCCAAAGGAAATATATAGAAAAGTGACATGGAAAGGTTTGCAGAAAAGGAAAAAACCCCAAACCCACAAAATAGGAATGAGGGTGTTTTAGCAGCAGTGAGAGCCATCGCAGGTGAGTCTCGTTCTTTAACATACAGAACCTGAATCCTTTATTTAGGCTCCCTGTGGCTCTTCCTGAGGAGTTTGCCTGGGCAAGGGCTGAAACCTCGCTTTCCTGAATACCAGCTACACACAAATAGTATTCAGGTCACGCAGCAGTGAGTGATTCCTTCACTTGCCACAGAAGAAAGTGCAACACACATAGAAATTGTAGCTAACGTTGCTGGAGTGTCGTAATCTTACCAGCGTATCAAATATATCCCTTGCTGTTATATTTTGTCATAACTTAATATTGCAATGCAAAAGATTATGGAAAAATGTCTAATATTTGTATATTGTCCGATAATTAAATATTGCAAATATGTGTCGGTTCATTACTAATCATAATTAAAGTAGTTATTTCCATTTTCAGCTCAGACATGTGTGTAATTAAATGTACCTGGGGAAAAAATTGCCTGTTTTCTCTAAATAATTTGTCAACAGCTCTTGTTGCTGTGCTGGGTGCTGACCTCACACGGAGTCCTGTTGGGTTTGTCGTAGCATGGCTCGTTCCATAAGCTCCCGCAGGCAGGCCACCACACAGCACCCTGAGCTGTGGGATCAGCTGGTGCAGAGGGGCTCATCTCTGCACGAGTGAGAGGAGTTCATGAGATGGTAGGAGCTGAGGATCTGGTTCATTGATTGAGCGTTGGAGGAGGGTAGTAAATAAATCACAAGTGGGCAGTAGCTGGAAAGCAGAGCTTGGTCTTAGTGAGCCAAGGAGCTTGCAGAAGCAGGCTGGCTTGTGCCAGGGAAGAAGCTTATGGGGTAGAAGGAGACTTAAATGGAGCAGAGGCGGCTCCAAACTTTCCACATGCTTCTGTGCCAACTTTCCACCCACTGCTTTACTTCAGAAAAGGCTCAGAGGAGAATCAGTTTGGTTGACCATGCATGTGAACCTCAAGGTAGGACTCGTACAGCTGAGATGGAGAACAGTCTGCCCTTTTCTTTGCAGGCCCTTTCAGGTGTCTGAAGGCTTTTGCCATCCTTTTGAACATCTGAAGGACAATTTAATCTAAGTCCTTTAGATTTGTTCTAATTTGGTGACTGGGGAACTTGGGAGTAAGGGACTAAATAGGCTTTAGTTTGGATAGGAAGAAGAAAACACAGGCAGATTATGAAAATAAGTTTAAAAGTTCCTTCTTCTTGGGGAGCTTTTCTGTCTCCCCAGGCATCTTAGGATTGGCTGTAACTGCTTTCATTTATCTGAGGGTGTCTCGTTGTGCTTTTCTAACCTGTGATTAAATGAAAGGCAAAGAGTCTAAGGGGATGGGTTTTGATATTGCTTATGTCAGGGTAAAAGACTAGGAGAGGTACAATAAGCCCACACTTTCCAAATGCTTCTGAAAGATTTTTGTCTTTAAATCAGTTGTTTAAATAACACCTTCTGCCTGTTCGTGTGCTTCATACCCAGAGTCTTTAGAACACGGCCTTTATGGTACAAGCTGAGGCTTGGCTCAAGACAATTGTTTATATCGTGTGCTTCTCTAGCACTTCTGTGTAGAAGGATGCCTTACTTAGGATGTGGGCACTGGCTCTTTCCCTGTGCTCATCAGTAGAGCCAGTCTGAGTCTGCATTTTTAATTAATCTTGGACTTGAACAAAGGTAGAGGCTGCTGGCATCTCTTGTGTCCAACTACTGTTCTGAGTTGTCAGTTGGCTTGAGTGATATTCATCAACTGCTTTTGTTTTAACCAGATAATGATGATTCTGACGTAGAGCTTCAAGAGGATGAAGGATCCGATAGTGAAGTGGAAGACGGGCAGATCATGAAGCGGCGCACGGCCATGGATATACTACTGCAAGGTATCTTAACCTTTCCTTAGTCACCTTTATTCTGAAGGATGTGCTGGAATTATCTGAGTAACCTTAAATGTAAGAAGACCATGTTATCGTTCAAGGACATTGGCACTGCGCAGTTCTTGTGAGCTGGAAGGGGATAGTGTCTTGTGGAAAAAACATAGTGCTCTCAGGGGATTAAATTAAGGATTATTTACTGAAAAGCACCATGTGAGGAAGATCCTTCCTTGATATTGGCTTGCAAATTCTGAAGTAGCTTCATACAAAGCCTTAGAAAAGTAATATTATTTCTCATTGCAAAGCATTTATTTCCCTTTAGCTGTTGACGCCTGTTCTAATAGGGTCTTCTTCAAAGGGAGATGTATAGCAAGTCCATAAAGCCACCTGCATTGGCACAGTCACATGTGCAGCACACCTGAGTTATTTCTTTCAGGGAAGGACATCTGGCTTCTGCCACTGTTTACGTGGAGTGGAACTGCAGCCTCTGGCTGCTGATCCCACTGGGGCCCTGCTCAGAGAAATTACTGTCTGGGAGTCTGTCTTAGGTGGGAAAAGAAATGTTCTGCTTAGTCTATAGTCAAGCAACGTGAAACCAGGAAATCAGGTTAGTTCTCCTTGGTGTTCTTGTGAGCGGTGAGTGATTCTGACCATCAGCAAAAGCCTCTGGGATCAGGATGAAGTGCCTGTGTGGGTAATTTCATGTGCTGCTACTTCTGCTGGAACCTGTTACTTAAACTGCAAATATGTGTTTTTTTCTATCTGAGATGAATTCTGCTCTCTCCTTTCTGACTGAGACCAGAGCAAGAAGCTGAAGTTCTCAAGTCAATATAGTTCAAGCATTTTTATCCTCAGTTCCTCTGTTTTTCATAAAACTTGAAAATTCTTGAAAAGTGCTAGAAATGCTAATATTCAGTAAGGAATTTTACATTATACTTCCTCAAGGAAAGGTTTTTATGTAGTCCTTGGAGCTTTGGAGGTGACTGTGTAACTATCTGTGATGCCTCATCTCAGAGGACATCATAACCTGTGATGTGGGTACTGACTGCAGCCAGAGTCAGCTCTTAATATCAGTTTTAGGAGAGAAAAGCTTTATAATAAAAGTTGTAGATTTTGTTGCAAGTAGAATTTTTTTCTAGGAAGAGCTTTGTTGTCATTAATCACACTTACTGGAGAGTCAGCATTAGCTTGTCAGACTTAAAGCAAGCAGTTCAAATCCCTGAGACATCTTCTCTGCCGTGCTGTTTACTTTGCTTTCTGTGCTTTTGTAGGTCTCTTCCCAGTGTTTAGTAAACTACTTCTGGCAGATAATTATCCTCTGGCTTTTGCATACTCTGAGCGCGCTGTTTGCTGACTACATGGTTGCCATCCCAGTCTTTACTCTCCTTATCTCTGTGTAAGTTGGGAGCCTTCCTTAGCTCTCTGTCCTCTTTTTGCCTCTCACCTGCTGTGAATTACTGAGGCAGCTCCAGGTATGTTAAATGGCTCCTGAGATGCCTTTTCTACACGTTCTCTAGAAGGAGTAAGGTTGTATTGCCCCATTCTAGCTCACAACACTTCAGTCCTACAGTGCTCCAGTGCAATCTCTGCTGGCAGAGATGGATACAAACATTGTTGGACTTTTAAGGGAAGGATTGTTGGCTCACTTTTCTGCTTTACTAAGGTTACTCATCATCATCTTGGGCAAGTCATCCAGTGGCTCTAGCTGTAGCTACACTGTGAGATTAACAGCGGGCTCTCTGTCCATACTGCTGGCTTTGGTTCAATTCAAAATGCCTTCACTTTTTGTGTAGGAAAACTCAGCCTTGGGGTATCTCTGCTGCCGTTGTTTGAGTGAGCTCGCTCAGTCCTGCCAATTCTTATCTGTCCAGGACACAGGAACAAAAGCTTGGACTGTATCAGGACATACCAGTCAGGCCTAAGCTTTGCTTCGGGAGCTCCAGCCTGATCCAGAGTGCACGCTTACGTGACAAGCAGTTCTAGCCTTGAGAGCAGGGTCAGGTCTGCACCTCTCCATCTGTGAACGGGCCCCTTTGATCTAGGTCCCTCGTCGATAATGAGGTTGTGTGGTTGGCTGCATGACCCTCACCAGCTGAACTGCTGGAGACATGTCAAGACCTGAGATTAATGTCAGGTACATCAGTTTCTGTAGAAAATCAGGCCTGAGCGTTCACTGGCCATTTGTCATTAAACACGCCAAGAATCTCTACATGTTCTTCAGCACAGGTAGTAGTTTGCATTTTAAATATACTTCATTATAAGGCAGCATAACAAAAACATTATTTGTATTAATTACTGCTTTTTTCCTTGTCTCAATTCAAGATGTTTCAATCACTTTCTTTTGAGGCTTTGTGTCTTACATGGTGGTGCTTCTGAGCCATGTTTGCTCTCAAACTAAGGAGAAATGATCCCCTATGGTCAGTTTCTATTGTTGCTGTAATTCAGTTTTACATCTCTAATTTCCAGGTTATTAGTATTGTAAGATAAGACTTCCCCCCCTCTGCCTGTAATCGGTGGGCAGGTATTCCAGTGTGTTTTGCCATTATAGAGGCAAGATTGTCAGGGAGAGATAATCTCTCTTATTAGGCCACTTGGTATAATTGAGAAAAATCAACACACTTTCACCCCCAAGAGTCCTTTCATCAGGTTTGTCTAGATGCAGCAAAATTCAAACTAAATGCAGCTTTGCCAATATTGCTTCTGGTTTTATTCTTTTAGCCAATTAAAAGACTTGAAGGTATAGGATTTAGTCTCCCATGGAGCAGAAAAGAGTGTTAGCTGGGGGGCGACCATGGCAGGCTGCTAGCTCCTGTGGTACAGAGAGAAAATCGAACCCTTTTTCCCCGTGCACAAAGAGGAAGAGGCAGCAGCAGGTTAAGAAGGAAGCTGTAATGCGATATGGAGCTTGTATCTCCCTTGAGTTCGATGCTTCTGGTTCAACTATACAACAAAACCCAGCTTTAGGAAGCCAGGAAGGTGTCTGTACAAGGAGGGAGCGGGCATGGGGGTGAGAATAAATGGCTGGAGGATAGTCGCCAAACTGACAGATGCTGGCTTACTGGGGTTGTGAAACCACTGATTTTCTTCTCACAATATCACGATTACGGGCAAGTCTTCTCCTTCGTGGGGCTTATAATAAATCCATGTGTCCCTAATCATTTGCTCTTGTAACTTAGAGAATACATTGATTTATCGTCTATAACTTTTAATTTTAACATTGTCAGTGTGAATAAAAATTCACATCCACTTTTATTCTGTCTGACAATAGATAAGTGAGGCTGTTACACAAATAAAATAGATGCGTGAACTTCCCTGAGGTCAAACCGCAAGTTAGTGATGGCGTGGGGAATAAGACTCTTGTTTTGTCACAGAGCCAAAGAAAAAGAAGTTCTTGCAAGGTTGAAGGTCTTAACCAACTGCAGTGTGGAGAAACCTCTTGCCTGAAACAGGCCGTCGACCAGTAGTTTACAGCGGGATGGTTGTTCGCGTGCAGATGGGGTGGACATCAGGGTGAAGAATGCAAGGCCTTGTCCTAGGAATGTAGAAGCTGCCATGCCGGGTCAGGCGTAAGGCCCATCTAGCCTGGTCTTGTCTCCAGCACTGGCTGAAAGAAAATGCCTGGGGAAGAGCGTAGGAACTTCCCTCAGGTTCCCTCCTGCTCTCAAACTGTTTCAACTCCTGTCAGGATTTCCTGAGTCAGATGTGGTTTCCACAAATTTAGTCTAACCCTCAGTAGATATTTTTTTCTCCCTAAGGACCTGTCCACTCTCCCCTTGAACTAAAGTGGATTTTTTTCACCCGCGCTATCAAAAGTGGCAGACTTTGAAGTGATGTTGTGATTACATGTGCAGATCTGTCTTTCCAGTCTTGTTTGGACCAGAGTTCTGAAATGCATTTTGGCATCATGAGCAAATTCAGGATCTCTCCTCTTCCCAGTGGTAGCACCGGCCGATTGGGCAGGCCACGGCAGACTGGCACACGCTGTGCTTGCAACAAGGTGGGCAGTGGAAATGCGACTGAATGAAGAAGTGATTCACACTTGCAGATCTCTGCCTGTCTATAGTAGATCACCCTCTATTCCCCACTGCCAGGATCTTCCAGCTCCTGTAAACCAATTATCCAAATGCCTTAGCTCTTATGTTTCCTTTTATAATGCTGGTGTTAAGGGGTGTTTTTGTCTTGTTCGACCACAGAGACCATTTCACTACTGAGACAGCAACAACTGCAGCCTCATTTGGTCTTTGTTGTAAGAAGACAGCTTTATAAAACTCTGAACGTTTTTCAGCAAAGGCAAACAGTGAGAGCAGCTCTCTTGGAGCCTCTTACTTTGCAGAACTGACCCAGAGGATCGATGTGGTAATGATGTGCTGGCAGCCAGGTTAGCGAGTGTACTTGCTACCAAATGGGTAAAATCTTTGCCTGTGAAAACCTGCACTGTTTAACATAGCAAGAAGAAATATGTCTCTGGATGCAGCAGATGAGAATAAAGGGGTTTTATTAAGAGATCCAAGTTTAAGATTGAGCTTGTGCTTATTAAGTAGAAGCTGGACGGCAGACGTGGGGAAAGGGCTAAAGGTACCCTGAGTGCTGGGGGGAAGGTTGTGGAGGCTGAATTGGCCCTCTTTTTTCACTCCTGTGAATTGGAGCTTTGACATAGTAGCAAGAAATCTTCCCAGGAGAGCCTACGTAGTCCTGTTTCGAAATCCCTCTGAATAGCATGCAAGCTGAAAAGTGGGAAAGTCCTGATCTCAGTGGAAATGGTCAGACTGAGCTTGTGGAAATTCTCTCTCCAGCTCATGACCATGTTCTGACTTCTGCTACTGAATTTCTAGAATGTTTTCCTTCCCTCTAACCTCTCCAGGTGCATAGAAGCCACGGGTGTGCCATCAATATGCAGGGGAGTGGAGGGATTCAATAAGGAATGTGCAACAGCTGCCTGCTCCTTGTTGGATGTCTTGTTCACATTGAGCTCCTGTGGCTGTCACCTGCCTAATTTTGAAAAAAGGCATGTTAAATAACTAGGCTATTTCTTCCCTTCTCTCTGGTTCCTAAAGGAAATTACATCTTTCAGTCCAAGACCAAGAAATGTATACAAGTGCATTTATCTTTACAAATACAAGGCAATAACAAATCTGCAGGTGTTCTCAGAATGTTGCAGTCTGTTGTGGAAATGAATCTTGAGAAGAAAAACACGCTGAAGCCCACTGCAGTTGTCTAGGCAGCATTCAAATGCTGTATGGTCCCATCCCTGATCTCTCAGCTTCATCTGTAGGCACAGCTCATCTTACTGGCATGCACCTTAGTGCAGGATGTGGTCTCCTTCTTTACTCTTCCCAAGTCATTCCCCCAAGTCAGTCTGAATCTGCAGTTCACAGACTCTGTGGGGCTTGCAGATATTCTGCATCTCCTGCTTTCAGAGGCCAAAATAGATTCTGATGTCGGCACAGAAGGGAGAGCTACAGACCTGATGTGGTGTCAAGTGGGCAGAGGTGAGTCAGATACGAACAGCAGCTGTGAGACAGGCTCTGCTGGGCACTGAACTCTTCTTTTCCATGTGGAATTTGTGGTTATTGTGTGTAACCCCAGAGCTCCTTTGAAAATTCCCACCTGATTTGTTGGCAGTTAACATGAAGTACAGAGCAACAGAAACAAAAATCCCTTCTAACATGGCCAGGCTGCTCTCTGCCTGATGGTTCTTCATGAACCCTGCTGTTTGCAGGCGTCTCGTTGCATGTGTTTGCTTTGATTCCAAGTCCGTGAAAGTGAGGAAGTGAGTGGGTCTGGATTTCACAGGTACCATGGTGGTGGCAGAGGGAGAAGGCTGGGGCATAAAGAATGGGTCTGGCAAGGAAAGTATTTGGCTGTGCATTAGCAGGATTCAAATTCTCCAGCTGTTTGATAATGTATGAAGTCAAGGGGAAAAATTTCACAAATGCACCTGCTCTCAGAGCACCTTTGAGGACTCTGCCAAACTGGTATTGCTCTCCCTGAACTTTTGAAAATAAATTCCTTGCTTATGAACTTCACAAAGTGCAATTTTATCTTGACTGGGGCTTTGTACACATGGCACGCAGTGGGTCCTTGTGACTCTGCTCCTGGAGCGAATATACTTTTCTAGTAAAGCAAATCAAGTTCTAATTGTAAACCTTAAAAAAGAATTTTGGAGAGGCAGATTGGTCTCTTCCTTGCCTCTTCAGGTCAAGTGGGAGGGAAAAAACAGTCAACACCAAGAGTGTGAGCCACTGGGTCTGACTGCCAGTGCTTGAAGGAAACTAACCTGGGAAGGGAGAAAGCTGATACAGCTGCTCTTCTCATTTTCACCCATTTCTGTGTGGATCTCTGCAGATTCCTGTCCCCCAGATACAAGTCTGCAAAGTCTTTCGTTTCCTGATATAGCAGCTGCTGGCACAGTCTTGCCAGGCTCGTGTAGCTGGGGAAAGGGGGGCAATCAAGTGTGTTTGGAAGCACCAAAAAGGGGCCACAGGTCAGAATTCACAGACATGAATTTGTCGTAAGTTGAAATAGAGCTTCCTCCGGCCATCTCGGCATCTGCTCCCAACAGAGCTCTCTTTGGTGGCATGTTAAGTGCTCCCTGGGAGGGCAGAGGGGTTTCTGTGTGCTTTCAGCCTGTATTATGGGTATTGTGACACTGGATCTAGCAGAGAAGTAGGAGGAGAGGTTGTAGGTCTGAAATGGTGGGATTGAGACAGGTGACTCACTTTAGAGCAAATTTACTTTTGGAGGATGTAAGAAATGCCTAGAAGTATGCTCCTCCTGGGCAGCCGCTGTGTGTGCTTAGTTAATCATCGTACATTGGCAACGCCTAGGAAATGCTGCCGAGATCAGAGTGTTGGGCTCAGGGCATGCAGCTGAGATCAGGCACAGAATTATCCGGATTCTCTGTGTTGGGAGGTGATGCAGAGGAAAGGGAGGTGTCTTATCTGGGCTCACGCTGCGGATTTGCATTAAGAGCTGGAGACTGAACGCGCATCTCCAAACAGGGAGCAAAATGTTTCAGCTGCAAATCTCCCTTCCCCTCACGGTAGGTTGTCCTAACCTCTCAGGTTAAGCGTTGCTTCTTGCTGTCAGGCACAGGGTTAACAGATACCCACCGCTGGGTAAGAAGATGTAAATTGCTCTAGTCCTGTGGATCCATTGTAGGCAGCTGCACGGGTTAGTGTAATGGCAAGCGTCACACGCAGAGGAGAAATGGCAAATGCCCACAGGCTTCAAATCGTGGCTGCACATTCACTTCTGATCTTTGATAGCTCAGTGGCGATGCACGGAGATTAGATTTGAATCCAAAGGTGCAGTGAATTACAGCCTGTTCCTTACTAACACTTTACCTAATTATCACTTTGTACAGCCTGTCCCGGCTGAATTCCCATTATCTGGGAGGAAACGGACGAGGCTCTCACCCGCCTGGAAGCTGCGTGAGCCTCTGTGGCCAGAGTGCTGCAGCGCTAATGCCGCAGCAAGCTGAGCCCAGCTAAACTGAACTGGGGAAATTTCAAGTGACAAACACCCCCATCCCTGCCAGCCCTCCTGTCCTGTGCAGGTGACTCCTCTGTTTCCTGCCCTCCCCCCCAGTACACACAGAAACGCACCGTGGCCGGCTGCCTCTCCTTGCTCCCACACATGGAAACTTGGGGGTTTACGGTCTGAAAGTTAAAATAACGCTTCCCCCTTTGTCACGGAAGCTCTTCTCCTAATGTGGAAGATTCTCTTTCTCTCCAGTTTAGCATACAGCGTAGCGCACAGCCTGAAGCTCCAGGCCCTCTGCATTCTGGGGGGACTCCTGTGAGTGTCCCAGGGTTGTGCTACAGGACCTAATCCTGCTGATCCCACAGTCACTAGTTCAAAGAGGGGCTCCTGGCTTCAACGATGTAGGGATCAAAGCCTGGGCAGTACCTGATTCTCATCTTCCTCCAGATGTAAGCAGTTAGATGCCCATCAGATGTCCTTCCTGCTTCCACCGATGGAAGAGCAGCATCCTGCAGACCTGTTAGCATTCTCTGAGCTCTTCCCTTGGCATCTTTGAACTGTCCTATTTCATCAGGTCTCCTTATGTGATATCTTGATTCTCTTTTATGTTCAGGACCTCTCTCAGCTTTGTCTTACCAGAAAATTTTAGGAGCTCCCTGCTGCTTTTTCCTTTTGAGGTAATAACTCCCTATCTAACAACACCTTATGCTGAGCCTTCTACCTAGCAAAATTGCAGTTAAACTCTTGGAGCCATCTGTAGGCTGGGCAAAAATATGGGTCCGTTGTCATCTAATGATGTCAGTTGTAATAGTCTCCAAATTTACATAATTTAATCTAGTGTATATTAGAGTAAAAGTCTCTAAAGCTTGAAGAGAGATCCTCTGTCCAGGAATCATCTTGTAATTCCATCTCCACTGCCTGTATTATCAACAACCCAATGGATAGAGGACACCGCTTTTTATTTAAAGACATGAGATCCTTTATATTATCTGCCTTGATGCAACAAGGGGTTTTTTGGTGACTTCTGGATGAGTTAGCCAGCTTTTTGCTACAACTAACCCAAATCAGTCTGCAAATGGGACTTTTGTACTGTGGGAGGTACAAAAGAGGTTGGACAGGATATATTTTACAGTTGCTTTGTTTTGATGCTAAAAAAAATAGATTTTGTCTAGACGGGAAAAATCCATATTTGGCATAGAGAAAACTAGTGATGGCAGGAGATAAACAGATAGTGAAATGCCATGGTCACAGTGGGACTGTAAAACAGGCATGCGGTTGGGGCTGAGGGACTTGTGGTGGCTGCAGGAAGCAGGACCGAGTCACCCAGTCAGCCCCCACGCGGAATTTCCCCAGTCACAACTCTGCTGTACCCATTCCCAACACCTTCCGTGCTCCTTTCTAGCAAAGGAGAGACCACACTAGTATCTTCCCCGTTTCATGTGGCCTCTACCTAGCCAAAAGTAACAAAGCAAGGCGTGAGTGTGGTCTCCCTTTTCAGTGAGCTCCTTACAACCCTGAGATCTCCACCTCCCTCTTCGGACTTATCCAACTCTCAACAAGAAATTCTTGAGGTTTGCCTTCGCGCTGCCTAGGAGTCCTGTGAGATATCAATCCCTACTGTGATATCAGAAAGGATCTGAGCATCGTGAGCTCTCTGAAGGACAGAGGCTTACCACGGGGAAAAGATGGGCTTTTGTGCACCAAAGCAGAAGAAGGAATATGGCAGTTCACAGAATTGTTTAGGTTGGGAGGGACCTCTCAAGATCATCCAGTCCAACCCCTCTGCTCAAACAGGATCAGCTAGAGGAGGTTACCCAGGACCACATCCAGTTGGGTTTTTAATATCTCCATGGGTAGACTCCACAGCTTCTCCTGGCAACCTTGTTCCAGTGTTTGACCACCCTCACAGTAAAAAAAAAAAAAGTGGTTTCTTTTGTTCAGGTAGAATTTCCTGTTTCTTAGCGTGTAATTGCCTCTTGTCCTGTCAGAACTGTCATACCAGCATAAGGTAGCTCTGGAGATACCAAATCCTGATTGGAACTGCTGTCAGCCTTACCCTCTCCTGAGCTCTGAGGCTTAACAAGGAGGGGTGACTTGACATGCATTGGGATCTCATCCTGTCGCTGCCATTTGATTAGTCCTCTAAAAGGTAAATCCTGAATGGCATCTTTCAGTCTCCCTTGGTGTTAACCCTTGGTTATGGTGATTTTCTTTGCTCTTGCAGGAAGAGCTGGCGCACGGATCGTGGGAACGATGCAAGGTGGAGACACGGAGGAAGATGTAAGTAACCATCCCATGTGCCTGTAGAGCTTCTCTGACAGTGCTTTAGAATGACAGCCCTCTCCTCAGCTAGAGAAACACCTTTTTACCTGCTGAATCTTCATGCCCCAGGCCTGCTTTTCCTCTCCTTTCCTCCTGCTGACTGCTCTCTCATCTGCATAGACACATTTCCCTATTTTTCTTTTGCTCTCAGAGTCTTTGTGCGCTGCCCTGTGCTTTCAGCTCGGCCTGCAGTGTATAACCAGCAGCACACAGGCTGCAGGAATGCTGCTTTGTTGAGCTGTGGGGCAGAGTGCTGGGAAGAGAGGATCGGTGCAGTGTCACAGGAGTTAGATGCGTGGATCTAAATGGTCTGCATTGCTCTAAAATCACATTCCTTGGGGCCCTCTAAGTGGCTTGTACCAACACACAGCATCAGTCTTCCAGCTGATGGGACAGGGGTGAGGGCTGAGCAGTGAGCTGTGCCCTGTGGGGTCCCTGCCTTGCAGATAAAGCTGTCCCATGGCTCCTGGCTTTGCATCTGATTATGGTTGACCCGGTGAGCGGACAGTGGGTATGGCTAGATGGGAACGCACAGATTTCTACAGCAGGCACTTGTTCTGACTGCTGTGCTCAGCCTTTGGTGTACGGGCAACTCCTTTGGCGTACGAGCGATCTTTCTGTGCCTCTGGGCACTCCTGAGTGGCTGTATCTGTGCTAGGAAGCTAGAGCCAGCTGCTGTGATATGGTTTGCACCCATACAGCAAGCTCTCCCCACCATCCCGAAGAGGTGCTTGTATCCCAGCCGCCAGCCAGGAGCAGTGTGGGGATGTCCTGTTCCCCGGGTGATGCTGGAATATCCTTTTGGGAGAGTGCTAGTTGGCACAGGCTGAAAGTGTGCTAGGAAATAGTACAAACACTTACAAGTTCACAATCATCATAGTTTTTATTTGAACCTGTGCTGTCCAATGATTTCCTGGAGTAGATGTAGCCTTTCTGTCTCACTGTCCAGCAGACACCCCACCCAGTGCTGCCTGTCTAGCTGAGGAGGGCATGTTAGGAGTTCAGACACCTCCTCTGGGCCCAGCAAGAAGCCCTGTGCTGCTGGGGGATTATCCGTCTCTTTCAATACTGCCCTGCCTTTCACTGCCTTCGTGGCATAGAAATTAAGCCACTCTGAAACCAAGAATTTGCTTTTTGAGAAGTCCGTTCACAAAAGCCCGTTACAGACCCCAGGCCCTGGGGGAGCAGGCTGGCTTGGATCAGGTGCGGAGGTTAACGGAGAAGTCACGAGCTAGCACGACTCCAGGGACCCAAGGAGAAGGTTTAAAAGGGAGGGAAGTGGATGGGGAAATGCACCTCTACAGGACGTAAGAGTAGTGGGGAACTCCTGATGTTCACCACCACGTACCAAAGCCATTCGCCATGGCTGGCTGACACTGCTGGGTTAGCTGTGCAAAGCTCTGGGCAGACTAGTTCTCCTGCAGGTAGGGCCAGAAGATACCACTGCTATTAAGTGGTCATCGCAGGGACCTGGAGGCACTAGAGCCCTAAGGGAGTTAAGGCTCTTGCTCGAGAGGGATGCGCTGCCCTTCTCTCTGCTCTTCCTCGCCTTTTCGCTGGAAAGGAACCTGCAGACCATGCTCTGCTGTTTGCTTCTGCCAGACTGGATGTGGTTAAGGCTGTTGGTTGCCTTCTGGGGGATGATTTATGCCCTTGGCATTCTGACCCATTTCTGGGTAGGGTCAGGAGTGCCAGTGCTGTAGGAGATGTTGTGACCTTAGTCACGGTGCTGCCTAACAGTCCTCAACCATGTTCTTGCCAGATTTGGATAGTCACCCTCTGCAATTTCTCTTCCCTTTAGACTTTTGTGTTCACGGCTTGCTTCTGTGTCTCCATGTTGCCACAGCCCCAGCATAGCCAGGTGTGGAAAGCCAAGGCCTTCAGCCTCTTACTGCCCTCAGCTGCAGCCACTGCAGTTGCCTCATGGCTCTGCCCTCGTAATACAGCATCTCAGCAGGCCCCAGGGCTGAGGCTTGCTTAGGGACCCCTGCAGGCACCTGTGTGTCTGAGACCAGGGAAGGAAAGCAGTGAGGCTGGTTTGAACCCCTCAAAGAGTTAATCAGTTATGGAGTTGAGAAGAGATCAGACTTCGGCCTGCCCAAGAGCCAGCAGCTCTATGCCCAGCCTCTGTCACATGCCGATGTGGCACACGATGCCTGAGCTGTACCTGGCTTTGCTGCCTCCTCCCCTGCTCCCATTCTGGTTACTTTCTCTTTTCTTTTATGTTCTTGTACTTTTTTTTTTTTCCCTCTGCTCTTTCCACTCTGATTCTCCAAGGGGACACCTGCCCCAGCACGGCCAGGCAGGCGCAGGAGCGGCACCAAGGCACAGGTGGGTTTCTCTCCTGCAGTTAAGTTTCTTCCGCTACGCCTTGATTCTTTGGTCTCGCAACAGGCATCGCTTTAAAGTTAAACACCCTGCGAGGTTTTTAATAGCACCGATCCAGCAGAAGTCAGGGAGCTCGTTTGTCAGTCACGCGAAGCGGGGAAGGAGGTTTGCAATAAATCGAATGGAGCAGCCGCTGTCTGGCAAAGTGGGAGCTGCTGCTGGAAGCCACGTGTGCCGTTAGCTCCCAGAGGCACCTGAGCTCTGCCTTGTCGTTGTTTCGGAAGGCCTGAGCTGGAACAAAACCTCTGGCAGAATCTGCTGCTGCTCCCTGGAGCAAGTCCAAATCTGGATCCCCACCAGCCCACCCAACCGGCCTTCCCCATAGCCCCCAGGTGTGTGGGTGCACAGAGTGCAGGGGAGGGGACGACTTAACGTCAGCCAGCGATGCCATCCTTTACTTTTGAGCTGGCAACGATGCCTTGGCACCCGGGGACTGAACTGGGCATGAATTCTGTTCACTTTCCTGCAGGAGGACTCGGGGGACAGTGAGATTGACCTGGATGATGATGAAGACGAGGAAGACGACGACATGGAAGACGACAGCATGGAAATCTCCCCAAGCAAATCGAGTCACCGAGCAAGGAAGCCAGAGCCACTGGAGGATAGCGATAATGACTTCTGACCCTGTAGCAGCAGGACATCTGGAAATACGGACTTTGGAGAGTGTGCAGGGCAGGAGCTGAAATCCTGCCACTTGAAAAGCGCTTGTCAGCATGAATTCAGGAGTCGATAAATAATATTCATTAAACTTGGATTGTGACTCTCAAAGCATGAGCAGTTTATCCCTAATGAGAATCACGGTAATGTGGAGCGCAGTTATTTCTGTAATTGCATTAGAACCGGCCCTCACGCACTGCAGTGCCTAAAGTCGCACTCAGTGAGCATCATGTGCTTGATTTCCCTGCATTTTATTATGTCTAAGCAGATTTTTTTGGCTTAATAAAACTGTATTAAAAGCTGCTCTGGGGACATGCTTATATTGATTTTAAATCTGTCTTAAATCTATTTATCCTAAACATATCCATTGCTTAATCAAGGGCTTGCCTCCCACAAAGAGCAGCACCAGTTGCACTAAGGGAGTGGAAGACTAGTGAAGGGATCCTCAAATATCACCTTCAGTGCAGCATCTCTTGGTGTTTCAGCTGTGTCAGTGGGAATTGTTCTCAAACCTCAGCGGGCTGCGCTTGAGTGTTCTGAGAGCAGCCGTGCGAGACAGCGCTGTAACTAAATCCATATGAAATCAGCCCTTTAATTATGCTGGTACTTCTGGGGCGGACTGAGAGTTGGGCACTCGAATGGGCCACAAGTTGGGCTTTTGTTCAGCATGTTTTACTGATGCCATCCATGAAAATGTGTTCAGGGCAACACGAAAGCTGGAGGTGGGCTGGTGTGTTGCCTCTTTTCTTTTAGCTCTGCTTTAGCATCACAGTTTGTCTTCACGGAGCAGAAATCAGGGCTTGATGAGAAGAGTTCCTCTTGGTGTGCGTTCATCAGCGCGGATGAGAGCCCAGGCTCTTCTCCTGCCCTTCGCTTTTCTCCATCAGCAAAGTGCTTTGCTTTCCCTCCATCTGAAGTCTAGAGTTGGGTCCAACCCCTCCATTATTGCACTGAAGGAAGGAATACACGTGAGTTACTTGAAAAACCAAGAGCTTTTTCATCTCTCCGTGTCTCTGGCCGCAAGGGTACAACCTTCACACCCAAGGCAGATCCCCATCAGCAGAGCTCAGAGCTTCAAATGTCACATCAAGGTGGGACAAAAGTTGATGGGTAAATACAGCGCAGTTTTTGTGCGGTGATGGGACGTGCGGGTGCAGTGATGTGCTGAAATGCACGGGGTCGTAAGGCTTGAGCTGGGCTGGCTGACAGGACGCTTCCGTGCACACTATAAATCGGCATTTTGCACCTCACTTCAAAGAACACAGACACGGAAGATGGTGTTCTCAGCGCCAGACACCTGCTAGACCACCACTAAGGTGATCCTGCGGCAGCCAGGGAGAAGGTGCCGGTGCTTGCCACATCCCTCTCCCACGGGATGAGAACGTCCTGATTTTAGGACCTGTTCTGAAAACATTTTTCCACATTACGCAGGAAATCTGTTCTGGTCCTCCCCGTGTGCTGAGATGTGTCTGACCCACGAGAGGGATTTCCCACGAGATCAGGCCCAGTCTCCAAGTCTGCGCTGCAGTTTCAGAGTTAGTTTTCTACGTTATTTCCTATATTAGAGGCTGAAATGGAAAGCTGACTTAACACCAGCCAGCCAGCTTTTAGGGTAACCACGCTTTGCCTTGCAGCTTCTTGTACCAGGCTTGAGCAGCAGCCACCCCCCCCCCCCAGTGGAAACGCACCCTCTGAGCACTTGAGGCTTTCAGCTCGGAAGTGTTGGTGCATAGCTGGGGAGGTGCAGACACAGAGGGATTAAATAGATTTCAAATGGTTGTTAACCCCCTGTTTCCTGGAGCTCCCGGGCACAGGAGCTGGCTCAGGGCTGTTGGTCGCTCTCTCCATTGGTGTTTCAGGTAAGGTTTCAGCTCAGGGTTAGGCACAGGCTTTGGGGCAGAGCTGGACCCGAGCCTCGGTCTGGCTGGAGATAATGGTGAAAGAGGTACGACTTAAATCACTCAGCATCGCTGTGTTCTGTCGGAGAGCGTGTGCCAGCCCCTGATGCCTCATGGAAAAGCCATGAGCCCTCTTGTCCCACCAGTACAGGGTGTGGGGTCTGCAGCTGGGGCACAGTGCACCCCGAATGTCATGTGTAATGATCCACAACCAAGAGAGGAAGGCAGCGCAAGGCATCTTCTCAGCCAGGAACCAGTTTATTCCCAAGGACACACGTGTCGCACAGCTCAGCCCAGCATTTCTCTCGGGTCCCTGAAGCTGCCCTGACTGCAGCAGCAGCATGGCTTGAGGTGGGCTCTGGCTGGGATGGAGTGGGGAGAGGGGGTAGTGGCTGGAGGGGGCTCTGGGGATTGCATAGTTTGGCTGCTGGTCCACCTGCAAACCTGGCACTTTCTGGAGAGTCCCTGGGTCCCTGCTGCACACACGAGGGCATCACGGGGCACCTCTGCTTTCAGCTGCCTGCCCCAAAGGTGACCTGCGAGGGGAGGACCCTGCCTGCAGCTGGGATGTCGGGAAGACACATGCCAAGGTCACCCAGCTTGTCACTGATGACAACAGCAGGAGACCCAAGGAGTCCAGCCTGTACTCGAGAGGCAGGACTTTGTGGTAAGGCAGTCCCGGTGCAGCACCAAGACACGTGTGCTTGAGATGGCTCTCGGCTCTCTCTGGGATGTCCCGGGGAGCCCACAGGACTGCACTGGGTGTAGCCAGGCGAGAAGGGGCTGCTGTGAATCCTGCCTGTGTTTCACCCCCTTCTCCCAGGATCCCTGCCAGAACTAGACAGAGAAGAGCTGGCGCTGGGAGCAGAGTGCCAGGGCCCAGGCTGGGCTGCTGCAGCGTTTGCCCGCAGCGACTCGGGCTGGGACGGGAGCAGAGCTGTGGGGCGGTCAGGGTGCGCCCGGCCTGGGGCAGGGTCTGAGCCCGGCGCTGTGACCCCGTGGAGATCACAGGAGGGGGTCGCTGCCGCTGACAGTGGCAGGTAAGTCACCCACTGGTGGGCTGGCACGTGGGATCTGCCCCCTCCTCCCTCCTTCTGGCATTTCACCCGTTCCTTGAAGCTCCCCCAGGGCCTGGATGAGCTGCGATGTGGTCGCACATATCCCCCAGCTTTCCACACAAGTGAGTCTTGACCCTCCTGCGCTGCTGACCCAGAGGCCCCAGGTCCTCCTGGGCTGTGCTGGGGAGCTCAGGAGCTCTCCTTGCTCCAGCTCTCCTCCCTGAGACGGGCAGGCGGAGGGCTGAGCAGCTCCCCGCGGAGGCATGCTGGCCAAAGGGACCCCTCGGGCCACCTCCTCGCTGCGGCCAGGCTCCCTCACACGTCCACGATGCAGTCGGGTGAGTTTGTCCGGATGGCGTCAGAGATCATCTTGGCTCCCGACTGGCCAATGCGGTTCCCCTGCAGGCTGGGAGCAAAGAGAGGGAGGGGTTCAGGCTTGGACACAAGGCAGAGCCTTGGTGGGTGTGAGAGATGCTCCCCAGCTTTGCACCAACATCCAGCACCATCTGCACCCTCCCCGCACCATCCAGGAGCTCTTGCTGGGGACTCTGGGTCTGAGAGCCCAGGGGCAGCCAGGTGAGAAGCTGGAGAAAGCCCCTGGGGAGTTAGAGGGGCTGAGCCAGCCTGTCCCTGTGATATTTTGGAGAATATTTGGCTTTTGGGGTAGTTCTTCACCCCAGAGAGGAGCTGTGGGGTCTGGAGCGGTGCAGGGGTGGTGGCTGTTGCGCTGGGAGGAGCACGGGGTGCCCTTGCCCCCTGCCCTATTGGGGATGTCCCTGTAGGGCAGCCAGGAATGGGCAGTGCCAGTGGTAGGGAAGGTCCCTTGACCGTCCAGCTCAGCGGTCACTTACTTCACGTAGGTGAGGCCGTGGTTGCCCTTCAGAGCGGTGGCGATGAAGATGGCTCCGTCCATGCCCAGGGAGTTTTCCTGCAGGCTGCGGGAGGCAGGAGGGTCAGAAAGCACCAGCCATGGAGATGTGGCCACCAGGAGGGGAATGCATGGCATGGGCATTGGGAAAAGCCACCAGCTCCGGGGTTTGCCCCACAGAGAGCTGCTGGCCTGGCTGTCCCCTTGCTGCTCCCTCCAGAAAGGTCTGGAAAGGCTCTTTTCGGTTCCCACCCCAGGGAGCGGGGTACGTACTTGAGCCGGCGGAGGCTGCGGTTCACCTTCAGCGCGTTGGCCATCGCCTTGGCCCCTGCCACGCCGATGGAGTTTCCCCGCAAGCTGTGGAGGAAGGCAGGAGGTGAGGGAGGACAGCCCGGGATGGCCCCATGCTGTCCATGGGAGTGGTGGCCTCACACCAGCTAGTCAAGGGACAGGCAAACCAAGTCTGCTAGGACGTGATGCAAGGGTGGAAGTGGTGCTGAGCTAAGGACCAGGGACTTGGATTCCCCCCCAGGGAGCGGTGTTGCAGCCATGGGGACTTGGTGGCCCCACCGAGCGCTTACTCCAGGATCTGCAGGCTCTTGTTGACCATCAAGGCTTCTGCCAAGGCTTGGGCACCAGCCGCACCAACTGAAGCTACCTGCAGGCTGCAAGTGAACAAGGACCCTTCAGTGTATGTCATGAGGTGGCTGTGGTGTGCTAATTAGAGAGGCTAATTAGGTTGCAATGCCAGGGCCCCGACGCAGCCTGGATACTCACTGGAGATCTGCCAGGGTTGTGTTGACCTTCAGTGCGGCGGAGAGGGCGGCCATTCCCTCGTCTCCGATGGCGTTCTCCTGCAAGCTAAGACAGGCAAGTGCTGCATCTGCCCACGGGCCGGGCACCTGGGAGCAGGGAGACAGGCAGCGAGGGGCAGCGAGCACAGGGCACGGCGTGCTGGGAGGGCCCCCAGGCCACCATGCTCTTACAGCATCCCCAGCCAGGGACATGCGATGGGGACACAGATGGACTGGAGCGCGTGGAGGAGGCGGCAGGCAAAGCCACCTCCCCTGGAGCAGCGTGAGGGCAGAGTCCTTGGGCAGGTCCCAGTAGGAAGCCACTGCCCGGGACCTGCCCGCCCGTGTCCCCACTTACTCGAGGCTGGCCAGGCTGCGGTTGGACTGTAGTGCTTGTGCCAGGGCCGTGACGGCTTTTGCCTGGATGAAGTTCCACTGCAAGCTGCAACCAGGAGAGAGCGGGAGGTGAAGGCCGGGGCTGCGAGGACACCCCAGTCCCTGCAGGCTCAGCACCCACCCGCTCCCATCCAGCGTGGTGGAGGCTGGGACCCCCTGGGGCCATCCAGGATGGCCCAGCGCCTGTCCCGTGGGAGGGTGACCCCCTCTCGCAGCCTGGAGGGGCTGAGGCCCAGGAGCAGTGCCCCTGCCCCACGTCCAGGTGAGGGGCTTCAACACCCCCCCAGGTCCAAGGGGAAACTCACTGGAGGGACGTGAGCGCCCGGTTCTCCTTCATCGCCAACGCGATGGCCTTGCCACCCTCGTCGTACAGCAGGTTGGCCGCTAAGCTAGAGGCAGGGGACAGAGGACGTGAGTCACGCACATGGAGTTAGGGACAACTCCAGCAACACCGCGCAGCACCATGGGTGCCCTCCTGGGGCCTGTGGTACTTACTCCAGCTTCCTGAGGGTGCTGTTGGCCCGCAGGGCGCAGGCGATGGCAGGGCCCCCCTCCTTGCTGATGGAGTTCTCCCGCAAGCTGGGGAAAAGCACAGGGCTGGGGAGGGGCAGCTGAGGCAGGGCCTCAGCTGCTGCCCCACAGCCACCCTTGGCCCCTGCTCTGGGGCTGAGACCATCTATTGCAACAGGCAGTCTGTCTGACTTGCATCCCCATCAGCATCTGTATCTCCATCAACATCTGCATCTCCATTCCCTGCATCCCCATCAGCATCTGCATCCCCATCATCTGCATCTTCATTCCCTGCATCCCTGTCAGCATCTGCCTCCAGATCTCCATTCCCTGTATATCCTCCAGCTGTGAGCACCGATGCCATCAGGGCTCTTCCCCAGCCTCCCATCCCTGCTGCCATCGTTCCATCACCAGTCACAGCTGAACGGGTGCTGTCCCAAGGGGAGAAAGCTAACGATGGGGAGAAGATGCTCGCAGCCGGAGGAGGGACATGAGCTGCTGTCAGCACCCCAGAGCACTTGTGGAAACAACCAGAGGCACAAGGGAAAGTTTTCATGTCCCGTGTCCCAGCAGCAGCTTTTGGTCAGGGTTGGCTGGAGGGACTGTCACTTACTTGAGGCTGATGAGTCCCTTGTTGAAGCAGAGACCCGCTGTCAGCGCGGTGACCCCAGCGCTGCTGATGGAGTTGCTCTGGAGGCTGAGACAAACGGGGGAAGGCGTGAGGGATGGGGCAGTCTTGCCCTCGCAGGTAGGCTGCAGGGTCAGGTGTGGGGTGAAATGTGCCCGTTTTGCCTGTTTCACTGAGAAACAGGAGATGGGGGGGCCAAGGCTAAAGGACCAACTTGGGGAGCAGCTGATGTGGAGTGGTACGAGGGGCTCTGGGGGCAGGGGAGGGTGGGGGCTGCTGCTGGACTGGGCTCTGTTGGGCAAGCAGGAGAGCAGGCGTGGAGGGGGGACTTACTCAAGGCTTTGCAGACTGTGGTTCACCTTCAGAGCTTCGGCCAAGGCCACCGAGCCGCTGTCTCCCACCGAGTTACTGGAGAGTCTAAGAGACAAGAGGAAGAGCCGGTGTTACCGGCAGCCACGCTGCAACCAGCTGAGAGGATCCACCTCCCCCAGGCTCCTCCTGCTCCAGCAACAGGCATGAACTTGCTGCGGTCTCATTTCCAGCCTACAGCCACCTCTGTTCTCCTGTGGTGGTTTTGAGCTGAAACAGCTTTTACTGTCTCCACAGGGCCTGGAGACCTGCCGCCTGCCTCTGCTGGAGGGAGGACTTGGCCTCTCGGTTCTTTACGGGGCTCCCTGCATCCCTGGAGACACGGAGAGCGTCTCCCCAGGGTTGCTCCAGGAGCAGCGCTGCCGTCCTTGCCCCCCTCCACCCGCGCCAACCCCCTTGGACTGCCTGCGCTGCATGGCCCAGCCCCTGCCCATCACTCCTGCCCACGGCGCTGGTGTCACTGTCCCTCCGCTCTTACGTCAGCTCCTTCAGGCTGCAGTTCTGCTTCAGCGCCTCCGCGATTGTCCTCGCGCCGTGGGCTCCGATGGCGTTCTTCTGCAGGCTGCGAAGGTGAGGAAGGCACCCGTGAGTATTGGGTGCCACGTCCCAGTCAGTGGCACCTCGGTCTGCTGGGTGGCCAGGAGGGGGGACAGCAGGTCCCAGTCACTCACTGCAGGGTCGTCAGCCTGTGGTTGGTCAACAGGGCCTCGGCCAGGAAGGTGGCACCGTCCTCCTTGATGGTGTTGTGCTGCAGGCTGCGAGGAGAGAGGAGCGAAGCCGTGCATGGAAGCCACCACAGTGAGGTGAGGGGCTGTGCAGGGGTGGGGGGCGGTGGCTGCTTGCCCTGGCATTTGCTTGCCCTTGTCCCTGGCACGGGAAGGGCGTCTGGCCCCCGAGCATCCCTGCCTGGGCCTCTCCCTCCTATCCCATTGGAGATGCCTTCTCCTGTGCACCAGCACCCTGTGAGCTCCTGTGAAAGGCATGGACATGGACCTGGACCCCAAACCCAACCTCAGCCCACTGAAGCTGAGAGGAAGGAGGGAGCCCACGTCTCTGGCCCAGGGCTGCCCAGGTCACCGGGTCTCTGCCAGCTGCACTGATGGTTGTGCCAAACCAGGTTGTGCCCATGGTCTCCCCACCTGCTGGCCCTCAAGGTGGGGGAAACCCTGATGGGACAGGAGAGGGCTGGAGCGGGCTTGTCCCAGGGATCCAGTCCTAGAGGTGCTGCAGAAGTTGAGACTTACTTCAGGGAAAGCAGGACTTGGTTTTTTTTCAGCGCATCAGCCAGCGCCTTGGCTCCGGCGGGGCCGATGGCGTTGCTCCGCAGGCTGGGGCGAGACAGGCAGAAAAGCCAAGGTTAGCAAAGCCGGAGTGGCACGTGCCCAACTTAAGCCAAATGCCTCCATGTGGTGCAACCTCAGGCACTGCTGAGGGGGAATGTCAGGCCAGCAGCTCGCAAGACTTATGGTCATCTCTTGAGTGGTGGTGGCTTTGGGGGCTGGAGACCCTCCCCAGATCGGTCAGGCCAGGTGGGATCCAGCCCACGGGGTTGGTTCCTGGCGAGGAACGCCTGCGTGGCAGGGGCTGGTGAAGGGGGAACACTTACTCCAGTGCCGTCAGGCTCCTGTTCACCATCAGCGACCTGGCCAGCGCTTTGGCTCCCTTGTTGCTGATCTGATTTTCTGCCAAGCTGCCCAGAGAAAGGAAAATTGGGTGTTTTTTAGGGGGAAGAAAGAGGCTTTCACAGCCCCTCACATGTCCCAGGATGCAGCTGGGATGAGTGAGCAGAGGAAAGCCATGGGGAGCGTTTGGTACAACCATCCAAAGTGGTGGATGCTCCGAGGTCTGCTCTCCGGGGGTGGGCACCAGGCAGGGGATTGCAAGGACAGGGTGGAAGGGGCGTTTCTAGGGTTAAAATTAATTTGTGTCATGAAAAGGGAGCTCAGATTGCTGCATGAGGGCCTCTGCACCCAGCCACGAAGAAGAGCAGGGAGGTGGGGAAAGTGGGGACCCCTCTGTCTGGGACCAGGCACCTCCCTGTGTGGGGGTCGGGAGCCCGTCCCCTCCATAGGTCACATGCTCTGTGCAGAGCCTCAGGTATCCAGCAAACAGCCATGACCTTGGGAAGCAGTTTGCTGGGATAACCCATGGATTTCTACCCAAATTTTCAGGAGCAGCGAGGAGGCAGTGGTCCAGGAAGGCTGGGCGAGACAGCCTGCCCAGCCACCGTGAGGACACAGGGGGTAAAGCCACTTTTCTTGGGTGCAGGAGATCATGTGGGGCCATCCTCAGCACTGGGAAGCTGGGGAGCCAGTGGGAGAGATGTTCCTGGAGGACCCTCACCCTGGTTCCTGAGGTGCCCCCAGCGCTGCTCTGCATCCTCAGGAACAGCCTGTCTGCCCTGGGCCGGGTCCTACCTGAGCTTCTGGATCTGGCAGTCCTTCACACTCAGCACGCTGCCCAGCAGCTCCATCACATTGTCCTTAAACTGGTTATTGTCCAGCCTGGAGAAGATACAAGGAAAGAGCAAAAGCAAGTGTTTTGGAGAACAAAGAGGGGAGAAAGGACAACCAAGGACTGGACGGGAACACAGCCCTCCTGTGACATCTGCCCTTCACAAGTTGAAAAACTCAAGCGCAGAAGCAAAGCTGACCCAGTGCCATCCCCAGGGCAGCGCTCTGCTGATGGACAATGTTGGTGGGCCCACATCTCCCACCGACACCCAGGATTTTGAGTTACAGTGCAGTGTCCCTGCTTGCTTCTCCCAGTGCAATCCCACCAGGACTCACCTGAGGTTGTGGCAGAAGAGGAGCTGGGGAAGCAGGCTCTTACAGATGTTGTAGGTGAGGCAGTTGGAGAGGTTTGTCTCCTCCATGCAGACCTCAGAGACCTGCAGGAGATAAGCCAAGGCAGAGCAGTTCACAGGGGTGAGCATCCCGGCCAGGCTTTCATTCTTCATCGCTTCTTCCACGGTCTTAGCGATCTCCATGTGCTGAATTTCGTACAGGCAGTGCATGGTGTTCACTGTCCGCGAGGAGATGACGTAGTCGGTGTTCAGGCAGCCCTGGAGGAAGCTGATCGCTTGGCTCCTGAAGCTGTTGTGCTCGTCCTTCACCAGCAGCCACCCAGAGAGCAGCTTGTTCACCTGAGGGGAGAGAAGCCCAGAGAGAAAACGCACAAAGATGTCCAGCTGCCTGTCCTCTGCCTGCAGCGACCTCTGAACAGCGCTCTTGAAGTGGTTGAGGAAGCCCAGCTTGGGCCAGGACATCCCGCTCTCCGTGAAGAGGTCGAATATTGCCCGCTTCGCAGCTGTGTAATAATAAACAGCCGCTAGGAACTCCTGGATGGTTAAGTGGGAGAAGCAGTAGGCGGTGAAGGACTGCGTCTCCTCCTTGAGGAGGAGCCGGCTGCACAAGCTGCTCTGCAGCAAGGACAGGTCGATGCCGTACGCCTTCATGTCCTGCTCGTAAAACACGTGTTTCTTTTTGAGCAGCCCGTAGAAGGCCAGTCTGCCCAGGCTGCCCACCATCTTCTTGCTGTTGTTGGCAGCCTGCTCGATCCTGAGCGTTTCTCTTGGCTTTTCCAGCCAGTCGCTGCTCAGAGCCATTTTAAAATAATAGGAGTAGATTTCTGACAGGGTCTTGGGGACAGTGGGTGTCTCTTGGGGTTGATCAGTGCTATTTTTTAGGTAATAACCGATTGAGGAGCCAGAAATCCAGCAAAAGCCAGGAACGGCGCATAAGGCGTGTAAGGACCGGTTAGCCCTGATGTGATGCAGAACTTGGCCAGATAGGTCTCTGTTGTCAAGGAACATCTGGTCCAAGAAGTCCTTCATCTCTGCAGCTCCAAAACCTCGTATTTCCGTCATCCGGTCAACAAGCCCGCTGGGGATTTGGCTGGCTGCCGTTGGCCGCGCCGTGACCCAGACAGCAGCCTCCTGCAGCAGGTTGCCACGTATAATGTTGGTGATCAGGTTGTCCACTTGGATCTCCTTTTTGGGATCAGTGCATACTGCCGTGTTGGAAAAATCCAAAGGAGTCTTGAACTCATCCAAGCCGTCGAGGATCAGCAAGGTCCTGGCGGCTCCCGCCGAGATGCAGTTGGGCTCGGTGATGTGAGGGAACGCCGAGCAGATGAGCCTCTCAGCAGAGAGCTTCTCGTAGGTGTTGAGCTCACGGAAGGTGAGGGGCAGCACAAAGATGATGTCCCTGTTGATCTCCCCCTTTGCCCAGGTGTAGACAAACAGCTTCACCAGTGTGCTTTTGCCAATCCCGGCCACTCCGACGGTGACGGAGATCCGAGGTGGGATGCTGACCTTGGAGAGAGGCAGGAAGAGCTTCTCCAGAGGGATGCTCCTGGATACGTTTCGTAGGCCTTTGGTGGCTTCAATCTGCAGGATGTCATGTTCCTTCTGCTGGATGTCGGTCAAGCCTTCCACCAGGAGCAGGTTCGTGAGTCGCTGCAGGGGACCCGTCTCTAAGCCATTCCCATAGTAGCTTTGGAGGCTCTCCAGGTGCTTCTGCACCATGGGTTCTGCACAGAGAGAAATTAAATGGGGGGGTGATGAGGCGGATGGTAACCACAAATGCAAATGGGAGACTCTGCTTCGCTTTTCTGCCATGCCCACACAGGGAGGAAACCACATGAAGCCCTTACGTCCGGGCAGGAAGGTATGTGCGAAGGCCTGGAGGGCCCTAATAGGCTTAAATGGCCCTGACCAGCCTCACCCATTGGTCAAGGAGCACATTTGAGCTCGGCCCGGGGCCTTCAGCCCCTGCCTAAGCTGTGTTGTAGGAGCACTTGTCCACAGCGCCATCACGCCTGTGCCTGCTATGGACCTTGTTGATCTGGACCTTGATCTTGGACCTCATCACTCTGCACTTGCCTAGTGACCACTGGGCTGTGTCTGAACCTGGTTGCCCTCACTGGACCTGATCCTGACCTCTGGATTGACTTCGCAGCTTGACCTCAGCCCTGCCTCATCACCATGGACTTTGATGAATTGGACTCTTGGCTGAACCTGGTGATCATCTCTGGACCTGCCCTGCTCACCTAGCTCAGGTACCACGGTCCCCGATACGGCGTATTTAAACCCTCCAGCAAAGGCTGGACAAGCAGGGGATGATGCTGTGAGAGATTCAGAGCAGACACCAGCCAAGGTTGGAGCCTTCCAACCAGGAGGGAAACCAGGGAAACCTCTCCTGGCAAGAGAGTTGCAAGGAGAGCCTGAAGTTGGGGCAGCCACCAAGGGATGGGGTCAGGGATGCCCAGCCATCCTCCTCCTGCCATCCACCTGTTCCCAGCCCAGCTACTGGGAGTCACTGGTGTGATCTGGACGTTGAGGACATTAAAAGCTCCTCGGGCCACCCAGAGAGGTGTGCTGAGGGCAGCGAAGGGCCTGAAGGAAGGTCCCTCAGACCTGGCAGAGAGCCCTTGTCACCCCTTGGCTGTGTCCTTCCCCAGCAGAGACCCTGAGATGGCACCGCCACTTGCATGGACACTCCCATCAGAGCTGCCAGTGCTGCCCAGCTCTGTGCACATCTTGGGGTGCTCCAGCAAGCGCCCACAGCCAGGACATGTGTGCAGACACCCCTCATTGGGTCCAAAGTGGACTGCCTACCATAGACAGTGATGTGAAGGTAGAGCTGGGAATTGGTGGTCTCGATGAAGGTCTGCAAGGACTGGGAGGCGTAGCTGCCCTTGCCAGCCAGGACGTCCACCACCGCCCTCACCTGCTCGGGCAGGGAGCTCGCCTCCTGCGCCCGGCCGGCCTCCTCCGCTGTGAGGAGGTCCAGCCTCCGCAGGTAGCAGATGATCTCCTCCAGGAACTGCGGCGAGATGGACCTCACCAGCTGCTTGCGGTAGCGATTGATCCAAGCCTCTGCAGGAGAGGAGAGCAGGAGAGTTGGGTCTTGAACAAGCCCTGGGCACGTTGCTCAGGGAAGATGGGGAAAGGCAGCAGCGGAGCACCCCATCTGGCTCTGAAGGTAGCAGAGGGTAAACTAGGGCCCTCCAGAGCAACCTGCCAAAGTCCTCCTTGAGATGATGCCATCCCAAAGCTGTGGCAGGCTGTTTCGTTAGGAGCTGCTTGGCCAAGAAAGTAGCTATCGTCAAAATTGGAGTCAGAGAAACCAAAGAACACAATCATGAAATGACATTTCCTCCTGGAGACCAAGCCCATGCAGAGATAAAAGTCTGAGCAACATCATTCATCTTCAGAGACACCCAATCCCCCTGTGCCAGCACAGAGGTCCCCAAGCCCTTGGACTAGGAACCTCTGTCAACCCTCATGCCTTGGGGCACCACCTTGTCCCATTTTTGAATCCAAAACTCCACCAAGATAATGGATCTCCAGCTGCCCAGCCACCACTCACCTTCCATCAGAGGCCTCCTGTGACATGGGTGATCCCTGGGCGAGGAGCACTGTGTTGGCAGCAGCACAGCCGTCCCATGGGCTGCTCCGCGTCCCCCCAACTAGCTCACAGCATCAGCTGAGGCTCCTCAGCCTTTATCCATGTTCCTGGTGGAAGATGAGGAAAAGCATCATGAGCAGTGTGGGAGGGAGCCCACCTTGAGCTAACGTGGGGCTGGCTGTGGTTGAGCCAAGGGTCCACTTGTCAGCTTTTGGCTGTGACCAGAGTCCCTGGCACTGTGGACCTGGCAGGGGCAGAGCTGGGACCATCACGCTGCAGCATCTTTTCCCAGACATCATGCGCCATAAACTTGGTGCCTTCACCACCACCACATGCAGGAGCCTTTCTTGGGCAGAGCGATTGCGTTAATTGCCCTGACGATGCCCATGGGCCACCCGGTGAGCGCCTGAGTGCCACCACTGTCACCAGAGGGACAGCCGGGCTGCGAACCGCTCGTGCATCTTCCTTCTCTGTGCTGCGAAGGAAGCTGTGGGGCAGCAGGCAGAGCGGCCAAGGGCCCGTTTCGGTTTCGAACCCACCTCACCGCTGTCCAGAGCCTCCATCGGGGCTTGCCGAGCGCGGCCAACACCACATCCTGTTGCAGAGCTCTCTAGATGCTCCGCTTTCGGCAGCACTGGTGAATCATTGCCTGGAGAAGGAGCACCTACCTGTCCCCTCCCCCTCGTCTGCTGCCAAACCACGCTGAGAGTTTAGGGTTTTGTTTTTGAGAAGTGTATCCACCGAGTCCAATTGTTTTTAGAGCTGAGGCAGAGAGGGAAATATCTCCACACCTGAGAGCGCTCCCAGCTTCACCCATTGCAGATGTCACTGTGCTACAGCCTCTCTACCAGCCCCAAAGTAATTCCCAGGAGCTGGTTGTGTCCAGGTGGGAACATCTCAGCTGCCTACAGCCGGCCCCAGCATCTCCTGGCGCAGTCACTTTGGGCCAGGGGCTGTCTGGTCACAGCAGAGATGCAAACACAGTGTCCCGGTGCCCTGGCCCATGTCCTGGCACAGCATCCTTCCTCACTTCCACCTGGCCCACAAGATGGTCTAGATCCATGCAACTTCACCCCTACACATGCCTGCCAGATGCGCTGCAAGGAGGACACTGCCCACAGGCAGCGTTGCCTTTGCCCAAATCCACAACCGTGGGGGCTTCGGTGCAGCCTTGCCAGCAGGTACAGGTAACACTCGCTTTCTTTGGTCAAACTCAACCTCTTCTAGGGACAAAGCACAAATGTAGCTTGACCAGAGAAACTTGGTAGAGTCTCTGGTCCATGGTTAGGTCCATGGTGCAAGGTTAAGGTGCTTGGGACATCCCCTTTTCAGAGTCTTCCCGTCATCCTCCTGCCAGGAGATCTGTGCTGAGGTTCATTTCTCCCACCAGAAGACGTAAGGGCTCGGCCACCAGCAGCAGCCCAGCCGTGTGGATGGTGACTGGGCTGCTGGAGGGAGGCCCAGGCACAGCATCTCCCAGAGCCGAGTCCCTCACAGACCCCGCTGGCTGGATCTCTCATCAAGACCCCTTCGCAGCATGTCCTACAGAGTGGGGTAAGTGTCCGAGAGGTGCTGGGTGACAAAGCACCAGCCCTTTCCTGCAGCCCATCCCCACTTGCCCTCTGGCAAGCCGTGGTTTCACACATGGCTTGGACAAGCCCTCTTAGGGGTGCAGGCTGCTGTTGTCACTGAGTCTGAATCCACCACTTTTCCCTCCAGGAGGAAAACTTGTGTCCTTCTACTCTTCCTCAGCTGCCCAGCTCTGACCCCCTGGTTTCAGAGGTCACAGAGGTCCGTGCTCCCCCCCCCCAGCAGCGATGGTGGCCCCACAGCAAAGCCCTTTTCTCCACGCAGAGAGCAGCAGGGCTGTGGCAGCAGCTCGCCTTGTTCTTCACCCCCCAGGCAGTGGCTTGGTCAATTAAGATACCATAAATTAAAGTTGCTCGTGAGCAATTCACAGCGAAATTTTCATCCTTTGATGTCTTCTTGTCTCTAACTCGCCTGGAAAGTTCAATTAAGTCTTTGCACGCAGCAGTCCCCAGGTCTCTCATCTTTGCCGTGTAACCAAGAACACGGCCAAAACACGAGGGGGTTTTGCTGCCTGCAGCACTGTTCCCCGCAGCCCTTCCTCTGCGACGCAGCTGGTGAGAAAAAGCCCTTTGATGGGGGAAGCCTGCTCTAACACCAGCGATGATTTGATGGTGTCCTCCGGTGCTACTTCAAAATGCGACCCCACTGCTGGAAACCAGCTCAGGCAAAGGCGTCGGACTGGGAGGATAAAGCAGCAGAAGACATAAAGCAGCAGCAGAAATAATACAGTGGCTGAAATTTTTTTCTGCTTCCATTAGAAAAGCTTCAGGTGCAGCTCTAGGACCAGCCAGTGATGCTGGAGGCTGCATCTTGCATCTTTTCTGCAGGGTAGAGGCCAGCCAAAGCCAAGCTCTATAACCCCTACAGAGATCCGAGATGTTTCCAGGAAGCTGGAGGGCAGGAGGTTGCCCAGCCGAAATGATGGATGGTGTCAGATGGCCCCAGGGAGGGAAACGGGGGATTTTGTTGGCAAGAACTTGGCATTAGCACTGTTTTTTTCACCTGGTGGCATCCAAGAGTCCAGCCCACAGGAAAATCCTCCCATCTGAAGATGTCCAGTCAACACTGATGTGTCCTTCTAGCAGCTTCAATCTGACGTCCCCCCACGCCAACATCCCCCTCACCCCAGTTAGCAGAGGGTCTGTGCCCAAAACCCATCAGTGCCTGAGAGCCACCACCACCACACTGGAAGGTCCCTCACCATACGCACAGACAACCCTCTACCAAACAGCTGCTGTGGTTTTCACCGTGTGCGTCCTGCTCCGAGGTTCAAACTGCCTGACATCAGCACTGGAAAACACAGACCTAGACGTAGCTGCTTCTGCTCACCTCTGGCTCTAAGTGTACATGCACTTTTGCTCCTGGAAGTCTGACACAGGCCAGAAGAAGCTTGCCAGGGGATCCGAGATGAAGGGACAGTCCCAGGATGGCCACAACAGGAAGGTGGCTGGGATAAGAGGCTGTTCACTGCCTCTCTGCTCTAACCAGCCTCTCAGATCCTCCTGCCAGGAGGTCGCTTTGGTTTTCATACAGATCCATCGCCCTGTGCTTTGGGAATCTGCTGAGGACTCGGGACCGTCCCACGCCAGGAGCTGTCACAGCAGCCGCCAGCAGCACCGGGGCGACATCAGGCTGCAGCGCTCAGCAGTTGGAAATCTGTGGTCGGAGGCTCGTGGGTGGATTCACCGGCAGCATCAGGGGATGCTGGTTGGCACCTCGGGCAGGGCTTTCCAGCCGGCAGAGCCTCGGGGACCTGACCTGCCGTGGTGGGCTGGGGACAGGGCTGAAGGGTGCCCAGTCTAGATGGGCACCAAAGTGCTGAGCAAGAGCTCTTGGATGGCTGCAGGGACCCACATCTGGAAAACATCAGAAAATGGGCAGATCTGCAGTGTTTAGGTATGTTTAAAGCTTTTTATACGAACTAATAATGGCATCGTTAACCGGGTGCCTGAAGAAGCAGAGAAAACGCCCGCTCCAGCGCAGCTCTGTGCCCCCAAACATGCAGAAACCTGTTGCCTTCTCCCCGTCCCATCACCACGGGGTTTGCAGCGCAGCCAGTTCCTCAAAGATCTCCAGTTTGGGGTGATCCGTGTAGGTGCAGCTCGAACCCCAGCAGCGCAGCACCCTTCTCACCGCTGCTCTCCCTCCCCCAGACACGGGAACAGAGAAACCAGCCCCGCGAGACCTTCCCACCACTTCCTGGCGCACTGGGTTTCCTCCGGCGACTCTCGAGCTCCTTCACCAACACACCCTCGGAGCTTTTCTTTTTTCCCCTGCTGTACATCCACCCCGAACTGATCCCATTTTGGAGGTCGGGGAGCTGCACGTGCAAACGTTCACCATGCCAACATCTCCAGCCATCCCCCCTGAGCTGGGCAGTTCCTGAAGCCAGGACGCAGGCTGCCACCTTTTGGCAGAACCAAAAAGATTTCACATTATTAACTTCATTGCTTTGCTTAATTAACATAAATTATCTTCTGCATGATACCCAATTACGAAACTCGCAGATGCGCAGGTAACTCCGTTATCTAAGCTTACAGATGACTTTCAGATGCAGTCTTAATTATTTTGCTCTGAATTTAATGCTGGCAAAATTTACTGCAAATACAGAGTGACTCCCTGTGCCAAAACTGATCCCTACAAATCTGGGGTTTTTTTTCCCCAAACCCCAACCAGAATAACAGGGTTCAGACACAGCTGGCGTGAAACAGCGAGTTGGGGAGCCGTGAAGGACCCCCAGGCTGAATGCCAGCAGTCCTAACACCAGATCTCACCAGGAAAATAGCAAAGATCGATCTATGGGTAACTCCAAACAGCTAAAACCAAAGCTCATTTCAGAACGAAGGTCTCTCGCAGGGTACAAAACACCTCGCGAGCTGCAAAATGAAGAGCGATGCATTTACTGAGCCGATCGTGCCCCCAGGACGCTTCACCATGGATGCACACCCAGCTGATCTTCTCCCGGCAAACAGCTCCTGCCCTCTCGCCTACGGGGTCTTGGCATCGGGGTGAAAATTAGGACCCAGCTGCTGCCAGCCTGCCTCTGCCACCAGCGCCAGCCCCATGCAGAGGGATGCAGAGCTCAGGGATGCTGAGCGGTGCCCACGCCGGCACCCCGACGGGGTCAGCCCCAGCTTTCGGGGTTTGCAGAGCATCCCTCTGAAGCCACAGCTTTGAACCACCAAAGGCAGCCCTGAGCTCTCCAGAAAGACACTCTGGTGCAGCGTGGATGTCTTTCGTGCTGAGCTCTGCCCCAAACGCGTGGCCTCTGGTAACCCTTCCCCGCGGCAGCCAAACCCTGGGCGCTGGTGACGTCTCTGGGTGGCAGTACCCAGCCGGTGCTCCCGCTGGTCCCCTCCGCAGCAGTCCCATACCTGTAGGGTACGTAGTGCCCCAAAGGACCTTAGGGTGCTCAAATAACAGCAGGATTAATCACAGCATGCCTCAGGCTCCGGCTGGGTGCCCAGCCGCATGGCCCCTGCTGAGCTCCATCACCTTGCCCTGCTCCCTGCGCCTCTGCGTCCTACACGGTGCTGGGGAATCCCCTGCGGTGAAAAGGGCCACAGAAGGTACGAGCTGCAGCTTTGGAGACCTCAGGGTTGCTGTTCCCTCCAGCTGAGCTCCGGGAAGGCGTCCTGAGCCCGTGTCCCAAAGGGGGACGTGGGAGCGCAGCTCTGGTCTTCCAGGTCCGTCGGTCTTGGATGGACCCTCCTTCGCTCTGCGGTGCAATTTCGCACCCCGCCACGGGTGAGTATGTCGCTGATCTCATCCCTTTCTGTGTGCTGCACATGTTGGGGATTGCTTTGGGTGGTTTTGAAGCAGAACGAAGTCAGTAAATGACATTAATGTGGGGACAAAACTGACGCCGCACAAGGCAGAGAGGCTCTGTGCGGGCAGGGTGGCCTGCCTGCGGCTGCCTTCGTGTCTGGGCAGGTGGTAGCAGGCAAGGGGACAACCTTTGTGGGTCCCCCACAAGGTCCCACGCTCCTCTCCCCCACACGGGGCTCCGTGCCTGCTCCTGCCAGCGCCGGGGCCTGCCCCACGCCAGGCTGCTTTGCCGGGTGCTGCTGGCAGTCGGTCACGTCTTGCCCGTCCCAGGGACCTCTGCCCAACAGCTCCTGGCCCTGCCTCGTGTTGACCCAGTCACCCCATTTCACGTGGCCATCGCAGCGAGAGGTCCGCAGCAGCCCATCCCCGTGCAGGAGGGCCAAGCGATGCCTCCCCTTCTCCCCATTACCCCTCCAAGACCCCACCAAAATTTACCTCGGCCTTGCGCCGCCTTCCCCAGGTCTGCGTGGGAGCAGGAGAGCAGACAGGGCATCCTCGTCGCGGTGGGAGGAAGAAGCCCCTCCGTGCCCCGGCTCAGCCCTTTATCCCCAGAGCTTTGCTTCCTCCTCACCTGGATGCTCAAGTTCAAGGTCAAAAATGGAAGAAGCCCCTGCAGTTGGCAGCCCCTGCCCCTGAGGGACCCGTGGAGGTGATGGGACCTGGCAGCCGGGGCAATGCTCCGGACAGCACCTGGGAGAAGGTGGGTCCGGCTTCCCCAGCCGCCCGCCGCCGCTGTTCCCAGGCCGGTGGCTTCTTCTCTCTTTCAGTTCGCTCCTCGCCCCTTCCTGCGCCGTGGGTCTCGCTCGATCTTCCTTCCTGTCAGCACAGGGCTGCCGCCTATGCAAATCGGTGTGAGTTATCTGCTGAAAAACCATCAGCGCGTGGTAGCCACCCACTGCCTCTATGACCCCCCACAGCGGCGGCGCGGGGTCTGTCCCCGCGGGACGCTCAGTGCACGGCCAACTCCCCAGCCACAGCTGCTTTCTCCCAGGAGAGCCACAAACCCAGGCTGACCAACCTCCAAATTCTCTCGAAGCAAAACCACGAGCTCACCCCGGCCTGGGAGAACCGAGGGGTTTTGCTACGTAACCCCCTTGCTCGCTGGGGAGATCCCACGGCCGAGGTTGGTGTCGCAGCAGCTCTGCCCTTTGCTGGGCCATGTTTCTACGAGTAAATTCGAGTTGTATCTTGAAAAGGCAGAATAAGGGGGGCAGGAATAAACTCTCCTTCCTCCAAAGCCATTTTTCTGCCAGCGCTGAATGTTTTCTCGAGTTATGAGTTGGTCTCTAGTGAGGGGGATCGCATGGCCCCGAGGAGCCCGAGCCGCCGGCAGCAGCGGGACCGGCAGGATCTCCCCTCCCCAGCTCCACTCAGGCAAGTGGGGTCAATCGTTATTTTGCATTATTGTTCTACAAAAACCTTAATTTCTAAATCCTATAACAGGTTTTTCTGGCGTTTGGGCAAATCCTATTAATTCTGAGCTGCTGAGCAGAGAGGTGCCCCGAAGGCGGGTGAGCAGGGTGGCACAGCAGCCCTGGGACCCAAGGCAAATCACTCAGCTTTCTGTGAGTCCCGGGGCAGAGCAGCAGTGCCCAGGGAAGGGGGGTGAGCGCATATCCCCAAAATAACAGGATAATTGCATCCACGGTGGGGTTTGCCACCTGCTTTATGCCCAGCAGCCTGTTTTCCTGGCCAAAAGCTCCCGCTCCTGGGTGGTTTGGGAGAGGTCAGAGTAAGCAGAAGCCAGGGATGAAAACAGCACGTCCTGTTAGGAGACCTGCCCTGGTGGGGCCTGTTTCTATCTAGCAGGTAGCTCTAATGAAGCTGCACCTGAATCTATAATTATACATCTTTTCCTCCACCAAGTCCAGCTGAGAGGTGGTTGATGGTGGAGATGATGATGGTGGAGATGATGATGGTGGAGATGATGATGGTGGCGAGATGATGGTGGTGGCTGATGGAGCTCTCACGGTGGAGAGCTGGTGGGAGACGGGGTGAGCTCACAGCCAGATCATCTGCATGTGGTGAACTGTGTTTGGGGAGAGGTGGGGGCAAGCAGGAGTTGGGACCTCCAGCCACCACTCTGGGCTCTGCATCTCCCAGGAATTGCTCTCTGGCGGTCCTAGGTCTACGCCTGGTAAAAGGTTAAAACCTTTCCCCTTGCAAGTGTTAGGGTAGGGAATT
Organism: Nyctibius grandis; assembly: GCF_013368605.1. NCBI lineage: Eukaryota > Metazoa > Chordata > Aves > Nyctibiiformes > Nyctibiidae > Nyctibius > Nyctibius grandis. The sequence goes on from NC_090687.1 coordinate 2,448,760, forward strand.
ACCAACAGACCTGTCAGGAAGCTGTTTTCAAGAGGGGATGGTGTCTGGGAAGTCCCATGAGCTGCCACCTTCCCGATAAGCTGTAGCTAAAGATCCCTCAGATCAAAAATGACTGTGCAGAAGCCCCAGTCGGGGCTGTACCTTCAGCTTTCACAATTATTCATTTATGTTAATTAAGGCATCTGAATTATTTATTTGCAAATGTATATAACATGTCCCTCATGTATTTTCCAGGCTGTTTACTTGATTCAAACCCAAATTTCCCAACACACTTACCGAGTTCAACCTATGGGGTTCCCAGCAGGATGAGTTTGACCCATCCCTCACCAACCACAGCCCCTGCTCGGCATCTCTGCCGGGCCCAGTGGTGCCCGTGAGGTGACACAGAACTCGCAGGCGTGGTTAGAAAAGCCCCAGAGACCCCCCTGCTTATTTTGGCTCGCGGGGGGTTGCTTGGCAAGGGGGTGATGAGGGACCGTTCCCCAAGCTCAGCTCAACGCCGAAGTCATTCGCCTGGGGACAAACAACTGTCCTGTCCCCGGAGGGAGCAGGGGGATGCTCCTAGGGCACAGCCGGGGTCCAGTTTCCAAGGAAATGTGGAAACCACGTTCTGGTGGGACCCGCAACCCCTCCTGCCTTTGCAGCGCGGGGGTCTCCAAGCCTCGGGACGCCTCCAGGTCCCCGGAGGAGAAGGGGTACAACCCCTAACGACCTGGGTACAACCCCTAACGACCTCTCGGGGGGTTACACGGCCGCTCTCTGATTTGAGGGGGCCGATGGCCGGGGCCGATGGATGCGCCGCGGTCCCGGCCCGCGGTCCCACGCATCCCGCCGCGGTGGGCGGAGGTAGGCGGGGCCGGGGAGCGGGATGGACCGATGAGGCCCGCCCCCCCGGACATCGCCGAGCGGGGTCGGGCGGAGGCGAGCAGAACCGAACGGAGACGAACAGAATCGGAGCGGAGCCGAGCCGAACGGAGCCGAAGCGAGGTGAGGAGACCCGCGCCGCCGCCCGCCCCTGGGCGGGGATGTGGCTCCGCACCGCCCCGAGCCCCCGCCGCCGCCCCGCTCCTTCCCCGCCCGAGCGGGGCCGGGCCGGGGGCTGAGCCGCGGCCTCGCCAAGCCCCCGCGGCGGTGCCACCTCTCCGCTTCTCGCCCTGGCAGAGCCCCGGGACCACCCGCGTTCCCTCATGGCTGGGAAGAAGCTGATCGTGGTGTTCGGGGCGACCGGTGAGTGCTCGGGGAAAAGCCCCGGGGTGCCGCCGCCCCTCCGAGAGCCCCGGGGCTGCCGGGCTGTGGCCCAGGCCGGTGGGAAGGGCGAGGGTCGGGCCGTGCCGCGGTGGCCAGAGGTGCTCGGGGTCCGTGCGGCAGAACGCGGGGGGTATCGGTAGCTTCCGAAACGCCCGGGCCCGGGGGGCATTCAGGGGGTCTGGAGAGCGCCCGCCTGGCTGGAGCAGCTGCACCGGGAACAGGCGGGAGGGTGGGGTGGAGGGGCTCGGTCCTGGTGTGAGAGGGAGAGCGCGGGGTCAGACAGCTCCGGCCCACGGTCCCAGCTCGTCCCAGCTGCCCCTGTGAGGAGAGCCCTGCGGGAAGCCGGGGCTCTGAACAGGTCCGTACCCCCAGGGGCCCAGGGGGGCTCCGTGGCCCGGGCTCTGCTAGAAGACGGGACCTTCAAGGTCCGCGCGGTGACGCGGAGCCCCACGAAGAAGGAGGCCGAGGAGCTGAGGCAGAGGGGAGCTGAGGTGGTGAAGGCGGATCTGGACGATGAGGCGTTGCTGGAGCTGGCCTTGGCGGGTGCTTACGGAGCCTTCATTGTGACCAACTTCTGGGAACACTTCAGCAAAGAGAAAGAAATTGCGCAGGTACCAGTGCTTGCTTTAACTGGGGCTACGTGTAGAATGGCCTGGGAGGGGGGGATCGAGGGACAGCTGTGTGGCATCAGGGTGGGGGTCACGGGACAGCTGTTAGTGCAGCCTTGCCAGCCCTGATGGTTCAAGTGGCCAGTCTGGAAAAGTCTCAAGGCTTCACAAACCAGGTCCCAGTTCTTGCAAAGCTAGAACTTGTTCCTGTGCAGTCATGTGGCTCCAGGATATGGTACCTGCAGGGAGTTGGTAAAAGCCACGAGACTTGGCATGGCAGAGAGCACTGCCCAGGAGCCAGAGTAGCAGGAGTGGGAAGAGTTGGCTCTGCAGAGCTTTCCCAGGGCTGAGCCAGGACTGTCGCTGCCTGGAGTCCTGTAGTTCTTTGCACTTGTAGCTTTGGGGCCAAAATGTGCTGTGGTATCAGAAATCCAAGGGTGGTGTTCACCCCAGGACAGATTTTGCAAGGTGGCATGATTGCCACGCCTGGATGGCAGTAAAGAAAAGGTAAGATATGTTAGGGCAGGTCTTCAGGGCTGGTGTTTGTGTGCTTGGTGGAGGAGCTGGCACAAAAGCTGGAGGGTGTGTGGTCCTTCTGATGTCGGATGGTGTTAGCAGAGGACTCTGCTCCACCTGGGTGACTCACAGGGCTCATGGAGTCTGCTCAGCCCTGGTTCCAGCTGAGGGCTCGCGGTGCCAGATACTGAGCAGCTTGCTCAGCTGGCATGTGTTGGATCCTGTCCGGTGCCACAAAGAGGAAGGGGGGGTGTGTGGGTGTGATGAGACCCCCCGTGTGTCCCAAGGGAGCCGTTGCCTTCTTCATGGCCGGCTTCACCCTTCACCCAGGGAAAGCTGCTTGCTGATCTGTCGAAGCGCCTCGGTCTGCGCCACGTCGTGTACAGCGGCCTGGAGAACGTGAAGAAGCTGACGGACGGCCAGCTGGAGGTGCTCCACTTTGACGGCAAAGGTGAGGTGGAGGAGTACTTCCAGGAGTCTGGTGCTCCCCTCACGTCCGTCCGACTGGCGTTCTACTTCGAGAACTTCCTCTCCGCCTCCAAGCCGCAGAAGGTCCCGCAGAGAGATGCCTATGTCCTGGGTAAGATGGGACTTCTCACTCTCCAGGTCACTGTCCTGTAGTTCTCATCCGCTCCCGCTGCACAGAGGCTCGCTGAGCGGTGGAGGAACTGCCAGGGCTGCAGACTGATGGGGAAAAGAGGCCTGTGCCAGCTTGACCACAGCCAGTTGCAGCTGCATTATGGTCCTTCAGACCTGTTTGGTGGCCTGCACGGAATAAGTGAGATCCCAGTCCTGTTTCTGGTGCTGAGGGCTGCTCTGCAGATCCCAGGATGTCTCTGGACACCCTAGCTCCCTGTAGTTGGGATGTTGGAGGTCAGAAGTGGGGCTGCAGACCCAGGCAAGTCACGGTCTCTTAGCTCAGCCCTGCGGGTGCTCGCGTGGCTTGCCAGGCTGATGGGTGCCCTTGGCTCTTCCTCACCTTGTCTTCAGCAGCTGGGTGCTGAAAACTCCAGCTGTACCTTCTGGGAGCTGGGCCACACTCTGACCGGGATCAGTCTCTCCTGTACAGAGCTGCCCATGGGGGACACCCCCATGGATGGGATGGCGGTGGAGGACATTGGGCCTGTGGTGCTTTCCCTGCTGAAGTCCCCGGAGAAGTACATAGGCCAAGTGATCGGGCTCAGCACTGGCAAGCTCACCGAGGCAGAGTACGCCGCTGTCTTGTCCCAGCAGACAGGCAAGACCGTGGAAGCCAGCAAGGTAGGAAGCGTCCCTTGGTGTACACGATGCTCTTGAGGTGGGGGGAAGCTGGCTCAGGGCCCTGCAGCCTGCCTTGAGGTGGGAGTGGGGAGTGTGTGGATGATCCTTGTCCTTCCCAACAGCTGGGTGCTCTGCAGGGTCCCTGCCCAGGCTGCTGCTGGCTACGGGTGGGCACCCCTGCCTGGCAGCAGCACACCCTGCCTCTCTCCCCTTGGTCTGGGAGCCCTGTACGGGGCTGAGCATAGACAGCAAGTGGCACAACAAGTGCTGTCCTGCCCCAGCAGCAAGGGCAGGAGCTGCCGGGGTGGAGGGCCCATGGGTTTGGTACAACCTCGCCCTGGTGTCCAGGATTAGTCCCGCTGCCCCTGCGTGCGGCCGGAGCACAGAAACTGCCTTGTCAGTGTTGTCACTGAGACTGCTCATGCTTGTGGAGCGCATGGGTGCGCCGGGGCAGGTCTGTGCCTGGCTCTGAGGGATAACTGAAGCAGGAGGTCTCCAGCAGAGCCAGGGCTGGGCACCTACAGAACAGGTCTGTGCTGCACGCCCCTCCCTTCGGCAGGCCTTCCCCGAGGGCCTTGCTGTCACTGTTAAGCGCTCCTGGCCTCTCCATGCCCTGTGACTTCTTTTTGTGTGTGCTTTGGCTGTGCTGATCCCCTCGGGTGCGGTGGCTTTCTGCTTTGAGAACAAAGCACGTTTTGGCAGGAACAAAGCACCTCTGAGGTGCTCTGCAGGTTCTCCTCTCCCAGGGGCAAATACTAAGCTCTCTTCCCAGCGCAGTGCAGAAGCACAGCAGTCCACCCTTTGATTCAGCCAGGGAGGGCAAGTGCTGGGGTGCCAGGTGGCAGCCTGGGTTGCTCGGGCTCTCCAGAGCTCTCCTGGACCCCCCAAGCCTGTGTTTCTAGCCCCCCTCAGCTATGGCTCGTACGCCCGGCGCAGGGAAGGGCTCCCTCGTAGCTGCTCCAGGCTTCTGCCGCTGGCGAGCGCGTGTTGCATGCCTGAGCCCACGCCCAGGCCGGCTGTGTGCCAGAGCCGGGTGCTGGCCCTAGGCAGGTTGGGCTGTTCCCTGCCAGGCAGGGCTGTGGGATGCTCAGTGGCACTGCCCTGACGGAGGCTGTGGCTTCCGGGGGCAGCTGGCCCGGCACAGATCCAGAACAAGCTCCTCAGCATCTGCATGGCATGATGATTTCCATACTGCCACCTTGACCCCTTCTCAAGCTGCGCCTGGAGGATGTGGGGGGACTGGGGGGAACTCCTGGGTCAGGCTTGCAGAGCAGCAGAGCCCTTCACACCAGCAGAAATAAGGTGGCAAGCTGCTCCAATGCAGCCCTCTTCTGCTTCCCTGCGAGGGCTAAGGGAAATGCCCCAGCAGCCTCTGCCCTGTGCCAACATTTTTTTTTCCCTCCCCCCAATTCTTTTTGCAGATCTCCCCAGAGGAGTATGAGAAACGTGGCACCCCTGGGGCCAAGGAAATGGCCGCTATGTTCCGTTTCTACGCCCTGAAGCCAGACCGCAACGTGGCCCTGACCATGAAACTTAACCCCAAGGCCCGCACCTTCCCTCAGTGGGTGGCAGACAACAAGGCCGCCTTCTGAGCCTTCCCTCCCTCCTCTTCCACCCAAGCTTCTGCAGCAGTAGTGGGAGCTCAACCAAGGAGGTGAGCCACGCTGAGCCACGCTGCCTTTCCACTAGCACCCTGGTGAAGGGCTGACTGGGCTTTGGTCCATGCGTGCGCCCCAGGGCTCTCTTGCAGCTTGGTTCAGACCAGTGGAACTAGACCCCGAGGAAAGGCTGCGCAGCTGCAGGCACGGGTGGGAGAAGCGCTACCTGTGTACGCTCTCCAGGGAGGTGTTTGTTCGGTGGTTCTGGGGGTTTTCACGGCTGTAGGGTGGTGATGGTTTGTTTTCCCGGGATCATTCTCTTTCCTAGGCAGCTCTGAGCACGCAGCTTGTAGCACCTCTAGGCCCCGAAGGGCAGTGCCTTCTCTGCAGCTACTGCAAGTACCCATGGCAGGCCCACAGCCAGCACTGCTGATGTCACTTGCTGACATTAGCTGAGTGAAGTAAAGTAGAGTTGAGTAAAACCTTTACAAGACTGCCCAACCTTAATTTCAGACTTGCTTCAAAAGCCCCTTCCCCTACACCACCCTACCTGATGGTACTGCTCAGATCAGAGCTCTGGGAGGGGGCAGGCCTTGCCTGTGCTTAAAGTCAATCGCAGCCACCTGCTCGAGACATCTAGCCCTGTTCTCTCCTGGTCTGAGGGGAGACCTTCGTTCCTGTTACTGGGGCAGGAAAAGGGGGTGATAGACAGGGTTGGAAGAGCAGACAAGGCAGCGAGGCACAGCACATGTTAAATAGCTTTATGAAGTCAATCTTATTTACATGGATACAGAATCACTTTACAGACAGTTAAATCAGGAGGCAACGCGTGCTTTATTTCAGCAAATTAAGAAGGGCAAGACTACAACACGTCCTTGTTTAACTGGTCGATTAGTATGTGGGCTGACAGTACCTGCACGGTGTAACTAACAACAGCGGGCTACAGTAACCATGAAGATACTCACTGCAAGAGCTCCACTCCACCTGGTAGGAGCGATCCACTTCACTTGTATTCTCACAATGACTCTTTCACCATTCACTTATGCTACGGGTGTTGCGCTAACGTAATAAAAGACTTTGTCCCAAACTGGCAAAGGGCTTGGTAATAAACTTGTACTCAGTCAGAAGCAACAGCATTTGTGTTGTAACTTTAGTTAATTCTGGGAGACAAAGGGAAACCTGAGGCAAAGTGCAGATTCCATCACTGCTCTTTGTGCAGGAAATCAGCAGGACGAAGAAACCCCACGGCTGCTGCGGGAGCCAGGGCAGTTAGGCTCTGAGTCCCAGCCACAGGGAGACTTCCCCCTCAGAGAGAGGTGTGGGACAGCAAGGAGGGCTGTCACGAAGACAGGGGTAAAACTCGCTGAGCCACCCACCCTCCTGGGAGAAGACAAGCGGTGGTAAGTTCACCAAGCACATTTAGCATTCAGAAGGGCACCTGAGTGAGCAGCAGCCACCTTGGGCTCCATAGAGCAAACTGCTCCGCTCTGTGCTGGAAGGACAATTTTTATTTCACATTTCCACTGGTTTGGATTCTAAATAATATTTCAGCTTTAATTTTTACCAAATAAGCTTCCAGTAACCTCGAGAGCAACTTCTGCAAAGCTGGCGTTTTCCTTCATTACCATTTCCTAGGACAGTAGGTGGGTTTTGTATCGTGCTACTTGTTGGTGCCTCAGTTTGTAGCCTCTCGAGGTGGGATTCTCACGGTGCTGCTGACTGACATCCTTTGCTCTCCAGAGCCCGCTGCCAGAAAGATTCATCCCCGACTGCAAAGACAATCTGCTGCTGCTGGCTCTTAGTTTCCAGTAGAACGCTTCCCTGCGGTTGAAGCAAGAGAGAAGTTTAATATTTCCTGAGCAAACTGGCCTCAGGCACGCAGCCCTGCAGCCTGCTCTGCGAGCGCAGGCACGCTCGCCTCACCGCCGGACCTGCCACCACGCTTTGTCAGCCATGCGGAGCAGACGAGTTTGAAGCCTGTGGTACCAGGAAGCTGAATCCCCCGAACCCAGGACACCAGAGTCTGCCATGGATGGTTTCAAGGCTGCAGCGCTCCCTCACAGCAGGCCAACACCAGCTAAATGGCACCCTGAGCTGTAACACTGTGCTCATTCGTGTGACGTGGGCTTTGCTGTGCTTTACGACAAAGAGATTCCTTCCTGAGCCCGTGCTGGGGCGAGTCCAGCCTGAGCGTACCGGCACCGGAGGCTCTGCGGGCCCACCTGCACCTCCCAGCCAGCCCGGGCTTTGCGGTGGCAGCAGAACTGCCTGGTCCCAGCTTCACCAGCTAACAGGAATGCCCTCAGGGCTTTGAACTGGGTACGGGCCCTTAGTGGACAGGGAAGCAGGGCTGCAGGGGAGGCCTGCAACGCCCTGAAGACATATCCTGTATTTTGCTGCAGTGACAATGCAATTTTGTCCCTGGCTGTTTGCTCCAGGTCACAGGGGACAGCTAGGGCTTTTCACATCAGTGGCTGGAAGGCCTGAGGCTAAGTGAGAAGCAGTGCTGTGCTTTAGCTGCTTCTACCTCCCAAGAAGTGCAAGTTCTGCTTGGTGTGGGGGGAAAGACGACAATAAAACACAAGAGGCCTCCTACCTCAGACAGGGTGTCAGGAGCTAAACATTTTCTTAAGTTTGGAAAGGAATCCCTCCTTGTTCTCCTCAGCCTCAGGCCTATCCCCGCCTGCGTCAGCGCTAGCCGTGGCCCTGCCACCTGGACACAAACAGCAAAGGGCTGCAGTCAGATACATCTCCCACCAGTAGCCAGCACCCCTGACCAAGTGAGAGGGTTATTTTAGATGGGGAATGGTCAAGGCAGCTGGTTTTGCCAGCATCCTCGCGTACAGGGCTGCACCTGGCAGCGAGCCACAGTACTGGACCACTTGCAAGGGAAGCACTGGAGAGCCCAGACTCCAGGAGTGGAAGAGAAGACCATGAGGCCAGGTAACACTGTTCCCTTCCCCTCTCCCCAGCCCTCCAACTGGCAAGGGAATTCTTGTGTTGCACAGTCAAGTCAGGGACCCCATGGGCTTTGGAAACAAACGCTTGGAGTTGAGAGCCTGCACTAAACCAGAGTTGTCAACTTGACCACAGCCAGCCATGACTTTACAGAAAAAGAAAAGCTGCATTGGTGCTCCCTGGAACAATCTGTCTTCCTGTTTCATGGTGGTGTCGTGACCCCTTAGAGCAAAGCAGTGCGGAACTACACCAGGAGCCTGCCTCATGTAATTGTCGTACAATACTCAAACAGCAACAAGGAGAAAATTAACTCAGGCTAGAATGAAAAAGGCTACAAGTATTTCAGAACAGAACTGGCAGCAACGAGCATAACTTTCCTGTATAAACAGGTCCTAAGAAGCTGTTTGTCCCTCCAGAAGCGGCTACAGCAAGAGCAAAGGAGACCTCTTTGCTAATCTGCTGCTTCTACAGTAAACCCGTCCATAACAAGATCCCCAAATCCTCCTCGAGGTTTCTTTGAGCACAGAGAACACAAAGTCCAGTCCCCCCCACCCGCCCACAGCTGACTGCCGAGCTCAGACTGATGCAATGGTATGAAATACTGAGGGCTGCGGCAGAACACGCCTCCATCAGGGCATTTCTGCTTCCCAGAGCAGGGACACGCTTTCAGCAACAGCCTGTCTCTACGCTGCAAGCTACTGGTATTGTTTTTAATCCACCTTGCTGCTTAATTGTAGTAAAAACGAGCAGGTTTACTTTTTGAAAAACAAATCTGGAGAGCATTATTTCCCTTTGAGATCATTTAGCAGTTTTGAAAGACTCTCACCTTTTGCCTGGCTGTACGCAGTCATAAATGCCCTTCTTGGTTTCAAGCATAAAAAGCAATCCAACCAGCTTTAAAAAGTTCCAATATGAGCAAAGAAATAAATAGTTTTCCAGTAGCAAAAGACAATGCTTTTGCCTTACTGTTCTACCGTATGTTTTGCCTTTACTTGCTACTGGTGCCAGGTACTTCATTCCTGAAACCTAAAACATGTAATTGCTGAATCAAAAGTTTTGATCTGGAGCTGAAAGAGGAGCTTTGCAAAGCTCCCAGCTGACTTCACTCCCTCCACCACGCTGGATGCTGTCTACTGACGGGAGCCAGCACTCAGCACCAATGAACATTTCCGTCCCAGATTCCCCCACGTGCACAGAGCATGGCCTGGAGCAGCCCTGACAGCAGTACTCACTCCCCTTCAGCCTTCAAGGAGACAGGTCCCCACTGCGGTCAGCAGCACAATGGATTAGTCACCCAGAGAACTGGCCTGAAGCACATTCTCTTTTTCTACCTCTGCTACTAAGACAAGTTACTTCTGGCACAGAGAAAGAAGCAATGAGCAGAAGGCATTCATCACCACCGCCAGACTCCCCACAACTTGTCAGGACCCCGGAGTATCTCAATACCTGCTCTCCATTCATGCACAGATTTGCCCAGTAAGTATCAAGTAAAGCTTTCTGGGCAGAGGCCACCTCCTTGCTTCGTGCTACAGCCTGTTCACATCATACTAGAACTATTTCCAATATAACACGCTTGGCAGGTTGTGCCGACATGCTGTCTCAAGGTGGCCTTGGCTCACCTTCCCCCCCAGGAACCCTCCCACGCCAACCCCAGGAGGAAGGAGCGCTGGTTCCCTCCGCTCACCTGACGCTGTATTTGTGACCCCGTTCACCGTGCCATCCACATCTGTCTCGTCCTCGGCGTAGCTCATCATTAAGGCTCTCTGGCGATCCGTCAGCCTCCTGTGGGTCAGACAGAGGTGTTGGTTACGGCCCTCTTTAGGGACAGATGTATCTACAGACCTCCTTAACCCTCTCCAGCAGAACACACAAGAGGCAGCTACTGGAAGTACAAGACTAATACACCTGGCATACCCTGCGAGTCCCCATGGTGCTCTTAAAATGAGCAATCTACAAAGGATAAGCGTCAGCGGAAGAGAGATGACCCGCTGCATTTCACCAAACTGCAGTGAAAAAACAAAGTAAGTGCTAAGAACCATGTGAAGCTCCAACAGAACACACATCTGGTGGGGAGACCTCAGGAAATGAACTCCCTTGCCAAGTGCAGCAATACAAGCTAAAAAGTTTCCTTCACCACAGGAGCAGAGGGGGGCCAAGCAGTCTGAAAAGCAACTGCCAAGGACTTCAGTTCCTTTAAGCCGTAGGTGTGAGAGCACAGACACATTATAAGCACTGAATTTCTGTAACTGGGTCCAGACAGAAGCACAGATATCCAGGCAAACACGCAGGGGAAGAACTACTTAGGTACTTCCAGAGTTTAGGGGTTTTAGAGCTGGGTTGCCAAATGGTATTATTGGGAAAAAAAAAGTTACCTCAGATTAGAATTAAAAGCAGAGTGAGAAATTAATGATCTTGATCAAGCAGTGAGGAATTTTCACACACTCTTTCTGAACGATGTTTTTTGCAAAAAGTTTAAGATTTCACAGAAACTTGCATTAGCTCTACTCACTGAGGAACTTTGATCTTTATGTGGATGTAGTGGTCTCCGTAGCCATAGCTGTTCACCTTGGGAATGCCTTTCCCACTCATTCGAATTCTCTGGTCTGGCTGAATACCCGGGGGTATCTGTGAACGTAGAGGGGTCATGTTTATTACTCTAGTTTAACCATTTATATAGTAATTACATGTCTATAAAAATTAACTACTACTCCAGCAAGCTTCAAAGCAGGATGGCAGAGATCTGGTACGTTCCTGCATCTGGACACATTCAGAAGCTAAGGCAGTAACGATGGAAAAGGTTTTGAAGGAATGAGTAAAGAACCTCACACAGTCCGTAGACCTGGGATGAGATTTGCCCAGCAATCCACCCAGCCCTTCCCATCCCCATCTCCTACACAGCCACAGGAAAGGAGATGTGACCAAGCAGGTCACAAACTACCTGACGCTCAATCCTGAAGAAGTCTGAAACTCAAATACTGGCAGACTTAGGAGACTTGCACCACCTTTGCAGCAAAGGAGAAGTCTCTGCTGTCCCACATCGATTCATGCCCAAGCTCTTCCACATAACGGTACTTACTGTGATATTGATTGTCTCGTACAAGCCTTGACATCTGGCTGTGCCTCCCAGAACAGCCTGTGCTATTGAAATAAGGAGGTCCGAGTGGACATCTGCTCCATTTCTTCTGAACACAGAACTTTTTTGAACCTAGAAGGCAGGCAGTTCCAAAGGGAAGTGAGCACACCACCACAAAGTTCTCAGTGTAAACCTATCAGAACGCTGTAGTCAGACCCTTTACCATCCACAAACTGCAGGCTAAGAAGTGTAAGTTAACGTTCAGTCTTTTAGCTCCTTCACATTTCCAAGTCTCAAGACTCGAGGCCTCAAGACCCCGCTCTGCGTTTTGATGCACGCTACCATCAGGGCCTTGTCCTGGGACAAGCAGGGTGATTCTTCGTGAGCAGACTGAACGTCACACTGCTTGTTACAATGCAGATCTGCTCCTGTCTTGGAAAGTTCACGTGGATCGTGTTACCTCAGCTGTTCCAGAGGATCACTTGCTCTTCCTCCTCTGTCCCCCATTCAGTCAGACCTCCCAGGCAGTTGCAAAGGAAACAAGCAACCAACTTAACTAACGACAACAGCCAACAATAGAACGATACATACCCTGAACGTAATGAAAATTTCCTTCTTCCCCACAGGCATCCGAACTGTCTGCCCATCCTCAACGCCTGCAATCGGAAAAAAAAGAGGGAATGTTACCTCGCATTATAATCCACGTGTCACTTGAATACCTACAGCTTTTCAGATCTCTTGCCATCCCCAAAAGCCTGCTGCCACAGCAGCACCTGCACCCCCTGGAGCACAGGGCACAAGCCATACCAGTGGGCAGCACAGTGACACTCTCCACAGGAGCGGTGGCCAAAGGAAGGAGGTGTCAGCACCCCTTTATACCTCTGAGGGGATCGCTACACACCAAGTGGGCTCATCGCTTCAATCCCTTACAGAATTCCTTAGGGAAATGCATCAGACTAAGGAACGCCAGGCAGCCTCCAAAAGCTGCAGGTAAAGGACAGGCTGCTCACCCAGGGCGGTCCCAAAGAAGCAAGCCTTCAGCCCCACCGCTTTTTTTATCCTCTTTGGTGAGGAAGGCCATCAGCACTCTTTTTGGAGCCAAGCTTCCAAGATTCCCACCCTCCCCCCAAGCTTCATCAAGGACAAACAACAGATTTGTTTGGCAACAAAACCTTTTGTGTTGCACTCTTCAAAAGCTGCCTAGAAGGATCCATGCGAGAACCAAAACCTCAGCTGAGGAAGGGCAAAGCAAACATTTATATCCATGGCCAGAAAGTTCATCTCATTACTAGCCCTTTCCATTAGCAAGCTATCAACCTGCTTTGCTCTTAAGATAACTTCTCTGCAGCAAAACTTATGTTGCTCTTGCATTCGTACCTGGCAGGGACCAGCCACGCTTTGGAGGCAAGCACCTTGCTGTTGGCCAAGTGGAAGCAAATAACTGTAGTTATTTAACAGAGAGCAGCACACAAGTACACCACTAACCAGCTGGCACAGGAACCATCACAGTCTTCTTCTGCTTGGTTTGCCCCGTTCCTCGACACACCACGCACGGTGTTGTGATGATGAACCCACGACCGCCGCACCGTCGGCACGTGGATCGCATTACGAAAGGGCCGGTGTTTATCGTCTCCTAGTGAAGAACACACAGATTATACAGATACTTGGGACCAAGGTGGTACTTTTCACCTCCACAAAACACTGCCAGGGGCTGGCCCAGCACATCTGAGTCCCTCTAATGGCACATGCAACCCGACAGGACAGCGATATCCTTTAGCAAGGGATGGAGCAGAAAACTGGCTCAGAAACCCAAAGAGGATGCTGCTTGTGAGAAGCTGGACCATATTCAACTGATTTCCACTGAAAACCATCACTGTCAGCAAGTGTCGCATGACAAGGGGAAGGGAAACACTTTCCAGCTCTAGGCTTTAATGCGCAAGCCGGAACAAAGCTCCTTACAGTGCTTTCACAAAGAACTAAACATCTGTATTTTGAGGAATCCAGCGACAATCCACTTGCATAAATTATTGCCAGTGTCCAGGAAAATGTTGTGGAGACTAAGCTATGGACTGAACTGTGAAAGCCACCCATCAGACTGCAGCACGGGAGGAAATGGTGGGAAGAGCTTGCAGACTCCTCTGACCAACAACGCCTGTTCTGTGCAGAAAGGTACTCTGGTCACACACTGATGGCTGGCACCCATTCTGATGTGTGGAAATTAAAGCCTGAAGCTTGATCATAGAATAGTTTGGGTTGGAAGGGACCATTAAATGCCATCCAATCCAATCCCCTGATAATAAGCAGGACATCTTCAACTACATCACTTTGCTCAGAGGCCTGTTCAACCTGACCTCGAGTGTCTCCAGGGATAGGGCATCCTCCACCTCTCTGGGCAACCTGTGCCAGTGTCTCCTCACCCTCAGTGTAAAACATTTCTTCCCTGTATCTAGTCCGAATCTCTCGTCTTCTAGTTTAAAGCCATCCCCCCTTGTCCTATGGCTACAGGCCCTGCTAAAAAGTCTGTCCCCATCTTTCTTACAGGCCCCCTTTAAGTACTGGAAGGTGCTAGAAGGTCTCCCCGGAGCCTTCTCCAGGCTGAACAACCCCAACTCTCTCAGCCTTTCTCCATAGCAGGGGTGTTCATTTCTTTACTTACTGTAAGTTGATGCATCTTATTCCTTTATTACCCTCAGGTAATAAAGGAATAAATAAATCCTCCTCCCTCCAACCCTCAATTCAAACTATCCCATTTAATGCCCACGTAGTTTCAGAATTGTTTTGTTATATAAATATGGTTAAGTCATTTCAGAACTGTTACAGTATATAAATATGGTTTGCTGGATGTATGATACCAGATGCTCTGGCCCAGAAGGCTAGTGCTTTCAGCTGGGCAGAGCACTTTAAATACAAAGAAAATCTTCCTAGTGCCTATTAACATCAAGTCCACGTTAATTCAGCTTCACCCTGATAAGCTGATGACTGCACTGAGAATTTTTCACTGTGAAAGGGCCTGACCTGCCCCAACAAGGAAAAGCACAGCAGAACTTGTGTCTTAAAAAGCACTTACCATGCCGGTGCCACTGCAGTAGTGACAGCGCTGCGCTTTGGTACCAGGTTCGTGTCCTTTACCATTGCATCGCTCGCAGGAGTCGTTGATGTTCACCACAATCTCCTTGTTAACACCTTTTGCAGCTTGGGTGAATGTCAGTTCCATGATATACTGTACGGGAAACAGGGACATCGATCTATAACTGATGTGTGATGGACTCTTGAGCAGACTGAAATTGTTTTAGGTCAAATATCAAACAAGGGTTAGAATACATCCAGGTAACACAGGGGGGGAAGGAAGATTCAGAAGGGTTCTGCCTCATCTGAGGAAACAATCAGTCTCATATACATAAAAAGGGGTACAAAAGGGGGGCAGACATTACAGGAATGATGATTACACCAGTCTGATGAGCAGTGGTTTAGCAGAAACGAGATTTTAAAGCAGAAAAGAAGGGAGTAAAATCAGAAGTCAAGCGTTTTTCTGCTCTCAGGAAAACTCTTAGTACTTGTAAAGGTTTTGTTTAATGGGAATGCAGCAACAGGTGAGGAAGAAGGCTTAATCCCAACAGAAGTATCTGTTCTTCCTCAATAAACTCTTTACACCAGCAAAGATGACTGCACAAAATGGGAAATTTTGTTTATAACAAAAAGGCCATTTTCAGTAAAGCCAGAAGCACTGAATACCAAGCATTGCTGAAGGCAGCACGTGAACCAACCCTGTCAATACTTAAAAGCACATTTAGCTGCAGTACAAAGAACAAGAGAGAGGTTTTGTTTTATTATGGGCTCCACTGCAAAGTTAAGCCAATTAAGTTGCAAAATTAAGCCAATTAAGCAGTCAAACCTAACGCTGGAAGGCTTGCTTTATAGTTAAAAGGTATTTTGTGGTTTTCAGCATTACAGATGAAAGCAGACGTATGTAAATCAACGTACAGCAGAAAAGATGCCTCTATAGCAATGGAATTGTCTGGCAGCACCAACTGGTGTCAGTAAACACCAGCTGAAGTAGCTGAAATCCAGAAAAAAATATTCTCAGAAGCAAGTTCTTTGCTTAAGCTCGCTCCCGGAGCAATCTGTGACAGCCCAGTGTCCCTCTCCAGCTCTCGTGGGTTTCCTTTTTCATTTTCATTTCACTACTCGGAAAACAAATGCGCTCATACCTCCTGTGGCTGGTCAAAGACGTTCTGAAAATCACCAAAAGGCGATCCCGAAAACTCTCCAAAGATTTTTCTGAAGAGCTCTTCCGGATCAATCGATGGCCCAGTGCTCCAGTACTGCCGCCCGGCGCCGGCGCCCGCCGCGCCAGCATCGAAACTGGCCGTGCCGTACGCGTCGTACTGCTTCCGCTTCACCTCATCGCTCAATACCTTTGAGGCAAAAGAAGGAGGCCATCAGGACACCGTACAGATCTGAGCACGGGGACAGCCTGCATCTGCAGAGCAGAGTCTCTCAGGAGAATTCATGGCTAGTGGCTCCCAAACCTTCTTGCCATCAGGAGGCCATCCCAGCTCTCAGCAGCGTGTGAATTACTGACAACCCACTTCTTCCCGGGTATCTCTCAGCTTGTCATCAGGAAAATGACAAAACCTGACTAAGTCATCGTAAGCAAGAACGACTTAAATTATATATTCGATCATTAATATATCGTGTGAAAGGTGGTGACAGGAGTGCTGGGGTAAATGTGAAAACCCATGAGAGCAAAAATCAGCACAAAAGAAACGGTGAACAAGCTGAAGAAACGGGGCTGGGGTGCGGCACAGTGGAAGGTACCTTTGGCTCAAAAAGCTAGTAACTGCTGACGGGTTTTTTTGTTTGTTTATTTAAGCTGACCAACAATTCCACCGCAGTGACCGCAGCATCCGTGCTGGTCACTCACTGCTAAGAAAGAGCACAAATTCCAACAGCCCAAAATACATCCAGCTAAATAATTTCCTGGAGGCACCGTTGGGACAGAGGCACTGACGCCTAAAGAACAAGAAATGAAAAAACAGCCGTGGTTTGACAGGAAATGCAAGGAAAAAGAAGAAAAGTTGCCCCCCATCTGCCCTCCAATCTTTCCTCCTTTTCATGACAATAAAATCCTGCATATTACCTCATAGGCTTCTGCCAGCTGAGCGAACTTCTCTTTAGCTTTAGGGTCATCCTTATTTGTATCAGGATGGTACTTCTTTGCCAGCTACACAACAAAAAATCAAGTATTAGAGACAGACAAAAGTGATTTATTTTAGCATGGCTCACATGCCAGGAAAAACACATTAGGAAGGCTCAGCATTCACTGTTGGTATTTTAGGGAACTAAAAGCCTTCATTTTCCGTTATCATCTCAATATAAGGAACGACTGAAGCTGCACCTGAATCTCTCAGCAACCCCAAGGAGCTCCTGGAACAAGACCCGAGATGACAGCACAGGGGGGCCATGCTTTTGAAGAGATGCACAAACCGGCATGCTGAGCTTCCCCACCGCTACCTCCACTTCCCCCCCCTGGGCCAAACGCAGGGATCCCAAAGGCCGTTTTGTTCTCTGCCGTACGAGAGTGGCCGCGGGCAGCTACGACTCCTCTATCCGGCTACGGGGCCCTCAGCCACGGCCCGGCGGTCGCCCGCCTGCCCCGGCAGGGTCCCCCCCGGCAGGGTCCCCGGTCGGACGTGCCTGGTAGTAGGCTTTCTTGATCTCCTTCTGGGTGGCGGTGCGGGGCACCCCCAACACCTGGTAATAGTTCTCCTTGGCGCGGGCCGCGGCGCTGCTGTGGAAGGAGGCGGCGGCAGCGTGCTTCGTCCCTGCGGGAGAGGAGGGCAGAGGGGCCGCGGTGAGGGCCGCGAAGGGCGGGAGGCGGGACAGGACCGGGGGAAGGGGCCCAGCCCCGACGCGACAGCCCGCCACCCCCCCGCCCCGGCCCGCTGAGGCTCCGGCCCCGCTCACCCACAGCGCAGAGCCCGGCGCACAGCGGCAGGAGGCGGCGGGCGGCGCGGGCCGAGGCGGCGGCGGGGGGCAGCGAGACGCCGAGCCCCCGGACGAGCCAGAGGAGCGGCAGCCGCCCTTCCCTCGGCCCGCGGCTCCGGGAGGCGACGGCGGCGGCCGCCCCGAGCCAGCGTGAGGAGCCCCCGGCCGCCATCTTGGCCAGCGCACAACGCTGCGCATGCGCCACCGGCGACGCGCGACGGCACCGCAGTGCGCCTGCGCAATAGTCCGCGCCGGGACGGGGCGCCCTTGTTGCGCATGCGCGGTGCCGCCGCCGGGCGGGGCTGCCGTGGGGCACCGGTGTCACCGGGGCGGCGGGGGGTGACCGTGGGGGGGAGCCCCGGGCACAGCCCCGGCGGGGCGGCCCGAGGGGGGAAGGCACCGGGAGAGCCACTGCGAGCGGGGCCCAAGGGGCACCAGGAGCTCCGTGCTGAGGGGACCCCGGGGAGGGGGCGGCGGGCGGGCTTGTCCCCGCCGTGGGCCGGTTTCGGGGAGCCGGGC
Organism: Nyctibius grandis; assembly: GCF_013368605.1. Taxonomy (NCBI): domain Eukaryota; kingdom Metazoa; phylum Chordata; class Aves; order Nyctibiiformes; family Nyctibiidae; genus Nyctibius; species Nyctibius grandis. Next base: position 2,466,528 of record NC_090687.1, read on the forward strand.
CCGTCCGGACCGCGCACTCCGCTGCGACAGCCGCCTCCGGAGGGGCTGGGGCAGCCCGGCCGTGAGGGGCAGCTGCCCCGCAGCGGCGTCGTTGGCTCGGTGCTCCCTGCTCGGGGTCTGCTGCTCCCCTCCGAGGGCCGTTCTCCTGCCTCGGTGGGGGAAACCTCATCAGAGACCGAAATAAAGGCTCTTGTGACCCCAGAGCGGCCGTACGGGCACGCTGCCTGCGCGGCGGGCGGGAGCTGTTCCCTGGGGAGGAGGAGAACCCACGCCGAGCGCGGGTCCCGCCTGCCCTGGTTCCCCACGCCCGCAGCACGGGGGCTGGGCTCGGCGGCGTGTGGGAGGACATGGCAGCAAGGCCGAGCGGCGAGGGGGGTGTCAGGCCCTGTCTGCTCTCGCCGTGCGCTCGCACGAGTGTCACGGCCCGGGCGGTGGGGAGGGAGGCCTGGGCTCCCGCGGGCGTGGGTGACACCGCGGCCGGGCCCGGTGGGCTCAGATCCAGCCCTCTCTCCTCGCCCCCTCCCCGGCAGCTGGCTGTAAACAACGGCTTCTGTTCACCGCCGGCTGCCAGGCCGGGGCGGGGGGGGGAACAAGGACGCTGAGCCCACGGGGCTGGGAGCCTCCCGCTGTCCCCGTCCTCCCTGCCCAGAGCCTGGAGGAACAGCTGCTCTAATCCCTAGTGGGACATTTGGGTGACAGCAGGGGGGTCGCAGCCCCGGGTGCCCGTGGGTGGGCAGCTGGGGGGCTGGTGACCCCCAGTCTCTGTGGGAAGGGGCTGCCCCCCACAGGACAGTCACCCCCGGGGTGGCTCCGACGCCGGGGCCAGGCTCTGAGGAGGGTCCTGGCTGGGGGTCTCTGCCCCACTCACGGTGGGACAGCCCGGGGGCACAGGACACGCGTGGGGCCCGTAGGGGGCGGGGCTAAGCATCAAGGGCGTGTCCCGGGGCGGGGCCCCGAGCAGGGCGTGGCGGCGGCGGCGGCCCCGGGGCGGGCGGAGCGGCGGGGCTGGGCTCGGCGCGGCTCGGCGCAGCCCGGTGCAGCCTCGGCACCATGAACCGCTTCAAGGCGTCCAAGTTCCGGCACACCGAGGCCCGGCTGCCCCGCAGGGAGGTGAGCGCCGTCCGGTAGCGGAGGGGCGGGGGGGGCGGGGGGCGGTGGGGCCGGGGCTCCCGGTGGGCAGGAGCAGCCCCCCGGTAGCGGTGGGGCGGCCCGGGGGTGTTGTGGGTGCTGCCCCAGCGATGCGCGGCTCCGGGTCCCCGCTGCTGCGGTGCCACCGGTGAGGTGGGGCCGTGCCCAGGTCCCCACGCCTGGTGCCCGGCCCCGGTGCGGCGGCATCGCCCGAGCAGTCCCTCCTTGGCACCCGCTGTGTCCCACCCCGCTGTCCGCAGAGGCTCCTTTCCGCGGGGTGCTCTGCAGCCACGCACCGGCTGGGAGCTGCTCCGGTGCAGCCGATGCCGCTGGTGTGGGGTACCCATCCTGGGCCAGGCACGGCTGGCACCGGCGGTTGGCCCCCGGTTTGCGCTGCCCACTGTCCCAGCTTGGCTTGGCACCTCGCCGGTGCTCGGCCCGTGCCGGCCGGGGAAGCGTGCACCGAGTGTGAAACGCTGGGCCCCGCTTCCGCAGGCAAAGGGGAAGCGCTGGGGCCCGGCGGGACGGTGCTGAGCCCCGACACCCTGCCCGCGAGCTGCGGAGCTCGGCACCGCCGAGGCCGGGCAGGGTTGGGGGGTCTCGCTGGGCAGCACGGAGCCATGGGGTGCCCAGCTCCAGCCTCTGCCCCACAAATAACCAGCCCCAAGTGTGCTGAGTGTCGTGATCCATCTTGGGGTGTGAAGAGATGCTGGGTTGTGCCGGGTGAGCCACATCGGGGAGCGTCATCAGGACACGTAGCCCTTTCAGGGCTCCCCGAGCCAGACACCCTTCACCCGGCGTCTCCACAGGCTGCCGCTGCTCTGCCATGGTGGAGGCGAGTGGTGGGATCCTGCCCAGGTGGCTCCCAGCCCGTGGGGCGGAGGGGAGCTGGCAAGGCTGGAGCAGGGTCCCCGCCGGGGATGGTCCCACGTGGGGAAGGGACTCTGTGGACCAGTTGCGTGGTGCTGGCTGCTCTGGTTACTGGCTGTGCCGGCGTGGCACACAGGTGCAGGAAGCTGGTACCCTTCAGCATAGGCTGTGTGGCCAGAAGTGGAGGGCTCGGGCCTTTGGACTTCAGCACTCTCCTTCCCCGTAACTTCCTGGCCACGCCATCCTTGCACCAGGCTGGCCTGTCCTGTGCTCGCCCACCTCGGCAGACCCGGTGAGCACCCGAAACATCCCCCTGAGCTTCAGCTGTAGGAGGGGACACGGTGGCCCATGCCAGTGTGCCCAGCCTTGAGCATCCCACCATCCCTGGTGCCAGTTCCTATGGTGGGACAGCTCTGTGGGACACCGAGGGCAGCGTGCTCTCGCCCCAGTGCGCAGGGAGGCATCTGCTCTGCCTCCGGCAGCCCGCGCAGAGCTCAGCACACGGGAGGTGGCCTTTCCGAAAGGCATTTCCCACCCAGGCGTGAAATGTGTCCCTGGGAAGCGAGGCCACATCACCCAGCCCTGCAGGGCAGGAGGTGGGAGGTGGACGTCTCGTCTCTGAAGCCATCTCGGGTGTCACAGCGGGAAGCGCTGTTTGTGTCCCCGGCTGAGCAGAGCAGCTTGTTTACGGAGGCGAAGGCAGACGCCTGACCTGGCCGGATCAGGAAGCGCAGTGTAAACACGGCGGATCACATCTGAGTCGCTTCTCCCCTCCAGGCAGCGCCTGCAGGGCCGCGCTGGCAGAGCCGCCCTCAAAGCCTGCCGTTTGCTTTAGGGACGGAGCCAGGGTGGTACCGTACGCTTTACCAGCCACCCTGGCACGCTGGGGGAAGGACCGTGTCCCTGAGGGCTCCTGCCTGCGTGCGGGGATGTTGTGGGGTCGGGATGGACCAGCTCAGCGGGCCCTCTGTGAAACCTCACTGCAGGGGTCCTGCGCGGATGCTGGGGGCCACGTGTGGCTAGTGACCCCCCTCACCGAGGGACCAGTGCAGGGTGATGGGGTGCAGACAGTGGGACCCTTCCTCCTGGGTCTTGGTGACGCTCCAGAGCTGTTCCCCATCCCCTCTGCAGCCCCCAGCCCATCTGCTGGGTGTGGGCAGAGGAACCTCCCTTCGGCAGGAGAAGGGTTAACGGGTCTGGCACGGAGCAGACTGCTGTGACAGGGACCGGAGGAAGTGCTGCAGGAACTGCTGCTCTGTCAGGCCTCAAAAGGAAGTGGTGCAAGGAGAGGAAACACGGGGCTCGGTCCTTCTGGGGCTGCGTCCGCAGCTCCCTTCCCCGCCGAGGGCCCTGCCCTGCTTGCGGGGCAGCCACTGCTCCGGCCACCTGCCGCAGCTCCCTGCGATGGCGGCCACCATAAAACCGTAAAACACCCGCCTTTGCTTGAGGGTTGGACTTGGCCCTGGGTGTGCCGGGGAGCTCCTGGTCCTGGGGGCCACTTGGGGCCGGGTGTGTGTGTCACCTGGCGCGGGTCCGGCAGACGCAGGGTGTCCCGGTGCCCCCCAGATGCAGTGCTGGGCCGGGGGGGTTGTAGTGGGAAACACCGCAAAGTGCCGACCTCGTGGTTCTTCACAGCCCAAGAGCCTTTGTCCCATCCCGAATTCCCCGACATCAGTTTATCACAAAGCCCTCGGAGCCGTTCCCACCAGGGCTGGGACAGTGTTGGGGAGAGGGATGCTCCTGTCTCCCGTCCCCGGCAAAGCCGGCCCCAAAGCCCCCAGCCCCAGTGAGGGGCTGTGTTTTCATGCAGGGAGTGCGAGCAGCCACGTTGCCCCGGCCTTCCCAGAGGACGGGGCCCTATAAAGCGCCTCCGGCACAAGTCCGTCAGCGTCGGCAGCCTCCAGGTCGTGCCCGGTCCGTCGGCGCAGGAGCTCTGTGGGGCCGAGGGTCTCTGCGATGCTGTGCCGATGCTCCGCCATCTCCCGTGACCCGGCTGTGGTGTCAGGCTCCTCCGAAGCAGAGCCGCCTCTTGACGTGGGTTTTCCCTCTCCATCCCAGGCCTGGATCGGGGGTATCCGGGCCGGCTCCGCCGCATCCTGCGGGAACCACGTGAAGGCGAGCTGCCGCTGGGTCGCGTTCAGCGCCGAGGCAGCAGGTGAGGCATGAGGGAAGGGGTGCCAAGTGCGGCCGGGGCATGGGGTGGTTCTGTCCTTGTGGTCCCTGCGGGGCTCGTGGCTAGGTCACAGACCTCAGGAGGCTTTCCCCGAGTTCTCCCAAAGGTGCCGACAGTCCCGCACCTCTCGGCTCGTGTTGCAAAGCTGGGTGGCCCCTCTGTGTCCCAGGCTGGGGGGTTCCTGGGAGCATCACACGGGTGACAGGCGCGCTGGTGACCTGCTCCTGTGTCCTCTCCTGCAGGCGTGCTGGGCGTCGTGCCGCTGGAGTGCGAGGACGGAGGCAAGAGGACGGTGTCTCAGCTCTGCTGCCACTCAGGTGAGCTGGATGTCTGCTGGCCCCTATAGCTTGTCCTCGCTCTGCCCCCGGGACACCGAGGTGTCGGGCACCACCTCCCACCTCCACAGGAGGCACCTGGCCCAGCGCTGGCTGTGCAGAGGGGCTCGGGTGCTGAGCCCCAGCCTGGGATGCCGTGGTGCGCTGGCTGTTTCCCAGGCGAGGGGCTGGGGGAGCTGCTGGAGTCCCCAGGGACCATCACCCATGGGCCAAAACCTCTGCCAGGTCCTTTTGCTAAGGAGCCAAATCGATCCACGTCCCTTCATCACTGGAGCTGCAGCAAGGTCTGGACACGTAGCTCTTGCTCACACTCTTCCTCTAGCACACCCTGCCCATGTTACTCATTGCACGCCCTGAAGTTCCCAGTACACCCAGTGCCAAGCTGGGGATGGCATCGCCCCGGGTGTACCCAGCTCCAGCAACGGGAGGAACAGGCTGGACTGGCGGCCACGTGGCCCTGAGCAGCTCTGATGTGGGCAGGGAGGCGGCTGGCAGCATCGCTGCGGGCAGAGGAGCAGGCACAGGGACGGAGCGGGAGGGAACCCGGGGTACCCCTCGCCCGGTGTCGGGGGGCACTGACTACCCATTGCCCAAAAAAAATTGCACTGGAGCAGCAAGACGGGAGCCGGTCCCAGCGCCACGCTCCTGCGTGCAGTGCCTTGGCTGGAGGGGTGCACAGGGAGCCAGCAAAACCCCAACGGCTTCTTCATGAGATGGAGCACGAGCCCTTCAAAGCCGCCCGTGCCAGAGCAACGCCTCCGAAGCGGGGAAGGGATTTTTTCTCCCCTCCCGGGGGCAAATGCAGCCGAGCAAGCTGCTCGCTTTTCGTGCCTCCTGGGCCTGTCTCTCTGCAGCCTCCTGGAAGCGGAAAAGTACACAGTGACCTACTTTCCCGAGCGTGCCAAACACATCCGAGGGGCTGCCGGAGCCGCGAGGAGCATCCCTGCCGCCGGCATGCCGAGCCGGGGCGGTACAAAGGGAGCCTTGTTACCAGCACAGCCCCAGCTGGCCGCGGCATCCGAGCACCCCTCGTGCTGGTCGTGCTCCTCCCCGTGCCTCCTGGGGCTGTCCGCCCCGAGACCAAAGCCGGGCAGCGGTGGGTTAGACGGGGAGATGCCGTTGCACGGTGGTGCCCTTCAGCGCTCCCGTCCCCTGCCAAAAGGAGCTGCTCCGACATGCCTCGGTGGGGCTGGCTGTGACCCTGGCTGCCCACCCCTGCCTGCACACGTGTGTGTATGACAAGAGTCTGAGGCTGGGGAAGAGCGGACACGGTGTCTGCAGGGGTGAAGTGAGGACGAACCTCTGCCCTTCTCCTTCCAGATGTGGTGACGGACTTTGACTTCTCGCCCTTCGACCAGCTCCTGCTGGCTACGGGCTCTGCCGACGAGACGGTGAGTGCTTGGTGCCAGGGGAGTTCCCAAAGGGGCACCTGGTGTCCCCCAGTGTGTCTCTGGGAGAGATGGAGCCAGAGTGATGGGAATAAGAGGAGCCTGGGGAGGAGGGTGCCAGCCTTGGGGAGCAGTGTGGGACGTCCCCAGATTGTGGGGGACAGGGCAGGGGTCAGCCCTCTCCCACCTGGGATCCCCGCAGCTCTGATCCCACCGAGCTGTGATGAGGGGTCACCTGGTGTCCTCAGGGACCAAAGCCTGGAAGAGCAGCAAGCCCATGTCGAGCCCTGCCGGCACCCAGCGGGGTCCAGCTGGCCTGCCCGGGGACTGACCCACCTCTCACGGGGCTGCAGGTGAAGGTGTGGCGCCTGCCCGAGAGCGGCCAGGACATGCCCAGCACCGCGGGGCTGACCCTGGGGCCCGGCGGGGACCCGGTGGACGTGCTGCAGTTCCACCCCACGGCGGACGGCGTCCTGGCCAGCGGCGCAGGGAAGCGAGTCACCGTCTGGGACGTGGGGCAGCAGCAGCCACTGACAGGTAGGCATGGCCGTGCCTGCCAGCTCCGGCCTGCGACACGTATCTCTACCGTGCTGGTGCCAGGGCTCAAGTCCCTACCTCGGTGTCACTGAACAGGCAGCACGGGTGGCTTTTTGGCCCGGGAGCACCTCAGCCCCTTGTGCATGAGCACAGGCTCCTCTGCGCTCTGATGCAGCAGGGTAAAAGGCTCCTGTGCTGCCCAGGGTGGCTGTAGCAGCTTCGCTGGGGATCCCCTGGGGTGCCAGGTCCCTGTCCCAGCACGTGGGCACTGTGGGCTCTTGCTGAGCAGCCTTGCCCAGACCTCGGCTAACCCGGCACGGCGAGGAGGCCGGGCAGTGGCACGGGGGTGTCGGGGCTCCTGCCGTTCGCATCAGCATGGGGACGCTCCCTGCACGGACACGGCAGCGTCCCGGTGGGTCCTGGCCCCTGCTCCGGCTGCCACCGGCCCTCCGGAATGGCCAGATCATTTCCCCCGGGAAGCGCGCCGGTGCTCGCGGGTGGGAGAGCGAGATGGCTCCTGCCCGTACGAGGAGGGACCCTGCTCGATCCCGGTCCTGAGCCTGTTTTCCTCCCCCAGCCCTGGACTCCCACGGGGATCAGCTGCAGAGCCTGGCCTGGAAGGGTGACGGCCGCCTCCTGGGCACCGCCTGCAAGGTGAGCGGCTCGCGTGGGTGGCCTCCCTGCGCCCCGGGCCTGGGGGGCACGCGGTGGGCCTGTTTGGGGGAGAAAAGGGCAGAAATGGGGTCAGCGAGCGGTGCTGGAGCCGAGGAGGATGGGAGCGCTAGATGGCGCCTGCCGGACACGCACGCGCGGGTGTGCATGGAGGCCGAGCGAGCGGGGACTGTGCTGAGCGTGCAGGCCCAGCATGGAGGCCGAGCGAGCGGGCAGGCTGCTAGGCCAAGCGTGCAGGCCAGCGGAGCGCACAGACCGAGTGTGCAGGCTGAGTGAGCACATGGCCTGAGCGAGCGGTCTCCCCTCTGTGCTAAGTGTGCAGGCCCAGCATGGAGGCCGAGCGAGCAGGCAGGCTCCCAGGCCGAGCAGGCAGGCCAGCGGAGCGCACAGACCCAGTGACCACACGGCCTGAGCAAACAGGGGATTCTGTGCTAACCATGCAGGCCCAGCATGGAGGCGAAGCGTGCAGGCCGAGCGAGCGGCCAGGCGCCCAGGCAATGCACAGAGGCCGAGTGAGCAGGACCAAGCGTGCCAGCCCAGCTGAGCGTGCAGACCGAGCCGGCGGGGCTGAACGAGTGGTCAGCCCCCGCTGTGCTGAGGGTGGAGGCTGAGCGTGCAGGGCTGAGCGAGCAGGTGGGCCCGAGATGGACCGTGGCGGCCGGCCAGGCGTGCAGACTGAGCGAGCAGTTGGAGCCCTGTACCAAGTGAGCAGGCTGAGCATGGACGCTAGGACCCCAAGCTGTGCCATGGGGTGTGGGGCAGCCCCGAGCCATGCCATGGGGTGTGGGCACTGCAGGAGGAGCGATGGGCAGGCAGGAGGGGGCTGCTCGCTCCAGCCTCCTGCCCAATACGGCGTGACATCCCGCTGGCCCCAGGGTCCTTAACCCTCCTCTGTTTTCTTTTTATCTCAACAGGACAAGAAACTGCGGATCTTTGACCCCCGAGCCAGCTCGGCTGCCTCCCAGGTACTGTCCCTCCCGGGTGTGCTGGGTGATGCCGTGCAGGCAGCCCTGCCCGACCGGGTGCCCACTGCCCGCCGTGGGGTGGGCTCGGTGCCCCAAACCGTCCCGGCCCTGGCACAGCCTGGGGGAGGCAACGTGAGGGCGAGGGCTGAGGGCGGGGGGAACGGGCAGCCGCCTCGTCGGCCCTGTTGGGGTTTGGCACAGGGGTCCCCTGCCCTTTCCCAGTGCACCAAGCCCCGCAGGCAGCGATCCCGAGCCCCGTGGGCTCTGCGCCGTGTTCAGGAGCTGAGCAAAAGGCTCTCGGGGACGAGGACCTGCCAAGGGTGAGGGCTGGGCGGCCGGATCCGCACAGCTCAGCAAATAACAGCGATTAGGAAATAAGTAGAGGATTTAAGCCTTGACGTCGAGTTTAAACAGCCTCTTATTAGAGGTTTCCTGTGGTGTGGGGGCTCTGGCTGCTGGCAGCCGCCATCCCTCGCTGCGGAAGGGGCTGGAAGCCTTCGGGAGGGGAGGGACGCAGCGGAGAGCAGGGCGAGACGGCTGCAGCGGGCTCTGCCGCTCCTCGCGCCTCTCCTGCCGCGGGCTCGGGAAGCTGACGGCCTCCCGTGCCAGTGCTCGGCACAGTGGTGATGCCGGGCACCAAGCCGAGGGAGCCGGTGCTCCGGCTGCACCGGGACTGCCCTGCCGCCGGGTGCTGAGCCCCGTAAGGGCGCTGGGTGCTTTCTGCGGGTGCATGCGGTGCCCTGACCCTTCAGGCAGCCTCATAAATACGCTATAGAAATACAAACCCTGCGGTTCCACGTGCAAGCGAGCTGGGGCAAAGCCCTCCCAGCCCTCGAGGGCCCCTGTGACACTGCCCGGCTCCGGGTGCCACTCGGTGTGGCTGGAAGGTGCCTGTCCCCGCTCCCAAATTCACCCTGCGCCTCCCCACCGCCGCTGCTCCCCTCCCCGCTTCTCCCCCCCGCCAGACCCGTCGCCTTGTGTTGTACGGCGAAGCTGCGAGCGCCGCGGGCTCGAGCCAAGTCTCCCGGAGAGGGTGGACTCTGTCTCGCTGAGCTATTAAAAAATAACGTGTGAATGATGGTGGCTGTTCAAAGGAGGCAGCTCCCTTCCCTCCACTGCCAGCAGATCCAGCCCGGGGCCGGCAGTCGGGGCTTTGCCAAGAGAAATATGCACCTTCGCCGCGGCGGCCAAGCCTTGCCGCGCCGCAGCCCTTAACCCCATCCCAGCTGCGGATTGATGAAGATGTTTAGTCTTGGAGCCACGCTGCGCTGAAGGGGAAAACTTTAAAATGCCATAAATCCTCGGGAAGGTTGCGCCGGGCGCGCTTAGCCAAGAGGAATAACACTCCTGTGTGTTGGCTTTTTCTTTCCCCCCGGTTGCCGGAGGGCCGGGTTGCTTGGCCGGGCTCCCTCTGCCCCGAGCCAGCGCGGTTACGAAACGGGTGATGCTGGGGCCGCCGCGCGGTGCCAGCACCCGCCTTTGAAGTCACCCGTTTTTTCCGCAGCGGTGAGCGGTGCGATGGGGTTTCCAGCCGCGCTGGCCCCTGCGGTGCCGTGGGCCAGGTTTGCTCCTCGGCAGGTGAAGGGCTCGGGCTCGGCACAGCCTCTGGCTCACCCCGGTGCCCAAGGCAGCCTCGGCAGAGGGCTGCTCCTCCGGCTGGGTTCCTTAATTTGCCCAGGCTGCCTCATTAAACCGTCCCTTTTTGTAGAGGAGAGGAAAAGGTTGAGAAGGAGATAAACAAGAGCCTGGGGAGCAGGGAGGAGGGGTCACTGCCGTGGTGCCCAACGGTGCTCTTGAGCCTCCCACATGGGCCGGGGACCGAGGATGGATGGTGAGGAGCGTGCACGGCCTGCCCATGCCCCGCGGCCGTGCCCTCCATGGGGGTCTGACCCCCCTCCAGTCCTGGCTGCGTCTCTGGCAGCTATTTTGAGCACGTCCCAGCAGCGGGCAGGAGCGTGTGACGCAGCGAGAGCGGCGTGGCCGGGGTCTGGCTGACCCGGGAGGGTGCCTGGTACCTACCCGAGGCCACCGTGTCTCTTGGGAGAGCAGTGGCCTCATCCTGCTAGACCCCCCCCAGCCCCTCGTCACTGCGTCTGGGCTGGAGCAGGGAGGTGCATTAGGGTGGGCTTGCACCCCGTCGCTGCCCAGCGTGCCTTCCTGGGGCCTCGAAACTCGCCTGGGAGATGCCAGGACCCCCCTTTGCTGCAGCGGGCCCTGCTGCCCCTCCCGTGCAGCCACACTCCCCCCGCCTGCCTGGGGCTGGCTCCTGAAGGGTCCTGTGAGCCCCGGCTTCCGCCTCGTCCCCTCCCAAGGCCGCGCTGCCCCGGCCGCAGCCCGCCCACGGGTGCTGGTGGTCGCCCTCCTCGCCTTGACCCCTCGCTGGAAGCGAGTCACATCCTTTCCCTCCTGGCTTCAGCTCTGCTGTGGCTCAGCGCTTCTCCGCTCCCACCCCACGATGCCCGGGTGAACCCCACAGAACGTCCCTCCTGCGTGCCCTCGGGGTGCAGCGGGTGCCGTGGCCCTTCAGGCATGGGGGGACAGGGCTGGGGGACAGGGTGCTGAGCACCAGGAGGGTGCCCATAGCCCCGCTGATGCCCCACGTGGGTCACCAGGACCAGTGTAGGGCAGCGGGTGGGGTACGGTGTGGGCTACTAAGGTGGCATCGCTGCTTGCCCACTCTCCCGGCCACCCTCTGGGTCATGGCAAGCCCTGGGTACCCTGGGCTTCCTCTCCCTGGGGCTGGCGAGGGGAAGGTGGGCACGCAGAACCCTGGCCCCTGCGTGCGGGCAGGGTCTTGCCTGTCCTCTAAAGCAGCGCTCTGCAAAGCGGGGGGCACCCGGCAATCTGGGGCGGGGGGGTCAGGGAGAAAATATTCGACCTCCAGCTGTGCGTGTGTATCGTTTATACATCAAAAAATACACATTTCTTGGGGGTGTAGCCTCAAAAATATTCACTGGTGGGGATGCGCAATCCGAAACGCTCGGAGACGCTGCAGGGAAGGAGGGGGCTGGCTTGGGGGGCAGAAAGGTGCTACACAGCGGGGGGACAGTCCCACACCGCATGGGCCACCCATGAGCCGGTGTCCTGGTTCGGTGCCGGCCACGGCATCACCCCGGGCCAGCAGCGTGCGGAGCCGATGGGCCCCATCCCACCCCCGCACAGGGGCTGCGCGCGTCTGGCCGGCACCTGGATCCCATGGAGGGACGGGACGGGACGGGATGGGACGGGACGGGATGGGACGGGACAGGACGGGACGGGACGGGACGGGACGGGTGCCGCCGGTGCCAGGCTGTGGGGCTGCCGCCGAGCGCGGCCAGTGTGGGACAGGGAGGAGCCGGCTTCGTTCTCACGAGAAATTTCCCCCCGCCGGCGTTTAGCAGGGCTGGGGGTGAGGGAACGGCCGCGTGTGCCGGGCGAGCCGCACGTTCCTGCTCACGTCTTAATGAGCTCTGCTTTAATGAGCGGCACCAGGGCTGGAGACAGCTGGGAGGGTGTCCCTGTGGGTATGTATGTCCCCACCGTGGGTTTGTCCCGACACCTCGTGGGCCATGTCAGGGGCAGAGCTTGGTGCCTGGGAGCACCCGCAGCCCCCCAAGCCCACCCGGTGTGGGGCAGGGGTGGCAGAGGGACTCCAGCCCCTCTCCCAAACCGTGGCCACCGTCCCACGGGCCACATCAGCCCCCGCCACGGTGGGAGAGTATGGTGGGGAGAGGGTCTCTGCGGGCAGCATGGCCGTGGTGGCAGGGCGATGCCGTGGCGAGGTGGGGATCCAGGCTGGGGTGACCCAGCCGTGCCCACAGCCAGGACCCCACGGACCCCAGCGTGTCACCTCTGCCCAGGATCCATCTGTCAACCCGGGGCCGGCTGGGGGACCGTTCACCGGGGGAAAGAGCATCAGGACGCAGCGAGACTTTTCGCCTTCCTCCCCCCCAGCCTGTGGGCGCGGGATCCCACGCCGGGGTCACCCCGGGGGTACCTGACTCCCAGCCTCGGCAGCGGCTTCCTCCGGGCCGGGGGCAGGTCCGCAGCATCCCACATTCCCAAGGAGACCGTGGGAAGCTTTGAAAAAGTTGGCCTGGTTCTGAGCTGCCTATTTATAGCCCCGCGCGCTCGGCGCTCTCAGGCTTCTGTTCCCCAGCGTAGCTGCACGGGACTGTTTATATTTCCTCCGCCCCGCTTCCCCCTCGCCGTCCTTCGCAGGAATGCCGCTCGGTGTGGCAGGCACGGGGAAGCCGAGGAGGATTTCGGGATGCGGGGGATGCGGGGGCCACCGGCTCACCGTCACCTGGGTGCCCTTCCCTCCGGCTGGGGATGGCCACGCCGGCTCTGCAGGGCGCAGGCACAAGGGTGCGGGTCGGCACCGCGCTTACCTGGGGCTGGGGGTCCAGCACGGCATTTCGGGAGCCCCCCGGGCTTGCTGCCACGCTGGGGTTCCCAGCAGCCTCGTAGTCAAGTGGGCAAAGGTGTTTTGGGGGTGTAAGAACAGCCTCGGAGCAGGGCGTGCGGGGCCGGCGGCTGCGGGAAGGGACGCGGGAGAGGAGGGATGGGTGCGGATGGGTGCTGCAGCCTGCCCCCCCCCGCGGCCCTGCTCCCAGCCCAGCCCCATGCCCCAGCGTCCCTGCTGAGGTGGGAGCCTCCGCGGCCGTGGGGGCTGTCCCCGTGGGAGCCCACTCGCCCTCCCGCCCTTGCTGTGCCAGCAGCGTCCTCGGGATGTTGCTTTGGCCTCGCCGAGGGCAGGACGGAGGTGGGGGCTGACGTTGCCCGGCTCCCCAGGGCACGGGGCCACCACGGAGATGCTGCCCTGGCTGGTGGGATCAGGGAGGCGGCGTGGGCAGGAGGGGGCTCGCCCCGGTCCCTCCCCACCGCAACACGGACACCCCACACCGGGCAGGGGCCGGTGCCGGCTGCTGGAGCATCACTGCTGCACCCAGAGCATTGCACCCAGGGCCCAGCTCAGGGTGTCCCCAGCTCCGGGCAGAGACCAGGAGCAGGGCTGGTCCGGGAGGGGTTTCGGAGGGAGCAATGGCTTCCCCCACATGCAGGGACCCGTCCTTTCGGTATGGGGAGGAGGTGTCTGTCCCCAGTGCTGCCGCAGTGCCCCGGCATGGGGGACCCCTCCTGCCCCAGCGCCTGCTGGCAAAGGGGTGGCTCAGCCTGGCCACGGTGTCTTCTGCGCCCACGCAGGGCCTTCTGCAGGGCTTGCTCCCCATGGGGGTCAGATGCCTGTGGTCTGCTAGCCATGCTCATGGTCTGCCAGCCATGCCCGTGGTCTGCTAGCCATGCCCGTGGTCTGCCAGACATGCCCATGGTCTGCCAGCCAGAGGCAGGGCTGAGTCGTCCTGGCCCCTCCACAGGGCCACTGCCAAGGGCAGAGCTGTGTTCCCCCCCCGGCTACCTCCCCCCCATCCAGCCCCTTGGCTCTGCCCTGGGCTCCCCATCCCTGGTGGAAGGTGACGCTCCCCACGGCCCCAGGGATGGCCCCAGGGATGGCCCCAGGGGTCGCCCCGGCCCCGGAGCAGCGTTGGCTTCGTGCCGGGCTCTGCCAGGCAGCCGGGGAGCCGCAGGCAGACGCTCCCCGCGGGCAGCTCTTACCGGCTCACCGGGCCCCACCGCGGCATCGCTGCCAACAGCTGCGTCCGACCCGCCGGCCCCGCTCCCCGGTGCTGGCCCCCGCAGCCCCCCACATCCCGCGGCACAGCGCCCCGGGGCCGGGCTGGGGACCCCCGTGGGTACCGGCACCATACCCCAGCCTGTGCTGGGAGGGATGGGTTGAGATGGGGAGAGGGACGGTGCTGGGAAACCCTCCCCGTGCAGCCGATCCGGCTCTGAGGAGGGAGCACAAGCTCCCCCCAGCCTGGGCTGCCTCAAACCAGCTGGGCTGGACCTTCACAATGGGCTGGAGGAGGCTGGGCTGCCTCGGCGCTGGCGTGGCTGGGGAGCTGGGAGGCCTCCTCGGCTCCCCGTGTGCCAGCCCGGAGCGGGTGGGCTCCTCTCAGCCTGCCGGGGGGACGAGCAGCTCCAGAGGGACATCCATCCCTCGGGCTGCGGCTGGTCCCCTGCTCCAGGGACACGGGGGGTCCCAGCATCACCCTGGCTGGGTGCCGGGGTCCCTGCCCAGCTCTGCCAGCCCCACAGCAGCCCCACGGCCGCCCCACAGCCACCCTGGGGCTCTCAGCTGACCAAACCACACCAGTGTCCACCATCAGTGCCAGGTCACACCGCCCCTGCCAAAACCCTCAGCACCAGGGGAGAGGACATGGGGCAGGGGATCCCCAGGGACCCTCCCCCCCGGAGACTGGCTGCCATCCGGCCCCGCACGCTCACCTCTGGCACCGTCTGCGCCCCGGCCCTGGCCTCCCCGGGGTTTCCATCCCTCTCGGCACCGATCCTGGCATGCATTCCCTTCGCCGGGCTCCAGTGCCAGCGTGTTGGAGGTGGGGGACGGGGCCCCTCCTGCCCCACATCCTGCTGCTGCGGCTGGGCTCGGCTTGGCCAGCGCTACCTCTTGCGAGCGAGCCGCGCTGGCTGGCAAGCGCCGTGTTTGTGCTGGCAAGGAGGCTCGCGTGCCGGAGCCAGCGGGAGGATGAGCTTGGCACCGCACGCCTTCGCCCGCCCCGGCTGCGGGTCTCTCCGGGGAGCAGGCGTCCGCGGCAGCCGGGACCGGAGGTGGCTGCTCCCAGGGGGGCTTCTTCGGTGGGGTGGGAGATACGGCACCTTGGTGCCCCCTGCCGCGGGGGCAGAGCCTCGCTGGCTGTCACCGTGCGGTCGTGGGGGTGCAGCTCATGGGACACGGCTCCTCCGGCACCGGGGTCACCGTGTGCGTGCCCACCCGGGGCTGCGCACGCGTGGGCACCCTCCCGTGCCCGCCCCACCCCTCCTGCCCCCACGCTGGGTCCCCCCTGCCCCGTGCCGAGGTGCCGGGAGCACCGCGCTGGGTTTCGCTCTGCTTTTCCACGTCAGCTCCGAAATCGTTAGCGGCCTTTTCCTGGCGCTTGATGAACGAGAGCGAGGGAGGGCTGCGAGCGCTGGCTGCGCCGCGGGGCGAGCGCTGGCTGCCGGCTCCTGCTGGGATGCCGGGAACCGCAGGACCCATCTGGGGGCCACATGGGAGCCGGCAGCCTCACCGTAACTCATCCCCTCCCGACCTCGGCAGAGCGGCACCGGGGCCTGGGGTGGGGGACGGGGCTGGGGACGGTGGGCAGGATGAGGCGGTATCATGGGCTGGGGGGTC
Source organism: Nyctibius grandis (assembly GCF_013368605.1). Taxonomy (NCBI): domain Eukaryota; kingdom Metazoa; phylum Chordata; class Aves; order Nyctibiiformes; family Nyctibiidae; genus Nyctibius; species Nyctibius grandis. Next base: position 2,481,827 of record NC_090687.1, read on the forward strand.
CCGGCCCTGCAGGCAGCCCGGGGGAGAGGTGGTGTGGGGCTGCGGGGGGTTAGGGCAGTGTGGGGGGCACGGCCGGGCTCAGTTTGCCGCGTGTTTCGGTAGCAGCTGGACACATGCCGGGCACCCAGCTCCTGCAGCCGGAATTCGGCACAGACCAGGAGCCCAGGGATGCAGCCGGGGAAGTAAGTCCCTGTGACCCCGGCCACGGCTGCCATCAAGCCTCTTCTCATGCCTGCCAGCACGGAGCAGCTCCCTTGCAGCACACCGGCCCCCCCGCCCCCTTGCCATGCATGGGGGGAGCCCCGGGGCCCAGGGAGCCCTCCCGTGGCCTCTCACACTCCCGTTACCTGCTGCCACACTCTGCTCCTCACCGGGAGCCAGGCCAGCCACAACCACACCAGCACCAGCACGGGCTGGGGGCTGAGCATCGTCACCGCTTGCAGGCTGTCCCCTCCGCACCGTCACCACGGGCACCGCTCAGCGGGGCCGGGAGCCAGCGCTCGGCTCCGTGTGCTCGGCCCCGGGGCAGTTCACGGCCGCCGCCAGCAAAGCGCGTGTCCCCCGCGGCGTGCCTGGTGCGGCCGGTGGCAGTAGTGACAGCCGTGTCTCCTGTGCCTTGCAGAGCGTCCCGGGACACGATCACAACAAGGACTGCCGCCTGCTCTGGATGGGCTCCAGCCATTGCCTCATCTCCGTCGGGTTCAGCCAGGTACGGTGCTACCGGGGTGTCCCAGCCCCGCTCCCCGCGGCGGCTGTGCCAGGCCTGTCCCCGTGACAGCAGGAGGTCCCCTTGCCGGCAGAGCTGGCCCTTGGGGCTGGCCGGGCAGCCCCGGTGCCCCACCGACGCCGTGCCTGTGCCCTGCAGATGCGGGAGCGGGAGGTGAAGCTGTGGGACACGCGGCAGTTCGGCGGGGCGATGCTCACCGTGGCGCTGGACACCTCACCCGGGTAGGGATGGGGACTCGGCGCGGGGCGGGACGGTGGGCGGTGGGGACGCGGGGTGGCACGGTGGGGACACCATGGTGAGAGACCTGTGGGGAGCCCGGTGCTGGAGCAGGAGATGGCAGAGAGCTCCTGGCGCCGGCAGCGCTCGGCCATGAAGCTGGGGACGAGGCTGGGGACGGTGTGGCCGCGTCTCCGGCACCACTGGGGTGGGATGGGAGGGTGGCGGCAGCGCTGGGGGTGGCGCGGAGGTGTCCCCAGCAGCGCTGGGGTGGGACGGGTGCTCTGCGAGGGTGGTGGCACTGCCAAGGACAGCAACAGCAGTGTCTGAGGTGGCTGCTGGCCCAGTGAGCCTGTGCACCGGGGCGGCACGACAGGGTGCTGCGGGTGACCGAACCCCTTTGGTGCTGCCCGGGCACCGGAGCGGCTCGGCCCCAAGCCCCTCTCACAGCGCGGCCGCGGTGCTTTGTGCCGTGGCAGCTGCCCAGCCAGCTGTGGCCGGGCCGGCGGCAGAGCCGTGCTCTGGGAGGGGAAGGGGAGCCTTTGTGGCTGTGAAGGGGTCAGTGCCCCTTGTTGAAGCATGATGGAGACGTCTCCTGCCAAGGTGAGGGACGCTCTGGTTAGGCCTGGCCTGGCCTGGCCTCTCCCGCACTGCCAGGTGAGCTGGCCCGGTGTCACGGTGCGGGCAAGGAAACGGGAGGAGGAGGCAGAACCTTCATCCCACCAGGGCAATGGGAGTTTGGGGCAAAGACCTTGCGAGGCTGTGCTGGAAGCCGCCGGCTCTCCCCAGAGCCGCTGGCAAAGCACGGGAACGCTGGGACCCTCGCCGTGGCAGGCCGGGATGCCGGAGCAGGCTGGGTGGTCGGCAGCTGCCGGGTGCCCATACGGGGCCTCTGGCAAGGAGCTGAGTGCGCCGTGACAGCGGGGCCGGCCCTTGGCCGCCCTGCCAGCATCCCCCATGCCGAGGGGTCAGCTCTGACCTGGTGCTGCGGCAGCCGGGACAGACAGGAGGGGAGAGGATGGGCTGTGGGCACTGTGGGGAGGTGCTGGCATGGTTGCCAGGGGAGTGACGGAGCATCCCTCACCCCCCGGCGAGCTCCCGGGGTGAGTGGCTCGCAGCTCCCCGGCTCTGCCAGCACGACGGGCAAAGGCAGCCATGGGGTTGCCAAGGGCAGCCTCGGTGATCAGCCGTCATTAGTGTCCAGAGTGAACAGTCCCAAGGGAGGCCGGGGCACACAGCGTGCTGCAAGGGGACACTTCAGGGTCCCTTATTGCTGCCGGTGGAGAATTCAGTAGGAATCACCCCCAATCCCCGCACGCGTGGGCCTCCCGTGCGCTGGGCCGGGCCGCGCTCAGCCCCCGAGCGCAGGCTGCAGCTATTTTGGCTGCCGGGTTTATCGGCCGCCAGGAATGCGGCTGGCGGGCGCTGCCTGCGCGTCACGCGGGGCTCTGCCGGGCTGGGGCGATACGGAGAGGGGCGGTGGGGGCGAGCGGGGACCCCCCCAGTGCCGCGGAGCCGCCAAGGAGCGGGAGGGACTTTCTTTAGGCAGCTGTGCCGGAGCCGGCCGCGCTTCCAGCCCCAACCGCTCCATAAATCTCGTGGAGATGACACATGGCGGAGGGGGATCTGGGCCGGCTCCCGGCGGAGGTGCCAAGCAGGGGCCATCCCAATGCGGGGCCAGCGGGGTGCGATGCTCAGGAGCCCCAGAGCCGTGGCTAGGGTGGGGGGTGGAGCGTTTGGGGGTCACCAGGTCCCCCTCAGAGGCAGTGCCCAAACAGGAGAGCTGCAGGCTCGGGTCAGGCTCGGTGCAGGGGGGTGCTGCGTGCTGCTGCTCCAGGGACGGCGGTTCAGCGCCCCGGGGATGGCAAAGCAGCCGTGGGGCTGGGCTGGGGGTCTCCAACGTGGCCGTGGGCGCCCGGTGTGGGGCATTGGGACGGTGTGGCAGCGTGGCGGTGCCGGCCATGCCGCGAGGCGCGTGTGGGGAGCCCAGTGCCGCGGCAGCAGCTCATTGAGGCTCTTTGAGGAAGCAATCAGTGGGCGGGCAGGAAACTCATACCATTCATTACTGACGCCGGGCCGGCAGGAAGGGGAGCCCATGTCCCCACCATGTCCCCACCGCAGGGACCCGTGCCCGCCGAGCCGGCACCACACGTCCCAGGCACCCTGTGGCACCCCAAAGCGGGGCCATGGCGTGCCCCAAGTTGGGGGACACCCCAGCGTGCCCACCCCGATGCTCACAGCCGCACCGAACCCCGCGAGGTGGCTGCGCCCCAGCCCAGCGTCCATGGGGGAAGAGGGCACAGAGTGGGGGCCACCAGCCCCATTCACCCCCACATCAGCCAGTGCATTTTGGGGGGTCCCCCTCCATCCCACATCCTGAGCAGACGAGATCTTTGCGACCACATAAACCTCATTCTTGAAGCACTCTGGCTGTGCCGGGGCCGTGCTCAGGAGCTGACCCCCGTGTCCCCACCGATGCCCAGACCCCCGAGGGACCCCGTGGCGGGAGGTGTGGGTGGCCCCGGCCCCTTCCCGCGCCGTGGCCCTCAACGTGCTGCCTTCGGGTACCCGCTGCTCCCTTCGACTGGGGTTTTGCCATCCCCCCCTTTAATTAGATCAAGGAGCAGCAGGGCAGGAGCCAGGAAGGGGCCTCAATAGGTTATTGTTGCCCTAAATTGTAACCAGCACCGGCGGGGTTGGGTTACCGGCTCCCACTCGGGGTCACCGACCAGACCCCGCTGCCGCGCGCCCGGCACAGCACTGCCCGGGGACGGTGCCGGCACCACGCCGGGGCCAGCGAGGACAGCGGCTCCCTTGTGTCACCGCATCTTTTGGTGTCCCCAAAATGATCCCAGGGAGGTGCGCTGCCCAGGGGTGCTCAGCCCCCAGCACCCACCCGCTGCCCCTGCCCCAGCCAAAGCCCGCGGCCGAGCTGGCTCCTGGGGGCCAGAGACGCAGCCCCGGCACCGCCCGGCTCCAGCCCTTGTGTGCGCTGAGGTACGTGTCCCCACCGTCACCCTGCCACCTCTCCCTGGTCACCAGCTGTGGCAGGACTGTGATGGCACGTCCCGCTCCCATCCCGCCCGGCCCCCACACCCCCTACGCTGCCCTTTCCTAGGACTTGGCAGCCCTTTGGGTCGTGCCAGGCGTTTTGGGAGTCTCTGCCAACACCCACACCAGTGGTCACGTCTCGGTGGCAGAGCCCTGAGCAGGACAGGTCCATCCTGTCCCCATCCCTGTCCCCGTCCCTGTCCCCCTGCAGCCCCCTCCTCCCACAAGTGCCTGGGCTGCCAGCAGTGGGGAAGGGGCTTTTCCCACTCAGCTGCCAACCTCAGACACAGGGAGGGGGGAGCGGCCACCCCACCAGGTGCCACCCCAGTGGGACCCATCCCTGTGGGGCGAGACACTCCTGGGCAGCTGCACAAAGGGGTTAACACCGGGGCGGCCGCCCGGCCCCGGTAATTACACCGTGTAAAAATAGCCCCGTGGCACACACGGGCGGGGAGGTGGTGAGCGGCGGCAGCGCCGAAATCGCTCCCAGATGGGCCACGGCCTCGGCCCACCGCGGCCGCCCGTCGCGCCCCGGCCTTGCCAGGAAGCCGGTGGGATTTCTGCCTCCCCGCAAGCTCTTCCCGGCAGCACGGGGCCACGGGACGGCCGCGCGCCTGCCCTCGCCCCAGGGGAGCGGCGATGGGACCCCCGGCACCCTGCACCGGGGCACCATGTCCCCCCCGGGGCTCCGGGCCGTGGGGACCCAGGGGACCAGGCTTTGGCTTCCACGGGTGTTTTTCTGGAGGCACTTGCCGCGGTGAAGCCGCTGAGGCTCCCCACCGAGCCCCCCCCCATCCTGCCGGTCGCTTCTGGCCGGGGCTCTTGGTTACCGGCCCCGCTGGATCGTGGAGCGTGAGGGATATATTTTTTTGGGCTCGTTTCAGGGGGTTTTGCAATCCTTCCCCGGCGCTGATTCAGCTCGGAGGAATTAGCTGCACCGCACTATGTGCCGCTCGGAGCCGCTCCTGGCGCTGGCAGTGGCCGGGGGGATTTTGCGCTGGGGTTCGGGAAGCCGCAGGGGCTCGGGGACGGGAAGGGCACATCTTGGGTGCTGCCGAGCTCCCGCGGAGCCGCCTGGGTGCAGACGTGGGTGTGACGGGGTGTCCAAGCCCTGCCCTGGCCGCAGCATCCCCGTACCCCTCCATGCCGAGGCCGAGCCCCGCTGCCCCCCTCGTGCCACCCTGGCCCCTTCCCCGCACCTCCCGGCTGGCACCCGGCTCCGCTGAGCCGCCTCCAAACCCTTGGCTCGGGGCTGCCCGGCTGCGCTGCACCTGCCAGAGCCGCGGCCCCGCGTCGCTCCTGCCGTGCCGGGGCAGCCGGCGTGGCATCGCCGGGGCAGACACGGTCCCTTTGGAGCTGCTGGGAGTCCCCCAGGAGCGATGGGACCTGCCGAGGGGTCGCGGGGGGTCCCCAACACCCTCCCAGCATGGGGAGAGGGGGGGTCCCCTGCAAACCTCCAGCTAATTGCAAGTGGGGACAATAGCTTCGTTAGGGGAAGGGCCCATCCGGAAGCCAAGCAGCAAGAGGGACAGCGAGGGACGGGGCTCGAGGCCCCTCGCAGCCCGGTGCCGGTGAGGGGACAGGCGGGGGCTGACCCCGCGCCCGGCCGAGCTCGGGGGGCTGCGCCGGCGGCCGGTCGGAGGCACCCGGCACGAGGCCGCGGCTCCGTCGGGGACTTTTCTTCTCTCCTCCTCGCGGGGCTGGAAAATATACAAAGCTCGCAGCGAAAATATTTACACAGCAGCAATTTTCGGAGGAATTTGGGATGTTAATTTGAAAAATCTGTGGGGAAAGGACCACAATGGGCCCTTTGAGCGGGCGAGCGTGGCCATCGCACCGAGCCGCCCGCGCCGGCGAGGGGCCCCTCCTGCCGCTGCGCCGGCCCTAATGGGAGCCAGCCCTGCCGGAAGCCCACCTGGGAGCCGGGGGGGCCGCGCCAGACGGCCCCCGCCGCCGCCCCGCGCCCCTAATTGCATCCAGAGCCGCTCCCTCGCGCCGTGGGCCCCGGGCGAGCGGGACCGGGGCACACGCGGGGTCAGGGCCGTATCCTGAAGAGCTGCCGGCTGCCCCGGCAGTGGTACGGCACGGCACGGCCTGGCACGGCACGGCGGTGACCCTCGGCTGCGCTGGCGGCAGCCGCGGTGCTTCAGCCCGCTTTCGCTCGTTCTTTCCAAATCAAACATACCTCGGCGGGCAGGGCCCCAACCTGGAAAATTCCAGGCCGAAAGATAAAGGATTGGAAAACGATTAAAACCAGAGGGTTGGAGCAGAAACCACTTGGCAGCGCGAACCTGCCGAGCGGCGGCTCCCAGCCCTCCCCGCCGCAGCCAGCGCACGAAACCGGCTGTTCCCGGGGCCGGGGGCTCACGGTGGGGGCTGCAGCCCCCGGCTTGGGGGGACCGAGCAGGCTGACACTCATCCCAGGTGCTTTGGGGGTCCCAGTGCTGCCGGGGGTGACACCGGGGGGGTGAGGGAGGCCGGGCCGGGCTGTTTGTCCCGCAGGTGGCCCCGGGGCCATCTGGCCGGCGGGGAGGGATGAAGTCAGGCTGGATGATGCACAGGGCAGGGGCTGACGCGAAACCCGTGGCCTCTGTTTTGGGAACACCTCCTCAGCGCCCGGGCCGCGGGGCAGCGCCACGGGGGCGAAGCCGCCCCAGCACCGGGAAAACTCGCCGCCCTCCACCGCCCTGACTCATCCCAGCGCCCGCCAACAACAACGGGAGGACACAGGCGACCTTCCCGCTCCTCTGCAGGGGATGCGCTGCGCTGCCCGTACCCCTGCCCACACCCAGCGACAGGCAGCGCCTGTGCAGAGGTTTCATGGTTGTTATTTTAATTTTTTTCTTTTTTTTTTACAAAAAGACACCCTTCTGGTCTGCCTTACAAAAAGAGACGTACACAAACCTGTACTAGTTAAAAAAAAAAAAAAGTTTTCCCAGAAGAAATGGGAAATAATCGTGTATAAATATTCTCTCCGAGTTCTTAAAGCTTCAATTCCCGGTTCGCCTGCTCGGCGCTTCCTTCAGCCCGGGGGGGCCCGAGGGTCCCAGCACCTCGGCCGGGCCTTATCGCTCACATCAGCTTCCAGGGAGTTGAGAGTCACGGGCCGGGCTCTGCTAAAGGACCCTTGTGTCCAGCACGTGGACGTCCCTCAGCCGAGTCACCGGCAGCTTTCCTTTTAGCAGGAGCTAAAAAAAGCCCACCCGAACCCCAGATTAAAAACCCAAACCCCCTCTTCTCTTTTGCTACCCACGTTCTACGTCGAGTCGCAGAACTCAAGGCGCCGAGCGGTAAAATCAGCGTCTCCTCCCGCAGCGCGGCAGCCTGGCGGAAATTGCACGTTATGGGTTTGGGGTTTTTCTGCCTTCACTCAGTCAACTCCTCGCCCTCCCCCCCGCGGAGGGACGCGGCCGGGTGCCGCCGCTGCAGCTCAACCCTCCCCTGGCCCGGCAGCCCTCAGAAGTAGGAGGGTTTGAGCCCCGGGGTGTTGTTGTTGCTGGGGTAGTGCGACTGCATGAGCGGGACCTCGCACTCGGAGCCGCCGGAAAGCATCGCCGCCTCCGGCACCTTCCGGCCGTGGCTGCTCAGATCCCCATTCTCCAGGCAGGCTTTGACCCCCTCCAGCTCCAGCGGGCTGGCGTCCACCCCGGCGCCGGCCGGCGCCTTGGCCCGGCGATGCCGGCGGTAGTAGGTGCCGGCGGTGACCACCACCGCCAGCAGCAGCGCGGCGGCCAGCGCGGGGACGATCATCAGGGCGAGGTTGCTGTCCTTGCTCTGGGTGACGGGGGAGTGCTGCTGGTGGCTCTGCGGCAAGGTCTGCGCCTCGGCGCAGTGCTCCTCCTTGGAGACCTTCTCCCCCAGGGGCCCGATGCAGACGCGGTAGGTGCAGTTGGGTTTCAGCGCTCGCACCGTGTATTCGGAGAGCGACGCCGGCAAACGCAGCATCACCGGTCGCTTGTCCGGCCCAGAGAGGTTTCGGTAGCTCAAACGGATGCCTTTGAGCTGCGCTTTGGACTGGACGTAGTTCTGCAAGTCCACCTTGAGGGAGGTGCTGCTGACCTGCGCGATGCTGATCCGCCGGCCGGGCGGCGGGGCCTGCGTGGCCGGGGACGGTGTCGTCCCCCTCGCCTCCACCTCGCAGTATGCCCCGGCGAAGCCCGCCGGGCACAGGCACTCCAGGTGGTTTTGGGCACTCAGATGGCAGGTGCCACCGTTCAGACACGTGCGAGGGGGACAGATGGGCGGCGGGGGGCTGGTGGGGGCCAGGGGGCCGCTGAAGGGCACCGGCGTGGAGCTGTCCTGGGGGGCCCTGGCCGCTGGCGTGGGAGCGGCGGTGCTGGGCGGCGGCGGCGGGCGGCTGCTGGCGGGGAGCGGCGGGGGCGGCGGCAGCGTGGTGGTGCGGGGGGTGGTGGGCGGCGTGGTGGTGGTGGTGGTGGGGCAGCCGAAGTCGGCGTACTGCAGGTGGTGGAGGAGCTTGCCGGAGTTTTTGGGGGGGAAGTGGCAGCGCGTCTCCTCGGGCCGCCGGAGCGCCACGCCGCTGGCGTTCACCCACTGCACCAGCCAGCTCATCTGGCAGATGCAGTTGAAGGGGTTGCCGGCGGCCGTCACGGCCCGCAGCCTGGGGAAGAAGCTGGAGAACTCCCGAGGGATGGTGTTGATGTTGAGGTTGCTGATGTCCAGCTCCTGGAGGTTGTGAAGTCTGCGGAAGTCCTCCGCCGGCAGCTGGGAGATGCGGGCGTTGCCGGCCAGGCTGAGCTTGGTGAGGCTCCCCAGCCGCCGCAGCACCGCCGGGACGCGCTCCAGCAGGTTGTCGGAGACGTCCAGCTCGTGGAGGTTGTTCTGGGCCTGGAAGAGCTCCTCGTTTAAGCTCGTCAGGCCCAGCCCCGCGATCTTGAGGGACTCTATGTTGACGGCATGGAAGGCCCCCGGTGCGATGGCAGGGATCTTGTTCCAGCTGATGTCCAGCAGCAGGAGGTTGGGCAGGTCGAGGGGGGGCACGGCCCAGAGCTGGTTGTTCTGCAGCTTCAGCTCCAGCAGGTTCTCCAGCGTGTTGAAGGCAGCGGCGTGGATGTGCTGGATCCTGTTCCTCTGCAGGTAGAGCCGCTCCAGCAGCCGCAGCCCGTGGAAGGTCTCGTTGGTGATCTCTTGCAGCTGGTTGGAGGACAGGTCCAAGTTGACGAGCTCTGTCAGAGGCTGGAAGATGTTTTTCTGGATGCTGGTGATCTTATTTTGCGAGAGGTCCAGGAGCTGGAGGGCGGGCAGGCCCGCAAAGCTGTCCTCGCTGAGCGTCGTGATGCCGTTCTCAAAGACGTAGAGGGAGAGGGTGCTGGGGGGCAGCCCCCGGGGCACCGTCTGGCCCCGTCTGGCCGCGCACAGGATGGTCTTGGGGTCTTGGCACTGGCAGCCTGTGGGACATGCCCCAGCCAGCTCCCCGGGGGCCACGAGAAGCAGCGTGCAAAGGATCAGCCGGTTCATGGTGTCAGCTCTGCGGGAGAGAGAAACCCAGATGAGGTTAGGGGCCAGGCCCTGCCGGGGGGGCACCCCCGGCTGGCGGGGCTGTGGGGTGCCTCGCACCCCCCCGATACCCCTGCACTGCTGCCAGGGGGTGAGAGCTGTCCCCCCGTGCCCTGTCCAGGACCCTCTGGCCCCAAAGGGACCGCAGGGGGAGCAGGGAAGTCCCTGGCAGACAGAGCCGGTGAGAGGGAAGTGCCCACCCCGGCCCCACACGCTCCCCCTCCCCGGACCCCCAGGACCGAGGGACACGGTACCTCCGTGTGCCCCAGGCTCTGCCATGCGACACGGCCCCCTGGCTTCGGCCTGGCCTCTCGGTACAGTCTCTGGTGGGGCACCGTGACCCCCCCATAGCCAGGGCCCCCACCGCCGGCTGCTCTCGGCAGGGTGCAAATCAAACATGGGGGACGTGGAGCGGAGCAGGGCCGGGCCTGGGAGCCAGGGGAGGGGGTGGGAGCCTGGCTGGCCTTCCCGGCACCGCCAGCTTGCCTTAACCCTTTGCTTGTGCCGCCGGCCCCGCAGCTGCACCCACGGGGGCTGCTCCTGCCCGGATCGTCCTCTTCGGGGATGGGGGCACCCATCTGTGGGGTGGCCTGGGCACCTTCAGCTGTGGGGCCCAAGGAGCTGGGTGCTCCCCTGCCCCACAGGTGCCCGCTGTGCACTTCGGAGCCAGCTGTGTCCCTAGAGAGTCCTGGGGCTCGTACTTGCCCCCGAGACGGCTCCTGTTCCCCTGGGGGCCACGGGTCCCCTTGCTGCTCCCCTCCCTCCTGGCACCCTGGACACCCGGCACAGCGCCCTGGGCTGCGTCCTCATCCCTCTGGCACGGGGATGGAGGGGAGGGTGCTCTTGGGGTGCGCGAGGCTGTACCCACCCCTGCCCTGGATGCAGCTGGCTTGTCTCTCAGCCTCATTTTTCAGCCCTTTTAATGACTCTCCTAATTAGCAGGGGTGACGGGGTGGCAGTGGGACCTGGGGCTGGGCCAGGGACCTGCTGTCTCCTGCCACCCCATCTCAGGGGCACATGGAGGGTGGCAGAATGGGGTCCCTGGGCAGGGAAGAGGCGAACGCCGGAGGTGAGGGTGCTGCCAGCCCCTTCCCAGCCCCGGCTGTCACCTCCTCCTGCCCTGCTCCGAGCTGTTCACAGCTCCAGGCACACACACCCCCCCGCCGCGGCTCGCAAGGGGCCCCCGCCGTGTGCGGGGGGATGCCGGGTCGCACGGCAGCACGTGCCGGCTGCCCCTCCGCGGTGGGGGGCCCTGTCCGGTGCAGGGACACCACGTCCTGCACCGGTGGCTCTGGGAGGGACTGGATCCCCCCCCCCAGCGTGTCCCTGGCCAGCGGAGCCCCCATGCCGCAGTGGCACCCAGCGCTCACCCCAGCAAGCCGGACGGGTTAACGTGGCGGCCAGCTCCGTCCTCGCCTCCTCCCCGGCCGGGCCCCCCCAGGGTGGGGTGCGCCCCAGGGTGGGTGCGCCCCGCGCCGCTGGCAGGGTCACCGCAGCCGCCTGAGTCACTTGGCCTGACGGGCCCCTGCCCCGCCGTGACCTGTGCCGTCAGGCCCCCCGACGCTGGGGAGGAGCCGTGCCGCGTCCAGGGGGTCACTGTCACCGCGTCCCGTCCCCTCCCCAGCACCCCCAGCTCAGCACCCTGCCCCTTCGCCACTGCCGGGTCCCGCTGCACCCCCACATCACGGCCAAGCCACCAGTGCCTGGCACAAGGACTGAGTAGAGCCAAAAAAAGCACCACGGAGCCCTTGCGAAGCGCTTTTTGGGGGCTAAGGGGGCTGGGGGCAGAGCCAGCACCCCTCACCGCCCCCAGCCCTCACGGTGGCTCCGGCAGCCGGAGGGTGCTGGCTGGTGGGCCGAGCCCTGGGCACAGGGTGCCCGCAGTGCTGTGGCGTGCCAGGCCCGGGTGGGCAGCGCCGGAGCGCGGCCAGGCCTGCGGGGAGGCTGGCGAGGCCGGGGCTGGTTTTGCAATGCCAGGGTCGGGTTTCGCTGACGTGTCCCCGCGCTGCAACCAGCTGCTGACTCCAAGTCTCTCTCGTCCCTTTAATTACGCTGGCATTTCCTCCTCGCCTGCCAGGCTCCCCGCTCCGGGCAGGTTCAGCCGGCCGGGCCACGGCCACGCATCCCCGCCTCGCCACGAGCGCCGGCACGGCCGCTCCGCCCGCACGCCTCCGCCGCCCCGGCATCACCCCGCTCCGCCGGCACACGCCGGCATCCCGCCCTCGCGCCCCGATGCCCCTTGGAGGCAGTGAGGGGGTTAACCCGGGCCAGGCTCGCTGGGATGCTCACCCCTCCGAAATGGGGGAACAGCCCCCCCACGTCCCGGGGGGTCCCCAAGGGCAGAGAGGGGGCCTCGGTTCTGCTGGAGGTGTTAGGAGCGCCCTGCCAGCGGCCTGCTGCTGCCTTGGCTGGGCTCCCCCGCGCCTGCACCGCAGATATTTGCCGAATTATTCATATTTTCCGGCTGCGGGGAGGATCCGGGCTCGGATTCCCCCAGTCCCGGCTCAGCCTTTCCCTGCCAGCCTGCTGGGGTGGGAGCGCCGTGTCCCCCCGGCCCTGCCTGCAGCCCCCCGGGCCGGCCCAGGGCGAGGGACTCGGGGAGGGGGACACCCCGCTTCGCACCCGCCACGTGTTTTAAGGACGAGGCCGACGCCGTCCCCGCGCCGCAGGGTGACACCTGCGCAGGAGGGGCCGGAGGAGCCCTCCCGGGGGTCCCGGCCGCCCGGGGACGTGGCGGTTCTCCCCCGGGAACCCGGCACGGCCGGGATGTCCCTTCCCGCACGGGCGAGCGAGGCCCCGCAGCCAAACAAAGCCACTGTTGTTGCTGGCCGGCCGGTGGGCTGCCTCGGCGGCCAGTGGGCACCGGTGTGGGCAGGACGGGGGCCCCGCACACAGCTGGGCCCTGGGCTCTGCCCCTGTCACCGCAGGGAGGGACACAGTGCCTGCGCCAGGCGGGATGCAGGCGCTGCTCCCCTCCCTTACACCCCCCCAAAACAAGCTCATGTCAGCACGTGCCCCCTGCCCAGACCCAGCCGGGGGGATGCAGGATTAAGCCCTTAATCCTCCTCCCCTTCAACCCACGCTGCGCCGCCGCAGCTCCCACCTCCTCCCGGGCTCCCCTCCCTATTTAATTAAAGTTTCCGCAGCAGCCCCGGAGGAATGCAGGCCTGGTTATTGCATTCCCCCGGCGCTCGCCAGCCCCTCCGTCCCGCTCCTGCCCCTTTGACCTGACCGCGCTCCCCGACTCAGGTGCTGGCAAGGAGGAAAAACCAGCAGAGCCACTTCACCGGCAGCCAAACCGCCTCCGGAGGAGCCCGGACGCCGGCAGAAGTTGGGAGGAGGCCGGCGATGCTGCCACGCGCGGCCCCGGCAGCACGGGCAGATTCCTACGGCGTGACTGGGGTGGCCGCGGCTGTCCCTGAGCGCTTCCTCCTGCCGCGTCCCGCCGGCAGAGCCAGCCGGGCAGGCAGCGCTTGCGTCAGGGCCACCCGGCGAGGCCACCCGGCCTTGGCGTGGTACGGGGAAAAATAGTAATTAGTGTGATCCTTGACGGCGGCACTGCCCAGCGCCGTGTGGGCAGCGGCACGGCCCCGGCTGGGTCAGGCCAGTCTGGCTGCCCCGGTCCCAGCAGGATGAGACCTGCTGGCGTGGGGCACGGCAGTGGGTGTGCGGGGGGACACGAGTCGGGGTTTCTGGTTGGGAAGAGGGGTCTTGGGACTGGAGCATCTCTGCTGGGATGCGCTGGCTCTCGTGGCAGCTGCAGGCCCAAGAGGGAGGCAGGCACATGAAGGGACACTTACCCCACGGTGGCCCAAAGTCACACCCAGAGAGGGTGACGGGGGCCAGCATCCCCCGGCGCACGCCGGGTGACGATGAAGCGCGCAGGGAGCTGGCGGCAGGACAGGCGGTGGGGCATCCCCGCCGGCTGGCGGCCAGGCTGGCCGGTGGCCCTGCTGGCACCTGTCCCTCTGTGCCAGCCGTAAGGGAAACCCTCACCAGCGCTGCCTGGGGACCCCGCTCGGCCCCACGGCGGGTCAGCAACCCAGGACAGGCAGGGTGAGGGCAGCCAAACCCCACCCCAGCCGAGCCCTCCGCTGAGGAGGGTGGTGGTGGACAGCACTGCCAGCAGCTCCCACCTCTGCCTGACCCCAAAGGGTGAGCCCTGCTGCCACGTCTGCTGGGACAGGGCGAGCACGGGATGGGCCCAGCACCACACTGGTCCCACCAGGCTCCCCGGTAGCCCCGGCCACATCTCTCCCCTTGCCCGTGACGGGAGCAGCACCAGGCCGAGATCCCTGGGCCGGACCCTGGCGCATCCCATGGCAGGGCAGGCACAGGCAGGGCCAGGGGACCTGGGGTCCCGCCTGCACCCCTGTCCCTGCCCACCACGGTGCCATCACCCCGGCCCGGCCGAGGCCTCGTCACCAGCCCAGGCCGGGGACAGCCGGGTGCCCCCTGGCCCAGCCCAGGCCTCGGCGGGAGCAGGGCACGCCGACCCCCAGCCGAGGCCCGTAGCGGGGGGCTGGCCCCGCAGCCGCGGTGACACCCTGTCACCGGGAGGGCAGCCGGCCCGGGGGGCGCCGGGGCCCGGCCGAGGCCCCCGGAGCCCCTGGGTGCGGGGCAGAGCCCCCCCCGCCCGCGGGCCGCCGCCCCGCGACCCCCCGGCCCCGCGGCGAGAGGCGGCCGTGGGCAGCGGCGCGGGGACGCGGCACTCACCGGGCCGGGCCGGGGTCGGTCAGTCCATGCGGTTTGCCGCGGCCGGGCGGGCGCTCCCCTCTCTGGCGGCGCCGGGCGCGGGGGGCGGCTTTAAAACCGCGGGGGGCGGAGCCTGCCCTGCCGCCGCCTCCCCATTGGCTGCGGGGCACAGCGGAGGGGGGGCGGGGCGGGGCTGCCCCGGAGGCTCCGCCCCCCGCGCACCTGGGCCCGGCACGGGGCGGGACCCCCGGGACCGCCGGGACCCCCCGGGGACCCCCGGGACCCCCGGCAGCCCCAGGGCCCCCCACAGTCCCAGGGACCCCCGGGACCCCCGGGAGCTCCAGGACCCCCCAAACCCTCCAGCGTCCCCCCAGGACCTCCAGCATCCCTGGGGTACCCGGGATCCCAGCACCCCAGGCACCCGGCACCCCCGGTATCACCAGGGACTGGGAGTCCTTGGCACCCCCAGGGACCCCCATATGCAGCGCACCCAGAATAACCGGGGACCCTGGCACCCATGGGCCCCACTGCCCCGGTACCCCCGTGCCTCTGGCATCCACAGAGCCCCTGACACCCTTGGCTGGGGGACAGGGGGGCAGTGGGTGGCCCTTGCAGGGACCCCCCCTTGCCCCGGTGACAGCAGAGCCGTGCCGAGCACTGCAGGACAACGCTCACTGTTCGGCACCGTGAGGACGGCACGGGCCGGGCGGGGGCAACCAGGCACCCAGGGGTGCCCTTGTCCCAACCCTGGGCACCGGCGGTGGTGGCAGTGCTGGTGACGGTGACCGCAGCCGGGCAGGGGACCCCGGTGCCTGCCACGGCCACCCCAGCAGTGTTTGCCTACGTCGGTGCCAACAGTCCCGGGGCAGGACCGTGCCATCCCGGCCACGGCCGTCCCTTGTGCCACCCAGCCACCCTGTGATGACCCACGGCTGTGCACGGCACAGCTCCCTGCCCTCGGCACAGCCACAGAAACGTCAACCCACAAGTGACAGATTGTCCCTTTATTGTCCTCAGAGCTGCCTGCAGAGCTTGTCACCACTGTCCCCTCCAGCCACTGGGTACTGCCCTGGCCATGGCCTCCTCTGGCCACCGAGCACCCCCTTGGCCACTGTCCCCTCCGGCCACCAAGCACCCCCTTGGTCACTGTCCCCTCCAGCCACCGAGCACCCCCGGCTGCAGGCTGGGACAGGGTGCAGGACGAGGAGCAGGGACACGCTCCAGCCGGCACAGCCCCGCCGCAGGGCACCCCCGGGGCTGGCTGGCACAGCAGGTGCCGGGTGAGGCGGGCGGTGTGCCGGGGTGTGCCACGCGCCCGACCCGAACTGGCCCAGCCGGCCCAGCCAGCCCCGGGTCTCCCCTGTGGGTGCCGGCGGCTTCCCCGAGCGGGGCCGGGTGCCATGGCTGGGCGCAGGGCGCAGGGCTGGGAGCGGGGTGCCCCGCGGCTGGGCACGGCGACACGGTGGGCACCGTGCAGCTGGGGCTGGCAGCAGCCAGCGGTGCCAGCAGTGCCATCCCACTGCAAACCTGTCACCCCGGGGTGGGATGGGGAGGGCCGTGCCGTGGGGAGCTGTAAGTCAGGGCACCCCCCAGCACCGGTGCTGCCCACCTGCCATAGGCAGGGCCTGATCCTGCTCCCCGTGTCCCCAGGACGGGGTTTGGGGTGTGCACCGGTGGGGAAAGGTGCAGGATCCGGCCCCGCCACCGGCAGGGTGCTGTGCCGATGGGTGCCCCCAGCTCAGCACCCTCCTTCCCTTGCAGGGCGGCCATCCCGCTGTATGACGCCGACACGGGGCTGCTGGTGCTGGCGGGGAAGGTGAGGTCCCATGGCAGTGGGGTCCATGGGAGTGCAGTGGGGTGCAGAAGGGTGCAGGGGGGTGTAGCAAGGTGCAGTAGGGTGCACGTGGGTGCAGGAGGGTGCAGTGAGGTGCATGTGGGTGCAGCGGGGCGCAGCAGGGTGCAGGGGTTGCAGCGAGGTGCATGTGGGTGCATGTGGGGTTACAAGAGGATGCAGAACGGTGCAGGGGGTGTAGCGAGGTGCAGGGGAGTGCACGTGGGCGCAGTGGGGTGCAGGAGGGTGCAGTGGGGTGCATGTGGGTGCAGTGGGGTGCAAGAGGGTGCAGCAGGGTGTGGTGGGGTGCTCCCCACAGCCCCACTCATGCCCTGTCCCCTCCACCTCTCTTCCAGGGAGAAAACCTCCTGTACTGCTTCGAGGCGGCAGCCGCGCAGCCAGCACTCACCCAGGGTAAGCGGGATCCATCCCATGCCGGGCTGCTGCTGGCACCCGCAGGGGCCTCGCCCCTGCCCGTGCCGCCTGCCCCACGGCCACCCTGCCCGCCCCCCAGTGACCCAGTGCCGGACGGAGGGCAGGACGCGGGGCCTGGGTGCCGTGCCGCGCCTGGCCCTGGACGTCATGGCCTGCGAGGTGCTCCGCGTCCTGCAGCTCACCGACACCGCCCTCGTGCCCATCAGCTACCTGGTGCCACGCAAGGTAACGGGGGGGGGGCTGCGGGTGGCACTGTGTCACGGGCGCCTGGTGCCATCTCATGGGTGTCACCTCAGCGGTGACAAAAGGCAGCCGGGTGCAGGGGGACCCCAGTCCCCAGCCTGGGGGGAGCAGGAGAGGAGGGAAACCTGGGTGCTGGAGGCTGAAACCTGGGTGCTGATGGGCGGTAATGGAGCAGGAGGGTGGGTGCTGGGTGCTAGAGGCTGAAATCTGGGTGCTGATGGGGGTAGTGGAGGCTGGAAGGTGGGTGCTGGAGGCTGAAATCTGGGTGCTGGGTGCTGATGGGGGATAACGGAGGCTGGGTTTGCTGGGTGCTGGATTTGGGAAGCTGGGTGCTGCGTGCAAGGTGCTGGGTGCTGGAGAGTGGATCCCGAAAGCTGGGTGCTACTTGCTGGGTGCTGTTGTGCAGTGGGTGCTGGGTGCCAGATCCTGAATGCTGGGTGCTTAAAGCTGGGTGCTGGGTGCTGGGTGCTGCAAGCCGTGATGCTGGGAGCTGGGTGCTGTTTGGGAGGAGGGGTGTGCGAGGCAGCCCAGCGCCGGGCAGTGTCTGACACCTACAGGCTTCAGCACGCAGCTCGCGGGGACGGGGCTCTGCGGCTGGAGGGGCTGGGTGCCAGGGGTGCCCGGGGGTGCCAGGGGGTGCCCGGGGGTGCCCCGGGCCAGGGTGGTGCCAGCCAGCAGCAGGACAGGGACTGTGGGGTTTTGGGGACACCCACCTCGCCCTGTCCCTTAGTCTGTCCAGGACTTCCACGAGGATCTGTTCCCCGACTGCGCCGGGACGCTGCCAGCCACCGGCGCCCAGGCCTGGTGGGCGGGGGACAGCCAGCAGGTCAGTGTCACCCAGGGCGGCGTCCTCGCCGGTGGCATCGCCAGGGGCTGCCACCGCCCCGTGCCCACCGCTCTGCCTGCTGGCAGGTGGGGAGGGTGAGCCTGCACCCCGCGCGGAGACCCACCGAGACCTTCACCTCCCCTGTCCTCGCCTGCACCCGCGGGCAGGCAGCCCACACCGGCCCCACCAACACCGACACCGACCGGAGCGTGAGCACGGGGCGCTGGGGAGCGTGCCGGGGGTGCTGAGGGGTCAGGGGGACCCCGCCGCCCCCGTCCCGGGGAGGGCTGGGGCACCGGCACCCCCTGCCCACCCGTCTCTCTCCCGTAGGAGGGCAGCGGCTACTCCTCGCCGGCCTCGCTGGCCTCGCCGGGCAGTGCCGCCACCTCCCTCTCGGCCAGCACGGGCCCCTCGAGCGGCTTCGCCAGCAGCCCCAGCCAAAAGTCGCTGCAGGGCATTTTGGGTGAGCGGGCGGCGGGGTGGGCTCGGTGTCCCCCAGCTGGGGCCACGCCGAGGGGGGACCCGGGGCGCTCACCCGTCCCCCGCCTGCGCCAGGGCCCAGCTCCCGCTTCCGGCACGCGCAGGGCAGGGTGCTGCACCGCGACACCCACCTCACCAACCTGCGGGGGCTCAGCCTCACCACGCCGGGCGAGTGCGACGGCTTCTGCGCCAACCACCAGCGCGTCGCCCTGCCCCTGCTCTCCGCCGGCGGACAGATCGCCGTCCTCGAGGTACCCCGGCGTGGCGCGGTGGCTGGCACAGCGCCGGCGGGTGCAGTGCGGGTGACCCCCAGCTCTCTCCCCCACAGCTTTCCAAGCCGGGCCGTCTCCCCGACGCGGCCGTGCCCACCATCCAGAACGGCGCGGCGGTGGCCGACCTCTCCTGGGACCCCTTCGACCCGCGGCGCCTCGCTGTTGGTACGTGTGTTGTCCCCGGGGGAGCGCGCCGGGCTAGTACCGGCCACGCCAGATCGCCACATTAACCACTGCCCACCCATTTTGGTGCCGTAGCGGGTGAGGACGCCAAGATCCGGCTGTGGCGGATCCCCGAGGGAGGGCTGCGGGAGACGCTGCGCGAGCCCGAAGCTGTCCTCCGAGGTGAGGGGCGGGCGGGGAGGCACACCGAGCACCTCACGCTGGGGACAAGCCAGCCCGGCGCTGTCCCCATCAGGGACGACCACGCACCGCTCAAACCTTACCAGGTCACACGGAGAAGATCTACTCCATCCGCTTCCACCCCGTGGCATCCGATCTCCTGGTTTCCTCCTCCTACGACATGACGGTGAGGATCTGGGAGCTGGGCGCCGGGCGGGAAGCCTTGTGCCTACGGGGACACACCGATCAGGTAAGATATGACACATCTGGGGACATCCGAGGGGGTTGTTTGGCCAGGCAGGGGACACAATATCCCTCTCCCCAGATTTTCAGCCTGGCTTGGAGCCCTGATGGGAAGAAGCTGGCGACGGTGAGCAAAGATGGCTGGGTACGGCTCTACGAGCCCCGGCGCAGCCCTCAGCCCCAACAGGTACGATCACGGCGGTGGGGATGGGCTGGAGAGCTGGGGGTGCTGGGAACCCCCCCACGGGCACCCGCCCGCACCCCCAGCTCTCTCCGAAGAGGCAGGGTGACCTTCACCCCTCACAGGAGGGTCCAGGTCCCGAGGGGGGCCGCGGAGCACGCCTGGTTTGGGTTTGTGGTGGCGACTACCTCCTGGTGTCTGGCTTCGATAGGTAAAGAAGGGGGACACACGCCAGGGCAGGGGTCCCCAAGGGACACTGTGCGGCCCCCCCACACCTCCATTGTCACCTCCCCGCAGCCGCAGTGAGAGGAGGATCCTCCTGTACCGGGCACAGGCTCTGCCTGAGGGACCTTTGTCCATCCTTGGCCTTGATGTGGCCCCTTCCACCCTCCTGCCCTTCTACGATGAAGATACCAGCGTTGTCTTCCTCACCGGCAAGGTGAGGGTTTGCCCCCCCAAAAAAACTTGGGGGGGATACCTGCCTACAGCACCCCGACAGTGCAGAGGGACCCTCCCTGCACCCCTTATCTCGCTCCATCCCCAGGGTGACACCAGAGTCTTCCTCTACGAGGTGACACCTGAGCCCCCCTATTTCCTCGAGTGCAACAGCTTCACCTCCAACGAACCCCACAAGGTAAAGGGGGGGCCCTGACAGGCCCCTGACCCCCCTGCCTGCGCTGCCAGACCCGCAGCAGGCCCCGCTCACGCCTCCACCCCATCAGGGCTTCGTCTTCCTGCCCAAAACGGTGTGTGAGGTGCGGGAGGTAGAATTCGCCCGGGCGCTGCGCCTCGGGCAGAGCACCCTCGAGCCGGTGGCTTTCCGCGTGCCACGCGTCAGGGTAAGCAGCGGGGGGCCTGGCTGTGGTTTGGGGGGGTATAGGAGGCAGAGGAGCCCACCTCAGCACCCCTCGCCCCCGCAGAAGGAGTATTTCCAGGACGATATCTACCCACCAACCCGCGTCCGGTGGGAGCCGGCCCTCGGCAGCAGCGCCTGGCTGGCGGGGGAGGACGGGCAGCAGCGCCGTGCCAGCCTGCGGCCAGCCGACATGACGCCAGGTGGGTGCAGAGGGGCAGGGCGAGGACCCAGGGCCCACGGAGGGGAGGGGGGGGGGTGTGTCAGCCGGGGGGCGAAGCCCTCCTGCCCCATGGCGATGCCTCTCTCCCAGTGAGCGAGGCCCCCAAAGAGGCTCCGGCGCGGAAGTTCGTCCCTGCGTCTGTGTACCTGGAGGAGAAGTCTGACGAGCAGAAGAAGGAGGAGGTGGGTGCCGGGGCACCCTGGGACCACCCTGCTGCGAGGCCTGGGCTGGGGGTGATGCCCTGGGCCGGGGGCGATGCCCAGGGCCCCACGGCTCTGCCCTGCCTCCCTGCAGCTCCTGAGCGCCATGGTGGCCCGGCTGGGCAACCGGGACGACCCACTGCCCCAGGACTCCTTCGAGGGGGTGGACGAGGAGGAGTGGGTAGGTGCCGGGGTGGGGTAGGGGAGGGAACCCCAGGGCCGGTCCTGCCTCGACGCGCCCCTCACTCCCACCGGGCCTCTCGCAGGACTAGGCCGGACCCCGGCACCTCCCCATCGCCAAGGAGGGCCGCGCCGGGGACCCTCAGGCCCGGGAGGAGGAGGCGGAGGAGGCAGCGCGGCGGGGCCCGGCCCGCCTGAGGGCCAGGCCGGAGGCCGCACCCCGTACCAGGCCGCGCAGCGACGTTAGGCCCCGTGCCCGCCGCGGGCAGGTCCCGCTATTAAAGCCGCTGCACCAGCACCCGTCTCCTGCCGTGACTGCGGGCCGGGGGGGAAAACCGGGGACCGGGGACCGCGGGGGGACACACATGGGACCGGCACCGGTGGAGGCCGCGGCCTGGGCCTCGCCGCCCCCTGCGCATGCGCAGCGCCGCCAGTCAGCGGTGCGGCCGCCAGGGGGCGCTGTGGCCGGGGAGGGAGGGGGGTGGGCGCTCTGCCCCGCGCCGCCGCCGCCGCCTCGGTGGTCGCTGCGACCTTCGCTCCTTGACCCCGTGACCGCCGGGGGCGGAAGCGGCGGCGGGGCCATGGTGAGAGGGGAGGGGGCCGGGACGGGGGGGACACGGCCCGGGGCGGGGGGGACAGGTCCCGGGGAGGCGGAGGGTGCCGCTGGGCAGGGCCCGGGCGGGGGACAGGGCCCAGGGGGGTGCGAGGAGGCCGGTTCTGGGGGGACAGGGCCGGGGCTGGGCCGGGCCGCGGCGTGACAGGAGCCAGGGAGGGGCCGGGCAGGGCCCCGGGGGGACGGGACGGGGCCGGGCAGGGCTCGGGGAGAGGTGACAGGGCACAGGAGCCGGCTGGGGACGGGGCCCGGGGCGGCTGTGACAGCAGGGTGTCCCCGCAGGCCAAGTACCTGGCGCAGATCATCCTGGTGGGGGCCCAGGTGGTCGGACGGGCCTTCATGCGGGCGCTGCGCCAGGAGTTCGCAGGTAGGAGCCCAGCCTGGCCTGGGGTGCTGCTGCCTGCACAGACCATGCCCGTGGTGCTGGGCACATCACCTCATCCCCACCCTGCCTGGGGCGCTGCTGCACCGCACATCCCCATCCCCTTCGTTCCCCGTCCCTTCGTTCCCCGTCCCTTCGTTCCCCGTCCCTTCGTTCCCCGTCCCCCTTCCTTCCCCGTCCCTTCCTTCCCCGTCCCCTTCCTTCCCCGTCCCCTTCCTTCCCGTCCCCTTCCTTCCCCGTCCCCTTCCTTCCCCGTCCCCTTTCTTCCCCGTCCCCTTTCTTCCCCGTCCCCTTTCTTCCCCGTTCCCTTCCTTCCCCGTCCCCTTCCTTCCCCGTCCCCTTCCTTCCCCGTCCCCTTCCTTCCCCGTCCCCTTCCTTCCCCGTCCCCTTCCTTCCCCGTCCCCTTCCTTCCCCGTCCCTTCCTTCCCCGTCCCCTTCCTTCCCCGTCCCCTTCCTTCCCCGTCCCCTTCCTTCCCCGTCCCCTTCCTTCCCCGTCCCCTTCCTTCCCCGTCCCCTTCCTTCCCCGTCCCCTTCCTTCCCTGTCCCCTTCCTTCCCCATCCCCAGGGCACCCCGCTGCTCCGTATCCCCCAGGGTTGTGCCCAGAGGGGACACTTGCCAGGCTTGTCACAGGGTGACAGCCAGCACCCACATCCTGGCACAAACCTAATGGTGTTTGAGCTCACGCCGGACCCCCAGCAGCTGTCCCAGGCACCAGCTTGTACCTGGCACCGCTGCCAGGCTCCGAGACATCCCGGCAGCCCCAAAGGGCAGAGCAGGATGATCCCCTGGGACGCGCCAGCCCTGCCCTGCCTGCCTGCAGCCCGGCTCACTGTGGGCACCACCAACAAATGGGTGCCCCCCCAGTTTCTGCCACCTCCCCAGGGCTGGGGACCTCATCTGGGTGACCCCCGGGGGCTGGAGGCAGCACGAGGAGGGCAGAGGGGTGGAACTGGGATGTGAGCGCCGTGGGCTTTGCTGCCTGGCCCCTGCCCGAGGGCTGGGGGTCCATGGGGGGGCCTCACGCCCTCGGTGTCCCCGGGCAGCGAGCCGAGCAGCAGCAGATGCACGAGGGCGCTCGGAGAGGCCCCAGTCCGCAGCTGCCTCCAGGATCATCGGCATCAGCCTCCAGGAAGCTCAGCAGATCCTCAACGTCTCAAACCTGAACCCGGAGGAGATCCAGAAGGTAGAGGCTGCCTTGGAGCTGAGGAGAGCCCAGCGTGGGGGTGATGACCGGTCCCCAGAGGGAGTGCGGGTGCTGTCCTGGGCCCAGTTAATCCCAGTTTGAGGTTTCCCTGCCGCAGCTGGAGGGGTGTGCCGGCAGTTCGCCAGCATTCACAGCCTGCTGGGCTCAGCCCAGTGGTGCTCCTTGGGGAAGGGGACATGGGCTCCCTGGAGGTGCCTGTCTGGGAGCGTGGGGAGCTGCTGGGGGGGTCAGGCAGAGCCAGCTGTGTCCCCACAATCACACCCATCACCTCTGGCACCGCTGCGGGGAGTGGGAGGCTGCCGGGGTTTGGGATTGGGGAGGGCAGAGGAGAGGAATCTGATGGGGAACTTCTCTGGGGCAGAACTACGAGCACTTGTTCAAGGTGAACGACAAGTCGGTGGGAGGCTCCTTCTACCTGCAGTCCAAGGTGAGCCAAGGGCCCCTCAGCACCTTCCCCTGCCTGCGATGGGGAGAGGCAGAGCCTGGGCATCCCTGCGGAGGAGGCAGGGAGGGGAGGGGACAGCCCTGTCCCCCCCTGTCACCCCGTCCCCGCCTGTCACCCCGTCCCCGTGTCCCGCAGGTGGTGAGAGCCAAGGAGCGGCTGGACGAGGAGCTCCGCATCCAGGCCAGGGACGAGAAGGAAAAGGGCTGGAAAGCCGAGACGTGACTCCAGCCACCCCCGCACCCCATGTCCCTCACCCTTAACTTATAGGTAGCCAATAAATGCCGTGTCCTCCAGCGCCTGGCCTGGCTGCTCTGCGCCCTGGGGAGGGACAGGGGACTCGCCTGCCTCTGCCCGCTGCCCCGGCAGGGATCGGCCCCGGCAAGGTGCTGCCAGGGCTGGTTTGTGCCCTGGGAAGGAGGAGAAGGGAGGTCCTGGGGAAGAAGGGGTGTCCCTGGGGCACCGAGGGCTGCCAGGACTCAAATGGCACCCGGGGAGGCTGCAGGAGCTATTTTCGTGGTGGGTTCGGATGCTCTTGGCCCGAGCGCACGGATACCGCTGGCTCCGTACCACGGCAGTGCCGACAGCCCGGTGCCGTTACGGCTGCCGGGTCGGGGTGCGGTGGCGAGGGGCCGTGGGGGAGCACACGGAGCTGTCCCCCGGCCACGGCTCACCCCACACACCCTGGCAGGGCTCCCCCGGCGCCGAGGCTGCCCTGGGGGGTGGACCCAGCCCCCCGCGGTCCCCAGGCTTTGTCCCCACCTCGGGCTCACCGTGGCGCTCGCCACCATCGTGAACTGCAACAGGAACTTACTTCAACTTCACTTTATTGTTTTCTTAATAAACTTCCTCTCCCCTGGAGGAATATAGTGTTATAGTCGTTAGCTTATCTCTTACGTCTGCAGTCCTGAAACGCTACGCTAACAGCGATGGAGCCCAACGGCAGGAAAAGAAAAAACAACCCAGCAACTACGAGAGAAAGGCACTTCGAGACCGTTAAAATACTGATGTCCTGGAATGTGCAACAACAAACCGACGAAGGAGCGAGGAGACGTACACCGTACACCGGCCGGGGCGGCCTGGTCCGTGGCCCGCGGCCACGCTGAGGCTGTGGCAACGCCGGGCGGCTGCCGCGCCCCAGCCCCAGGAGGGGGAGGGCAGGGAGACCGGCTCCCCGCGGGGCGCGTGCGGCTGGGGGCTCCTTCCAGCAGGGATTGGGGAGACCCCCCCACCCTGGTTTGGAGAAAGCCGTGGCGGGGGTCCTGCCCGGCAGCGGGAGCTACGTGGGACCCCCTGCGTGTGCCCAGGGAGGCTCCGGGCTCTGCCGGCGTGGAGGCTGGGCATGCTGCCCGCTCCGGGCACCGCTCACGTCCTGCCCGCCCCAGTGCTGCCCTGTGGCCCGAGGGGGCTCATGGGGGAGCCGCGCTGGAGGGCTGGTGTGTCCCGAGGAGCGGGTGCCCCACCAGTCCGTGCCAACGTGCCACCAGCAGCAGCCCCGCCGGCGCCTGGGGCCCTGCCCGCGCTGGCCGCGGGCGCTTGCGGTACATGGTTAAGTATGAACGTAGCTAAACAGGGTGGCTCTGCCCCGGCGCGGAGCCGGCGCGGCGAGCGGCACACACGGCCGTGTGCCTTGTCACGAGGAGGGCCGGGGAGGCGGCGGCGGAGGAACGAGGGCGGCCACGGAGCGGGAGGGATGCGGTGGGCGCCGGGCCGGCGTGTGCCCAGCCAGCTGGGCCTGGCACGGCGAGGACCGCGCCGAGGTGCCGCGGCCACGGCGCTGCCCGCAGCTGTGCTGGCCCGGTAGGGTCGGACAGCACGGCCGGGCGCAGCTCAGGGCTGCGGGAGCAGTGGGTCCCTGGGCTGTCACCCCGCTGTCCCCACGGCGGGAGGCTGCGGCCCCCCACACTGGCACCGGCGGTGCCGAGGCCTCGGGCAGGGAGACGCCGAGTCGGTGGCAGCGGCTGAGCCCAGGCGGGGCCCCGTCAGAGCAGGGGCTGGTCGAGAAATAAATAGCGGCGTCTCCAGCTGCCGGGGCCGGGGGGGAAGCAGGGGACCCCCCCCGACCCCCAGGGCTGCCCCTGGCCGCCGAGGGATTATTGCTTTTCTCAGAAGAGTCCGTTCTTCTTTCGTGACGGTTAAAAGCGCGAGCGAGGCCCCGCCGGGGCTGGGGGGGCTGCGGGGTGGTGGGGAGAAGGGGGCGATACCCCCCCAAGCCCCCGGGGAGCAGGATCTGCCCGCGGGGCCAGCGGCCAGCCCCGGGCATCGTCGGGGCCCCCCCTCAATTCACGGCGGCGGGTTTGAGCAGCAGGGAGCCGGGGGGGACGAGCACCCAGCCCGGCGGCAGCGCCTCGGGGCTGCCCCCCGAGCTGCCGCCCGCCGACAGGTCGAGCACGGCCCCTGGCAGCAGCGCCAGGCTCTCGGGGGGCACCCGCGCCCGCCCCGGCTCCGTCCTTTCGCCTCTCTCTTTCCGACAATCTGGCCCCTTACCCGCTTTGGGCGGCCGCCCCTCGGCCCCGCCGCCCTTCTCCCCCTCGGCCTTGGCCCCGCCAGCCAGCAGCGACATGATGGGCAGCCCCAGCCCCGCCGCGAAGGGCGAGGGCAGCAGCGGGCTCTTGGCCAAGTTCAAAGGGCCACCGTTGAGGGGCAGGACGGGGCCGGGCAGGGCGGGCAGGGCGGCGGCAGCCCCGCAGCCCAGGGCGCTGAGGTCGAGCGGTGCCGGCGCCAAGGGGATGGGCAACGCCGGCAAGGCCGGGGGGGCGAAGAGGGCGGCGGGGTTGGGGATGACGAGCTGCGCCCCGTTAACGTAGGGCACCTCCGCCGAGCCCAGGGACATTTTAGGAGGCGGGTGGACCTTGAGCATCTCCGGGTGTTCCGGGGAGACGAAATGGCCGTGGGCTTTGATGTGCTTGCGGAGGGAGCTGGGGTCGGTGTAGCGCTTGTGGCAGCCCGGCATCTTGCAGGAGTAGGGCTTCTCCACGTAGTGCGTGCGGGTGTGCTTGAAGCGGTCGCTGGAGTTGGAGTAACGCTTGTTGCAGCCTTCGTAGGGGCAGATGTAGGGCTTCTCGCCTGCGGGACGGCACGGCGCCGCGTCTGCCGGGGGGCACGGCCAGCCCCGCCGGGTCCCCCGGCCCCCCCAGGCCTCCCCGCTCCCCCCCGGGCGCGAGCGGCGGCGGCGCTGACCTGTGTGCGAGCGGTTGTGGATCTTCAGGTTCTCCAGGCGGGAGAAGCTCTTGTTGCAGGTGGGGCAGCGATGCGGCTTCTCGTTGGTGTGCGTCCGGATGTGGATCAGCATCTTGTACCTGCCAGGGACGGGAGAATGTCACCAAGGGGGTGGGGGGTCAGCCCTGGCCCCCACGGCATCCCCTTGGCCCCGTGCCCTGCCTATGGGGTGGGGGGGACAGGGACATCCAGGCCAGCACAGCCCCCCCAGGCCCCTGCACCAGAGGGTTGGACGGATGGAGACCTCCCCCAGCGCTGGGCTCCTGTGTCCCCACAGCAACTCGGAGCAGCCCCCCAGGGACCCCAGAGCCCCCCACCACGCTGCCCGGAGCCCCCCCCGCCCACCTGGCGTTGAAGCCCCTGCCGTGGCGGGCGCAGCCCTCCCAGTGGCAGCAGTACCCCGCGTCCTTCTCGGGTTTGACGTGGAAGTCGTTGACGTGGTCCACCAGGTCTTGCAGGAGGTCAAAGAACTGGTTGCACTGCGGGGGCAGGAGGCTGGGGGTGAGGGGGGGGGCGGGACCCCCACCAGGGCCAGCCCCTGCCCCTCACCACCCCCCCAGCTCCCACCCACACCCCATACGCAGTGGCACCAGCACCTGGGGAGATGGAAATGCCCTTTGCGCAGCCCCCAGCCCCATGTCACCCCCCCCCCCAGCATCCCTGAATGGCCCCCAGCTCCCCATCACCCCCCCCCAGCCCCACATCCCCCCCCCCCCAAGCCCTATAGAGCTCTGCCATGGCCTTCCAGCCCCACATCCCCTCCCCAGCCCCAAAATGCCCCTCTGTGCCCCCCCACTCCCACACATCCCCCCCCCCCCATCCTCACAATGCCCCTCTGTGGGCTCCCAGCCCCCTATCTCCACCCCCAGCCCCATAAAGCTCCTGCATGGCCCCCCCCAGCCTCACAACCCCCCCCCATCCCTCCCCGCTGACCTTGGACCAGCGGCAGACGAGCTGCTTGGGCAGAGGCAGCTCGGGGGGGAGGCGTTTCTCCTTGCTGGGGGGCAGGAAGGCGGCGGGGGGTAGGTGTAGGGCCCCCCCAGACCCCAGCGGCAGGAAGAACTGGAAGGAGCTGGGGAGGCCGTCGATGTAGCGCAGGGACTGGAAATCCTGCAGCAGAGCCCGGGGAGGGGGGCGGTGAGGCCAAGATGGATGGACCCCCCCAGAGACCCCAGACCCCCCCCAGAGACCCCAGACCCCCCCCAGATGACCCCAGACCCCCCCCAGAACCTCCCATAACCACCCCAAGACCCCCCCCAGGGGCCACCCCAGGGCTTGGGGGGCATGGAGGGGCCGTTGACCCCAGGGTGTGTGTACACACCACAGTGGGGGCTGTCACCAACTCCGGCAGTGCCGGGCACGTTGCCGAGGTCGGGAGCACCATCCCGGGCGCAGTTGGGGACATCTCGGGGTGGGGGGGACACGGCTGTACTTACGTGGGGGGTGAGGGGCCCAGGCAGGTCCCTGCTGCCCTGGCGCTCGGGGGACAGCGAGGCGCTGCCAGCCGGAGAGTCCTCGCCGGAGCGGGGCGAGAGGCTGAGGTCCACCACCGGGAACCGCCCGTCCCGTGGCTCCACCAGCCTGGAGTGTGCCAGCAGGCTGGGGGACAGTGAGGCCGGCACGGCCCGGCGCCCCCCGCGGGCCCCCCCTCGGCCCTCCCCGGCCGGCGGGGCGTCCGAGCGCTGGGCGGCGCGGGGCCGGGGGCCGGGGGCACCCCGCTTCTCGCGGGCGGCTCGCAGCTTGGAGATGCTCAGCTTGAGGTCCAGCGGCTCCTCCAGCGAATGCATGGTGCCGGGGCGGGCGCTGCGGGGGACAGCCGGGGGTCACCGCGGGCACCGGTGCCACCCAACGCATCGCCCCGCGCCGGTGCCCGTCTCTGCTCCGGGCTGGAGGCCGAGCGGGGGCCGGCGGCACTGCCACGGGGACCGCGCCGTCCCTTCCAGCCACCCTGCGGCGGGCCCCTCCCGCGGCGGGCAAAGGGCAGGGCATGGCACCGGGGGCCCCCCCACGGCCCCTCGGTGTCCCCAGCGTGTCCTCTCCGTGTCGCCAACCCCCAGGGCCGGCACAGCCCCTTGGCGGGTCACCAAACCCCGCCGGGATTGCCAAATCCCCCGGGCACCCGCAGCCCTGGCCCTGCGGTGTCCCCCATCCTGTCCCCCCACTGTCCGTCCGTCTGTCCCCACGGGCCTGCCCCAGCGAGCCCTTTCCCAGCGGCGGAGGAGGGCGGTGGTGGCGGCCACCAGCCCGGCAGTGACCCGAGCCCGCTGGCCCCAGGCCCGGAGGCGGCAGAGCTTCCTCCCTCCCTCCCTCGCCGGGGCCCCTTCCCCGCCGCCGGCCAACGCCACCGCTGCCTGCCGGGGCCGGGCAGGGGAAGCACGGCATGGCACGGTGTGGCACAAGGTGGCATGGCGCCACATGGCATGGCATGGCACGGCATGGCACAGCTGCTGCCTGCAATCACCCCCCCACCTCCCAAGACACGGTTCAGGACCCCAGCCCACCCATGCCCCTGTCCGCAGGGTGACAACTCCGCAGCGCCATGCCACCCGGCATCCCTGCCGCTGTGTCCCCCCCCCAAAACCGCCACCCCCATGGCTTGGCCACCACACATCCGCCACGCGGCTGAGAACGGGCAGCTCAGCGCAGCAGTGAGCGCCCGAGCCCGGCCCCCGGCGGTGCCCCCCCTCTGGCCCCTCGCCTCGGCCGGGGCAGGGTGAGGCCGGCCGAGGGGCCGTGTCGGGGCGCACCCAGCACACGTGGCGCTGGGGGCCCCCACCCCACCCCGCCCCAGGGGGCCCGGCCCCCGCCCTGCCCCGCCGGCGCGGCCCCCCTGCGCTGGCGGGGGTCCAGCCCGGCTCAGACGCTGAGGAATGCGGAGGAGCCGCGGGGGGCGCGGGGCCCAGCCGGGGGGTGCGGGACCCCCCGCCCCACAGCCGCAGTGCCCCCGTCCTGGCCGTGGGGCCGGCTCCGTGGGGGGTCCCTGTCCCAAGCTCCCGTGGCAGGAGGAGCTGCCCCATAGCAGGCTCCCCTGGTGGGGGGGGGACGTGTCCTCGAGCCCCCCGTGGCCATGGGGCCTCACCCCATAGTGGGGTCCCTCCTCTCCAATGGGGGGGTCCCTGCCTGAGCCTCCACCTCCCCCCATAGCTGGGGGGCCCGCCCCATAGCAGGGTCCCGTCCCTCACGGCAGAGCCACCCTCCTGAGCCCCCAGGGCCATGGGGCCAGCCCCACAGCAGGGTCCCTGCCCTCCCGGGGGTCCCCACCCTGCGCCCCACAGCAGGGCCTGCCCCGCAGGGGGGTCCCCGCCCAGAGCCCCCCGTGGTTGTCAGGCTCCAGCCCCCCCCCATGTGCCCCACAGCCTGGTGGCACGGCTCGGGGACAGACAGGGGGCAGGACCCCACAGCTGGGATGTCGGAGCGGGACCCCCGGCCGAGGCAGCAGGATGGGGCCCCAGCAGCCCCCCCTGAGTTGGGGGGTCCCACAGAGGAGTCGGGGCTGGTCCCACCGTGGTGGCCATGTCCCCGCGTCCCCAGGGGATGGAGCTTGAGGGGGTCTCAGGGTGGGCGGGGGACCAAGGCCAGCCCCAGGCGGGACGGGTGGGAAAGGGGCCCCCGGCCGCTGACGCCAGGGCTCCCAGCGCGGCCGCGGGCGGGTGGGCAAGTGGCTGCCAAACCACGCGGCCCCGCTGCCGCCGGCGCTCCCGGGAACCAGCCCCGCGGGGGCCCCACTGGCGCGGGGACAGGGACGAGCCCCGCGGCGGCTGGACTGGACGCCCCGGACACCCCAGCACCTGCAGCCCCCGCGCGAGGCCCCTGCCTGCTGTCCCCCCCCAAGGCCTCTCCTGCCTGCGCCAGGCGCTGCCAGCCCGGCCCCAGCCCCGCTTCCCCTCCGGCCGCCCAGCGAGCCCCCCCTGCCCCGCACCAGTTCAAACCAGTCTGGCGCGGCGCTGGGCCCAGGGGCTTCCCAGTCTGGGTGGGGGCTGCTGGGATGGAGCCCAGGCATGGGGGGAGCCCTCCCTCCAGCTCCGCTGGCCAGGCTGGGGTCCCCAAGGGCCACCACAACCCCATGCTGGCCAGCCAGCCGGCAGGGCTGGGGGACCCGGGGTGACCCCGGTGCAGCCGGCGGGGTGCCAGGGCTCCGGGCCACCCCGCCGCTGGCATGGCCGGGGTGTCCGTCCCCCCCGCCACGGCCCAGCTGCGGCACAAACCCCGCCAGGAATAGCACGGGCATGAGGGGGGGGCCGTGGGGCAGAGACCTCCCGGCGGCACGGGGGGCTCGGGGACGGCAGCGGTGAGGGATGCCAATGCCGCCCCGAGAGGGGACGGTGACCCCGGGGCTCGGCGAGCCGGGAGCGGTGCCAGCGCTGCGGGCAGCCGGGCTCAGCCCCGTCCCCCCGCCACGGCGCTGGCGGCACTCGGCAGGGCTGGCAGCGGCAGGATGGCACTGCTGCCAAGGGCGGGCGGCCCCGGGAGCCCCCCGTGACGGGGTGGGGGCTGCAGGATCTGTCCCCACCGCCTGGGTCTGCACCACCGCCACTGCCAACGTCACCATCCCCACGGCCGCTGGCAGGACACGGGCCACCACAGCACCCACCACCCCTTCTTATCCTGCTGCGGACGGCGCTGGCACTGCCACTCCTCACCAGAGCCCACTGGTGCCCATTGTGGGGGCCAAGTCCTGCTGGTGGCTCCAGCTTGTCACCGTCCCTCTGGCACCCACCACCCCACACCTCCAGGGCTGATGGCAGCCCCCGAAGGCACCCCCAGGAGCGGCCATGGCTCTGTCCCCTGGTCCCCAAGCCGAGGCCGGTGCCATGGTCCCCACTTCCCAGGTGCGTGGTGGCCAAGGGGACCCCGGCGGGGGGCTGAGACCAGCCCACTCCCCAGGGGACAGCCCCACAGCGGTGCCACCGGCAGCACGCGCCCTGCCACCTCTGCAGGGACCATGTGGGGACAGGAGCAGGGCTGGTCCCCAGTCACCCAGCGGATCGGACCCTCAGGCACAGCAGCAGCATGGGCCTGGCTGGGGGGCACACGGGGACCCCGGGCTGGGGGGACGTGGTCACAGCAGGGTGACACAAAGGCACAGGGGAGGTGGCCGCTTGCAGAGGGGGTTTCTTCACGCAGGGCAGGGGACGAGCCCCTGCAGCAGCGCTAGGGGACATTGGGGACAATTTGTGGCAGCCCTTGGCCCCCGCTGCTGGTGCCTCAGGGAGGGGGGTCACCGCAACCGGGCCACCAAGGCCCCCAGACCCCCCCGTGCCGGTGCAGCCCAGGCTCAGCCACCCCACGCCTCAGCCCCAACAAGACCATGGGACCAGCAGCCCCCGGTGATGGGGACAGGGGGTGACCAGTGGCACCACCGGCGTGGGGCCAGGGTGGCCCAAAGCCACCCCTGTGCCCTCCCCACACGCTGGGGACACCGGTGGGTCCCCGGGGGTGGCCGCAGCCGGGCAGAGCCACCGAGCACGTCCCCGCCGCAGCCCCCGCCCCGCGGCCAAGGTCACGACACCCACCGCGGGTGCGGGGGGGACAGCGGGTGACAGCCACCCCCCCCGGCACCCGCTGGGCAGTGGGGGGGGGGGCCCTCTCTGCACCCCCCCGCCGTGTCCCCGCCGCCTCCCCCTCACCCTCCCGGTGCCCCGGGGCTGCAGCAGGGCCACGTTCCCCCCCCAAAACCCGCTCCCCACGGCGGGGGAGGGCTGCAGGTGCCAAGCCAAGGGACCCCCCGCACCCCCGGGGCGGGGAAGGGGCTTCCCGGGAGGGTCCGTGTCCCCTCCGCGCTGCTGGTGGCGGCGGCATCATCCTCCTCCTCCTCCCCCCCCCTCCGCGGGCGCGGCGGCGCGACAAAGCGCCGGTCCCCGGTGCGCGATCGTTACCTGCGGCGGGGGCTCAGCGGCGGGCGGGGAGCGGGGCGGGGAGCGGGGCTTGGCGGAGCGGGCCCCCCCGCTGCCGGGCCGCCGGGCCGCTCCGCCACATCTGCAGGGGCTGGGGGTGGCGGCAGCGGAGCTCTGCCCCCCCCACCCCGTCCCCTCCCCTCCCCTCCCCGGTCCCCCGGGCGGCGGCGGCGGCAGAGGGCGGCGGCGGGGCGGGGGCTCTGCCCGCCGTGATTTATGGCCGCCCCGCACCGACCGGGCCGGCCCCGGCTGCGGGCGGGAGCTGGGCGGGGGCCGGGGCCGGCCCCTCCCCGCCGCGGGGGGCACCGGGGGGCGCGGGGGGGGGGGGGGGAGCCCCGCCCCGTGGGGGGGACACGCACGGACACGCGGGGACACCCCCCCTCCCTCACCGCACAAGGTCACCCCGGCGCTGCGGCAGAGCCGAGCCCCCCCCGGTGTGTCCGTGTGCCCCCCCCCGGTGTGTCCGTGTGTCCCCCCCCCCGGGGACGTGGCGGGGCGGGGGGGGACCCCCGGTGGCGGCGCAGGAAGCTGGGGGGGCGCCCACCGGAGCGCCTCCCCCCCCTTGCCCAGCACCGGGGCCGTTCGGGGACGGCGGCGGCGGGGTGGGGGGCCACACCGGTGGGGGGGATCCCCCTCCCCGCAGTAGAAGCGCCACCCGCCCTCGTCGTGACGTCACCGAGCGCGGATGGCGTCACGCCTGGCGGGGGCCTCCGCATGACGTCACCGGCGGGGGGGTTGTCCCGGGGCTCCGGGGCCGCGGCTCCTTCCGGCGGCAGGATGTGGCGGGGCCGGCCCGGATGCTGCAGCCCTCCCCGGGGGGGGGCGGCGGGGGGAACTCCCTCCCCGGGGCCAGCGCGGCGGGGGGGGGCGCTGGCCCACGCGGGTGGCCGGGGCACGCCCCACCCGGGGGGGGGGGGCAGCTGCTGTGTCACCAACAGACCCGCCACAAAGGGGGGGGGACACACACCCGGGGGGTGCGGCACTGTCCCCCGCGGGTGGCCGAAGTCACCCCCCCCCGTGTTTCTGTTGACACCCCCACTTTGTCACCCTTTTTTCCCTTTTTTGAGGTTTTTTCCCCCAAAATGGGACGGGGGGTGAACGCCGACGGCTCCGCCCCCCCTCCCCAAATGGGAATGGGCTGAGCTGTGCCTTGGGGGGGGCTCCGGTGCCCCCCACGGCGGTGGTGGCCCCGGTGGGGACGGGGACACGCAGCCATGGCAGGGTGGCTCGGTGTCCCCGGCCCAGCTGCCCTTCGGGCCACCAGCGCCCCGTCACCGGGTGCCAACGCCACCTCACTCCCCCCTCCCAAAGTCCTCGCGGGGGGGGACACAGACCCCCCCCCCCACGGGGACACCCCCGTCCCCTGCCCCACGCAGGCAGGGACAGCCCCCGGCACGGGGCTGGGGACCCCTCCAGCTGCCTGGCAGCGGTGTGGGGTGCTCCGGGGGGGACACGGCGGAGGGTGGGGGTCTCTTTGTCCCCTCCGGCTCCGGACCGGGGCAGCCGGGCGATGCCACGGCCTGGCAGGATCCTGGCTGCCAGCACCCGGCCCCCAGCCAGCCTGGGGGGGACACGGAGGGGGGACACGGGTGTCCCCGTGCTGTGGGGGGACGCCGCAGCCCCCGGGGGTGAGGCCTCTCGAGGAGGGACGGGCAGGGGGCCCAGCGGGACTGGGACAGGCAGGGACCAGGCAGAACCTGTCCTGCCAGCTCCCCGGCGGGGCTCGAGGGGGGGTACCCACCCTGCTCTGCAGGGCCCCGTCCTGCCCGCCCAGGGTTCCAGGCCACCTCCGGGACCCCCTGTGCCCTCCGTGGCTCACCGTGTCCCTGCTGCAGTGGCCTTGGCTGGCCCTGGCCCCAGGCAGGCAGTACTGGGGGGGCTTTAGGCAGGGGTTCATCCAGCCCCCCATAGGGCCCAGGGGGGTCCCCGAGGTCCTGCATGGCTCCTGCAGGGCCCTCACAGCCCCTGCCAGCCCTGTGCCCCCCTGCCAGCCCCCAAAGCCCCCCACCAGCCCTGTGCCCCCGTCACCCCCAAACCCCTGAGCCCCGAAGGCTGCTGTGAGCCCCACGACACCTGCCAGCGCCCAGGCCCCCCCATCAGCCCCCAAAGCCCCCTGCCAGCCCCTCAGACCCCCCCTCCAAGCCCCCATGGCCCCTGCCAGCCATGTCACCCCTGTCCCCCCCAAACCCCCAAGCCCCGTGGCAGCCCCAAGGCTGCTGTGAGCCCCACGGCCCCTGGCAGCCCCCAAAGCCTCTTGTGACCGCCCCCCTCAGCCCCTGGCAGCCCCCTGAGCCCCCAGCAGCCCCCGTCCCCTGTCCCCCAAGGACCCCCATAGGGCAGGGCCAGGATCTGTGGGGTAGAGGAGGGGGCACATTGCCCTGGGGTGGGGAGAGCAGGGGCTGCCAGGTCCTGCTGGGCACAGGGATGGGATGGGGATGGGGATGGGATGGGATGGGATGGAATGGGGATGGGGTGGGATGGGATCAAATGGGGTAGAACAGGATGGGACAGGGATAGGACAGACCAGGATGGGGTAGGATGGGATGGGATGGAATAGGGACTGGGCAGGATGGGATGGAATAAGATGGGGTGGGACGAGATGGGATGGGGTTGGGATAGGACAGGATGGTATGGGATAGGTTGTGATGGGAATATGGCAGGATAGGATGGGACAGGTTGGATATAGGATGGGATGGGACAGGATCAGATGAGGTTGAACAGGATGGAACAAGGTGACATAGGGACAGGATAGGATGGGATAGGGTAGGATGGGATGGGATAGGATGGGATGGGGACAAGACAGGTCAGGATAGAATGGCACAGGATGGGATGGGATGGGGATAAGGCAGAATGAGATGGGAACAGGACAGGATGGGATGGGACAGGATCAGATGAGGTTGGACAAGATGGAATGGGATGGGGACAGGACAGGATAGGATAGGATGGGATGGGATGGGATCAGATGGGATGAGGATAGAGCAGGACAGGGTGGGATACGATGGGCTAAAATGTGATGGGGACAAGACAGGTCAGGATGGGATGGGGTAGGATGGGACAGGACAGGGTTAGGGCAGGATGGGATGGGGACAAGACAGGTCAGGATAGGATAGGATAGGATAGGATAGGATAGGATAGGATAGGATAGGATAGGATAGGATGGGATAGGATAGGATGGGATAGGATAGGATGGGATAGGATAGGATGGGATAGGATAGGATGGGATGGGGACAGGGCCAGATGGGATGGGGACAAGACAGCATGGGATAGGATGGGATGGGGACAAGAGAGGTCAGGATAGGATGGGATGGGATAGGATTGGATGGGACAGGACCAGGGCTAGGGCAGGATGGGGTAGGGACAGGGCCAGATGGGATGGGGACAAGACAGGTCAGGATAGGATAGGATGGGATAGGATGGGATAGGATGGGATGGGGATAGGATAGGGCCAGGGCAGGATGGGATGGGAACAAGACAGGTCAGGATAGGATGGTATGGGATGGGATAAGATAGGGTAGGACAGGATGGGATGGGGACAGGGCCAGATGGGATGGGGTCAGGACAGGATGGGATAGGATGGGATGGGGACAAGAGAGGTCAGGATAGGATGGGATGGGGCTAGGGCAGGATGGGATAGGATGGGGCTAGGGTGGGATTAGGGTAGGACAGGACAGGAGGGGATGGGATGGGGTAGGGCAGGATGGGGCTGGGGCAGGAGGGGACGGGGCAGGGCAGGACGGGGCAGGGCAGCCCGTGAGGGTCCGGGGGGCAGCGGAGCCCCCGAGCCGCGGGCGGGGGGCGGTGCGGGCCCGCTGCCCTCCTCCCGCCGCCCCGCGCCCTCCTTTGTTTACCCGGGCCGGTGGCGGGCGGGGGCGGCGCCGCCGGGGGCGGGCGGGGGGAGGCGGCGGCGGGCGGGCGGGAGCCGCCGCGCTCGCACCAGCTGTTTCCCGCCTTGAGCCGCAGGCAGAGGCCGCCGGAGCCGGGAGCCGGAGCCGGGAGCCGTGAGGCCGGGCCCGGCCGCCCCCCGCCGCGGCATGGAGTACTTCATGGTGCCGGCGCAGAAGGTGCCCTCGCTGCAGCACTTCAGGAAATCCGAGAAGGAGGTCATCGGCGGGCTCTGCAGGTGGGGCGGGGGGCGCGGCGGGGGGGGGGGGGACCCCCAGAAATAAAAAAATGGGGTTTTGGGGGGTTTGGGGGGGTGGATTTATGGGGGGGGGGAGCGCGGCGCGGCCGCCGCAGCCCCGCCGCCCGCACGTGGTCCCGCCGCGCACATGGGGCCGGGCGGCCGCGCCTGGCTGGGGCGGGGGGGGGGAGGCTGCGCCCGCCCGCTGCCCCCGTCCCGTGGGGTGGGGGGGGTCTGCGGGGTGCGGGGTGGTTAAGGGAGTGGGGGGGGGTCCGGCGGGGTGCGCGGGGGGGGGCGCGGGTGTGTGTTTACTGCCGGGCCTGGCCGTGACTCTGCAGCCCTCCCGGAGGAGGCGGGTCGCGGCCGGGGCTGCCGGGACATGTAGTGCGGGGAAGGCGGCGGCACAAAGCGCGGGGAGGCGGCGGGGGGAGCCCCGGCGGATCGGGGGGACCCCCCACCCCACCGAGCGGGGATGGGGCTGGAGCCGCGGGGCTGCCCCGGGGCCCGGCGGGGCGGCGGGCGGGCCCGGCCACGCGTGGGGGGGGCGGCACAGGCCACGCGGGGCGGCCCTCGGGGCGCTGCGGGGCGGCCCCGGCCCGCGGAGCCCCCGTGGGGCGGCCCCGCTGCGGGGCAGCCAGGCCCCGCTGCACGTGTGGGGCGGGCCGGGGCCCTGTGGGGCAGCCCCGGCCCCTCCAGGCCCAGCCCCGCCGTGGGGCAGCCCTGCCCCAGCCCGCACACTCCCCCCGGGGACAGCCCTGCCCCACGGGGGTCCCCTGGCCCTGCCCCACCTCCCCGCTGCCCCACAGGCTCGCCTGGGGTGGGGGGGCTGCGCCCCGGTGATGGTCGGGGGATGCCCACACCGGAGGCCCCCGGGGGGTGCGGGTGTGGGGGACCCAGGGCGATGGGGCGGCTTCGCCGGGGTCCCCCACGTTAGTCGCTGCGGGTGGCTATGGCCCGGCGTGGGCCTGTGGCCCGGGTGGGAGGGCAACCGCCTGGGGCAGGGTAGTGCAGCCATCCTGCCCAGGGCTGGGGGGCTGCGCGGCCCCACACCTGCCCCCGGCGTGGGGCAGAGCTCAGGGGGGGCCTTGCTGCATTTCCACTGCCCCGAGCTCCGGGATGCCCTGCCTGGAACTCTAGGAGCTCGGGGACACCCTGCCTGCGAGCTTAGCTTGGGGGACAGCCTGCGAGCTTAGG
The DNA here is from genome assembly GCF_013368605.1 of Nyctibius grandis. Taxonomy (NCBI): domain Eukaryota; kingdom Metazoa; phylum Chordata; class Aves; order Nyctibiiformes; family Nyctibiidae; genus Nyctibius; species Nyctibius grandis. Next base: position 2,519,408 of record NC_090687.1, read on the forward strand.
GGACACCCTGTGAGCTTGGGGACACCCTGCCTGGAACTTTAGGAGCTTGGGGGACACCCTGCCTGTGAGCTTGGGGGACACCCTGTGAGCTTGGGGATGCCCTGCCTGGAGCTCTAGGAGCTTGGGGACGCTCTGCCTGCGAGCTTGGGGGACACCCTGCAAGCTTAGGGGACACTCTGTGAGCTTGGGGACTCCCTGCCTGGAGCTTTAGGAGCTTGGGGACGCTCTGCCTGCAAGCTTGGGGGATAACCCGAGAGCTTGGGGGACACCCTGCGAGCTTAGGGATGCCCTGCCTGGAGCTCTAGGAGCTTGGGGACACCCTGTGAGCTTGGGGACACCCTGCCTGGAACTCTAGGAGCTTGGGGACGCTCTGCCTGTGAGCTTGGGGGTCCACCCTGTGAGCTTGGGGGACACCCTGCTTTGGAGCTCAGGGACACCCTGCTTTGGAGCTCAGGGACAGCCTGCCTGTGACCTCAAGGAGCGTGGGGCACCCTGCCTGGCAGCTTGGGGATGCCCTGCCTGTGTGGCTGTGTCTCCCCTGCCCACCAGCGCAACCCGCAGCAGCCGCGGGCCCACCGAGCCCCCAGCCTCCTCGCCAGGCAGTGCCAGCTCTGACACCCCTGTGGGTTTGTTCCCCTCAAGGTCCAGGCGAGCGTGATGTCCCCGCCGGGCTGTGCCAGGGGCTACCAGGGCAAGATGGACCAAATTCCACTTGCCCAACCCAAACCCCCCACGGCACCAGCGAGGGGCCAGGGACATCCCAGGTGTTTGTCCCCTGTGCCAGGGTCCGTTGGGTGCCACCCGCTCCCCCTGCCTCTGTCCTGCCCTGTGCCTGGCAGCACTGGGTTCCAGGCTGGCTTCTGAACCCATGGGGTTTTTTTTCCCCCCTTTCCATATTTCGCTGTCACTTCTCAGGTCTCTTCCCAGGAAGAGCAGCCGGGGCAGGCTGCGGGAGGCCTGCCGGCGAGGAAGCAGGCTCTTCCTCCTTCCCCAGGATTTAAGAAACCGCTTCCGTGCCGCCCAGACCTGGGCCTCTCCGTCCCACTCCCTCTGCACAGCCACGGCTGGCGGTCCGGCCACCCCCGGCCCCACCAGGCATCGCCGTGCTGGGGGACAGACCCTGCCTGTACGAAGGGACGGCGTCCCCGAGGCCTGCCGGGGTTTGGCGTGTTTTGGGGATGAGTTCGGGGCTGGTTTGAGGCAGGTGACAGCCCCCATCAGATGGGAGCCCTGTGCCGCCATCCCACCACAGGCAACTCTTGCTCCATGAGGCAGACGGCCGCTTCCCCGAGCGGGGCAGACCCCCAGGCACCCATCCCAGCCCCGCACCCCCCAGGACACCCTCTGGAAGCTGCACGGCACGGATCCAGTGCAGCGGGCGCTTGGCACCTGGTGCCAGGCTGCTCCGGGATCCTGCCTTGGCGGCTGGGACAGACGTCTGCCCGGCTCCATGGCCTGAGCCGGGATCCTTCCCCGTCCCTCTGGGATGCACTGGGATCCTTCCCTGTCGCCCCGGTCTGAGCCAGGATCCTTCCCCATGTGTGTCGGAGGAGCCGCGGTGCGTTCCCCGGTCGCAGCAGGCGATGGATGGCCTGGGAGCCTCCTGGCACTGCCTGGGCACGTGGTGTTGCTGTGAGCAGGGCTTGGCTTTGCCGCTCACGCCCCTGGGCTCCCAGACCTCCATGGTTCCTCCATGGCCTCGCCGGGAAGGCAGGATGTCAGGCTTTGCTTTCCAGCCCGGTGTTGGCAAGGCGCTGGGCGGGACGGTCCCGTCTCCCCGTCCCGGAGCCACCGGGCACCTGGGCAGGAGGCTGGAGCCCGTCTTATCTCACCTCGTGCCGGCAGCCCGGCCCTTGTGTTTAGTCTTTGGTGCCTCGCAGTGTGCCCGGCGCCGGCGGCCTGACTTGCTGCCAGTGGGTGCCGGGTGCTTGCGTGCACCCCGGAGAGAGCTGCTGGCTGTGTTGGTTTGGCGTCATGGCCAGCTATTGCCCTGGCACATGGCTTATTAATTGCCAGTGCTGGCCATTGCCCAGTGGGCTGGCCATCCTTGCCATCCAAAACCCTTGCTAAGATTCGGTCGCCCTGTTCCCTGGACTGTCTTGGGGAAGAAGCAGGGTGTGGGTGAAGACGCAGGACCCCCACAGCGGTGGGGGCCAGGGCTGGAGCCCTCCCCGCCACTGTCCCCGCTTGCTGCCGGCGGCGTCGCCAGCTCTGGGAGGCATTTCCCGGCCCATCTGCGGGACGAGGGCGCGGGGGGCGAGGAGGCGGCAGCAGGAAGCAGGCGAGAGCTGCGGCTTGGGGTGGGACGGGGGCTTCTCTGCTGGGAGCTGTCATCTGGAAGCCATCAGTGGGGTGGGAGGGAGGGAGCTGCCTTCCCGGGGCCACACACGCTGGCCGGCCCTGCGGGGGACACAGCCGGCCGGCCCGCAGCCTCCCTCGCCCGCCCGGGGGTCCCCACCGTGCCCTGCCTTCCCCTCGCCCGGGCTTGCTGCCGGCGTTGGGCAGCCCGTGTCTGAGCCCGGTGGAGCTGGGTGGCTGCAGCGGGGCTGCCACTCATCTGTGCATCCCCCAGAGCTTTGGGTATGGGGTTGGAGAAACCCACCCACCCGCTTTTGTGCTCGCCAACGCCGCAGCCGTCGTCCTCTCCGTGTTTCCCATCCCTTCGGCAGCTCGGCATCACCATTGCAAAGCAAGGGGGGACCCAGCGGGGGCGAGCCAGCGGCAGGGGTGCAGCCCCCTGCTCCCTAACCCCGTGCCTCTCTCGCAGCTTGGCCAACATCCCGTTGACTCCGGAGACCCAGCGGGACCAGGAGCGGCGGATACGCAGGGAAATCGCCAACAGCAACGAGAGGCGGCGGATGCAGAGCATCAATGCTGGCTTCCAGTCGCTGAAAACCCTCATCCCGCACACGGACGGGGAGAAGCTCAGCAAGGTGAGCGGGACGTCACCGGGGCCGTGGCGAGGTGGGGTGCAGACATTGGTCCTGCACGGGGAGGTTTTTGGCATTGCTTGTCGGGCAGGACAGGGCTGTAAGAGTAATTGGGGGTATTTGCATATGTTAATTCAGCGATGGAGGTCTCTCCTGGGGAGATTTCCTCAGAGGGAGTGGGTGCGCATCACAAACCTGGTGTCCCGGAGCGGGCTGGGTGCGTGTGACGGCACCCCACGAGCCCCTGGGTGCCAGGGTGGCCCCGCTGCGGAGGGGAGCGGGGCGAGAAGGCGGTGCTCAGCAGCCAGTCGCGTTCCCAAGGTGGGTGAACTGGAGGTTCACCATGGTGGAGATCCCCAGGGAGACCCAGGGGTGAAGCAGACCCTGGATGGAGCTGCCGGGGCTGGGCAAGGAGCGGTGCTGCTGCATGGCGGGCAGGGAGGGAGTTCGGCAGGAGGGGGGCTCAGGGGGACACCGGAGCCTCAGCGTGCCCCTCCCGGCTCTCCCGCAGGCGGCCATCCTCCAGCAGACGGCCGAGTACATCTTCTCCCTGGAGCAGGAGAAGACTCGGCTACTGCAGCAGAACACCCAGCTCAAGCGGTTCATCCAGGTAGCACCTGCCTGCGCACCCCAGGGATGGGGCGGGAGGGGACAGTCCCAGCTGGCTGGGGAGGGAACGTGATCGCTGTTCCTTGGGGTCAGGGTGAGACCCTCTGCCATAATGAACCGGGGGACGGAGATGTTTGGCACCCTCCTGGCAGGGCAGGGGGGCCCTGTTCAACCCGGCATCCCTGACCTGGCAGGGGGAGAAGGGCTGGGGTCTGCTTTTCCATGTGGGATATCGGGGTGCGGCTCGGTGGCAGCTCTGGGGTGGCCAGGTTGAACCACCCCGTGCATCACGGTGTGAGAAGCGGGTTTGCATGAGGCTGGGGAGGTGAGGACCAGGAGGGTGGCTCCGTCCTCAGGCTGCGCTGTCCCTGTAGATCGCATTGACCCCATGTCCCCAGGGAGCCCCTTCCCTGCAGGGAGCTGTGTTGGGGGGTCGCCAAGGGGGTGGCATCACCCAGACGTGATCTGGACGAGGGGGAGAGCATCAGGGCTGGTCCCCGTCCCCTGACACTGCTTCCCTGCGGCAGGAGTTCAGTGGCTCCTCCCCGAAACGGCGACGGGCGGAGGACAAAGACGAAGGGATCGGCTCGCCGGACATCTGGGAGGACGAGAAGGCCGAGGATCTGCGGCGGGAGATGATCGAGCTCCGGCAGCAGCTGGACAAGGAGCGCTCGGTCCGCATGATGCTGGAGGAGCAGGTGAGGCCGCGCCGGGGCCGGATCCAGCTGCGGCACTGGTGGCCAAGGCACGCGGCGGGCTCGCCCTCTAGCGGGCTGTGACACGGCTGTGCCGGAGCCCACCGGTGACACCGGTGTGACACCGGCGCTGCCACGTGTAATGGGTCACCTGCTCTGGCCACCTTTCTCTCCACACTTGGCCGTGGGCTCCCCGACTCTGCCGTGTCCGCCCCGCGGGCACCCTGCGTGGTGGGGATCGGGGGGAGCCGTGCCAGCAGCGGGCTGGGCTCCCCACCAACGCCGGGGCTCTCTGGGCCGGCAGGTTCGCTCCCTGGAAGCCCACATGTACCCCGAGAAGCTGAAGGTGATCGCTCAGCAAGTGCAGCTCCAGCAGCAGCAGGAGCAGGTGAGGCTGCTGCACCAGGAGAAGCTCGAGCGTGAGCAGCAGATCCGGACCCAGGTCAGTGCGCGGATGCCAGCCCACCCTGGCCGTAGCCAACCCCTGGGGACACCCCAGTGGCCTCCTGCCCCCCGAGCGGTGCAGCTGGACGCGTGGGTGGTGGAATATGGGGGGTCGGGGCGGTTTGGTGGTGTGCTGGGCACCTCCCGTCCCTTTGGGCTGGCTGGGGCAGACAGCGGTGTCCCAGCAAAGCTCTCCCCCTCGGGGAATTGGGGAAGGGTCAGCACGTGGCTCCCCAGCGCGTGGGGGGGGCTGCACCTCGTGTTTCGGGGGGGGGATTGTGGCTTGGACCATGCCATGGTGGCTTCCAAGCTCCCTGTGCTGGAGCGGGTGGTTTGCAGCAGCGTGGAAGCCAACCCCATCTCTGGGTTGAGTCACTGGGTGACTCCCGTTGCGTTTTGGGGACCCCCCAAACCGCTCTGCGAAGCTGGGAAAGGGGAGCAGGCGAGCTGGTAGTGCCAGGCAGAGGTGGCAGGGCTGCGGGGACGGGAGCCTTCAGCCTCGCCCCGATGTGCCGATGGTGGGGGGAGCCTCAGGCCAGCGCGGTGCAGTGCGGAGGCGAGCGCGGTGCTGGCACCCGGTCCTTGCTCGCTGCCGCCCTCGAGCTCGGCCTGGGGAGCTTCAAAGGGAGGGAGAAAAACCAGCGTCCTCCATCCTTCGGCTTCTGCGGAGCCGCGTCCCCGCCGGATCCCTGCCGGCCGCCTCCTGGGGAAGTTCAGCCTATTTTTAGGTGAACTCTCCGTAGCCTCCTGCCAGGGCGGATCTTCCCACCCGCAGTTGTGCCGAGGATCTCCGAGGGGCGCGGCGGGTTCCTGGCCCCGCCGGTCGGGGCGAGGGGAGGGCTGACGCTTGCCTCTCCTGGCTCGAAAGCCCAAATCTTTCCCCCTTCGGCGTATGGGGAATCCTTCACGTTCCGCTCTGCCAGGGCTGAGGTGACGGCAGCTTTCAGCTGGCACCCGCTCGTGTCCGTGTGGGATGGGGGAGCTGGAGCAGCCGAGCTGCTGCTTCGGCTTTTCTGGGCTCTCCGAGGAGTTTGGGCTCCACAAACAAGCGTGATGCTCTCCCCATCGCCGCCGTGCCCGGGTCCCTGCTGACCAGGGTGGGTTTTTCCTTCTCTCCCCAGCTCCTGCCATCACATGCTCCCCCAGCGCCCACCCACCACCCCACCGTGATCGTTCCAGCGCCACCTCCCTCCCATCACGTCACCGTGGTCACCATGGGCCCGTCCTCGGTCATCAACACAGTCTCCACATCCCGGCAAAACCTGGACACCATCGTTCAGGTAAGGAGTGGGGAGGGAACTGGGGACTTCGGGGGGTCCCTAACCCCGCTGGGCGCGTTGGAGGGGGGGACACGACGTGCTGACGGGCGGCGGTCACCCCGGGCAGGCGATCCAGCACATCGAGGGGACGCAGGAGAAGCAGCTGCAGGAAGAGGAGCAGAGACGCGCCGTCATCGTGACGCCGGCGCGCGCCTGCCCCGAGCCCTCCGCCTCCGACACCGCCTCCGACACCGAGGGCAACGACAGTGACTCCATGGACCAGAGCAAAGAGGAGCCCTCGGGGGATGGGGAGCTGCCCTGACACCCCCCGGCCGGCAGCTGGGGAGGGGAGCTGGGGCAGGGAGGTGGGGGGGGGGACACGTCAGAGAATATGCTGAAATTTTTAAAAAATACAACGCGATTTGGGTCTCTTTTATGACCTTTTTCCCAATACTGTAAAGCAGAGTGCTAGAAAGGGCACCCTTCAGCTCCCGGGGGGCGGCTCAGGGGGGGCCACAACGGGACACAGGGGGCTCGGGGCGCAGTGGGGAGGTGTTAGGGATGGGGGGGCAGCCCCCCACCCCATTTTATCACCCCCCCTGCCAACCCACGGGAATCCTGCCAGGCCAGCGGCAGCTCCGGTGTTCCCGATGGCATTCCCTTGGGACGGGGCCTTCGGTTGGGATCTTAATTTGTTTTTTTCCTCCTCTTTTGTGTTGTTTTGTTGGGGTTTTTTTTAATTAAATGTTTGTTTGTAAGCAGGGGGGAGATGCCAAGTGACACGGCAGCAAATGCGGGATGGGCACCCCCCACTTCGGGGTACCCCCGGCCCCACCACGGCTCCCGCAGCCCACGTGGGGCAGGAAAAACCCCTTTGGAGAGCAAAAAGATCCCGGGGTCTGCCATGGGAGCACAGGCAGGAGGGCCAGCATGTGCCACCCCGCCGCCTTTCCACCGCCCGCCTCCTCGGCACAGGGATGGTGGTTTGGGGGGGCCGATTTTACACCCCTGTCCCCGTCCCTGTCCCCCCCCATCCCGCTCCCATCCCTCCTTTAAGCACTTAATCCGGTTTGCGGGGTCCGTCAGCTCGGAAGAGCTTTTCTATTTCGTGATTGTGTCGCTTGGGTCTGTCGTGGCGGGCGGGGTGGGGGGGGTCCCCATTTTGTACGCGTCCCCCCTCTCCTCACCCCTGCCGCCCCCCGCCCAGCTGTAGGGTTTTAGGCCAGTCGTGTGTAGAGCCTTGGTGGTATTTGGTAGGTTCCCCCCCCCAGCCGCAGCTGTTTCTCGGTTCCTTTCCCTTCATTTTTGGTTTGTTTTTTTTTTTTTTTGTATTTTTTTTACGATTTTCAGGTCTTTGTGTTGATTGAGAAGCTATTCTATTTTGTTAAGAAAGTGGAAAAAAAAAAAAGAGGCTCGTGCCTTTGTAAAGAAACAAAATAAAGTTTGTACTTGGTTTTTTAGAAGCTCGGTCCCGGCGTTGACCTTTGTGGGGGGGCTGGGGACAGGGACGGAGCCCTCTCGGGGGGGACCTGGGGCTTGCGGGGAGGGCAGGGGAAAAACCTGGGTCATGTCCCTCCCGTGATGGGGCCACTGTGCCCCGGCCAGGCTTTGGGGACAGCGCTGGGTGGCTGTCCCCTACAGGTGAGGTGACACTAGCTGGTGACCCTGCGCCTCCAGCCACCGCCATCCCCTGTGACATGCTGCTGGCATGGTGACGATGGGGACACCCCCAGGGTGGAGGGGACACGTCCCCTTGCTGATGGGGTGCGTGGTACGGCCTGGAGTTGGTGACCTGTGGTGGCTTGAGGGGGCCCCAAGTCAGCTGATGATGAGGTGCCTGGGGACACCCGCCTTTGGGGACAGAGGGGGGACACCGTGTGCCACGATGCTCAGCTCTCCTCCTCCATGCCACCCTGCTCCAGCCAAAAAGGGACTGCGGGTGCTTGGGGCAGCCCACAGCGATCCACTACCCCACGCCAGTGGGATGCTGTGATGGGGACAGTGACCCCACACGGGCAGTGCCACCCCAGGGACCCCATGCCAGGGGGTGTCCCATGCCATCACATCCCTGACACGAGCTTTCCCCACTGTGCCACATCCCTGTCCCCATCCCCAGGGCCCCCCGGGAGCGGCCGAGCGGCCGCGGCAGCATCTGTGCCGGCAGCTGCCTGCCCGCCTGCCGCCCTGCCCCGCGCCCGCCGCCCTATAAATAGAGGCAGCGAGGGGCAGGGAGCTCCTGGCAGCCACCATGAAGGGCCTCAACCTCCTCTGCTGCTGCGTGGCCTCGCTCCTGCTCCTTGGCACCGCAGGTACGGCCGCTCGCCGGGCTGGGGGGCCCTGCAGAGGTGGGGGTCCCCACGGGGCTGTGGGTGCTTGCAGGGCTGTGGGGTCCCCATGGGGCTGCAGGTCCCCAAGGGGGCTATGGGTCCCCATGGGGCTGCAGGTGCCCATGGGGCTGTGGGTGCCTGTAGGGTAGTAGGTGCCTATGGGGCCGAGGGCACCCCATGGGGCTGGGGGTGCTCATGGGACCATGGGTGCCTGTGGGTTGTGGGCACCTGTGGCACTGCGGCTGTGGGTGCTCAATGGGGCTGTGGGTACCAGTGGGGCTACAGGTGCTGGCGGGACTGAGGGTGCCGGTGAGGCTCTGGGGTGCCGGTGAGGCTCCGGGGTGCCTGGTGAGCCCAGCCTGCGCCCCAGGGCTGAGTGGGTGCCAGGAGCAGGACGGGGTGGCAGGGGTACAGCCATCCGGGCCCCTCAGCAGCTCTGCCAGGGCTGCAGAGTCACCCCAAAATGTTCAGGGAAACACAGCAGCCAGGTGGGGCTGAGGGGGGGCACAGGCTGGGGTCCCCCCTCCGGAGCCAGGGCGGGCGCAGGGGCTGTGCTGCCGCCAACGTGCGCAGGGTCAATGTCACCCATGGGTGCCGAGGGGTCTCGGTTTCGCGCTGCGGGGTCTTGGGGGGGCTGCCGGGGCACCCCGTAGTTGGGGCAGGATGGGGTGGGCTGTTCGCCCTGGGGGTCTCCCCCCCACCCAAGGATCTGCCAAGCAATACAGGACTTTGGGTGGCCCCCAGCTGTCCTTCCCCGAGCTGTCCCGGCCCCGCTGAGCACCCCCGTCCCCCGTCGGGCGTCCCTCGGGTGCCATCGCCCGTACCCTTGCTTGCCCTTGAGTTAATTTGGGCCGGGTCTGTGCCTGGCCGGGCTCCGGCGGCCGCGCTGCCGCGAGCGGGGCGGCTAAGTATGGAAACAGCCGTGTAAGGGGACACTGTGCTCCCTGCAGCCGCCCCGGCCCCCCCGGCCACCGGCCCCCCCCTGCCCCGCGCCACCGCGGCCCCGAGCGCGGGCACCCGCAGCTGCCGCCTTCCAGCACCCGGCACCCCCGGCCCCGCCGAGTTTTGGCCTTTTAAGGACATCTTGGACCATTCTTGGGAATAAAAGGGGTTTGGGGCCAGCGATGGACCCCACCGGCGGTGGAGTGACCTCTGCGGGGCCGCGGGTTGGGTCTGGGGACGGGAGGAATGGAAAGGTCCTCAATGAGCATGGTTAGTGGCTGGTGCCACCCTGGATTGGGCTGGGGGCCCTGGGGAACATCGGGGGCTTGTCACCATGGTGGGTGACCACTGGCCCAGCCCTTGGCTGGACGGAGGCTGGCACGGCCGAGCTGAGGCAGCCCCCAGCGAGGGGTGATGCCATGGGACCGGGCACCCCGTCACCAGCACCAGCCCAGCACCAGGATCCCCTGGCCTGGCAGAGGCTCAGGGGCACATTGGGGTCTGCAGCCCCAGAGCCAGCTCCGGGGGCTTGGCTGGAGCCCCCTGAGCCCCTCAGTGTCTCCAGCTTATCAGGGGGTCCCATATTTCACCCTGGTCCTGTAGGTTTGGGCAGAAGATGCAGGCAGTGGCACATCTGCCCGTGGTTCTGCGCCACGGGGACCGGTGGGGTCTGCAGGATGAGTTTGGGTTTTCCTTCGGCACCGTCAGGCTGTCGGACCTGGGCTCCTTTGGGGTGCAGGAGGTGGCTCAGCGAGGGGTTGTCTTCCCATTTTTGGCCCTTGTCTTCCCATTTAACCCCCCTTTGGTGAGGAGAAGGCGGAGGGAGCCCGGCGGGGAACTGGGGCTTCACCGAAGCATTGTGGTGGGGTCAGTCCTGGGGGCAAGGGCAGGGTTTGGGGTGGCTCCTCCAGCGCGTGGGGACACGGCCGGGTTAACCGTCCCGCCCTCCATCTCAGCACAGTGGGGGATCTCTGGGGTAAAGATGATCGTTTTTGGGGGTAACGGCCGAGCGTCGACGTGGAGGGTCACCACCCAACATGGAGGGTCACCCCAACGTGGAGGGTCGGTGCAGCCGGAGTTTGCTTGAGCCCAGCCGGGTTTCTGGCGGTGGTGTCCCTCCGGGGAGGGAGGATGGGGACACACGGGGCTGGGCAAAGCTGGATCCCCCCCTCTAGCAGTGATGCCCCCGGCTGGGCGTAACAGCCGGGTCCCTGGGGGTCCCCGTGGCTGGCTGTGAGGGTGGAGAGTCCCCTGGCTCCCTGTCCCCTCTGCCGTGCCCTGCAGCGCTGGGACACGCTGCCAGGACTGCAGTGCCCGGAGGGTTTGGTGACGCCTGGGGCCACTGGGACCCTGTCACTGCTCCCCGGGGCCAGGGACCCACCCACCGCTGGGCGGTGGCTCAGGGTGAGGGCGCTCACCCGCTGCTCCATCCCTGCTCCTGCCCAGGGGAAGGTCTCCTTCTCCCCACATTCGCACCTCGGGCAGAGCGCGGCCACCGCCTCCAGGCTGGGTGGCCATGGCAAGTCCCTGTGGCCATGGCAAGTCCCCGTGGCCACTGGGAGTGGGCCATGGGGATGCTGGCAGGGCAGTGCCCAGCCACCATGCTCGGCAGCTTCACCCTAGTGACCCCTTGCCCCCCCCCAGCCATCATGAATTTGAGTGGGAGGGCTACGCCGGGCTGTGCCGTCACCACCTCCAAGGTGGGCAAGGGGTCGAGGAAAGCCCTGGCACGCTGGCATCCTCCTGCAGCCAGAGCAGAGGGCACTGCGGGGCTGGCACACAGACCTCCTGGTGACACCGGCGCCAGGACTCCTCATCCTGGGAGGTGTCACCTCGGGATGGGCTCCATCACCATGTCCTCATGGCATCTTGGGGTGGTTCCCATCACCCAGGACACATCAGCTTGAGGTGGGCTCGATCACCCAGGACATGTCACCTCGGGGTGGGCTCCACCTCCCAGGACAGAACACCTTGGGGTGGGTTCCACCACTGGGGTTGTGTCACCTCAGGTGGACTCGGGGCCCAGGATGCAGCACCCATGGGTGAGCTCCAGCTCTGCCAGCCCTGGACTCCCTGCCCTGACCATCCCAGGCAAATGCCCCTCAGGGTAACAAGCTTCCCCAGAGATGAGGGACCTCTGTGTCCCAGTGACCCCCACCAGACTCGCCTCCACCCCCCTGCACCAGCATCAGCACAACCACAGGCACCACTACTGTTGGGTGCCATGGCCACAGCGAGGCAAGGGGCTTGGTGGGCCACAGCCACCCACAGATCTTGGTCACCTACATCCTTGTCACACCCCTGGTACCTGGAGGAGATCCCGCCCCCCATGGGTGCCCCGACTCTCCCAAAGCATTGGCCGAGCAAAGCAAGGCGGATGTTGGGCAGGTTGGCTGCGCTGTGTCACTCTCTCCCATCAGCCATCCTTGGCTGGGTGTGTAGGTGACAACCACCCGGGCAGGACGGCTGGGACACCTCGCTTGGGCACATCCCCGGTGGCACAGGGGCACCAGCAGGATGGTGTGGGGCTGGGAGGGCTGCGCTCCACCTGGGGACAACACTGGGTGGGCTGTGCTCTCATCATGTCCCCGTGTCCCCACCATGTCCCCGCTTGCCGACCTGCCAGCCCCACGTGGGCGCCAGCTCCCTGCCAAACCCCGGCCCGGCCGGCGGGTCCGAGGGTGACCGAACGGCCCGTGACCCTGCCCGTGCCCCAGGTGCTGCAGCGGGCGCGGGGGCCTTGGCAGGGCTCCGCCGGGCTATTTTCAGCCCGCGGGGACATTTCCCTCGTAAGCGATGGCCTGAGGAAGCCGGTGAGCTCGTGTGCCGGGGGCTGGCGGAGGGGCCGGGGAGTCTCTGGCTGGGCACCCCGAGCTTTGGCAGTCGATGTTCCTCGACCTACAGCATTGCTCAGAGAAGCTGTGGCTGCCCCCTCCCTGGCAGTGTTCAAGGCCAGGTTGGATGGGGCTTGGAGCAACCTGGTCTGGTGGAAGGTGTCCCTGCCCGTGGCAGGGGGTTGGAACTGGATGAGCTTTAAGGTCCCTTCCAACCCAAACCAGTCCGTGCCAAAATCCCTGCCATTTCCTCACTCCCTGCGCACTCACAGACCCGGATCTCCCCTGGACAGGGCGTTGCACCTTCTTTATCTTCCACCACCCTGATCTTCGTGTCTTCTGCAAGTCAGGAGCTCAGGTTTTCTTCCACATCTTTAAGGTGGGCACCCTGCGGGGAGACTGTCAGAAAAAAACCACCCCGCAGAAGTGATTCCCCATTTCCATCTCTATATTTAGAAAGCTCCAAGCCTGGTTTTAATCCCTTCGGTGCGTCCTGGTGAGGTTTCTTTACCCTTCCTTAATCAAAATACCACGCGGTTCCAGCTGACTATTTATAGAAATCAAACCGATTTGTATTTTTTTTTTCAACTAAACTTAAAATCTCCTCCACAAATGAGGTCAAGTTAGTCTGACAAAGCTGTTTCCTATACCCCCGCTGGGCTCTGCATTGAAAAAAAAGGGAAAATATTTGGTTTTGCTGGTGCCTTGGGATGACAGAGCCTCCGGGATGGGATGCTGTGGCTTTGGGGTGCACGAGGGTCTGGAGAGCCAACCCCAGCCTTGACCGCCCTTGTGCCTGTGTCCTTGGGGCTTCTTGAGCCACTTTGGGACGTTTTTCTCTCCCAGCTGGTGAAGGTGTTGGCCTGGCCAGCTCCAAACTGGTGCTGGAGCTGGGCTCCCACCTGCTGCGGAGCCTGCGGCACTGGCGGGGCCATCGGAGCTGCCCAAGGGGCATAAAGCCCCGGGCGGTTCCTCCGCGGGGCTCAGCAGTGGTGCTGGCACAGAGTGGGAAACTGAGGCACGGGAAGAGCGAGGAGGAGATGCCGTCCTCTGCCACAAAGAGCCCCCGGGGTGGGCTGCAAGGCTGGGGCGCCCAGGCCTGAGCCCGGGTGAGGGGCACAGCCCCCACTTCGGGGTCCCCTGGCCCCGCCAGCCGCCTGGGAAGGGTTACTGGTCGCAGAAAGGTCAAGCTCACAGGGATAATCTGCCTCAACTTACTTTCTCCAGCAGCCAGGCTGCTGGCTGGTAGCAGCGCGGGGCATCGTGACCCCAGGCGCTGCACCCCGTCCCCAGCAGACCCCCGCGCGGCCAGGGCCAAGCGTGGCTCCTTTGGGCCCAGCCGCTTTCCACAAGGGTTTAAAGGGCTTTGTCAGAACAAAGCACAGCCTTCGGGCTTCGTTCGGCCTCGCCTCTCCCCAAAAAGGAAGGGACGGAGCGGTTTGGGGTGCAGGCTCCCCCCAAAACCCCGCTGGGAGGACAACGGGGGAGCAGGACTTGCCGGAGCCGGTGGATAACTGCCCCGCGCCGCTGGGACCCAGGCAGGGGCCAGGGGCGTGCGAAAAGCCGGCCCCACGCTCGGGGCTCCTATTTCTGCCGGAGGGTGAGAACGTCCCTCCCGGGGCCACCTGTGCCCATCTGTCCCCCCAGCCAGCCCCTGCCCCGGCGCCCCTCGGGGCTGTCCCTCCTGCAGGACCCATGCTGGCGCCGGGGCGTTGCCATTCCCATGCGGGGACGGAGGGGACACCGTGGCTGGGTGATGTTCAGCCCCCAGGAGCCATCCCCATCCTTCCCACACGGGTTTTTCCCGGCGCTGGCATCCTGTGGCACGTGGGGCCCCGCTGTGAGCTCTCTGTCCCCACAGTTGTGCCCCGCGGTGCTGTCACCGCTGAAGAAAGTGTCCCCAGGTGTGAGACTCGGGGCAGCGCGAGCTGGGGACCCTCTGGGAGGGCAGGTCCCCAAGGGGAGCGGGGCGAGGGCTCCTCTCCGATGCCACCCGGCCACTTGGCACAATGCAGGGCGCGAACAAGGGGAGCCCCGGTGTCACTTTACAATGTGGCTGTCCCCGCTCCCTCCCGGGGACCCACAGGACGGGTCCTGGGTGCGGGCGGACGTCACCCTTGGCTGGCAGCACGGCGAGGGGCTGGGGCCAGCGGCCGAGGGGCTGGTGCTTCGCCGTCCACCCCTCATTGAGCTGCTCCTGCTGCGTCCCCCGTACAGTTGCCGGGCCGTATTTTTAGCCCGCGGTGGAGGGTGTTAAGCCCGTAACCTTCGGCCCATTCCGCTGCTCATCTGCAGGTCAGCACAATTCGCTGTGTGATGGATTTGGAGGCCATGTAGGGGAAACAGGAGGGCGAAGGAGGTGGAGAGGGGAGGGGGACTTTTGTACAAGACCTTGAAGGTCACGGGAAATAAAGCCTGTGACCAGCACACCGGGAGGACCATCCCAGTCCGAGTGCTTGGGGATTTCCCTTCTCCCACGAGGGATGGCTCACAGCGGGTGCTGCGGTTGCTGTTGTGCCTGGCCATGGTGGGTGGTGGCCCCTCTGTCCCCCTGCATTGGGTCAGAGGGGACACACAGACCCCAGACAAAGCCCTCGGGATGTGCGGGGTCTCCTCTGCCTGGCCCTGCTCCTCCTGCACCCACCTTCACCCTCCCCAAACGCCGCCCGAGGAGCCACACTCCTCTCCCAGCCCTCCAGGTCACTGGCTATTTTGGGGTCAAGCTGAGAGTATCCCTGTCCCCATGGGTCAAGGGGACCCTCAGGAGACCCAGGATGGTCTCCAGGCCACTGTGGCCAGGCAGGGGCGTGCTGGCCAGTGGCCACCCGTGGCTTTGCAGGTCAGACGTAGCACATTCCCCTTCAAGTGGCTCCTGGCAGGCTGGGCACCCTGAGGAGTCCCGGGGGAAGGTGACCGAAGGAGAGGGGTGCTCCGGGTGGGAGGGAGGCAGGTGGGAGCTGCCCAGGACCTGTCTCCCTCCGGCTGGGAGCTGAACGGGGAGCCAAGAGGCACCTGTGAGCCGTGTGCCAGCAAAGGACCGGGGAGGTCGGTGACCCACGCATCCGGTTTCGGCAGGGCAAGGGGCCGTAGTGGCGGCAGCTCCACCGTGCCAGGCTGCACTGGAAACCCCAGCAAGCCGAGGTGCAGCCTGTCCCTCCCACCCGCCCACCGCTGGCACAGCTTGTCCCCGCCTGGCTCCCGGCTATCGGCCCCACCAGCCCCGGCACGGATAGAGATGCAACCACCTGCCCGGCATCCCTGGCCACACCAAACTGGTTTGAGCGGTCTGGGGCTGGCACCGCGCCCACCCTGGCTCAGCCCCTCCTGCGCTCGGCCACCACGGTCCCCCGTGGCCAAGCCCAGCGAGCCCCAGCGCCGCAGCTCCGCCGATGCTCTGCGGGACATGCAGCCCCGCGGCTCCGCAGCACGGACGCGGCGCAGGAGCAGGAGGAGAGGGCTGGTTGCCAGTGGGCTGGTTGTGCCCCGCTCCTCCCCGCAGCCTGGGTGGAGGTGGCATTTTTTCCTGGTTGGCATCTGCTTGCCAGCTGGAGTGCAAAGGAATGATTTTCCTCTGAAACACTTCCCTGGCATGCAGGCATTAGACGTTTCGGGGGATTATTTAGACTAGCAGCAACTGTTTGTAACGGAGACAGTAGAGCTGGTGATCTTTTATTTTTGGCACCCGTTGACTAATGTTAAATTGCAGTTGTGAGGCCTATGGAAAATACAGACGGCTTCTCCCGGGCTGCAGCACAAACTCATTGTGTCCCCGCCAGCCGCACGGTGCGGCAAATGCTTTCCTAGTGAAGGGATGCTCACAATAAATAGCTCCCGAGCCCGGCTGCCGGGGTCAGGCCCTGCCTGCGGAACGGCAGGAGCCCCTCGCCCCTTCCTCCCCCTCAACCCTTCCTCCCCCTCGCCCAGCCACCCGCCACAGCCGGCGCGATGCTCTCCCGAGGCAGGGCTGGGGAAGGACCCTTTTCACCTGCCAAGTGCCCGCGGCCCCTTCAAGCTACGCTTTTTGTTATTCCTTTCCCACCCCATTTTTTAGGGCTGCTTCGCCGCCTTCCTGCAGCGCTTCGCAGCAGGGGGCAGCCATGGCTCCGGGCAGCCATGGCCAGCGCAGCCGTAGGGCCCCCTGCTAGCATTGGCTTTGCCCCCCCACAAACACCTCTTCGCACCCAGCTTCTTGCGACAGGGACAGAAAATTGAGCTGGAAGTAGAGAAGGTTTAGGAAAGAGTTTAAACCTCTTGGTAACAGCCACAAATCCTCCCTCAGGGCCCCCCCGGCGCTGTCAGGGGGCCGGTGGGTGCCCCAGTAGCCACATGCCGGTGCGGGTGAGACTGACCGAGCTGTTCTCATCGTTTAGAGCCGCACGCCCCCGGCACGGACCATGTCGGCAGCGCTGCTGACAGCCCCCTGCCAGCCGCAGAGCCCAGGCTGGAGGAGAAGGCGGCCAACGGCAGCCCCGAGGAGGACCACGATGGTGGCCCTGCCAACGCCTCCTTGCCCGGTGCTGCTGAGGAGGAACGCGGAGAAGGGGAGGAAGAGCCCTCGGGCGGCCTGAGTGGGGACCTGGGGCCAGGGACCGGCCAGCCAGAGGAGAGCACCATGGAGGAGGGCCAGGAGGGGCCCGGCGAGGCCCAGGGCCCAGGGGACGACGCCATGTTGGCCACCCCTGAGGCAGCGCATCATGAAGGGAACCGCGGGCCTGGCCCGCAAGATGGCTTCCGTTCCCGGGAGGATGAGGAGGCCAGAGCCAAGAAAGGAGCCTCCGAGGAGCAAGGGCAGTCTGGGGAAGAGAAAATGGAGGAGTCAAGAGCAGCGTCTGCTCCCGAGGGGGGAAAGGAAGGGGGTGAGCAGAGCTCAGAGGAAGATGACGAGCAGGGCGAGTCTGAGGAAGATGAACAAGGCGAGTCTGAGGAAGATAGAGGTGAGAGAGAGTCCGAGGAGGAGGGAGAGTCCGAGGAGGAGGGAGAGTCCGAGGAAGAATGCGCAGGGCCAGAGAATAGAGCTGAAGGGAGCAACAAAGATGCGGCCGGTGCTTCTGGCAAAAAGGGCCGTGGCAAACCAGCAGCTGCCAGCAAGGGAGAAGCCAGGGCTGGCCCTGCCAGCTGCCATCACCCACCCTGTGGAGACGCAGCAGAAGACCCACCAGCAGTGGTGGAAGACCTATTGGCAGCAGAAGACCTGCTGGCAGCAGTAGAAAACCCACCAGCAGCAGAAGACCCACCAGCGGTGGTAGAAGACCCACCAGTGGTAGAAGACCCACCAGCAGCAGCAGAAAAGCCACTGGCAGCAGAAGACCCACCAGCAGTGGTGGAAGACCCGCCAGCAGCAGAAGACCCACCAGCAGTGGTGGAAGACCCACCAGCAGTGGTGGAAAACCCCCCAGCAGCAGAAGACCCCCCTGCAGATAAGCCATTGCTGGCAGAAACGGAGAGCCCACCTGGCCTCAGCGCCCACCCAGCTGCCGCCGAGCTCCAGCACAGCCAGATAGGTTGGAGTCTTTTCTTGTCGGTGTGCTGTAGCAGCGAGAGTGACCTACTATCAACCCCCGGCGGAGCTGAGCTTGGCACATTAAACCGCGCCTAGTGCATGGCCCTCTCCTAACGCTTGTGCTTCCCGTGCCTGCCCCTAACCGCTGCACGGCTGGGCCGGCCGCGGGCATTGAGGGCGCAGGCAGGAGCCCACGGACGGCTGCGATGCAGGCGCTCGTTGCAGCGATACCAAAGCTGGCCGACATCTCCCTCGCTGCACTTTAAGCCCATGATTTCTCCTCTGGGCTGTGGACACGGATAAGATTTTTAACACCCAGGCCCTTTTCAGCACCCGCAGACCTCTTAAAGGCTCTTTATCCTCCACCCTCAGAGTCCTCCAGACCCCCAGCTTTCTTGGCGCAAGGGCAGGATGCTGCCCAGGCTGGTTGGTCTCTTGTCCGCCAGCCCTTGCCTAGTAGGGAAGGTGTGAAGAGCTAATTCAGACCGATGAGCTGCCAAAGCACCGGCTCTGGCCACATCCAGTCAGTGAAAGGCTAGCTAAGGAAAAGGGACACCCCCCATCATGATTTCCTAGAAACGGTTGTGGACTTTGGCCCACAGGTTCAGCAGTGACCTTCGGACCCAGCTGAGTCTCTTTTCTGCTTCCATCTGTAACGTCCCCGCTCAAAAAGTTCCCACTTGTGCCGAAACGGAAACCCAGTTTGGTCCTTGTGGCTTTACTTGGCAAGTCAAAAGGTCTTCCTCAGCCCAACGCTCGGTAGACACTCAACACAGTCCCAGGGCTCAGCGGTGCCCCGCTTGGCCCCAGCATCCCCAGCCCAGCCAGTCAGCACACGTCTGTCCCCAGACCTGTCCCCAAGCCCCCACCAAAGCCCTACACAGCTGCCGATATCAAAAAGCACTTGAAGCTACACGAGGCCCTTGGTGTGCCAGCACCTCCAGGTTGAGGACACCTCTGTCCACCTGTCTTGGGGACACCAGGGTGCCTACCCCAGGCAGAGGCAGCTGCCTCATGCTCCCCCGGCCTGTCATGAAACCATGGGGTCCCCATGGCCACCCCAAGCCAGGGCCCCATGCAGAGGGCTCCAGCCTGATGTGGGGGCAGAGATGGGAGAAATGGGACGGAGCAATCCTGCTGGCAAAGGAGACGCAGCCAGGGTGGGTCAGGCTGGCTGGTCTCTCAAGAGCCAGTCCCAGCCTCGCATCTCCTCGTGTCTCTGGCTCAACATGTAATTTCTGGGGGGAGCGGACAGACAGGAAGGCAGAGCAGAGCGCGCTGCCCTCCAGGCTCAGCCCCGGAGGAGCTGCAGCTGCTGGCAGAAGCGCAGGGGTGGGCAGGGGCCCCGTCAAGCAGCAGGTGCCACACGTGCTCACACTGCGCTCCAGCCCCAGGACCCCCTTCCAGGCACGTCCCCCACACTCCCCACAAGTGGCCAGCCCCTCCTCAGAGCCGAGCAGTTGCCCATGATGCTTCCCCCGGCAGCCATCGCCCTGGCAGCCCCCACCAAGCCTCCAGTAGCCTTTGCAAAGGAGAGACCGTGCGGTGCGCCGAAGGCGACCGTGGCTGCCGAGGTGCCCGGCGGGCTCGCGGTGTGTGTGCTGCCCCATGCCCTCTCCCCGGCAGCAGCTTGTGTGAGCTCCTGTGCCGGGTCCCTATCTCCAGCGGTAACAGGTCTCCTTGCCTTTTCCTCCAGAAGAGGTTGAAGATGCCAGCGAGCCGACCAAGCGCGACCGGTCCCACTTGGAGAGCACCCTCAAGCTGAACGAGGAGAAACCTGCCGATGATTTCTCAGGTGAGAGCTCCGGGTGGCACCGAGCTGTGCGTGTCCTGCTCCTTCAGTCCAGGCAATCCCTGCAGGACAGGCTCCCCACCTTTCTGCTGCACCAAAAGCACAGATGTGATTTCCCCTCCCTAGAGTGTTTTGGCTTTAACCTTACTTCTTGTAGGCCCAGCAACACCATATCTTCAATAACAGCTCTTTTGCTGCTCTTGGGTTAACGTATTTTAGGTATTTTAAAGACAGCCCCAAGGGTGTACAAGAATTAGGAGGGGAGAGAGGCTGGAAAATGCAGATGGTGCATCAGCCCGAGCCAGCCACGCCGCTGCCCGGAGAAACCCAGGGCAACCTGCAATAAAGGGTATGGGTTTTTATTCCAATTATTTATTGGGTTTTGCTACTACAAGGCTTGCTTCTGCTGGCCCCATGGGCAGTCCAGACTGGAAAGAGAGTGATAAAAGCTGCTGTGGAAAAAACTCCTTCTTTCTTCTAGCCAGCAGCTTAGGGGCTGTGCCATGAGTCCCTGGCACCGTGGTGGAGGGCTTTTGGGATCATGGGTGTTGAGTGCTAAACAGCATTAACAAGAGATGTTCCTTCCATCAGCTGCTGGCATGTGTAAGACCAGCAGCAGATGGGGATTGTGCCCAGCAGAAAAGGGCATCAAAATGCAGAACTGGGATCTGTTTGGCCAAAATTTCAACTGTGAGCCAAGTCCCTTGATCCACAGCTGAGTCACCCTCAAGATCTGTGGGGAACACCCAGCAGCTTCCCTAGGAGGGACTCAGCCAGGGTGGTGGGGTTTGCCTTTCACCCACCCGCATGCTTCTGCCCCTGCAGGAGTACTGCAGCGGCTGAGGAAGATCTACCACTCCTCCATCAAGCCCCTGGAGCAGTCCTACAGATACAACGAGCTGAGGCAGCATGAGATCACAGGTAATGCCATGGGCACCGGGGTCTCCGGCACCATCAGGTCATTGGGATGGAGATAACAGCACAGAGGGCAGATCATGGAAAGGCTCGGATGGTTTGTCTTCCTTTGCAGCTTCCCAAGAAGGCCATGAACATGCTGGGCTTAGAGAATGTGCCCTAGTGAACCCAGTGGCAGGCATTCCTGCATCTGCCTTAGCCCATCTGCTGTCAGGACCATCTGCGTAGACTGAGCATTGAACCCTGCCTGCTTCGGGTCCTCCACCTGCTCAGCATCAATGCCCTGTACCCATGCCAAGCAGAGATCACAGCCCAGTGAAATGGGCTTGGCAAGGAAGCTTAGGACCTCTCAAGGCTGGGGATGAGCTTCCTGGGGGTGGCTGGAGTTGGCATCCTTCCTGCTCAGGATGGGACACAGCCATGTGGGCAGGGTATCCCTCAAGCTCAGCAGCCTTCACTCATCCTGGGAGTTAGAATTTCCACCCCTTGGCAATTCCAGACACCCTGGATGAGGTGAGCAGGTCTCACAGGCACTGGCTTGGGCTGAGCCCCAGCAGTACACTTGTCCCTCTAGAAGAAGAAAGTCCAGCCCTGGCCTCAAGATGTTCACAAGAAGCTTTTGTGACCCATATGACACAAGCAGCCTCATTTTCCAAGCACAGATGCCTCAAGCCCAAATCCAGTGTCCCTCTTCACTGGGGTAACTCTCCTGTGAGCCCCTACTCAAGCCCTGTCCCAAGCCAGGGCCAGATGCCTCCTGTGCCTTGGCTGGGCAGGCAGGGGATGCTGGAGTCCCTGCTGCCCATGTCCCAGAGCTGCCTGCCCACAGCAGCCTCCTGACAGGGTCCCTCCTTGCCCTGAAGTTCTGCCTCTCTCCCCGGGTTTCCAGCCTCACCCACCCTGAAGCCATGCCCTCCCTCGTGGTGAGACAGGACCTACATACACCCTCCACACAGACCTTCCTTTTGCAGCTGGGACTCTGCTCCACCAGCACATGGGTCCCACATTCATTCAGGCAAACCCCTGGGACACATCCCCTTAGAGCAGAACCCCCATTTTACAGGCACCCCCACTGAAACTCCTAAATCCATGTCAGACATGTAAGCAGGCTTGAACATCTCCATACCGAGCCAGCCCATCTCCAGCTTAGAGCCGGTGGGGAAGACCCCCCAGTGCAGATACAATCCCAGACCAGGTAACCCAAGTCACAGCATCCCAATACACACCTTACAGACCAGCAAAGGGCACACAGATGCTGTGTTGCCTCCAGCCCTCATGTCAGCCATGAGAAGCCCTGGCCATTCTCCTATCAGAGATGTTTCTCCTGCCACCAAACTCATTGAGCACCTCTGACACCCCAACCATACCCTAGCACATCCAACCTCAGCCTGGAGAAGTGAAGCCCAGCAGTTTGCCTTTAATACCCACAGACCCAGCTTTTCCCAATCCCTCATCAGCAGTGTAATTAGAGAAACCTTCAAATGAGTTAGAGGGTTGGCCCACCTTGACTTTACAAGGTGAGAATATGGTGGGGCTGAGGGAGCCTTTTTAGCCACTTCATCTGCACGGTGGCCCTGTCCCAAGGGGGTTCATCTCATCGGTGGTGCCCCTGCGAGCTGGGAGATACCCCCAACCTCTCCCCCACGCCCACCCCCGTGGCAGGGGTGGCTGGAGGGCGCAGAGCTGCCGGCTCAGCTGGCTGGGAGGAGTGGGACAGCTGGGAGAGCGGCGGGGCAGGCCTGTCATGGAATATGTGTGACCTTTGGAGGTGTAAGCCAATATAGAGGGGTGCCGGCGCAAGCACCTTCACCCCTCCATTACACGGCAGCCCTCCATTTTGTCTCCCTTCCCACCGGCTCCGCTCGTGCGCACCAGCTGGTGTGACCCAAGGAGCCCCCCTGCTCCCCGCAGCTCACAGCAACGCCCACGGACATGAGCGGTCCTGGGGAGCTGCGGCTGCCACCGTCAGCCTGAGGCTTTGAATTGTAGGGGTGCATCCCAGAAACCTCCCCCCCGACCCTCTGCTTACAGCGTGTTTGAGCCTGGCAGGTGCCATCTCCCTTCCCTCCCTGCCACCCTCCTGCTTCTCCGCTCCGGCTGGGTCCGCCTGCGTGCTTGGTCACAGCGGGGCCACCCTGTAGGGACTGTCCCTACCTCAAGGGTGAGGGACTCTCCCAGTCTGGTGATGGGAAGCTCGCTGTGATGTCGTGCCAGTTTGTGGTGCATGCTGGTGACCCTAATTACTGTGTACGTGCTGATTAGCGTGCCTGTACGAGGAATGACATCCCAGTTGCCATCACCAGCCACCTTAGGGCTGAGATGGGTAACCCCACTACTGGGGCGGCCAGGACACTTGTCGGGGTTGGTTGCTGTCCTAACCATGGCTTGTTGGGCTCCCTGTGCTCGGTGAACGTTGCTGGGGCAGGCGATAACTCTGCTAAGTGGGGCAGAAGGGTTGGGGTGCTGTCTCAGACATTCCCCCAAGCCACATCCCCGGTGTGCAGGGCAGGCTGGGGTTTAGTGCTTGTCCTGGTAGCCACAGGTCTCGTTGCTCACCATCTGTAACTCCTTCTCTCCCGCTGGGAATGTGGCCGTCGCTGGCTCTTCCTGCCCATGAGAAGGCCAGGGCCAGACCCAGGCAGCCGCGTCCTTCCTTCGACTCACGGTACCTTTTCTCTCTCCCCGTGTCCCCTGCTAACAGCTTACCCTGGACGCACCCTGGGCTCCTCCGCCACAGGTTGGTATCGCTGCCTGCTACCTGCATGCTGCCAGCGCTGCCGAAGCTCTTCGCTGGCCCCTGGCTTTCCTATTCGCCCGCCCCAGCAGGCCCACGCTTCCCAGGCACCGAGCAGACCCCAGTCATCGGGGTCAGACCCCGGTTATCGGTGTCCCCTGGCACTCGCTGTCCCCAGCCCTACCAGAGTTCGGCACGTGTGTTGCTGGACTTCTCTGTACCAAGCCTGACTCTGTGCACCCCCACCTCACCCAGGCTTTGCCACCAGCCTTTCTCTCTTGGATTAAGACTCAAAAGGTTGCGTGTTCCTCTAGCGACGGTTCAGAGGTGTTTGTGGTGGCCCTGTGGGTCCATCTCCCACCCACGGTATGAACCAGAGGAGCCCAGCAGATAGCCCACCCTGCAAGGGAGCTCTTCCCACCCTTCACCCTCCTACGTGCAGAATCTTTCCCAAATGTCCACCCTTGATCCCCCCCGGCTGCAGTTTAAGCCGCTGATCCCACAGCAGCTGTCCCAGTAACACAGGCTGGCCCCTGCGCAGCGGCCTCAGCCCCCCCGGGAGCCAGAGCTGGCTCCTCTCCCTGCCTGTCCTCGGGGTGAGCTGCCACATCCCCCCCGGAGAAGCAGGAGATGGGAGACGGGCCAAGAAGCACCGGCCAACGCCCAGCCCTTCCCCTGGGTCCGGTGCAGGGCTGCGGGGACAATGTCCCTGCTGCGATATGAGGCAGGGAAATTCCATCTTCTGGCCCCCGTGTCCTACCCCACGGCCCCGCTGCCGGATCCTGCCGAAACGGACTCCTCCACCCCCTGGCCCCGGGCGCGGCGGAGCCCTGCCAGCGCCTCGAGGGCCTCTGGCTCCCTGGCGTGCCGGCAGCCAGGAGGGCTGTAGATATATATAGCGTATTTCGATAGCTGCCTTATCTCATCTCTGGCTGCGGGCGCCCGCAGGCGAGCGCGTGTGCTGCTCGCGTGGGCGTGCGGAGGCGGGTGCGGGTGGCCCGCACCCACGGGTGGCTTGTCCCTCCGTCTGTGCACTTGCCACACGGATACTCGTGGCTTCTCACGAGCAAGCTGGCTGGCCCTCTGAGGGCTACCGGGCAGTGCGTCCAGCGGCCAGTGGGGTTTGGGGTACAGGGATGGGGTGGCAGCGTGGGCGATGCTGCGAGGGTCTCCCCAGGTGTTTTAGCCTTCCCAGGTGGTTTGAGGACAAAGCAAGACCTTTGCGCCTGTGGCTCGGTCTGAACGAGGAGAGGAGGGAGGTTTGCTGTGTCCTCCACTTTGCCTGAGCATCCTCGGGACAGACGTGGGGTGAGCTGGCACCAGGCGCTTCTGCTGGGCTTGAGGACAAGGAGGGGGAAGACCTGGCCCAGGGTTAATCCCAGCCCCAGAGCAGTGGTGCTCCCACCCAAGGGCAGCCCGGCGCTGCAAGCAATGTGGAAAAAACTCCCAGAAAGCCACTGCACTAGGAAAAAAAACATTTATGGGCATCTAAATTGCTCCTACACCCAGAACGGAACAGTCCGAGGCAAATGCAGGCTCTGCGGAGGGAGCCATGACCTTCCTGGCCGTGTTTGCCAGGTGCTTTGCCGGACCACAGCACCCTCCTTACCCCGCAAACCCAGCAGCGCAGAGAAGCTGTGTTTTAAGCTGCTGTGTTTTAGGCAGGACCACAGACGAAGGGGTGCAAGGTCTGAGGAACCCCCCTGCTCGCAAGCAGAGCCTGATTGTGCACCAGCGTGCGACTGCTTCTGAGAATGCCACAAGGACATGCCTGGCTTGAGCTGGGATGAGCTTGAGTTGGGATGAGTTGAGCTGGGATGAGCTCGAGCTGGGAGTGATGAGGCAGGCTGGGCTGGGAGTGAGCGGCCACAGGGTGGCTGGAGAGAGCCACCGTGATGGAGCTGCCGTCATCCCTGCCCTGCAGCCGACAAGGGCTGGCTCTTTTCCCTTGGCCAGACCATCAAGGTGACCCAGATCAGTGCTGAACAGACACAGCAGGGACAGATGCCAGGCCAGCACCCTCCTGGGTGGGAGATGCTCTCTCCTCTGCAAGGAGGACCCATGCACAGCCTCACATCCTCGGAGCTGCTGCGCTACCCGGAGAGCCGCAAGGATCCTGTGCCTGGCACTGCCCACAAAAGCCTGTGGGGTGCCAGCAGACTGTTCCCAAAGCAAAGGGTTAGAGCTGGGCTTGACAAGCTGTTGGTGACCCGGCAAGGGGGCTGCCCCCAGCGCTGCCCGCCTCGGCACAGCGGGGCAGAGGTGGGGATGTGGAGCGGAGCCGGGGCGCGCGGGCTGCCCGCGTTCACACGGCCACGCCTGGCCAGGAAAGCGTTACGAAAGAGCACGCGGGGACCCGCCTCGAACCTCTGGCACAACATCACAGGGGATAATAATAATAATCATCATCCTCCGAAACCCAATTAAAGCTGGCAAGCGAACAGGGCAGCAGCCATGGAGTGGCACGGAGGAATGATTAATAACGAAAGTCCGAGGTTTCAACACTTGTTTTTGTCCCGCGTGAGAAGACGACACTGGATCCCCGCGGCTCGCAGGCAGGGAACGGGCAGGGCCGTCCCCTGGTTCGGATGCAGCCTTGGGGAGGGGGGCTGAGCTGCACGGGCAGCTGTGCCCCACGGAGAGATGTCCCCAGCCGATTCCCATCCCAGCAGCGACACGGTGGCCCTGGGATGGGCAGATGCAGGCAGGAGGAGGCTGGCACGCTCTGCCCGATCCTGCAGCCGTGATCAGATGGGGTCGGTGCAGAGCCGCCGTGCAGTGGTCTCCAGCACCCTCGGGAGTGGGAGCTCAGCACCATACGGGCTTTGAGGCCCCCCTGCCTTGGAGATGGATCCCCAGCTTGCTGCGAAGCTGCTGGCTCCGGCGTGGGCAGCAGCCATGGGGCAGTGGGGGCTCTCAGCCACCGCAGGGACAATAGCTCTGCCCTAGGAGTGGGGACAAAGGGAGGGTGCTGAGGGCAGTGTGGGACCCCCAAGGGCACCTCCTCGCCCTGGGCCATGTGGGAAGGCTCAGCTCTGGCTGAGGGACAGCAGTTCCCACCTCCTCCAGTGACTTCCAGCCCCTTCCCTGGCAGCAGCAGGACAGACCCTCTCCCACCCTGAGCACGGGACGGGGCTGGGGGGAAGCACGCGAGGCCCCGCTGCCGAGGGTGGGGGGAAGGGGGCACATCCCCGCTGGTAGCGGACACCCTGGGGCTGTGCTGGGCTGACGCCGTGGCAGGGTGGCTGCAGCTTGCTCTGCTCTCTGCCAGCTGCCACCACGGCTCTCCTGGCACTGTCTCCTGCCCGGGTTCATCCGGCTGCATCGGTGCTGGTACAAGAATGGGGACAGGGAAGGGTCAGACCAACGGGAACCCACTCATCCAGTTTTTACTTCCATTTCTAGCCTGACTTGGGCTCGAGCCGACTAGCAGGCTCCCGGCTGTCCTGGGCATGGCTTGGGGGCTGGCACGGGCCAGGGGCTCCTCTGTGGGAGGAGTGTCCTGGGGGCTGGGGGTCGAGGAGTGGGGTCACAGGCTGATGGCACAAGTCCTGCTCGAGCAGGGATTGCTCCTGGGGCAGCGACTGCGTGCGCCTGGGGACCTCTGTGCTCCCGGACCGATCGAGTGGCATGGAGACAGGCCCCTATGGGCCCACCACCAGCCTCTTTGAGCCCCTCAGCAAACTCCAGGACCTGAAGAGTGTGGGATGGGGACTGTAGTTCATTCTCCTCCTGCCTTTCCCCAAGCTCGACCAGAGCCATGACCCGGGGGCAGATCCTGGCGAGGGGACGGTGGCAATGCAAGGCAGGCAGCCGGCCCGAGGCTCACCCCGCGCTTACTGGCACCGCGCCGTAGCGCCGCTCCTTAAACCACGCCAGCTCCCTTTGCACGAGGCGCTCACCCGCTGCGGCATGGCCACCTCCTTCACATGTCCCGTGCTTTGCGGCGGCTGCCTTCAGACAACACCCCCCGCAGCCAGCCCCGAATCCACTCTGGCTAAACCAGAATTGAGCCGAGACAAGATTTAAATGACCTCAAAGTCTTCCTATAGTCTAAGAAAGGCCAAACCTCGGAGAAGGTCAGACAAGGTCCGAGGTGGGGTCTCCCGCAGAGCACGGTGACATCCCGCTCCCGCAGACGCCGGGGCCCGTCACTGGGCGATGCCTTGGCTCGCGAATGGCTGGCGGCCCCACCACAGCGGCTGTTTCCCCGGCAGCATCACCGCGCCGCTCAGATGGGATGCTCGTTACAGCCGGGGGTTAATCGCGCGGCGGCGACGGCTATTGTTTCTTCACTTCCTCTTGTTATTTCCCCTCTCCGCAGATGGGGAGATCACTTCCAAGCCCATGGTGCTATTCCTGGGACCGTGGAGCGTCGGCAAATCCTCCATGATAAACTACCTCCTGGGGCTGGACGACACTCCGTACCAGCTCTACACAGGTACCACACTCACCGCTCCCTCCCTGCTCCACCAGCACCTGCATTTCTGCATCCACGCAGCAGCGGTTCCCCACCACGTCTCTTCAACCCCCCCGTTACAGTAGGGAGGTTGTGGTCTGATCCGTGCCGGTCCAGACTGCGGTGCCATGTGGAGGGAGAGGTTCTCCACCAGGGCCCAGGGCCTGTCCACCCTCCCCAGGGAGGAGGAGGAGGGCATCTCACCCCGCAGCATCCCCGTCCCACAGCACCAGGCTCACCACCTCCGACCCCGACCGTGAGAGCAGCGGTCACGTCGCAAGGGCGACTTGCCCTTGTCTTCTCCCCTTCCCTCCTCACGTGGAGCAAATTAATTTGCCCTCCCAGGAGAAAACCCATTCCCCATCCCTCTCCCCTGCTCCCACGAATGTCATCTCACAGCTGAGGGCAGACATCCGTGGCCAGTTCTGCGCCTGGGTGATCAGGGCTCCCGGGAGGTGGTTCTCCAGGGCACCTTGCACAGTCAGGCCACCTCCAGAACAACCGGTCCCCACAGAAGACAGCCCTGCTGGTATTTTCTCAAGAGGCTGGGCAAGAATTTCATGGCCCCGCTGCTTGCCTTCCCCTGCATCTCTTGGCATGCGAGCGATGCTCCTGAGCCCCCCAGCTAGTCCCAGGCCAGCCCTGTCACGTTCATTGCCCAGGGTGGATTTCACAGCTCTGCTGCTCCTCTCGTTGCTGGGCAGGGGCTGAACCCACCACTTCCGAATTCACTGTCATCATGCACGGCCCCAAGCTGAAGACCATCGAGGGCATCGTGATGGCTGCTGACAGCGCCCGCTCCTTCTCGCCCCTGGAGAAGTTTGGGCAGAACTTCTTGGAGAAGCTGATAGGGATCGAGGTGCCCCACAAACTACTGGAGCGAGTCACCTTCGTGGACACGCCAGGCATCATTGAAAACCGCAAGCAGCAAGAACGAGGTAGGGGCTTACTGGGTTCATCTAAGGGACTCCAGAAAAGATGTCGTAACGATGTGAGATCACAAAGATGGCTGAAGCACAACGGGGTAGAGGCCTAGGCTACAAAAGGGATCTTGCATTGGAGGGGATGATGATGTTTGTCTGCCCATGGCTATGGCAGCAGCAGCTGGGATGTGGGGAACATCCCCGACTGTCATCAGCTAGAGCAACCGCTTCTGCTATTGGGGGTGTGACAGTCAGGTGTTTCAGCAAGGTGGCTCCTGGGGACTCCTCGGGCTGTTGATTGTCTGCCTTGGCTCAGTATTTAATGCCCCATTTGCCTCCTGGGATGCCAGGAGAGATCAGCAGAGCTTCCTGACCCACTTGGTGCCCACTGGGGAAAGCAATGATGTGGCCAATATCTGCTCACAGGAGCAGCAGGAATCTGTGGGCAGCAAGTAGGGAGAAAGACGGTGGGAGGTGAGGTTGAGGGAGACACACACTTGCAGGCCCAGATACACAGGGATGGGTTTTCATGCCAAGAAACTCTGAAGTGTTTTTAGCACATGAGAAACAGGTTCAGGGCTGCATGGGAAGTCTGCTGTGTCTCACACCCTGTCCAACCCAGACAGGGCGTGAGGCACGGCAGGCTCAAGGTTTATCTATCCCTTGACCTGGAGGGACTCATCCTGTGCTGGCCATTTCTGCTGGATTTCTCTTTCTTCTCCTCAAGGTTACCCATTCAACGACGTGTGCCAGTGGTTCATTGACAGAGCTGATCTCATCTTCGTTGTCTTTGACCCTACAAAGCTGGACGTGGGCTTGGAGCTGGAGATGCTGTTTCGCCAGCTGAAGGGCCGCGAGTCTCAGATCCGAATCATCTTGAACAAAGCCGACAGCCTGGCTACCCAGGAGCTCATGAGAGTCTATGGTGCCTTATTTTGGAGCCTGGCTCCTCTCATCAACGTCACGGAGCCGCCCAGGGTGTACGTGAGCTCCTTCTGGCCCCACGAGTACCAGCCGGACACCCACAAAGACCTGTTCCTCAAAGAAGAGATATCACTCCTGGAAGATCTCAACCAGGTGATTGAGAACAGGATGGAAAATAAGATTGCCTTCATACGCCAGCATGCCATCCGTGTGCGCATCCACGCCCTTTTGGTCGATCGGTATCTACAGACCTACAAGGACAAAATGACCTTCTTTAGCGATGGAGAACTGGTGTTCAGGGACATTGTGGAAGATCCTGACAAGTTCTTTATCTTTAAGTCCATTCTGGCAAAGACCAATGTCAGCAAATTTGACCTCCCCAACCGCGAGGCTTACAAGGACTTCTTTGGCATCAACCCCATCACCAGTTTCAAGCTGCTGTCTCAGCAGTGTTCCTACATGGGAGGGTGTTTCCTAGAGAAGATCGAGAAGGCCATCGCTCGCGAGCTTCCCGATCTCTTGGGCAGCATCGGCTTGGGGAAGAAGCCCAACGTTCTCTCCTGCGACATCACTGGCTGTGGCGAAACCCCAAAGAATCGCTACAGGAGACCCTAAGGTGTTCTGTAACATAATCATCCATGTGTTCCTACCGGCGAACGAGCTTACGTCTTGTCTGTCCAAGAAGCCGTGGTCTGTTAACCCTTTGAGCACCACGCTGGCAAAGGCTACTGTACGATGAGGACTTTGAGTCGTTGACATCGATGGCAGGGGAAGACGGGTGGGCATGAGAAAGAGAATAAAAACTGTGAACTCCTGACATTTTATCTTTGTTCTTTCGAGTAGAAGGCAATGTTTAAGCTGTAAGTATGAGCAATGCACGGTGAGCTAGAACTGTAGCTGCTTTTTCACTGGTGCCAAGAGCACGTGAACAGGAATTTCAACCTCTGCATCCCCAAAGCTGGCAGGGAGAGAGAACGAGGGCACGGCGTGAGAGCACAGGGGAGAGTGGTGACACACTAACCCAGGGCATCACCGGGAGCCCCGGGACAAAGCACTGGGCAAGGAAAGAGAGGCCAGGCCCTAGCTGCTGTTTTCAGGCACAAACATTCTACAAATCTCTGCAAATATTGATCTTGTTTTTCTTTCCAAGACTTTTAGGTCGTCTTGTGAGTTCTCCTTTCACTTAACAGCTGAGCTGAACTTCTGCAGCCTTCACCTGGGTGTTCACCTTAAGAAGGGGCTTTTGCAGGGGCATTTGTAGCTCCAGACAGGTAGCAGTGATGGGATTTGCAAGTCCATGTCAGAGGAAGAAGTGGGCTGGAAAGGAGCTGACAGCATTGGCTGAGCTGTGCTGGAGGGGGAGGGCTGGCACCCCAAATCAGACAGTCCCACAGGGAGCCGTGAGCAGGTTTTCCTCCCCTGGGCCAGCACAGAGACAGGGCACTTCGTGCCTGCGTGTGCCATTAGCCTCAAAAACCCACGTTGACAAGTCAAGCCTGCGGATCAGCAGGGCTCCGAGGGTTAAGAGTTTGGCTGTTTGACCTTGTTCAAGTCCATGTTTTCCCAGTCAGACCCCCATGTTTTTGCACTCTGTGGAGGGAGGCAGGAACGGGGGGTCACTAGCCACGTCCTTTTTGCCTCCTGCTGGTCTGTTCTCCCTAGGACAATCCAGGCAGGTTTCTGTGGCTTGTTCACCAAACTTCCCCCATTTTAGCCATTTGCTGGCTCATCTCTGCGCATCGGCGCTCGGTCCTGGGAGGAGAAGGAATATTGCTTCAGAAGCACCCAAGCAGGGTGACATTCCCCATGGACAGCTGACCTTGAAACCCGTCAGTGAAAGCCAGGGGATTAGGAGTGGCCTCATCACTTGGCCACCATGGCCAGCATGGCTGGCTGCTGAGCCGAGCACAAACCCACCAAGAGGTAGATGTTGTTCTGGATGGAGACTGGTGCCTTCGAGCCCACCAGCGACCTGCTGAACATCCTTTCTCCTTCCTCCTGCCAAATAACCACAGCCAGCGCTGCTCTCCTGGAAGCCTCTGGAGCAGAGGGACTCACCTTTGAGAGGAACAAGATGTGGAGGTGCCAGCTGAGGCAAGAAAAAGGCAAAAGGAATGAAAGAGGAAAAGAGAAAGCTGGGAATGGAAGGCTCTGTTGTGATGGGAAGGGTGTGAAGGGCAGCGCCACTCATCTCCACGTGCCCAACGGGACGTGAGCTAAGGCAGAAGGTCCGTGGGACCCAGCACTGAGGCCAGGCGCTGCAACGAAGAGGTCCCCTTGAGTCCAGGTGAGTGTGAGGGGACACCGCCCCAGGGACTTCTATGCTCCTTGCCTCTGCTTCGAGGTAGGACTCTGCACTTGAACTAATGAAGACGAGACCCAAATCTACATCCAAGCATGGGAAGGGGCATGGCTTGTGCAGAGGGATTTTGCGCGCAGCGCAGAGGGGACCGGAGGTCCGAGGGAAGGCAAGCAGGGTGTCAGAGAGAGCAGCAGCCAGAGCAGCCCGGAGAGAAGCGATGTGCTCGTGAGTCAGTGCTGCGAGGTCTCGAACCTGCCCCAGAGCTGCTGCCCCCTCCACTGCTGTTCCTTCTTGTACACGATCCTGTTGCTCATCAGCATCCCTCTCTGTCTCACCCACTCCTCCCCGCCTCTCACTCCCCTCCGCCGGGCTAGTCTGCACAGTTTTCCTAAGAGCTAATGGAATAGAAACACAGACAGAAACAGGCGAATATTGTCACTGTTCCCGTGTCACGCTGTGTGTCACTGTCACGGCAAGCGAAGGTTTGCTGCTTTTCATCATATCAATCAATGTTTCTATTGAATCACGTTTCTATTTGCAAGCGCCGTGTCGTGCCATCTCTTTCCTTGCTGCCCTGTCCCCCCAAAGCCCGTGGGCTCTGGGGTGCCCAGGGAATGCCCCCCCCAGCCCAGCAAGGAGCTCCAATGCTCCCTTACAGCCCTGAACCCAAAGGCACCACCGCTCTGCTCTCGGGCCGCTCCCATCGTTCTCCCCATCCCTTCTCTGCTTATCTTTGCTTTATCCTCCTCACCCACTGCCTCCTCACCTCCCTTTCTCCTCCCTCCGGCACCCACACACCCTGTGCAAAGCCCCAGTGCCCGTGTCCTGGCTGGGGCTCCTCTGTCACACCCAAACCCCTTTTGTCCCCTCCCGATGTCATACGTCAGGGTTCTCTTTCCAAACCGACGGCAGCGGTGGGCTGAAGCCGGGGCTGGTTTCTTCTCCCCGTGACGCACGCTGACGGCTCTGTGCTGGCTCTGGAAGACGCCGACACCGAGATGTTTTCTCTCCCGTGGACCCAATCGCTGTCAGTCCCAAGAGGATTGCAGTCCCCAGCCCAGCTCTCTCCGAGCTTTCTTAGGAGAGCTCTGGGAGTGGAAACAGGGAGCAGGGAGACCTTCTCATTTTGCCAAGGAACCCCAAGCGCCCGCGGCGCTGGGGTGGGGTGAGCATCTCACCTGAGAGCATTGCAGGAGGGAGGGAGCTGGGACACAGGCCCATGTAGACGCCTGTGATCGTGTGCATTGGGATAAAACTGTCAGCTTGAACATCAGCCTGTCTAATAAAACCCGGTATTTTCCAAACACAGTCCCGGGAGACGCTTGTTCTGTTTCTCCTGCTGGTGCGGTGCGAGCGCCGGGGCTGGGATGGCCGAGGGGGTGCAGCCACAGGGAGCGAGGCAGGAGCTCCCATCTCCTTCCCCACACCCCGGCCTCATGCCCATCCCTCGCAGGGAACCTACTGGCCACCTCTGAGCCGTTTGGGTGCTTTTTCCAGCCTGGCTTCCCATGCTGTAGGGCAAAGCGAACCCCAGCTCCTCTGCTTTGATCTTCAGGGCAGCGGGATCCTCCCTGGTGTGAGGATCCTTGTTCCCACCCGCACCTGGAGATGCTATTTAAACCCCCTTCGTGTGCAGTCACCTTCCTCCTCCTCCTCCCTTCCCAGAGGCCCTCGCCATGCTGAGCGCTCAGAGAGAAAAGCCAACCCTCCCCTCCACCCAGGGACCACAGTCCCTGGCACAAAGCCGGCTCTGATACACCTGCGGGGGCTCCGGCATGAAGCCCTTGGGAGAAGCAGGAGCAGGGGGGGCCGGCAGCAAGCGCTGGCAGCCACGGGGCTGAGTCATGGCCGTGGGCCCACGCATGCCGTGGCATGCATGCCATCCTGGAACTCAGCCTCGCAGGCAGCACGGTGGGTTGGCTGCACGCGGGGATGCTCTGGTTGCACACAGGGATGCTTGGCACAGCAGCCACTTCTCCTCCCTCCAGCATCACGCTGGCATCCTGCCTGTCCTGGCCACTGCCTCGGGGACAGCCCCACAGGGATGTCCTGGCTGAGCCCCACAGATGCTGGATGCAGCCTCTGTTCTCTCCCTGGTGGCAAAGGCACCTGCAGCCAGGCAGGAGCCGGGCTGCAACCAGAGCCTGCGCACTGCCGGGCTCCAGGTCCATGGCAGAGGGAAGGGGATTGGGGACCATGGCAGAAGGCAGGGGTTGGGGACCATGGAGGAGGACAGGGGCTTGAGGTCCATCAAGGAGGACAGCAGGCTGGGGACCATGGAGGAGGACAGCAGGCTGGGGACCATGGAGAAGGACAGGGGGTTGGGGACCGTGGAGTAGGACAAGGGTTTGGGGACCGTGGAGTAGGGCAGGGGTTGAGGGCCATGGAGGAGGACAGGGGCCTGGGGACCATGGAGGAGGACAGGGGTTGAGGTCCATTGAGGAGTACAGGGAGTTGAGGTCCATTGAGGAGTACAGGGAGTTGAGGTCCATGGAGGAGGGCAGGGGTTGGGGACTGTGGAGGATGGCAGGGGTTGAGGGCCATGGAGGAGGACAGGGTGTTTGGGAGACCAATGAGGCGAGCAAGTACCTGGAGCGCAGCCCTGGCTTCGGCTGGGGCTGGGGCTGCAGCTGCAGCTGACTCAAAATTTCCATGGGTTGCAATGGGTCAGAGGCGGCTGGGGCTCCTTTCCTCCCTGCCCAAGCCCCTGCGGTCGGGAGCTGCAGGCAGGATTAAGGAGAAAAAGCAACGTACAGGTCATGGGAAGAGGGAAAAGCGAAGCAGCTCAGCGAGCCGAAGAGGAAACGGCGGGCCACAGCTGTCTGTGGAAAGCTGAAGCCACTTACAGAGGATGCGTTTACTCTTATTTCCTTCCACTATGGCTTAATTGCAATGGTTTTTAATGACAGGTAGGAAAGGAGCTGGGCTTCTGCCTAAACACTTCTCCATCCTGCATAAAAGCGCTGAATTTAATATTAACAACAATTAATCACAGCTACCAGGAAGCACCCGGCAGCGTTCCCCGTTCCCGGGAGCGTTCGGTTCCCGTGCTCAGCCCCGTTAATTCCCATCTCCAGGCAAACGGCACCGGGAAGCAAAGACCTTCCCCATCCTGCCGAATTTAGATCCAGAGTTGAAGTCACAGCGGCCCCTTCTCTCATTAGCAGCACTAATCGCTCATTGCATATTTTTCATATGTATACTAGGATTTTGGAACAGCTCATTTTTGCATCCTGTAATTAAATGACCACTAATGAACGCGTTAGAAAAGGAGCAGCCAAATGAGATATAACACGTGCGGGAGTGTTGGGCAGATATATAACTGCGTGGGGATTCCCTACAGCGCAGCACCGAGCTGCTTCCCGCGCTGCCCCGGGAGAAAGCGGCGTGTGAGCACCCTGTGATCCCTCTGGTCTCTGCTCTGCTTCAAGGGACCCCCCAGGTCCTGGCCCACCACCCACCTCCCTCTCACCTCTTTCATTTCCAGCATCCAAGCAAGCTTCTCGGTTGAACGTCCCCCCACCCGCCCTCCATCCCCCCATTTTGCAGGGGTTATGTTTGCTGGACCCCAATTCTGGGTCCAAGCCCCCTTTGCAGCCTGCGACCCTCCTCCCATGGGTATCACTTGAGGGAAGTGTCCCCAAAGCACCTGCACGCTCCATGGGACACAGCTTTCCTTGCCCTCCTCATTCAGTGTCCTGCACATGCACATCTGGGGCAAAACGTGCTGATTTTCGGGCTCTCCGCAGACACAAACTGCCCGTAGGGCTCTGGGTGTTCGGCTGATGTGACCTGCAGCCACGCGCTGCACGTCAACGCTCGATGTTCAAACTCTCCCAACTCCGAGCAGCGAAGCAGTGATAAATCTGAGCCCGGGGGACGGCCCGAAGGCTGGGGACGGTGGGAGCCAGGGTGTCCTCTGGGCTGCAGAAAGCTTGAAAGTCCCAAAAAAGAGGGACCTGCATGAAAGGGGTGTTTTGTTTGCTCCGGGGGCTGTAAACAGTGGCTTGAGCCGGTCAGGTGGGTGCAGCGGGGAGCCTAAAATTCGAGTAGAATTCGGAAAGATTTTGCTGGGACCACAGAGCCGCTGAATAACTATTTTTTCTCCATTGCTCTCAGACTTCGTCATCTCGTACATAAACACAAACTGCCAAAATGTGAGTCAGCTCAATGGCAGTTTGGCGTCCGCACAGAACCGAGCCGATAAACGGCAGGACTGCAGTTTGCAGAAGTGAGTTATTCCTGTTTCAGGGGTTTTGTGGCAGGTAGAATACACTCCCATGACACACACAAAAAAAAAAATTAAAAAAAAAATTATAAAGACATAAATTTTTGTTTATTAGTTGCTTCCAGTCAATAAGGGGAAACTTTTCAGTCTCTGCTAGTGGCCAAACACACTTTTTTTTAGCTCTGATGTACATTAGAGAGCGGA
The DNA here is from genome assembly GCF_013368605.1 of Nyctibius grandis. Taxonomy (NCBI): domain Eukaryota; kingdom Metazoa; phylum Chordata; class Aves; order Nyctibiiformes; family Nyctibiidae; genus Nyctibius; species Nyctibius grandis. Next base: position 2,555,429 of record NC_090687.1, read on the forward strand.
AAGAAACGCAGACGATATCTTCCCATGAGCAGTAGATTTAAACTATATAAAGGTGGGGGTATTTTTTAATAGCTGCTACATAAGTTTCATGGCCCAACGCCGTGATCGGGCACAACAAAAGCTCCCATTCACCCGAGGGAGCAGATCTGAGACTGCCTCAGGAATATTAATGCCTGAATTTCTCAGCTTTTTTTTTGTTTTTCCCCCTAACATAAAGAATCTCAATAAGCCAGTTATGGAGACCTTGATATAACAAATGCTATAGTTCAAACTCCGCTCTGTAAACACTCGGGCTCGTACTCACACCTACACGTGTAAATAATCCCACACAGGTCAGCAGAACGAACCACGTATATGAAGTCGAGCGCGTGTGAACAGCGTCTGCAGGACTGAGGCCAGTGATTGCAAAACAGTTTAAACTCCAATCCTCCATTTTCACAAGTTTCTTGAAAAACTTTCACTGTGGGCTCGAAATTCTTCCCATTTTCTTGAGCCAAAGGTGATTTTTCTCCCTGGGCAGTCTGAGCTAAAAAAACTTCCTGGTGTTTTTAAGCTGTTAGGCTTCAAAAATCACATTTCCCACTAAGGACATTCTGTCTTTTTAATTAGAGAGTTCAACGTTGACGTCTATCGTGTAATTAAGCTCACTAAAGACAGTTATTATTTGCTATACATAAAAGTCCTCCACAGTCCGATACATTTGGCTCCTTTTGCTAAATAAAGTGGTACCCGCAGGCACCGGGAGCATCCTTTATTCCTATAAATGAGGTGTCAATATTTCAGCCTAATATATCATTTAAATAACACCTCAGCCTCAAAACTCGACGTGTTCATCCTCTTCCAGGATGCTGAGCGGCGCAGAAGTGGGGGGCTCCAGGCTTAAGCTCTGTTCTCTCGAAGAGGGGGACATCCACCCATGAACGGAGCTAAAACATCGCTGCCGTGCTGTGCCGTGCTGGGAAAAAATCGAGGCAGTGGCCAGGGGATGCTGAAGTTTCCGTGGTTAATGAATCACGCTGCTGGTTTAGGGGAAGAAGGTGGGTCGCGGGCTGGTTCGCAGCCTGGCTGAGGTGAGGAAGATGGTAATCTCTCCGCGTTTCTGGCTTTTAAGAAGAAGTTTGAGGCTGTGGTGAAGCGATGAAGCGGGTGCCTCCTGGTCTAAGCAGCCCGGCTGGGAAGGTAAGACAGGGCGGGATGAAAATCAGCACAGCTCCCTTCCAGACAAACCGCCTCTGAAGGAAGACGGCACGTGCCTTGAGTGTGAACCGACCGTGGCAAGAAAAGGAGCCAAGAGAGCCAGATTAAGGGAAAATCCTTCATTAGGAGCTTAAAGGGTCCAGATAAAAAATAAAATACAGCAATCATTATTTGGGTTATAATAAAATGGGATTTAATAAATGTGTTACACCCATGAAAACGGAATAGAATATTTTCGCTGCTCTTCCATGGAGCCGAAGCTGAGGAAGGAACTGAAATGAGGACGGTAAACGAGGAGAAAGGAGAAGAGAGGAAAAAGCCCCTTAGCACCATAAACCTGCTCCTCAGCCCCCACCTGCCCCGTTTATGGCCGGAGCTTTTTCTCTCTCCATGGCCACGTGTCTTTGCCTCCTGAAAGCGCTGCAGGGATCTGCAGAGGACGGGGCAGCCTGGTTGTGAGACACGGAGCCCTCGAGGGAGGCGCGAGCAGAGGAGCCAGCACTGAGCATCACGTACCCCCAGTGCAAGGGCACATCGCTGCCGCACGGCACGGCCCCATCCCGGGGCAGAGGCGAGGCTGCCCTCGCTGCCTTGCAGAAACAGCACCTGAAGATGGGGGGAATCTTTTTTTATATATATATATTTTTTATATATATATTTTTCAGCCACCCTTCAGCTTTGTAGCTTATTCAGGTTCTCCAGGCACCCAGGAGTTTAATATTAATAACTGAAATGTTTTGACTACACACATAAGACGTACAATCTGCTTGTTTGTTTGTTTATTTGGACCGAAGAAATACTGAGAGGCAATTCCAGCTCCTTGTTTTGTTTTCTAAGCGTTCTAGGAAATAATTTACTAAATTAACAGGCAATATGTGGGACAGTTTCAGGCACACGGTGACAAGAAGGGGTCACACGTCGTAGCACAGCAGCCAACTCGGTCTGCACCGAATTCCCTCTTAGAGAAATCCTTCGGTAAATAACTCAGATGTCTAAATCTACCGAAACGTACCCGGGGAGCAGCTCCCGTGGGTACAACTCACGCAGAGCCTCTGAAAGCTGCAGCCTGGAGGAAACCTGTGATGGGAAGTTACCGAAAAGCCTGCGATGGGTTATGGTTTTTCCTGACCGTGTCATTAAGAGTTTAGCGTGTGCCACGAAGCACGAGGGTTATTTGATCTGTGCTTATCAAGTGTGACTATCAGTCCTCCTGCTCCCCAACTCAAGGAGATTCCTGGGTTATGAAAGGATTAGGGCCCCATTCCCAAATCCTGATTGCATCTAGCCAGTAAGTGCTGGATTGTTTCATTCCTTCCTCCATGAGCTTTCATTGCATCCTCTATGCCTCTTTGTTTTGCCCCCCAACTCCCCTTTTTAACAAACATTTGCTGTTTTCTCAGTACCCCAGGACCGATATTTCCCCTTCGCGGCAGAAGCATGTGCTTTCTCTCACCTTCATCAAAAGGTATTTAATGTATTTGCCCAGTCCACAAGCAGCAGAACTCAGACCTCAGTGACTTCACATTTTATTTCCATAATATACCGCAGTTGTCAGGGCAGCAACACAGGTAAAAATGGGTGGGAGACGCGATAACCGCCTCTGCCAAAGCCTTCTGCATTCGTGTTCTCAGCAACATTTTCTTCCCATCTCGTTCCCTGGAAACAAAGCTGTGTGCGTGGCAGAAACACACGTTCATACTCAGCTTTAGACACGGTTCTTTGGAAGGTGTTTGCTGCTCGTTCTGCACTCACGGTCCATCGATAGCCCAGCAAAAGTCCTGAATACTCAGCGAGCATCAAGCGCTCCGTGGATACCATTTGAGAGTGTCAAAGTGCTAAAATTAATGTCACCTTTTTGTAATTTTGAAGTACTTGACTCTCAAGCCTCAACAATAATCTTGTAGTGTCGTCTTGTCTCTGTGCGGTGTAAATAAAACCTGGAAGTCGTAAAGTGTGAAGTGCAGCAGTGACAACTTCAGAAGGAAATCAGGTTTTAATCAACACAAATGCTGAATATACCACCTGGCAGTAGCATCAGTGGGCTGCGTTGGGCCTCCCCAATTTTAGTCAAATCACCCTGTATCATTTCTTCGTGTTTCAACAAAGGCTTAATCCCACCACTGCAATAAAGTGAAATAACGACCGGTTCATGTGTTTGCAGGCAGGAGAGGAGAACTCTTTCCGAGCTTATAGAACACAAGTGGGTAGAAACCATCTTAAATACAAACTAAAAATTGATGTAATACTTTCTCGACACCTCATCACAGCTCGGTAACTTCCACATCATTGCTAAACTGCTCAGCTCTGTGCTGGCTGGAGTCGTGGGGGTCATCTATATTCCTAGACAGCGTCGGAGTTGCAGGCACGCAGGTGAAATCTCCAGTACAGCGGAGAAGAATGCTCCCTTCTACCCTTTGTGAGGAAAAAAATAAAAAAGAATATCACCAAAAATCCAATATTACTGAGTTGGGTTATTTTTAAAAAATTATTCTGGCACACGCAGTGCAGAATAACAGATTTGTAGTTAAAATCCACTGTGACAGCCTGCGCCAGGGAAAGCGAATCTATTCAGGGACACGGCTGGGAACGCTCTGAGCGAAGGCTCAGCTCAGACACCAACGGCTCTCGCCACATCCATGCCCAGCTCAGCCGTGCTTGGGGTCACCTTTCTGTTGCAGGTCAACAAGGGATCAAGTCACAAAAACACCACAGCAATTCTCCCCAGAAAGCCAAATTTAAAAAGGGCTTGGTGCACACACAGCAAAGGTTTTACCAAGTTGTGTAATTCCTTGCGGCGCTTACAAGCCCGTCGCCAGGATTTTCGGCAGTCTTGCAGCAGGTCTTTCTTCCAAACCTGCACAAGATGATTGCACAAGCCTGTAATTGTGCCGGTAAATTCCCATCCCCACCTCTTTTCGGTTGAATAATCCAAAACACTGAATATAAAACGTGTTGCAATTTGCAACTGCGCTGTTGCAAAGATCAGAAAATGGTAAAATTGTGCGCTGCAACGTTCACACCCATTGCAGAAATGACAAGCTTTCCAAATCTCTGTCGTTTCCTCCGTAGTACTGCAGGAAAACCCCGTACCAAGCGTCACCCTAGGAGGAAACTCACCTGCGAGGTTATATGGATAGTTTAGACTAGTTTAGTTCTGAAGAGTTTACACTAGTTTAATTTTTCTACTTCTTGGCCTGACTTGGAGCCACAGAAACTCCTCCCTAATTTATATCACACAGGGACTATTTTTACACGCCTTTTCACTGCCTTCCATCTGCTCACTGAAGCCCTGCTGATGACTTTACAGTGTCACTTCCCACTATCTGACTGCAACTGTTGGTCATTTTCCCTGTTTTTAGCTATTTTATGCTGTGCTACAAAGCAGAGTTACGGCATGGCAGCGAGAGTGACCCAGCTCCCTTCAGGAATCCTGGAGCAGCACTGCCGTAGCTGATCTCCTGTCGACTGTCTTACAGCTTCTACCCCGTCTTCTTGTCGTCATTTCTTAATAGCTTAAGACTTTCCTTTAGCCTGGCTGTAGTGGAGTGGGAGCTTGGTGCTTGGCTAGTCTAGGTGACATCAGTGACTGCCACCTGTACAGTCCTTCTCCTGCTGTTTACGCCTTGGTGCTTCCACACCCAGCCAGTCGCATTCACAACGAACTCAGCACTCCGATTTCAAGTAAGAAAATGCCTTATTTTTGCCCTTTTTTTTGCCTTTTTTTTTTTTAAGAAGCAGAACGTCATGCAAGTTCCTCGACCGAGTGTTCGCAGTTACAAAAGCAGGTTCGACGTGGCTGTATTTGCAGACAGCAGTGGTACTTCCTCTCTTCGGAAACAGAGCAAGTTTCTATTTCAGGCTTTGCTGACTCAAGGGTGAGGTGCCCAAGCTGATTCAGCAGCTTGGCAAGCCAGGAGGACTTCTGGTTATGAATGGAATGAGCAATAAATTTTGTCTTCATCTTACAGAAACGTATGTTTGAGTGAAGCCACCTCCTGGTGGCAGACATTTTGCCAAATAAGTGGTATGGTCTGCGTTGCTTTCGGTGTAGAATGAGACAACCACAGAGCCTGCAAAAAAAATCCCAGTCCTATGGGAGCCAGTGATTCCCACTCAGCCAGGCCAGGTTTTATCCTCCCTCTTGAGGTCCAAGTCACATAAAAAGATCTTCTACTGCTTACTCACATATTTTATCGATGCATCTCATCAGGGACCTGAAATCACGTCAGTAATACACATAATTTGAACCACGATTTTGGAAGGATGAAAATACAGAACACAAATAAAAGCAACTTGGCTACCCCAAGGAAGTGAGAAGAACGCACCACTCACTCAGCTTCCGTGGCTTCATATGGAAAAGATGTCAAAGGTAATCCTTGTGCTCTTCTGTGATGGAAAAGTGAAACAAACATCGTGACACTTTTCTGAATTTAACAAGCATGGGGGAGTAACAATCCTCCAAAGGATTTTCTCATGTTTACCTCTTAGCCTGTGAAGTCAGAAAAGTATTTTTTTTAATCCATAACATGAGCTCTTTCACCTAGAGGTTACCAGGGCTCAAAACAAAGCTCATCATGAACGCTGCACGTGCCAGCAAGGATGGGGACACAGAAGTTTGTCAGGGAGTGAGATCCTGCTATTTATTAAGGTAAGAAGGCAGGGAACGGGGCACCTGTGCTGTCTCCTTTGTGCCTTTCTCCCCGTGGATGGACTGAACAGGTTTTAACACATTTTCCTCCCATATTTATGCTGTTTCCAGAGCCAGACAGGATGAATACCCTCCACCCATGGCACCCACCATGCCTTTTCTTCCAGGCTGTAAGTTTTCCTTTGACAGCATACAGTAACAGCCACAAACTTCTAACCAGCCACACCAACACCGGCGTTAATACACGCTGCTGTTCTAGCCAGCAGTTCCCACGTCATATTCTTCTGCCTCGTGAAGGTGGTTTGTGAAGCCTAAAAAAGCATCATGTGGGTTGTCACATTTCAGAAATCCCCCCCGAACAGTTTCACACAGCTCCATCAGATAAGCGGTGAAGTACAATATTGTGAGTGTCAAACAAAAGCGAATCATTAGCACTGACAAAGCTGTGCCTCTGAGAAGGGAAGTAAATCCAATTCTATAGACTAAATACGTATACTTCGTGGCATGAAGTTAAAAGAAATAACAGACACCACTTCAAACCACTTCTTGCCCTCTATGACAAATTTTACTCACACTTGAAATAAATACAGGCATCACTGGCATTTCTTGATCACTGCTTACAAGTATTTAATCTGCTTCTTGAATTCAACAGAGAAAAATATTCACGATAAAAGCAAAGTGAAAGAATAATGTCCATGACATAACACTCCGTTTAAAAAATTCAGCCTTTCTGGAGGCAGCAGGAGGTCTTTCCCTGCCAGTAGAGAGCTCACAAAAGTCAATCTGAGGTAACTGCTCTCGCTACTGCATACACGGTGTGTGCTTCCACAGGACTTCTTAATAATGACAGAGGAAGGTGGGGAATGGCTGGGCTGGTGAGGAATGGTGGCTGTTTCACCCAAAAGATCAAAAGGAGGAGCAGGACGGGAGCCTACGAGTAACAAACCTAGTGGGCGCTCCTAGAGGAGCAAGGATTCTGAACAACCTCGAGGTCGTGCTCTGAAGCTCACCAAAGGAGGGTTTTGACAAGTCAGATGTCTTCTTCGGTCCCATTTCACTGTCCTTCAAATCAGTAAATGAGAGCTGGGAAAGAGGGGACTACTTCATTAGTGGAGATCAAAAGCAGTCTCTGACTAGTAGCCAGACAAAATTTGGGATCATGTGGGTCACTCAGTTAAAACTTGTGATGTAGCCAGTATCTTTGATGTGATTCTGGCTATTCTAAGAACACACAAAGTCCCGCTTTATTGGGCACAGGGGGAACAAGACACACTTCTCTTGCTTCTCCGTCTGAGCTTTGCTTCTGCTCCTCCTCTGCCTCCTGCGCACACGTACCTCCATGCCCAAAGTGTCGGTCTCCTCTGTGTGCACGCAGGGGACACACGTATGAACGGCCTCTGTCCTCCGACTGTGTGAGCACACTTGTGCACGTGAGCACCCGAACCACCTCCCTCCTGCGTGCTCACTTACTGCTGCACGCACACACACCTGAGAGTTTTATTTTGAATGAAGGTAGGATCCCGCATCTTCATTTCAGATGAAACTTGAGTTAAAGCCTACCCAAGTAACAAATACCAGTTCGAAGGGCCTCAACTTCTGCTACACTCTAGACCGTGTTTTATTTATTTACCACCCATCACTCTTAATCCCCCTGGACCAAAGGCACTGGATGAAATCATGACTTTGTCGGTACCAGAGGGAAAACTCACATCTTCAACTGGAGGAAAACTTACCCTGGTGTTCTGTTCAACGACACCCCGATTTACTTAGAAATAATAAGGGCTGAAATTATTTCCTGTTCCCCCCCATATTTTAGCTCTTGTAGTTTCTACCCTTTTCGGAGGGACATGCAGCTGACCCAGACTGGCAGTTGAGTAAGGGTGTCATAAGCAATAATAATAAGCCAATACTATCATACAGCAAGGCTTTGAACTTCAGTCCCTCTTACATCTTGATGTTCAAATCACCCAATCTCTACAACAACACAAGTCTGACAGGTTTACAGAACAAAGTTAAAGAACACAGGTAGTTTTACCTTAAATTCTTTGCCATTGAGGTAAAAACTTTTTTCCTTTTCCCACCAAATTTCTACAGTATCTTTGAACCCTTGGAAGTTGTCACACTTATTTCATCCTCCAGATTAAATAAATTCGTCGTCCTTTATGAAGTAAAAATGTCACTTGAAGTACATTTAGACGAATCAATAAAAAGGTTGCAAAGAAGTTTTAGTAAATTTAGCAATAGCCAAGCCCAAGAGGCCATCCCTCCTTTCTGCTCTGTCAGCTGAGGGATTTCTTGCTTCCTAACAACGTTTATGTAAGAGCGGCATGTTGAGCAGCACTCACGATGAAATATTGATGAGCCGAGTCATTAGCTGGGATTGGAGAGACAGCTATGCAAAAACAAAGCAATTATTACTATTGATTGGAATTTTTTATTACAGATTGTTTTGCTATTTGTCAGGAAATACAAATTTCTTCAAAATAATAATAAAAACACATTTTACAGCCTGGTTACTGCACAGTGATATCTTTACAAAGGAAATGGAAAAAAATACGGGTTTTGGTTCCAGTAACTGTGTGGCCACATATTTTCTGTTACTCTTCAAAAAAAGGGTGTATTTTACTGAATAGTGCTGTCTTCAGAGCAGAAGGGGCTCGCTGCTGGGTAGGAAGCACTGTTGGGTGTCTGCTTTGCGAGCAGCCAGCTGGGAAAGGCTCACCTGGAAAAGAGTAAATGGGGTTCAGGGCAGCAGGAGCCCCAGCAGGGCCGGGGGCTGCAGGCAGGGACCGGAAAGGGGCCGAGCGACGGGGAGAAGGTGGCGGGACCGAGTGCTTGGGCCCATCACCTGCGAGCAAGGGTGAGGGCTGGGGAGAGGAGGGAAGAGGCTGAAGGAAGCGCAGAGAGAAGCCCCACGAAGGAGGGAGAAGATACGGGCCGTCTGGGAGGAAGAGATAATAAACCGAGGGAGCGGTGCGGGCGAGACAGCGTCAGCTACGAACAGGCGAAGAAAGAGGAGAGGAGAAAAATAACCCCGCGCGTTTCCAGCTGGCCGCGGGGCCGCGGCACGGTGACCTGCCCGCCGTAGCGCCTGTGGTTCGCGCATGGCAAACGCCAGCGGTGCCAGCGGCGGCGCGTCCCGCCCCCCCCGCGCGACCGCGGCCCTCAGGGACCCGCCGGGAGGGAGGGACCCCCCGCACGGCGACAGGCCGGGCCGCGGAGAGCGCGGGGGGGACACCCCGAGGGAGCCGCCCGGCCCCGGTTACCCCGCGCCGTCCCGTCGCTGCCTCGCGGCGGGACCGGCCGCCCCCGGCCCGTCCGTGAGGGAAGGGGCGCCCGGGGCGCTGCGTGCGCGTGCCCGCGGGTGTGTGTGAGGGGGCCCCGCCCGCGCCCCTCGGGCCGGGAAGCGCGCGGGCGGGGTGCGCGCTCCCGCCGCGGCGCCGCGCCCCATTGGCCGGCGGGGACGCGCACCCGCAGCCCCCCCCGCCCCCCCGCCGAACCCTCCCCACCAGGAAGATGGTGGCGGCGGTGGCCGCCCGCGCCTGAGCGCGCCCCCGCCGCGCCGCTCCCCTCCGCTCCCCTCCCACGGCGGGCGGGCCGGCCCCCGCCAGGGCACGGAGCTCCCCGCGGCGGCGCGGCACCACCCCGCCGGGAGGGGGGACGGGACGAGCCCCGCCGGGCCCCGCGGCAGGCGAGGAGGAGGAGGCGGCCGAGCCCCGCGCCGAGGGGCGCCGCAGGGACACTCGCTCTCTGGCCCGGGCGCTGCCTGGGGCGCCAGGAAAGCGCGGGGCGGCTGAGGGCGCAAGGCCCCGGCGGCGGGGAAGGGCCGCGCAGGCCGGCGGAGGGGCGGCCGCCGGTGCCGTCCCGGCTGGGCGGGCGAGGGAGGGAGGGAGGCGGCGCGGCGGGAGCCGGCCCCTTGGCGGCGGCCGCGAGGGGAGCGCTGCCCGGCGGGCGCGGGGAGGAAGCCGCGGCCAGCTGCAGCCGACATGGAGGAGCGGTCCCCTCCCGGCGGGGGCCCGGCGTCCCCCCCGCGGGACTGAGCGAGCGGCCCGCCCGCCCCGCGCCTCGGCAGGGCTGCGGGAGCGAGGCCAGTGGCGGGCGGCAGCCCCGGCCCTGCCCGGCCGGCGGAGCCGTGCGAGGCGAGGGGGAATATGCGGGGCTGCCCGCGCCCCAGCGCGCCGTGTGCCGAGCCCGGCCAGCGGCGGAGCGCCGCGGCGCTGCCCGGCCGCCCCTCCGCGCAGGCGGCGGTGGCAGGAGACTAGAGGCGGCTCTCCGAGGAGCCCGGTGGCTTTCGCAGCCCGAGAGACCCAACTCCTGAGCGGGCTCTTCGGGAGGAATTGACAACATGGCTTCCCCACCGCACCAGCAGCTGCTGCATCACCACAGCACCGAGGTGAGCTGCGACTCCAGCGGGGACAGCAACAGCGTGACGGTGAAAATCAACCCCAAGCAGCACCAGGGCTGCTCCTCTGCCAAGCACTGCAAGTACAGCATCTCCTCCAGCTGCAGCTCGGGGGAGTCGGGGGGCACCCGGCGAGCCGGGGGAGGTGGCGGCAGCGGCCCCGGCCTCCGCCGGCAGAAGAAGCTGCCGCAGCTCTTCGAGAGGGCCTCTTCCAAGTGGTGGAACCCCAAGTTCGACTCCAACAACCTGGAGGAGGCATGCATGGAGAGGTGCTTCCCGCAGACCCAGCGCAGGTTTCGCTATGCCCTCTTCTACATCGGCGTGGCCTGCCTTCTCTGGGGCATCTACTTCGGCATCCACATGAGAGAAAAACAGATTGTTTTCATGGTGCCGGCTCTGTGCTTCCTCTTGGTATGTGTAGCGTTTTTTGTGTTCACTTTCACTAAGACTTACGCCCGCCATTACGTATGGACTTCGCTGATACTCACCCTCCTGGTTTTTGCTTTGACTCTTGCTCCGCAGTTCCAGGCTCTGAAACCTATCTCAGGAAGTGGTGACATGTCCAATCGGACTCCCCCGGCAGATCCCACAGACACTTGTCTTTCTCAAGTAGGCAGTTTTTCTATGTGTATTGAAGTGCTCTTGTTGCTTTACACGGTGATGCACTTACCCTTGTATTTAAGCTTGTTCCTGGGACTGTCGTACTCGGTCCTCTTCGAGACCTTCGGTTATCACTTCCGCGATGAGAACTGTTTTACACCTCTCGGAGCCGGTGCGGTGTACTGGGAGCTCTTGAGTAAAGCCTTCCTGCACATCTGCATCCACGCCATCGGTATTCATTTATTTATCATGTCCGAAGTCAGGTCGAGAAGCACATTCCTGAAAGTGGGGCAATCCATCATGCATGGAAAAGACTTGGAAGTGGAAAAAGCCCTGAAAGAGAGGATGATTCATTCTGTTATGCCAAGAATAATAGCCGATGACTTAATGAAGCAGGGGGACGACGAAAGTGAAAACTCCGTCAAACGTCATTCCACCTCAAGCCCCAAGAACAGGAAGAAGAAGCCCTCCATACAGAAAACCCCCATCATATTCCGTCCTTTTAAAATGCAGCAGATAGAGCAAGTGAGCATTTTGTTCGCAGATATCGTTGGCTTCACGAAAATGAGCGCCAATAAATCTGCCCACGCTCTGGTGGGACTCCTGAACGACCTCTTTGGGCGTTTCGACCGTCTGTGCGAGGACACTAAATGCGAGAAGATAAGCACTTTGGGAGACTGTTACTACTGCGTCGCTGGCTGCCCAGAGCCCCGGGCAGACCACGCTTACTGCTGCATCGAGATGGGCTTAGGTATGATTAAAGCCATCGAGCAGTTTTGCCAAGAGAAAAAAGAAATGGTGAACATGAGAGTCGGTGTTCACACCGGGACAGTCCTGTGTGGCATTTTGGGAATGAGGAGATTCAAGTTTGATGTGTGGTCCAATGATGTCAATTTGGCCAATCTGATGGAGCAGCTCGGGGTGGCTGGAAAAGTCCATATTTCGGAAGCTACTGCGAAATATTTGGATGATCGTTATGAAATGGAGGATGGAAAGGTGACGGAGCGAGTCGGTCAGAGCGTGGTAGCTGACCAGTTAAAAGGTACGTGCCTTTATTTTGTGCTTATTTATTTTTTTATTTTGTGTTTATTTTTTACTTTGATGAGGGAATATATTTTCCCTAGTGCATGTTTTGTGCTTGTTGACTTGCAAATTGAACGCATTTTGCGTTTCACTCCATGTGCTGGTGATCAGAAACACCATGGAAATTACAGAATAAAAGATGCCACGGAGATAAGTGTGAAAGATCTTCTGGGGTACTCAAAATGTACTTAGATTTCAAAACTCCTTAGTGCTCCTGGTGAGAGTATCGCGTCATAGAGAGGAGAAGGTTAATGTGTTTGCTGTCTGCAAGAGGTTTTTGTTTTGTGTGTCATCCTTTAATGCAGTAAGTAAACTTGTTAATTGACTTCATGTGCCATACATAGAGCATATGTGTTTTGCAAAATTATGTATATCTGTGAAAAGGTTTTTTTGGCATTGGGAGAGTTGGGACTGCGAAGGCATTTGGGAAAAATGACAGCTGGATTCACAGAAAGAAATGAGCACTGTAGATTTGGCAGTTTGATATAGCACGTTGCTGCAGTTCGAAGTTAGGCTGGAAAAAGTTACTCAGGTGGTTGAGGGAGCTGGCAGAGGCTCTTGGTTCTGCAGCGCTGAGGATTTGGGGATGAAACTGCAAATTTGCCGTTCGGAAAAGAAACTGAGGGATCCTTCGGTTCCCCGTATGCCTTGGCTGAGGGTCCCGTTTTCATTTTGCTAGAGAGTATTCGTTTTGAAACGAAACCCTCGGCTGCTTTCTAGCAGCGCTTAGGAGCGCGTGCAGGAGGATTGTACGTGCTGAGGGTTTAATTGTCTCTTCAGTAAAAGCTGTGTCTCTAGTGCTGTGCCTTTGTCTGGCCGAGGTTGTATGGTTGTCTGCAGTGCTTGTAGCCCAAGGTGGGGAGCAGACAAATCAAAACGTGAGTGGAATATGTTGAAAACCCTTTTATGTTATATGAGTTTATTAATTCTGTTTATAAATGCACCCATTTTTTAAAAAGTAAGCGTGGAAAACAAGAGTGGCAGGAACTGAAGGAGTCGTAGGACAGCGTTGTGATGGAGGAAGGAGATATTTGCTGCAACAAATACAAAACGAGGCCAGGATGGTTGTGGAAAGGTCAGTGAGTAAGGACGGGGGGGAGAGTGTTGCAAAACAGTGGTGGAAGCGGCAGCGGCAGGCCGGTCGCCTGTGGCAGGTGCTTATTTTGATGTGACACAAATACTTATTTTTGGTGAGCTGGCTGTCCGCATGCGTGTGGCAGCGGGGCTGAAAGGAGGGCAGGAAGAGTATCGGCAGTGACATTGGTGGCTGGGAGCCATGGAACTGAAGCAAATGCGTGTCCCTGGGCTTTGGTTTGCTGTTTGGCTCCTAAAAATACAAATTCAGTTAATTTCTTTGAAAACTGTTGACGCTGATGTGTTTCAGTGCTTTCAAGAAAAAAGGATCGGACATAGTCTCTGCGTTACTCTAAGCTGAATCTTGCTGTTCTGGTGAAAATAAGCTGAATAGGTTGTAGAGAAACAACCTGGCGATATTTCCCCCTTCCATATACCTTTAGAGCCAGATGCAGTGTGAAGGCCGTGTTCTAGAAAGAAACAAAATTAAGTATTTTTGCTAAATTTCTAACTATACTCAGTATCATTAATCACAAAATGACATGAACTTACTTGTGGAAACTGATGGCGCTGCTCTTAAGTATTTTTATTTATTTGTTTTTATTTTTTAGGAGATCACAAGAGCACTGTGTAGAGCAGTTGTACCCCATGCCAGGAGAGGTTTTTTCATGGTCTTTCTCAGACTTCTGTTCTGTCCTTGGTTACATTTCTTGCCAGAGAGCACAGGCTGCTGTGTCTCGTCAGTGCAGTGGTTCGGATTTTGCAGCTTTGAATGCCTTTCACGGGTCCTGCTTTAGCCAGGGTGCTACAGATGAACAAATCGAAATGCAGTCTGGCTAAGATGAAGTATGCTTTGTGGACTGACATTTTAATGGTCTCTTCTTACCCTGAAACCTGGCTATGAAAGCAACTGGAGCATGTGGTAAGAATTACTTTAACGAGGAATATGGGTTGGGCTGGTTTTTGTCCCCTTTCCCTTCTGTATTTTGTTGTGGAACTGTAATTAGCTTCCATTTCTGATCAATATCTTATATAAATCAGAGTCTGTGTGTACTTTTAAACCACGTCCCTTTCCCACCCATGCCCAGGCCCTCAGGGGCACATGGTGAGTGCTGTGGAGTTGCCCGTTTTTTCCTGTTTCCTCAGTACTTTGTTCCGCAGTCAGGTTACTTGGCTGTCAGGTAAATGGCATCGGGGAGGGGGGGGGAAGGCAATGATAAAAGCAGCCTAACAGCAATGCCACAGGCTGGCGTCTAGAGCCTGCTGCAGGGGAGGGTTTTGTTAAGGAGCAGCTCTGAGATTTAAGAGAGTAAACTGAGATTTCACCTCTTAATGAATTGTCCTCTGCCAAGCACCTGCTCGGTTTTGTGGACGGAGGTGCTGTTAGGAAGCTTTGCTTTGCTGTTTTCCCTGAGAATTCGTTGATAGCAGCGATAGAGAAGAGGAAGCTCGTTGTGGTTGTTTAATTATGTCATGCGTCGTACTCTTTTCAAGTATGAAAGTGCTGCGGAGATAACAGACAGAAGCTTTGTTTCCCCACCGCTACTTCATTTCTCAGCTTCCTTTCAACCTTTGGTATCTTAATGATATCCTATTTTTTATGTTGTATGTCTAGTATATTATCTCTTAATTGTCTGAGGTGCCGCAGTAGTAGCTATCTTCCCAAGGCTGAGTCAACATGGTCAAGTAAACTCTTTAGAGGGCAAAGTGGGAGGTGCCGAGGGCTCGGTGTCCACGTTACGCACGTTTTGGGACTTCTACCTAAGACTGGTTCTGGACTGGGTCTTTGAACAGAAGTACCTCTGTGGTCAGAGCACACCAAGCGTGCTCCTGGAGCGAGCCTCGTGGCTCGGTTCACCAGAAGGAATCCAGGTACAACCCCGCAGCGTGCGCCAGAGCAGGGTACGTAGGAGTGAGCTGGGCAAACGGCTTCAAAGCCCTGCTCCCCGTTCCGTTTGGAATGCTGATGTAGATGTACACCGACCTGTCCTAGTACTGCTCCTTTTTTCTTTGGAATAGATGAGACGGAACAAAATTTTTCTTTCCTCGTGCTGTTTTGTGGTTCATGGAAATTTTTTAGGATGGAAATATCTTTTCTTCCTCCTTTGATGCTTCCTCGGCTCCTTATTGCAAGAAGTAGGGCCCTGGTATGTTCCCTCCTGTTTCTGACTTCTGGATGAAGTAGCTGGTGTGTAAAACCAACAGAGAGAGCGAGCCGTTGGGTGACCTTACAATGCTTTTGCCTGTTTCTGACTGCTGTTTGTTTCAAGATTGCTTAGGCCGTGTGTTTTCACAGCACCTGATCCCCTCAGATGTGAGGGGAGCACAGGAGAGCAATGTTGCGGTGATTTTTTGAGGTCCACAGATAAACCCTAGACATCAGTTCATTTATACCTTCCGTGATGATTTTTCCATACAATTTGAGACAATTCACTTTTTCTGTTTTCTTGCTGAGCTGCCTAGCAAATTTATTGAAGACCATGAGATACTGAGAGTCACATAATACACGTTAATGTGTCCCTTCTGAACTCAGTGGAGTCAGAGGTCTCTTCTCAGGATATAAAAAGTTCTGCTTATGGAAATATTTTTGTTTTGCTCTGTTATTCTTGGTTGTTTGCATTTTTCTCTCTGGTTACTTAGGAGGTCACAATATTGCTATTTGCCAGCCAGCCAGCAACTCTTCCAGAAATACCAGGGTCACCGGCATCTCTTTTTGAGTGCTCAAAATACGTAAGCATGTTGGGGCAGGAGTGCTTTCTCTGTGTTTATAGAGCATAGCACAGCGCAACCATGATTTCATTTGGGGCGTTTGTGTGTATTCTGGTACTCTAGTAAGAGTCGTTGTTAAAGTTCCCCTTTAAAAAAAAATTCCCGAACGTTCTGCAGCAAGGCATCTCCTTAAAGCCTCCTCAAGGAATGGCTTTATCGCTGAATTTCTGCTAGAAGCCCTTGAAGATACAGACAGGTTTTCTCTGTGATGTGCTGTTTGCTTCATCGTGGAAAAAATGTAAGTGGATCTTGTGCACTGTCACCTGGCTAACAAAGCAAGCCGTCGATGGCTTCAGAGGGAAGGTCAGCTTCCACAGTGCTTGCTGGGGGAAAATCCGCCAGTTCACCTGTGGCAATGGAAATATGGAAACCTTTTAGCATAATTGAAGGCTATTATTTCCCCATAAATAGCCTCGCTCTTTGCGTGGTAGCCACCTGTAACCGATGGGGTGCTTTTCCCTTGGCAGACCGTGGGATGCTGCTCTGCCCGGTGACTTGATACTCTGCTGCTGCTTCAGGTTTGGGTTACAGGGAACACGGTGCGGGTGTTCCTGAGAGATAAAAGTCTCGGATAAGGTTATGAAGAGATAAGTCATGGAATTTTTCTTCTCTTCCTCCCCTCTGCGGCTGATTTGGGGGACACCCTGACTACCCCCTGACAGCAGCGAAGTCTTCCCCGCCTGCCCCGTCTTTCTGTCTTTTACCAGACCTGTGCGCAGAGGACCCGTAGCTGTCTTGTGCTTCTGGAAGTTCACAGGTAGATGAAAGATAAGATGGAAGTTTTCCTTAGCTTTTCGAGCCCAGCCTGCTGGGCTTAGCCTAAATCTAGAAGGCTTGTGCTTGTGCCAGCAGGACAGCTCTGCAGAGCTCTGCGCAGATTCAGCTTTGCTCTGTGGCTGGCCAAGAGCAGCTTTAGTCTCTAACTGGTGAGTGGTTTTGGGGTGAGCACAGGAGGTTCGGGCGCTTGTCTTGTGTCTTGCCAGCTGCTGTGCAGCTCTGCCCGTTCACCCTCATCGTGTTCAAGAAATGTAAATCTTTAGGTACTGGCTTTTTATAGTTATTGAACTCGTTTGTGCCAGACACTGTAATTCTGGATTTCATGTTTCTGATCCTAATCTGACGATCAAGCAACAATTGGTAGATAGAACAAATGCCTTTTTTTTAAAAAAAAAAAGTGTTAATGAAGTAAGCATGTGTATGTATTTCCACTTCCCCACAAAACAAAATTTTGAGTGCTGAGACAGAAAATTTTAGTGACTAGTCAGTTTATCAATTTTACATAATCTGACCTATTAACTGTTGTTATTGAGGTAGTGGTTCATGATCTGATTTTCAAGTGTGAGGCTGAAAATAAAATATCACACAGGTTGACTTCACTCCTGTATTTAAAAAATGAAAAGTATTCGGTGACAGATAAAGAAAAATAATTAGAGGTAATTTGCATGAAGGCATATTGCCAGGAAGAAGTGAATTCTACACTGATTTAACGTTTTGACGTGACCTGTAATTTTACTGTGTAATAGCAGAAAGAAAAGGAGTAAATAGTGAATGTGGTTGCTCAACCTGGTTCTTGTCAAGTTTTCACACGGTGGAGGTGTGTTTCGTAGCTATAAACAAAAGAACGAACTTTGGAGGGAAACCTAGTGATTATTGAGATTTCCAAATATTGTACATGATGCAATAACAACTTTTTCTGGAAGTAAACCTAGGTATTTGTGCATTAGTACTGATCAGCTTTACTGCCAGGTGGGTCTTGTGACCTCTGCGGGAAGGATTTCTCCTCATTTTGAGGGAGATTTGTTGAGTTACTCTTGGTTTTATTTGTGCAAGACCAAGTGGAAAAATACCTCAATTAAAAAATATTCACACTTAAGCTGTTTTTATTATTGAAGGGAAAATTGGATGTTGGCTTTTGAGGCTTTGAGTTTTGACAACATGCTTAAGGGCTTATTTGACTGTGCACAGTGAAAAAGAATTTATAAGGATGGTTAGTATCTGTGTAAGATCCTCCACTTTGTACGGGATGGAGGTGGGCTCTAACCATATACTTTGTTTAACAGCGTGGGCTCCAGTTTCAAGGTGTTGTGTGTCCTGACACTAACTAAGAAGTAAGTCAGTGCAGTCCTGACAGTCTTACAGGTTGTGAAGTGTTGCAGCTCTGCCTGCTTGAGCCCTGTGTAAGCTCTGTAGAGTGAAGTAACAGTTGCAATAGACCTTAAGACATTTACATCCTACAAGAGCTGAAGTGAGCATGGCAGGAGTGGAGCTTTGCTCTAGACCAGGAGAAGGATCAGCGCTGAAATCCGAGGTCCTGTGATGTTGGAGGGACGCCATGGCTGCTTCTGCATTCGATGGTCATCATCTGCAGAGTCTTTCGCTTCTGGTTCTCTCTTTGGTTACCCAAAATGTAGGTGCTGCGGTGTAAACAGGTATCCTGCAAATAACAAATCTGAGCTCTCTTCTTCCTTCCTTCCGTTTACATCAGTCAATCTTCAGAGGTAGGTGAGGTACTATTTAAATGCAAGAGAACTTCTTTAAAGAAAAGCTTTGATGCAGTGGCTTTTAGGGGGAACAGATTGATGGAAAAGACAAAACAAAGTCAAAGACACGTAGTTTTTATTCATCTTCTGTCCTGAGGAGGATGCATGATTTGAACGGGTTGTTTAAAACTTTATGCAGTTATTTCACAATATGTGCTTCACTTTTCCTTCTGGCAGGCAAGGTACATAAGAATTTACATTCACCACTTTAAAACAATGCAGTTTCATTGGATTTCAAGTTGCTGTAGGTTGTCCTGGAATATTACTAAAATTAGTAAATTAAAATGATTTTCTACCATCTACAGCTTGTGTGTAAGCTCGCTCTCTGTTGATCCTGAATCACAAGCTCACTCCGTCCATCCTGGCTCTGTAAGGAGAGACAGCCATTCCTCTTTCCGTTACAGCTGACACTTGAAAATTCTCTGCTATTTTTAGATGATTTTCAATCTCATTTCTGTCCTTTGAAAAGAAAGGAAAAAAAAATTCCTAGCCTTCAAATTTTTAACTTCCAGTGGGAGCTGCTATTGCGAAGAAGCCAGCTAGTCAGTCGAGTCTCATTAACACATTTTAACAGGTTCTGGTGTGTAAGTTTGCATTATTGCGACTGCTGTTTCATCGGTGTGTAGGAAATCGTTGGAACTCGGTTTAAAACAAAGCCATGCAGGTTTTGAAAGTGTAGCTGCTTGCTCCTGGGTAATAATTTGTGAATATATAAAGTAGCAGTGGGAAGAGAAGTGTAGGCTGGAGATTGTACCGTGGTGGTACAGCTTTTCCTTCACCCAACCATCGTGTTGGGGCACTGGTACTGTCTTAGGCAGTAGGACAGATCTGCTGGTTAGGCTTATCCTGCTAGGCACTTGTCGGTATTGGACTGTACCAGAAATCTCTACTGCCCTTCCAAGCCAAGTTTTTTTTCCTCAAATGAATAGTCTCTTTCAAATTTTTTTCCCCCCAATGTTTTAACCTAGAGCAATAGGCCTACTACATATATGGCTTTAGGGACAGGTATTTTTCGTGGTTCTGAAGTTACTTTGTGAAGGAACAAAACGTTCTAGGTACATTTCTTCAGCTAGCATCCCTCAGACTCAAATGCCCCTTATAATTGCCTGAAAACTTTGGGGGTTTGTATCTGCTACAGTAACTTAATGTGGGAATTCTTAGCAAACCACATAAATAACAATAATTATGTTACAAGTCTTTATTTCACTGATAGCACTTACTGTTCCTCTTGTTCACTTCTAAAGCTGTTGTCTTCGACTTAATTTGATAAATTTAGAAATCACGTTGTTATCATCAAATAGCATTACTTATAAAATCTCCAAAATCGCAGCAGTGCAGAGGAACTAGTGGAATAAAATCCACTAGCTCGCTAATGGAGCTTTCCTTCTGTCTGCTGC
Organism: Nyctibius grandis; assembly: GCF_013368605.1. Lineage (NCBI taxonomy): Eukaryota > Metazoa > Chordata > Aves > Nyctibiiformes > Nyctibiidae > Nyctibius > Nyctibius grandis. The sequence goes on from NC_090687.1 coordinate 2,575,139, forward strand.
TTAATGTATGCAGAAATATGCAAACAAGGGAGAATGTCTTTTGCTGTATGTGTAAACATCTTGAATATCTACTAGTCAGAGAGCAATTTGCTTTCCTTTTGCTTTTTTTTTTTTTTTCCCCCTTCAGCTGTCAGCTGAACTGAACTCAAATTGACTTGTGTGGATGTCATCGTGGGCTGGAAGGTTCCCGCTGGCCACGTGATTCCTTAAACCAGAGGTTCTCCCATTGCACGGGGAGGAGAGCAGCCACATGGAAAGAGAGCCAAAAAGCATCCAAATCCAGCTGTCTGTGAAGCCTTAGTTTCCTTCCACTCTTGTTAGGTTATAGGCCTTAACAGAAAAATTCCTTTTTTTCCTCCTGAGAAGAGAGGGAGGAGGAGAAAGTGGAAAGCAAAGCTAATCAATAATCAATAACAACAATATTAACAACTGTTCATAGGTTTTAAGAGCCAAAATGGTGGTGGTTTGGTTGACTGTGCTTTAACTGCACAATGAGTGAAAAAAGGTCTATAATGGAAATCAAACATGCTATTAAATAGTGATTCAGCCTACAGGAAATATAGGAAAACTTCTGCTTCTGATACTGGATGCTTAATCCTTTACATTCGTTAGCTAAACAAGGATATTTGAGTCAGAAATGGAATCTTGTTATTTTTTAAATGTGCAGCTTTGATGTTTGACTTAGGTGCGTCTGCCTAATATACGGAATGGAAGTTAATTATTTTTTGCTTTACAGGGTATTACATTAGGTACGCTATTTTCAGAAGACCTCCCTGGTAAGCTTGTGCGTAGCTGTTCCCAGTAGTCCTTGGAATCAGATTCTTGCGTTAAGTCTTGTTTAATGGACATGTGAAGTCTGTCCTGGAAGGTACGAAGTGTCTTTAACCTCTGACCGACTTGGACGAAAGTACAGCAGATAAATCTTTTGGAAATGCTCAGGGCTTGACAGGCCCGGTGTTACAGACAGGATGTCATGAGGAAATGTTCCTGTAAGGGCATTATTTGCAAAGAGGCCAGGTACAACATCAGCTCCAAATTTCCTTTGTTTAGACAGCGTGATGCTTGGGAAGAGCTGTCTGTGTTTCTAGAAGGTCTGCGTTTGGACTGTGCTGAGAGAAGAAATGGCCACAGGCTCCCAGAGGAAAGAGGGAGACTTTGCAGTGTTGCACATGCCCGCAGTGAAATCACACCAGCAGATAACCAGACTTTGCTCCAAGGCTTCTCTAACCTTTCCCACCTATATCCAGTTTTTAAAACTTGGCTCTGATTTGTTAACAATATGTAGGAAAGCAAAAGGATTTTACTTGTTTTGCTCTGTCCGACTCCCTGGTTGGGACTGACCTTGCTACTAAGGCACAGGTTGTGAAAGAGGTTCTATCTTGTACGTACATATAAGTTACTAATGAGACAATATGAATAATATTTAATGTTTTACTTGCTGCCTGGCAATGTGTCATCAGCTAGAAGCAGAGAGCATTCTTAAAAATACCACGTGAGGATGAGAAAATTTATTCTAAGTTGTTTCATAATCCCAATAAACCATTTAAGAGGAACACACACACCCCACGCCTCACCCCAGGTTCTGGAATCCATAATGATCAGTAACTGGATTTTTCTGCTGAGGATGTTAAAATAACATGTATGTTTTAGGTTATGAAACATTGCTGCTGCTGGAATTTGCTGTGGATACAGCGGTAAACAAAAGGTCTGCTAGTCTTCGCTGAAGTCACGTTTTCTTACCTGTGTCGGATGCTTTAATTTGGTATTTGACGACAGTTTTCCACAAATAAGTCCAAAAATCTTAATTATGTAAAGCTGTTACTTGCTTTTTATACATATATATATGTGTATATATAGCATTTCAGTCAATATGTGCATCCTTAGGATGTTTCTCACGTGAAAATCCTCTGCGTTGTCTTTGCAGTCTGTTATTCCTGAATAATCAGATGCTTGAATCATGTTTAATCAGCTTGGCAAGTGCTCAGTTCTTGCAGCACAGATGACTAGGTGTTCATCGAGTGGGTGCCATTTCCAAATAGAAGTTTTACTTAGGTGCCTATATTGAATAGGGAGCATCGTAAAACCTACCTGTTGGTGACTGAAGGTGGGAGCCGTGTCTAAGAGAGGTTTTTGGGGTGCACTTGTCTTTAGCCATGGTTGTTTCGGCACAACGTGGGATCTGCCTGGCTCTGCAGGAGAGCGGCTCTGGAAAGGGAAGGTGGTTGGTGCTGTAGTGGAGGTGTGTTTGAACACGATCTGCATGCTCGTGGTAACTGAGCCTGCGACCTCTTGCTTTGTCTGATGTAGGGGATGGAAAAAAAAAAAAGGAGATAAAGGATGGCATTTGTTTTAAACGTACAGATGGAGGCTACCGAGAGGAAGGTGCTGGTTTCTGAGCCCTGGGGAAGCACTGGGGTGACCGTTGTGCTTTGTCGCTTGCCCCTGCTCGGAGGTAGAGACAGTTTGGTGATGGCTGTTTGCTCTGCAGGCGTTGGTAATGATTTTGTGTCTGTAGTCAGGTACTGCAAGTGATACAGAAGACATTTTTGTTCAGGCACAGAGTTTTCTAAGTGTTATAAAAAAAAAATGCGTGCGCGATGTGGCTATATTTAACATGTAGGACATCTGTTAAGCATTTAATTCTTTCCAAGATTTCAGGAACTGACAAAGTTGGAAATTGTCTTGAAAATTTAAATTAAGATTATTTTTTTTTTCCAAATTAGAATATTTGCGTGCTAGGCTTCCACACTTACCAGTGCTTCATTAAGTAGTGTATTTGATTAAACACTTAGATAAACTGCATTACATATGTATTTGGGGACTTAGATTAGGGTTTGACTTGTATGAGCCTAATATCAGCCATAGATGAGGGTGCAGCCAGTACGGTCATAAATGTGTGTGAGTTGTTCTGGTGCTGCTGTAACGGAGAAGGCTTTGTGGTGTTAGGTTGTGCTGACAGTGCGTTATTTGTCCGACCCGTTTGGAGTAAAGGATTTGTTAATTCTTGCAGTGCTTAGTAAGCGCAGGAGTTGGACCGTGCCCCACCAATGTTTTGAGCAGCTTTTTAGACACTAAATCGTCCTAATTCGAGTGGCACTCTTTGTTAAATTGTTTGCATTTCAAAGAAGAGCCAGTTGTTTTTAATAGCAGAATTGTCAATTTGTGGAAATAACTTGATTGTGCGTGTGTATTAAATGCGATCTTCGGGACGTTACGGTATCACAACAGTCTGCATGGGGGAAATACATAATAATTCAGGAACTGCAGTTACTATACCTTGAGTATGTCTATAGTTTATCTAAATAAGACAGCTTTAAATGTAGCAAATGACTTTCACAAATATAAGCAAAGCAAAATGGTGTTCTGAAAGTCCTTGCTGCTGTATTTAGGTGATTCAGTACAAAATGAACACAAAGTACAAGAGTTCCAGCTATAAACACAGCCCTGGGGATCGGAAGGAGGAGGGCTGGGAGTATTTATAAGAGTTTTTATTGCCCTTTCAATGCATATGTAAAATTACAACTCAGCTGCAATGACTATTAGAAGATGATCTTGTGGAAAATTAACCAGTAAAGTGTAGCTGATATTAGCTGGTCATTGACAGGGTTCATCCTTTGATCTGTATTTATAGGATGAGGCACTCCTCAGCCAAAAAGTGGTATTGAATTAATTAAGAAGGCTGTGCTGCTACCTGGGCTTTTCAGCTGAGGAGGAGGCGGCGGTGCCGAGCCCCCTCGCGCCCAGCCAAGGCAGAGAACAGCGAGCCCCAACCCGATAACTGATTCCAGATGTGCTGCCCCGCTCCCCGCCACGGAGGGGCCGTGCGTTACCCAAGCGGGGAAAGAGGGGGAAGGCAGCTTGAATTCAGCATTGGGCCGTAATCTGGCAAAACCAGCGAGGATCCCATCCCTGCACCTGGGCTGGTAACGGCTCAGTTAGAGCCTTGTAGGATAATGAAATAGTTTTCATTTTTTGAGCGTAGTTAGCTTTTTTTTTTTCATTATGTGACTTTGCCATGTCTCGTAAATTGAAGAAAACTCTCTTCCAAATGCCTTTGTTTCAAGAAAGCTTAAAATAAATGTCTGGATTTATATACATTTGGATATTTTTATACTAATATTTAGTGAACCATAACAAATGGAGGATGAAACTTTACTCTCTAGTATTTACAGGGGATAAAAATCTGCCACCTAGGCACAGTACCCAAACTGGAGAGATCACCGAGTATTTGATAACTAGCATGGTTTATATGTCTGTTACTCGTCCATGGGTACTGTGGTAAGAGTGAGCCAAGTGCTTGGTTTGAAAACTGTCTAGAGCCCCTATCTTTAGTTTCTTAATGAATAAACTCATCTGTGGCTGTGTAGCCCATTCCTGAAAAAACATTGTCTAGATGTTTGTCTGGCTGAATGTATTATTTTTCTGACGTGCCCATTCAATAACCTGCCAGAGGAGGTAAGTCATCCCTAATCGAACTCCAGCCATAGCTGTTGTCAGGTGTCTCGGTGTTTTGTGGTGTTCCTGCTTGCTCTAACAAAGCTTCTGGAATAGTTTACTTCAGTTTCCTGTTCTGTGAAGTTTAACTATTGCTAATGTAAGGGGTTTTTTAGGTGAAGCTTACCAGACACATCCTGAAAATGTGACGATGAAGCATTGGCTTGCAGTAACTGAGATTTTGACCGTACATTCTACTATGTGACTCCTAAAACCAGGTTTAAATCCCTAGCAGTCATACGTGTATTCACTTCTACAGCGTGTTTGTGGTAGAATGAGCGACGTGGAGTGCTGATATGTGCCGAGGTCAGGTAATGAGCTCATTTATTGACTAGAAGCTGTGCTAATGCTTTGTTGACAGCAGTTCCCAAAACGCTGTATTTGAGGTTTGTCCAGAAATCCAGGTGCTTGCTGCTGTAGCTGAGTTAAATAGATTAAATAATGAGTAGTTAAAATTAGTAGTACTGTTCCATGGGGCACAGGGTGTATTGCTTGATAATTCTGTGTTGGACACAGTTTGTCTGCAAAGACTCTTTTTCTGCCGAGATGGGAATATTTTCTCATATCCCATCACAGTCCCGCGTTTTCTACCCATAGCGTTTTTCCCCCCATGTTGAAGTAAAGAGGAATATAGGGGAGAATTGTATAAATAATTCGAGGTCTTAAAAAGGTAAATCTGTGTCCAGATATTAGAATGAGAAGAGATAAGGGGATGTGGCAATACCAGGTGTCATTGTTTCAAAAACAGCACGAAGAATTGCAGGTTCAGCCCAGCAGCATTTGAAATCTCTTTACGGATACGGGTAGGTGCAGTATTTGTAAGGAGAAATGTCCACGTTATGGCCTCAGTACGTTCTCAGCGTGCAGTTCTGCTCTCCTGTGCTTGGGGGGCAGGTACTCATTTTCCCAGTTGCTCGTCTGCATCTTTTTGTTTGGTTTTCAGTTCCTGTACTCGTGTTATGCCTCAAGACTTAGAGAGAAGTTGTCATGAACATTTTTCAGTAGGGTTTTTTTTCCTCTTTAATACAAAACAGATAATGATTTATCTTTCTTACTGCGTTACGGTAGTTCTAGGAGAGAGAGGATTTTTAAGTGACATTTATTTGGGAGGAAGGAAGTGATTCTTTCATGGTCTAAAGTTTTCTGATGCTGCCTAGCGTTTGGGGTGATTCCTGCTGTTTCCTGAAACAGAATTTAGCTTTTTGGTTGTTGGGAGATGGAAAAAGTATATTGCAGCAGCAACAGTATATCCAAGATGGTTTTTATTGTTCCCTTTTAATAAGCTCTCCCAAAAGTAATTTCCAAGAGCTTTAAAACATGGAGGAGCCTCTTCTTGTCCCATGTGTAGAAGAATTGATTGATTCCGTAAATGTATCCAGGTAATGTTTGGCTATTTTGAATACAGACACTACTTAACATGATTGTTTATGTGAATACTACTTCTGATGTGAACATGTCTCCATGTGTTTGGTTTTGAAGTATCAGTATACATTGTACAAAAAAAATTACATATTTTTAGTTGCAGTTTTATCAGCCAGGACAGCAGAGACGAGTGTATAATAATTCATGAAAATCTGAAAGGCAAGCACTAATGCGAATGTTTACAGCACAGTCAGTAGATTGTTGAGTTCCCTCATGTTTGCCTTTAGAATATACAGTTATGAGATTTGGAGCTTTAATTACTTGATTTTTAAACATATTGCGTTTTTTTTAAATTTTAAATATAAAAAAAAATTTCAACTAAGAAGTTAGTTGGGGAAAAAAGATGTTTTAAAAGAACCTGACGTGAGACTAAGGTTAATGGCTGATTTTTGGTCCAGCGGGAGATGATTAGCTCCCATGGTCTTCTGAGCACGGGGATGATGGTGCTTCTCTATTTTGTGAGCTCGGTCGCTGGGGTCTCTCTGTGAGGGTTAGTTCTTCTTCTTGGATGCTCCTTTACATTCTTGACTGCAGATTTTAGGGGCCACAGAGGAGGGGAATTTTCTCAGTGAAGCACAAGCTACTACCCATGATAACTTGTGCACTTCTAAAGAAAGACTGTTTTTGCTGGTAGATCATTCTCCCTCCCTCTCAAAAACCCTGACAGCTGTTTTAAGAAGTTATTTTCAGGCTGGAACGTGAAACTTGGAAGAGACTCAGACTCCTTCATAAACAAACCGAGCAGTTCCCCCCCCATTAAAAATGACTCTGTGCTTTTATTTACAATTTAATGTAGTTGATCATGTTACTGCTGTAGTTTATTTCCCTCCTTTTATTTACTTTAATGTTCTTTAGTATTTGTTTGCTAATAATTCGAAAGCATAAACAACTGGAGGTAGTGGTGGACTTTGTGGTGGGAGTTGTAATAGTGTTTCCAGTGCAATTTGCTGATGTGAAATACGTTGTGAAATAGGAAAGGTAGGGCTTACAGATACTGGTGGTGTTATGGTTTCTGGCCATAGAACTGAAGAGAAGAACTTACTTCTGAGCAATACCTCACATATTTTGCTCCAAGTTTCCAAGGTCCCATAGCACCATGGTGGCTTCTCTCAAAATATTGTGGCTTATTTAGATAAATTTTCAGTGTTTGTTTTCTTTGTTCTCTTGCAACTGAAGATAAACCCCGTAGGCATCATAGCAGCAAAATATTTTAATGGGATGGAAGCTGTTAAGGGAAAACAGTTATTCCTGAATTTTCTTTTGTATTTTTAATTACCCATTAGATTGTATCTTCTGAGTAGTAAATTAGAGAGGCATTTTGTGGTGGTATTCAGAAAAACTGGGAGGGAGTAGGGAAGTGAAAAATCAAAGGGCTGTTGGGTGACAGTGTGAGGAAAGAGACTGTAAGAAGTTGAAATCTGTAGAAAACTAACCTGAATCACTTTGTTTCTTGTTTAGTGAAATCTCATTAATTTTGCTGCAAAAACACTAGCACAACAGCAACTTAAGGAACTCTGTAGGGACTGCTTCGGGTGCCTGGCCTTGGGGCAGGTGAGTGCCTGGACTGGCCAGCAGTCTTTCAAGCCTTATCATTTACTCCTCCTGTGTAGGTAACTTACCACCTTCTAGAAAGGATCGGGAAGCTGGGAATAGTGATTGATGGCTGCTGATTACAGCCGTGCGCTGTAAATAAAGGCGCAGTATTTCAGCAAGATGGCATTAAAAGAATTTTAATCCTCTTTTTGAATAATGTGGCATAGAACAACATGTTGCAGATTTACTGAGGGGGGCGGGTGGGAAAGATTGTTGTTTTGGGGGTGGGTTTTTTGTGTTGTGAACTGACTTGTCCAGGACACAGAATAAGAGAGAATTGCTCCACTTGAAGTGGATAGAGATGATGTTTGCTCTCATCAGTAGCTGCATGGAGTAATAATGTAATGCTAAACCTATGCCTTTCCTTTCTCCAGAAGTTTAGTACCCAGCAGTCTCGGTAGCCCAGCCCAATAGTGTGTTCCCAAGGAGCCCAGGGGTGCACACGAATGCAGGTTTGCCCACACAGGTCGCGAGATGGTGACCCAGATGTGTTGGTATCGTGGTACCCATTTCTGGCATGCAAGTGTGGTGTTGAACGGGTGGTTGTCCACTCGCTCTACCTCCCAGTGACAGCTGCCCAACACAGCAAGGCGCTTCATAGGGTCAGCGTTCCTTTTTTTCGTTTCTTTTTGTGACACTTAATCAGTCTCTTCTCATTACCAGAGTTTTTCCTATAGGTAGAAATTCAACATGCAGTGGTATTACTTTTTATATGCACACATGCGTAGGTACATAAATAAATGCATCGATTCTGTTAGTTCAGAGCTGTTAGTTCTGAAAAAAACACACTGCAAACTAATGTTTTGGGGGGTTGTTTCGCTTTTAACGTGAAAACCTTTGGATGCTGCAGCTGTATAAAACACCACGGTAGAAGCTGGGTGTCTGTTTCCATCCGAGGTGTCGGTGAAGTGGGGCAGAGGCAGGTAGATGTGACAGGCCGGGTCAGTGCTGTCCGGGTGTGAGCGACTCTGGCTGTTGTGTCTTCTCTTTCTGGGCTTATCTGTGTTTGCCTTGGCCAGCGGAATCCAGTTCCACTCCAGTTAGCCAGGCCGCGGTTTGCAGCGCTGGCGATCCCTGCTCTGGAGGTGGCTTTGTTGTGGGTACACTTGTGTGATAAGTTTTTGTGATTGCAGACGTATTTGTTGTTGGAATTTATTCCGCTCTGGTCTGCAAGCCCTGCCGTAATGGTTCCAGGTCTGGTTAACTGGAAACTTCCCTCATCCTGTCTAAACTTGCAAAAACAAACCAGACGTAACCATTTGGACAGGTTGTTGTGTGAGCTGTTCTTACTGTATATTTTCCAAATTTATGTTGCAGACAGTAAGATGAAAGTGAAAACATAAGTGATTTGGGTGAAAGTATGAGCCATGAATAGCGAAAGGTCAATTTCCTCTTGGGTTTTGTGTAAACAAGGGCACAAGTGTATCATGAAACATTCTCAAATATTTTCTCTTCTTATTTTTATTTTTTTCTTATCCACTAGTACAATTGTATAGGCTTGCTTATTGATAAGAGGGTACGTATCAAAGTGCTTGTATCAAAGATTAAGAAAATAAACTTGATTTTTTGATTGAGACTAAGTTGGCAAGTGATGGAAACAATAAATGTGTGTGAGAACATTCTCTGAGGTCAGTGAGCCTAATGACTTTATTGGTAATATTTCAGACTTAATGCCTCTCTCAGCTATGAGGGGAGACATCACATAATTAATTTAACATCATGTTAGCAGTTCTCTCCTTGCAGTTACCTACAGGGAGACTAAATAAAAATACCGTAGAAAAAACATGTGACCAAGATCAAAATATCCTTAGGGGAGGATCACTTCAGGGGCTGTTTTTAGGTACCTAAAACTTGAGACTGCCTCCCCCACCCGTTTGGGTTTGTGTGGTGTTTTGGTTGGGGTTTTTTTTGTGTGTGTGCTTTTTTTTTAATCAATTCTGTTTATTTTCATAATCAGGAAAATTGTTGTCTTGAAGTAATGTATTTTTAAGGGTCTTGGGAAGTTTTAGGGGACTGTATTGTTTATATTAATCAATTTATACCAGGTCTCTTACCCGAAGATTTCTTTGCATCTGTTTTAGTAATTTTTAGATCTCTTTAATTTTCTTGTTGAATTGCACAGGGCCATGTTTAATACGAAAGGCTGCCATTGTATATATCCAGTTTCCTCAATAATTTGTTCTCTCTTTGAGTTTGAAACTTGAGTCTTTTATTTGGTTTTGTTCAAGTCAGATGTAACAGTGCCAGATCTAATTATTTAAGTTTCCAGTTGTGACCTCTTTACAACTTAAACATTTTATACAACATTGAACTTTCCCAAGTCTTGAACTTACCCAGGTTATACCTTGCATGTAGTTTGCAATTTGAAATCACAGTGGGAGCTGTGTCCTTAACTCACTTCGATCTATCTATCTACAGGTTGTGGAAATTGAGTTTTAAACTCAGTTTGGGGAAGAAAATCAAAGTATAAATATATTTCGCTCCCCTCACTGGGGCTGTTTTACTAGAAAGCAAGCTGTGTTGAGAGCAATTTGAAGTCCTTACTTATTTGGTACAGCGCGTTCCCAAGAAGCACCAGGGAGAACTGGTGGCCTGTTTCTCCAGTCTCCCACGCGTGTCGGATTGATGCAGTTGGGATAGACCTGAGATTTAGTCCAGTAAACTAAATCCTGTCTTTTAACATAGAGAGTTTTTTAATTTCTCCATCCAGTTGCCAAGCGCAGTTTATTCAGGATTGCTGGAGCTGGACGTTGTTAGCTGGAGGACAAGAGAACACCTACCAGGCTGGTGGCCACGATGCATTTCTCTGCAGGACTTTCCATTACGGGAGGTTCGGGGTTTCCCTGCAGTGTCTGCAGTTTTCCCATGTCCGTAAGCTTGTGCAAATAACTAACCAGCAAAGCTACACCCCTACAAAGTGTCATCCAGGCTCGGTGTTAACACTCCTCAGGCTGGGTCCCTCAGTTGCTTCCATGAGTTTGCCTCCATACAAAATTTCAGCTTTTGCTTTTAGGAAAGAGGCAAAGCGAGATAAGGGTTTCTAAGGAGGGGAGGTAATGAGGCTTTGCTGCTGGTAATGTGATGCAGACAGCGTTCGCTTGGCTGCGTGGCTTTTTTTGCCTTCCCCCTCCATGTAGATTAGGCTTGTTGAATCGCCTTGGCTTCCCAGTTGCCATTTGGAAAAATTGTTTTACCTTTAATAAAATCTTAGAAATGTTTTCCTCCCCCGCCTCCAGCTCCTTACTTTTCCTTGTGCCCCTTCCCTTCCTTCCAGTCCTTCCTTCCAGGTTTCCAGTCTGAGATTGAAGCCACAAAAAAAAGGTTGATGGGGTGTTTGGTACAACTCGAGGAATGAAAAGCTGAAGTGAAGGGAGTAAATGACGTAATGGGAGTAAGGAGCTGAGGTAGGGGGGTTGGAAACTTGAGCAGCAGATCTGCTGGTGGACACGCGTTCCTCATCGGCCTGCAGCAGATCCTCTACAAGGGGTTCCCTCTTCCTCCAGTCTCTTGTTTTCTTCCTCATGGTTGTCCAGCTAATGTGCCCATCAGGACAGGATTCCCGAAGAAACAGCCAAGATCTTGGTTGGAAAGGGTCACAGTCATCTTTTAATTTTATATGGGCCCTGATCTGGAACATTATGCGATCTCAGTGTTGATGAATTGGCAGTGAATCTCCAGGCCATTCATTCTTCAAAACCCATTTTAGCTGTTTTTAATAGCAGGAAAATTTAAAGATGTAAGTGGCAGAGTAGCCGAGCCCCTTGTTGGTTCCTTTGCAGGAGAGGAGCCCATCTCTGGTGGGCTGGGAAGCGCCCGTAAACCTTCTTCAATCCAAGCAGTTTGTTTTAACTCTGGATTTATAGACAATATCCGATCTGGAGCATCTCTTTTGCGTTTGAAAATGAGTGAGTACTAGGCAGGGAAGAAGCAGGGTGGCTGTGGGAAGGACGGCTTGCCCAGGGATGAAGCGGAGGGGGCTCGCTGCCTCCCCCCGCGCACACCACAGCCACCAGCTCTGTGGGCCGTAAAAGGAAACAACGTTTCTTGTCAAAATACAGCTGCCCAGCCCGTCCGCTTTCTGGGAAAAATGTCCAGTAACCCTGCTGATCCAGCCCCGCGATGTGCAGATTGAAAGTATAAACATTTACTTACTCCTCACTACGATCATCGGCTTTTCAGAACTCATAGGGCAAGGGAATAACACAATGCTGCCGAGTGATGAACGGCCGCCGTGTAGCAACATAAAGCCTAGACAGAGGTTTAAAGTTCAAAACAGTTTGCGTTTTTAAAAAGTCCTTTATTTTATCAGGAGGAATCTAGCAAACAAACTCATTATTTGCAAAATTCATGCATCTTTGCATTAAATTCAATTTTGGATAAAAAGTAGCAAAGTTTTTTTTTTTTTCCCCTCATCATTTAATTTGAATTATTTTGTAACTCTTTTCCTTATTGCTCAGAGAATTTTAAATTTCTATAAGCTGTTTAAACGACGCAAGAAAGTACTCTGTTGGCATATGATGTAAACTAAGTGAGTGGAAAAGTAAATATTTAAGGTTGACATATTGAAGTATAAATAGCGGTTACTTTGTGTAATGTTTCAATTGTGGAAATATTTCTGGGAGTCCGTTAGTGTGCACCATCGCTTGCTAAAATGGTGGTGTTTTCTAAAAGTTGCATTTATATTTTGGAGAGTCTATCTCAAATTGGTCACAACTCCGTCTTGGACAGCCATGCTGCCTCCGACCCCTGACGCGTTCGTCCCTCGTCTCCTGAGAATGTCTGAACCCCTTGTAGCGAACACAAATTGATGGGTGGTGAAGTTTATCATTCTTGGAGGTTTATCCGTGTATTCCAGGCTGGATTTGGTTTTTCTCCCTCTCCTTGGAACTTGATCTTTAGCACTTGTGTTTTGCAAGAATAGGGTATTTATCGTACCTTGTGTCTCGAGGTACCTTGTCCCGTGGCCTCGGTTGAGGGACTCTCTCTGGATTTCCTGTTCTTGTGGATTTAAGGAAGATCCTGAGGGTTGTTTTAACACAGTTCTTGTGTTCAGCAGTGATGATACAAGCTTTGCTCTGTCCCATCTGGGTCATCAAGACTGGCGGGCTTCCACGTGGGCACGGAACCGGTGAGGTGGGAGCCTTTAGCGTGCTCTGACATTGCACAACAGCTGTACGCTCCTTAAAGCTAAAGTTTAGCTCAGAGGGAGCCAACCTGACGTTCGAACTTAATGTTTAACGTGGTTTACTTTAGAAATAATACTACAGGGAGGCATCCCTCTATTGAAAAGAATTATTATGATGGCAGGTAACACATAGCTGGAATTCCAGTGATAATTATAGCTAAATCAGCTTTGGGAAGTTTATATTTTGTATGTAAAACATGTTTTTACTAAAAGTTTTGTAAAAGGGAATAGTTTGAGAGATCTTTCTAAATTTCAGCTTTTCCAGCTCTTAAAATACCGAGTTTAAAATGCAAAAATTCAGTCTTGGATAACACTGCAGAATGTGAATACACTGGTGCCTTTCAGAGTGTTTTCTTACCTTTCTGAAATGTAGCTTAATAAATTTGCCAGCGATGTGCACAGTTATAAATGTTAATTCTCATGGTCTCCATAGATGCTGCTGCTATCTTTGTCAGCTCCTGCTTTCTCTTGTTTATTCTGTCTTTAATACTGAGGCATATTTTGAATTTCCAGGACCACAAGCTCTCCACCGGTGAAGCGCTACCTTGCGTTACCTCCTCTAGGAGCAACTTCTTTTGGTGGTAACTCCTACCCCCTTGGTCTCCTCCTGAACCGCCTGCCCTCTTCACGGCAGAGTGGGATTTTGGGTCAGAGTAGCTCAGTACACGATGAGCTTTGCATAGCAGCACGGGGACGGCGGCCAGGCAACTTCTGTTCCTACCTGGCTGTCCTCGTGACGGGATTATAATATTTATGGTAAAGGTGTTTTCGTGCCACTGGCTGGGTCCAGCAAGAGGAGATGGAGGATGAAGGGCAACTGCTTCTGTTTGAACTAAGTCATCTGGCTGTCACGGCATGAGGAAAGGCAACTGGGAACAACACAAACGTCCCCAAGTAACGGTCGTAGTTGTGTTGTTTGTTGACTGAATTCTATCAGTAATTCTTATTCAGTGAAAAATGAAGTGGTTCATAAAAGCTTTTGTGGCCAAGAAAGTCATCTCCATTTTTTTTTATTTATTGGTTGTTCAGATGTGCACAGTGAAACACAGTTATATACTTGACAATAAATACTTGCTCTACCACTCCCATACCTGTGATCAGGGTGATTAGTAGCATTTTTATTATTACCCTAATATAAATAATTTATTTAGTAATTTGTTATTTTATATATTAGTTTCTAATGTAGTATATAATTATATAATAATGCTAATGAAAATCAAGGACATTCTTTTAAGTGCTCTAAAAACAAACCAGAAAAATCTCGCTCCCTGAGAACTCTGGTTTAAACAAACAAGATCGATGCAACAGAGCGATACAGGCCACAGCAGAAATAAATCTGTATTCAGGATATGAATATACCTAAATATTTTCTTTTAAAATGAGGTTTTAAAAAGTACTATCTAGTGTCCTGTCTTATATATTTAAAAGTCTAAAAGCTTTGTTCATAACCCTCAAAGGCGCTGTGCTGATCATGCAATACAGATAATTCTGAGGCTGTTGAACACTTAACAAAAGTCTCCTCTTGCCAACTTTTCTGTTGCAGGTTTGTTCTCTCCATCTGATCTGCTGCAGATCGTGCAGCCTAGTGCTGCTTTTCCATCTCACTAATTCTGTAATTTGGTTATTTGCTCTCTCTGGCATATCTGAACCAGTGTTTGGAAAGCTGGGATGAGTGAGGGTGCCCTGCAGCCTGCTGTACGGCAGGGACATCCCCAGGCACGCCGCGGTGTCGGGACGGGCTGGTTGTGCTACTGCAGGGCTCACCACAAGCTCTTCTTACCTTCTGTTTTTCTCTAATGGCGCTTATTTTTTTTTAATCCCTTCTACAGACTGCTCGTTTGCTATGTTTAATCATACTCATGTACTTCATCCACATGGCTGTTTGGAAACGAGCTATCCAAACTCACGTAGATACTAAGTGTGAGCTGTACATTTATATCCCATTTTACATTTTATTGTGATTTGTAAATCCTGTCAGTAATTCATTAGAAATATTCTTCAGGGAGGCTAGATATGGTACAGTCCGGTTTCTGAAGGCGCTTACTTTATGCTTATTTCCTTTCTATTGCTAAAAAAAATAGATTTTCCTCACCATAGTACTGACCGTCGTCCAGCTGTGTGAATGCTGCAGTGATACACGTAGGGAGAACATAAGAGTGGCCACCAGATCCTTCCCCAGGCTCAGAGCTCGGAGAGAGCCAGCACGCTTTGTGAGCTAGGAATCACTGATTTGACTTCTGTGAATAGTATTTATTTCTGCCTTTAGTAGTGTTAGCTCCAATACATTTGTGCAATTTATAAAGCTTTAATCCCAACAGGTTTTACAGGTTATACGTAGTTAATTCTAATCCCACAATGATACCTTGAGCAAATACTTGATTTCTTTTATTGCCAGAGAAATGCCAAGTGCTAATTTACGATGCAGTTGCATTCAGGTTGAATCTTGATTTTATGTGTGTGTCACTTAACAACAGATGCTTTGGGGAGTAAGGACTCCTATAATTAGATTTGGCATATGTTTTCATGATAGGTGAAATAGTTTGCATGCTTCTAGAATAAATATTTTCTGCAGCCCGTATTTATAATGACGGTAAACAATTGAACATGTTAGCTGTAGGTCCTGCATGTTTGGGGTAAGCTGTGGCTTTTGGAACATGTACCCTTGTGATTCGAAAATATTGAGTCCTTTCTAATGGCATTTTTTGGTTGTTGTTTTATACGCCAAAAAAGGGAAAGATCAAAGTGCAGTCTGTTCTTTCCTGCCCTTCTAGATATACAAAACAGCTGCGAAGCACAATCAGCTATTGTAGTGATATGTGCCTGAGGTCTATAAATAGATGGAAAGCTTCAGGCTTGAACTGTGCTGCTAGAGAGGCCAGGGGATTTTTGCTTGGGGTTACTAAACATTCCCTCGCTTCTTTGTGGTTTAGAACCATAATTTCCTAGGCTGCTATATTTCAATTAAATTTGAATTCAAAATGATTTTACTGTGAAGGCTTTACACGAGTTCACTGTTTGCAGTTTTCTCATTCCCTGTTTTTTTTTTCTAACCTATTTTTTTTTTCCAACACACAAGAATTTTGCCAGCTTCTAAAGTAAACCAATTTACATACAAGAACTAAATTGTTTACCAAAAGAATAGTGCTGTGATGTATGGCCTTAGTGGGAAGCTTGTGGAGGTCTGTAACGTGATTCTGATTCTCACTCTTCATACATTCGGTTGTGGTCTGGGCTCTCCTTCGACCTGGAGATGTGTAGTGTGGTGCTTGATAAGAGCTTCATGTTCTTTTGAACTGGAAAGTAGGCGGCTGCTGCGAGTACACTCTGCCTCGCTGTGCAGAAGAGTAATAAAATCTGTATGGCATATTTCGAGCTGTTCCCAGATTTTTTTAATTCAATATGTCGCATACTTTTTATTCATCATTTTAGCTCGTATTGGAAGAGCTGTTGCGAATGTGAGAGCTAGGGACTTGTTAGATGATGAGAGAAAAATTAGTGTATTTGGCAGCAGTAAGGTGTTGGAGATAATTTGGGGTTTGAGTATCCAGGATGTGGTTGGAGCTGCTGCTGGCAGAGGTGAAGGAGACTTGAAACTGCTCGTCTCCTTTCCACGCTCTCCCTTCCCGAAAAACTATTGATTCCCATTGCCTTTCAGCAACATGAGCACCGAACAGTATCAGTAGTGCTGTCCTGCTTTAAATTTAAATGAGCTGGAGTGCTAAAAATAACTACTTTAGTGGTTAAAATTGGTACTTTTCAGATGTAACCTTCATGCTTTGAGTCAGGTGAACCAATTCATCCCTTGGGTCTTTCTTCTTTCCACAACAAGACTTGAAATTTGGTTTGTCACTGCATATCAGGAGGGATTTAGAAGGTCTGGTCCCATATAGGCACCTCACTGAAGGTGTTGCATGAAGCTTTCGGTGCATAAATACAATTTCAGTGTATGTGGTCAGCATTTTCCAAGGCCATGTGATGTTATGGTAGAAATTCCTCAGTCAGAGAACAGAGTCGGAATTTCTGATGCACTTGATGTTAAACAGTGTTGTTTCTGAAGAAATAGCAATAAAAATGTTGAAGGAAACATGTTGACATTTCAGCTGAAAAATATACTTCTTTTTTTTTTTAATAATGTACATGATTACAAATTTTATTGCAGCACCCAGAGTTTCGTTGAAGATGCTGGTGTCTTTATAGGGCTGCCGTTCTGGACGGTGGTGTTGGATGCTGAGGGCTGTTCGCCCACGGATTTTGTCAGTCTGATAAAATTCACAATGAATTCAGATTTACCTGAATTGATAAAATTCGTCTAGTACGACCTTTCTTTGTGAAGATTAGGGCGTGAAGGGGAATTTTTAAATCCAATATGATGAAAACTGGGAAAACTTTGTCCTCCCTGTGTATTCTTCTGCTCGATCAATGAAAATCTGAACCAAGCAGGCACACGGCAGATCTTTGTGACAAAGCTTTTCCTATAGTTTTTATGTGGCAGCCATCTGGCTTCACAGGATAGCATTGGTTGTTCAGGGACCTCTGGAGGTGTCTTGTCCAAACTCATGCTCAAAAGAGGTTTCGTTAGAGCTGCTTGTTAGGAATCTCCCCAGCTGTAACTTGTCCTTGTCGTACCTTGTTCTCTCGCTGTGCACCTCTGAGAAGAGCCTGACTCTGTCATCTCTAACCTCCCGTTAGGTAGTTGCAGTCTTCATCTCTCAAAGCTGCCAAAACCCAGCTCTGTCCTCGCCCATCGTGTGCTTCAGCTCTCTAATCGTCATGGTGGCCTTCCCTGGCATCACTCCACTGTGTCAGGTGTCTCTCTGGTCTGGGGAGCCCAAAACTAGACATGGTTCTCCAAGTGCCGTCTCAAGTGCTCACTGGTATGCTTTCATTGCTGAGGTCTCACTGAATAGCACCCTGGTCTGCCAGTCTGTTGACTGCTTCCAGCATGTCATCGTGTCCCATCCACACCAGTTTGGCGTTGGCCATGAACTCAATGGTAACGTAGAGTTGTTTTCTTACTCCAAAATGAGATCTGCAAATTGAGGGGCTCCTGCTCTTTGTAGAGAGGAGGCAGACCAAACCTGTGTACCAGCACTAGGTGACAAGTAACTCCATCTGAGACATCTCCAGTATTTTACCTCTTCAGCTTCAAGAAAACAGACCATTTCTAAAGCGCAGCAGAATGGGGAGGGAAAAGTGCCAAACCTTGCTTTCACGTTGAGAGAGTTACGAGCAGAGAGGACTCCTTTCTCCATAACCACTGTGACTTATCTGTGTGGAGGCAAGCGTAGTAGAAGAGGCTGAGAGAGGAAAAATCAGTCTCCTGCCCCCTTCCTGCAAATTGTATGGAGGATTTTAGCTGTTTTGCAAGGACTTGGGCTCTTCCTTAGTATATGTTTTGGTGAAACCTGGTTCCTCATGTAGGAGAGAGTTCCAGAGTGCAGCTGGAGAACTTCATCACAAACACTCTTGCACTTGATGCAGTCAGTGGCTCTTCTCCACAGTGGAAGGATGGGTTGAGCCTGCTCAGTAAAGTAGGGAACTTTCACGCTGGTTTGCTAGAGCCAGTCTGATACATTTAATTTCTGACCATCAAGGAGCTTTCTTTGTAGTAGTGCTGGCAGCAGAGGAGTTTGCGGAAAGGATCTAGAGAAGGCAACGTGCAACTTGGTAAGTGATCCTTGGAGGCCATGGTTGTGAAGCATGTCCCGACGGCTGTCTAACCTGTTGGTGGGTCAGCTTTGCTCGTGGGGAAGAAGCTGGCCAGAAGTTCCCATCGGACTGCCAGGCTTAGAGCCTGATTCTGCCTCCTCTCTCGTGCGACCTGCCTTGTGTTGTCTCTTGAGTGCAGCGTAAGACTTGCAAGTTCCACTCTGTGCTCAGTTTAACACAAATCCATGGTTTTATCCCACTTTTTTTCAGGAAAAATATTACAAAATATAATGAGAAGATTGACTTCTTCTCTTCTCATTAGAATGAGAGAAACACGGGGTGAAAAAGTGCAGATAGAGATGTGCAGATCCATCTGGTCACAAACAAAAGCAGAGGGAGGGAGAGGAGCATCTTTTGTTTTCATTTTCAGAAGAGTGCAACAAGGGGGGTTCCTCTGGAGGCACTGCTGCAAGCACCGTGTGAATCTGCGTTCCTCACACGCGTCCATCCGCGGGTGCCCGAGGAGATACTGGCCGTCAAGAGGGGCTGAGTTGCTCTCGTTACGCGTTCTGTCACAGATAATAAAGACGAAGAAGGGCCTTTGGGGAGGTCAGTGGGTTCTTTGTTTTGGACTAGAAGAGGATGTTGCCCTCTAAGTTTCTTTTCCCAGGAAAGAGCGTATGAACTGAAGCATTGTAGGGCTGGTTTCTCAGGGCAGGTTCCGTGTTCTGTGCTCTCTTCTGGGATCAGGGTCTCTGCCCAGCATTTTTAGTGTATCAGGCAATTCATTTAGCCTTGCTTCAGTACCTGGTGTTTTTATTTGCTTTTGAGAGCAGCAGCTATTCTGTGTCTTCCTGAAATACTGTTTCCATGAAATCTGATTTGGTTTCTGATGTTGTTACTGGCCTGTCAGCTGAACTCCTGAAATCACCTTGTTATCTGGAACAAAGCGTAGCCCTTGTGATAGTCCTCGCAACAGTTCCCTGTTTGAGTTGGCAAATCTTTTCCTGAACTTGCTGTACCCTCCGGTAGATACAGTGGCAGTCTAAAAGCAACACAGGCTTCACACCAAAAGATCACATTCAGGCTTCACTGAGCGCAGCTACTTTTTATTATTTTTTTTTATTTTTTTTTTACCTCCAGGCTTCTGTGCTTGCTCGTTTGCCTTGGAGAGAAAATGCAGCTGCCCTGGCTGTGCGCACCACGCTGCTCCAGCTGAAAAGACAAATGCTTTGGTGCTAATGGGAGAGCAGGCTTAAAATAATCTGTTTTCTTCTAAAGTAAACAGCTTTTGTGCTTCTGACATAAAAGATGGGAAGCACACCTCCTTTTCAAACTGGAGCTGGCTCCTTAAGATTGTGTCAGCTTCATAAATTAAAAAAAAATATATATATATGCTTCATCTGAGAGATTATTTTTAAGAAACACTATATGATTTCCATATTCTATATATTCTTCATATTCTACAAACAGGACACCCAGCTGTTGTGTAATACCTTGGGTAGATGACTATGACTCAGTGGAGCCCTCCAGTAACTATTAGAAAAGTATTTCCTCTCTCAGTTGTAAGTTTATACGCTCCCGGTCCAGTTTCCCAAGTGAACTCTTGCGTGAAATTCCAGTGGCCTGGATCAATGAGAAATTAAAACGTTCTTTCTTGGACTAGGCAGCTAATTGGGGAAAAAAAGACATTGAATGATGGGTTTAGCACAAGAAGTTTGTTTTCAGTTGGATTTTGTGCTCTGCAGGAGGATAATGCTGTTCATTTTGAAGTTTAGTTTTCCTGAGAGACATGAATGGAGGTTTCCAGCCTGGGGAAGTGGAACAAAAGCTGCTGGCCGTGCGTGTGAGCTGTTGGGCCTTTCTCTGTTACGCAGAGAGCTGGAGCTCTGTGCTGGGAGGTCAGTGAAGCCTTCGTCCAGGATTATTAGCTGCATAATGCAATTAATTTTACCTTGCCCATTTTGGTACAGCTGTTGATTTTTTTTTTTTTTTCTTGCTGCAGAAGTGATCAATCTATAAGCTCCAGTGTAAAACTGCTGTATTAGCAATATATATGTGCGTGCTTATATATATTGTAATATAATTCTGATTTTCCTGGTGGTTCTAAGATATCCTATGATGATGCTTTCTAAGGGAGAAAAATCTCTCCCTTCTACATGATAACCACAGTATTGACGCATCTTCCTTTATATCAAAAATTATTTTCACAATGTATTTGTTTAATTTGAACTTTTTTTTAATAAGTAAACTTCTATTAAACAAGTTTGTTAACAAAGCTTTTTAGATTTAATCATTTGAGAGGGTACTCTTTATTTTGACATAAAAATCTTCTCTAATTTTTATATTGCTGGTTAAGGAAGGAGAGTGTGCAAGAGCAAGAGGCAGAGTGAAGTGCGGTGAGAAGTCCACTCAGGAGGTGGGTGAAATGCCTATAAAGAGTAGAGATCTCACTGTGCACAAAAATGTTGTGAGAACTGAGATGTAGACTTGCGTGACTGAGGTTTTGATGTTAGTGACAGGGAATACGTGTACTGAATAACCTGTGAACTCGCCTGTAAGCCACATGCTCTGTTTAAGAGTGTTTGTGATATCAGTGTCTTTAATTTCACTATGGTGTTGTTTAATTTCTGTTTCCTTGAAGGAAGGCATTGCCAATTTGAACCCTGTCAGTTTTTCTGTTTGGAAACTTCCTCTGCACCCCTGAGTCCTGCAGCTGCCTTGCTGTACTCTAGATACGCTGTTGCTTCTAAACCAGCAAGAGATAATACTGGGTCAGGGTGATACTAAAAAGTGTCAGTCCTTGGTTATAAAATGCTCCCTTTATATAAAATAGCATATACAAGTGTGAGGGTAACAAAAACCATATCCTCTTTCTCATTCAGACAATCTCATAGTGTTTCTTAGATATTTTTGAAAAAAGAATTGTTATCAGTTTAAAAAAAAAACCCGCTTTTTAAGACGAGTAAGCTAAAACCGCTGTGGTTGCTCATGCTTCTCAGAAACCTTGATCCCTGGCCTCGGGGAAAGAGTAATCCCACAAAATATTTCATTCTTCATTGAGGAATTTTGTTTTTGAATGCTTGGATCTTCAAATAAATAATGAAAGATTTCAGTAGGCAAGTGATTCGGTAGAGTTACAAAGAGCTCGGACCAGGGAGGTGCCCCTTCCAACTCTAACGCAGTTCTGACAGCAAACGGCCACAGAAACACAGAAGCAAATATGGGGTCGGGGAAATATTTGAGCCTTTAGATTTCCTTCAACTTTGCTGAGTATAGCCAAGAGCCCTGTTTTAGGGTTTGGTAAGGGAGGTGATATTTCTTTTGCTTCTGTGCTTTCACTTGTTTTTTAGGGTCTCTTTTTAGCTCGTTTCCACATATATAGCTACCATTAAATACGTAATTTTCACAAGAATCTTCTTCTGGAGATCTGAAATGTGATTTTTACTTTTCCCAATGTCCTTTACACCTTACTTCGAAGTGATTAAGAGACTTCTAATAACTCTACATATAAATGAGAAGGGATTTAAGTTATGCAGGTACAGCACATCACCAGCCCCAAGCCCCAAAAATCAAGCTGGAAGGGGGGCTGATCCCCTAATTTCCGTAGATACCTGGGCCTGTTTATGTAGGTACTTTGCAGGGCTACTTTCTTGCTATGAGCTGTAACGCCCTTGGTAGAGGGGCTGGAAAAAGAGAGCAGCCTTTCATGCTCTGTGTGCTGGTCTCCTGGTTTATTGCTCTGAAGATGCTCAGGCACTACAAGGTGGAGGCTGAGGCAGGAATTTGCATGGACTAAAGTAAGTTTTTGTAACAGAAACTTTCTGTCAATAAACCTGTTATGTGGTATCATTTAACCATAAAGAAAGCTTCCACAAGAAAAACTTTTTCCCCATTTCTTTCCAAAATGTGAAGTATTTGGCATATCCCAAAACTACTGTCTCTTCCATCAGTTTATCGACAGATTACTCAGGGTAGTTAGCTATCTAGCATGCAAGCATAACAGAAACAGTATTTATATTGTCTTTTCTGTAGATAGGAGATGCCTTTTCCTAGGAGACTGGCTGAATCAGTTCACCAGTAGATTAACTAGAGGAGATAGTGGGCCAGTGTCTTGTGGTTCTGGTTTTTTGAGAGATGAGTTTCCGTAGTGAACTATCTATTTATACCAGCTCAGAGCCCACTGATTTTCACCCTGGTTGTTTTTGCATTCCAGACACATTCCTGTACTCCCCAGTAATAACTCTTAGCCTGAGGGAAGTTTGAAATGTAATCAGCTAGTTATTAGTATGAAGTCTGAGAATGTTTTTGCAAAGGATGAAGAAATCAAATACGGGACGTGAGCTGACAGAGGAGCTGGTTGTTGGGGGCTTGCTTTGGTATGAAGCAGACTGCCAGGTTTGGACCAAACACAGAGAATAATAATAGCTGATTTATGGAGCATTCAAACCTTGGAACAACAGAAATGCTCATTTTTACCCATGTCTGTTTTATGTCACCTGAAAGACTTCTACTTGCTTGTCAGCTGGTGGTGTTACTATCTCCTTCGGTCTTAAAACTAGATCTGAGTATCAGCACTGGGCAAAGGCTTGTTGCTCTTTGGTATGAGGATGAACTCATTTCAAACACGGTAACAAGCCAAAGGAACATGTCAACGGACTTGGATTTGGAGAATGGTTATTTAACTGTATGTTATTTCATGTCATTCACACTAGGTAGATTTAGTGACATGACGTAATGATGATCAAGCAAATCTGTTGAGTAACAAGTGACAAATCTCAATATTCATTTCATCAGGCAGTTTACCATTTGGGCACATGAAAGAATTCATTACATATGTTCTATATTTTATGGGCATGTTTCATCTAAGTTATGATTAATCTATCACATTATATTATATGGTGAAGTACAAGTTGCTGAACTGGATGGTGATACAGCATTCGAAGTGAATGCACAGACGTAGCATGGGTTAAGTCTGGGCATGAGATACCTGTTTGCTCTAGTGGCTCTTGACCCAGGTGTTTGGCTCCTGTATGCTGGGAGCTTTGAATGATGGGATGAAGACCCTCAACTCATGTGACAGAACGTTTGTTCTCTGTCCTTGTAGTTGGGTGGGTGGGTCATCATCCTTCTTGCCTGTTGTGTTGTTTTCTAGTAGTAAGCAATGCAGCTTACTCAACTGGACAGTGGTATAATGGGATAGGACAGGGGATGATGTCCTAGAAGATGCCATATTATGTTGCTGGTGGTTGTGGTTTGCAGACCTCTGAGTATAGGTGCTTTGTCACGCTTAGAGAGTCAAAGCCAGTTCTCAGCAGGCTTGTTTTCCTTGGTTTTCATTTGCAACCCCCTAAACAAATACTCCATAAATTAACAGAGCGTAAGGATCACATGCTGAAAACATCTGAAAGTCAAATCAGCTGTTGGATAAGACTCTTCCAGTGGAGACGTTGGCTGCGTCTTTCTCATCGGCGTGACTAGCCAAGGGCACGGCACCCTTCGCGTGAGCTGGCTGGTGTCATCTTGCAACCAGCCATTGCAGGAGTCATCGTGTCCTTGAGGGTCTGCTCCGTGTGTAGCAACACATGGTCAGTCTCCCCGGTGGGTTTAGTGCCGTGTCCCAGGTAAAAGGGATCAGTGTTGGGAATCCAACCTGGAATCCCAAACTGTGGCTGCCGTGGGGAGAGGAAGGGGACGGTTAATGTGTTGTTAGGACTAGAGGTTGTCTGAATGTTGTACACCGAGGAAATGGAAGGAATCTCAGAAACGTTTTGACTGTGTGAACAAACATAGTTCTGGAACTTTGTTTTGCGACTTTCAAATTCTTTTTATTTTAGAGAGGGACTGTTTGTTTATATATTTTGCTTAAGGAGGGGAAATAAACTGAGAAGATAATACTCTGCGCTTGGGGGAGACAACACTCAGTAGCTGTTCTCAGCGGTGGCTCTCAAATTAATCTTTCTTTTGTGCTAGAAACACTGCAAGTACTCTGTGGTTGAAGTTTGCCAATTAAATTAAAAATACAGCTGTATGGTGATGCATACTTACGTGGTGGCTGCACTTAGGGATTTCTTCACCACCTTACCAGTGTTTATAGTATATATTGTTATTCTGAAGTGCCTCCTGCAGCAGTTTTATTTGCATTAGTTTTATTTTTCAGTACTGAATTAGTAACCATTTAAAACTGTCAACCACATGTAAACAAGTGGTGCATAAGTTGTGAATAACAACTTACCTTGAGCTACAACTGCCTGCTTGTTATTGCACAAGGCACGGTGCCGGAGGAGTTGTGAAATGACTGAAGTCAGTAGTGCAAGATCATTTCTATTCATCTGATTTCTTGTAGCCCATTTCAATAAATATCTGGATGCTGACACGGTTCCCACAGCCGGCGAGCCTGGTCGTGGGCTTGCTGGATTGCCACGCTGCGGAAACGCGCTGGCTCCGCTCCCGGCCGGCTGCCGCGTGATGAGCAGCGTTTTTGCAGGCTCTGTAGAAGCTGTGCTTGCTTCCCTCTGAGGGAAGAGCAACAGAGCTTGGATGGGTGGGGGGGAAAGTCATTATTTAATGGTTTAACAGTAATAAATGTATTGAACGAACACTTGATCTAAACATTAATTCTTCAAACGGTGCTGGTAGGCTCTGATGACAGGTGGAAAAATGGTGATCTCTTTCTTTGAAAACTGATACAGAGATGTAATTTAAAAAAATTAATATCCTCTTATTTTTAATGCAGGAAATATCTGATATGCAAATTCATTTCTTTTGATTTGGTCCCTTAAGGACAAATCTTTTATGTTCTCTGAGTATGACTTAGGCTAATCAAGTTAATGAAGCATTATTCAAGGTAACGTCAGTGCATGGACTTCAGTAAAATTTCACAAAACGTTCTCATTGTCTGGAGAATATTTCTGTCCCGTTCTTTTCCATTAAGTGTTTAGGGTTGCTTGCAGGGTGAAGGGGTCATCTGCAGATGCCCCAGTGCAAATGGATGTGGAGAAAAGCTGGCCAAAGTTTGTAGTGAAGCTGAGTAGCAGAACCAGTGGCGCGTGTTCCAAAAGCCCTTCCATAGCTTCTCAAATAATTGCTTTTATTTAATTACCACATTCTGTCA
Organism: Nyctibius grandis; assembly: GCF_013368605.1. Lineage (NCBI taxonomy): Eukaryota > Metazoa > Chordata > Aves > Nyctibiiformes > Nyctibiidae > Nyctibius > Nyctibius grandis. The sequence continues at coordinate 2,600,596 of NC_090687.1, forward strand.
TAGGACGAGGTGACAAGGAGTGCGTGTGGGTAGCCAAGTCCGAGGAGAGGTTAAAGGAGAAGGATCATATACCCATATACCCATCACATACCCATATGTGATGGATATTTGAAAACATGAGTTAGGTTTTGTTATATGTGGTCACAAAGATGCCCGAGATATTTTCATTTTGACTTCAGTGAAAATGTGGGTGCTTGCTGTGTGTTTTCAGTATTGTTTGATCAGTTGCTTGGAAAAAAAAAAAAAAGAGAACTGCTGATGCCAGTGCGACGTCTGGTTGTCACTTTACCTTTCCAATGTCAGACTGTGGATTTTTAACAGCGACCAACCACAGAAGTTCCACGTGCAGAGCCCGCCAGCTCGTAGCAGGTTTGCACGCACATCTTAATTGATTTACATCTACTTGCCTGCGAGTCCGTGGCGAGTGCTGCAGTCGCACGGCTCTGCGCGAGGGCATAATTAGCCCGTAGGATTGCCCTGGCATAAATAAAATGCTGATTTAGCATGTCAAATCCAAACTACCTGCATTATGCAAGAGGGAAAGAATTTGCCTGATTGTAGTCCTGTCAACACAGAGAGAATTGCACCAGAAGAACAAAATAGACTTCTAAAGTCTTGTTTAAATTGGTGTGTGCTCTTGTCTGGATTCTATTAAAAAAATGTTAGTACCGAGAGCCACAATAGCTCACTCTGTTACCAAGGGCCGGAGCAGGCTCCAGTTGCATCAGACTATTGTTTTTTTATTGGAATCTTTTTCGTGCGTCCTGCACGTTTGCTATTCATCATTTCTACAATATCAATCAAAAAGATAGGTGGCATCATTTGGTCCCGAGTGCGATTTTCCTGGGTGGGATTTCTAATAAACTTCTAACTGCTTTCAATCTGGCCATGCCTTTTTAGTTTAAAATGAATAAATTCCCATTCCTGAGAGCCTGGAGCTCACAAAACTTTCACTTGGAGCCTCTCTCTCTTCAACTTATTAAATTCTGCCTGTATTTAGCAGAGACTGGTACAGCCATCTGTAGTTCCTGACATGCCAGCCAGTATGTGGGCAGAAGAAAATTTAATATATAGGATGTCTTTCTGGAATGCTTGTGGCTTTGTATAATTATCCCATCTAGAGGAGTGGAATTTCTCTTGAAAAATCCTCATCTATCCATAGATCCCTGTTTTATAATGCTGCTGTTTAAACAGATTGTTTGAAGTCCTTGCCTTGGAGACATCCCCCATGCAGTTTTCCGATCTCTTGTTTCCCTCCCACAGTAAAATGTAGTTTTAAGTTGGAAACACTTTTTGTGCTTGTAATAAAAGGAAGTTTTGGAAGTATGTGCTGTATGTCCCCAAAGGATCGTTGCACTCTGAGCGATCTGGAATGTCAGAACTTCCCGCTTGTGCAAATTCACCAGGGAAACGTTGACAGAAGCTTGGATTGAGGAGACTACACGGGAAGCTACTCCCAAAGGCTTCCTCCATCGTCTTGCTGCCTTCCATGCCGTTATCGTGGCCTGGCCACCAGCAGTAATTTCATGTAAGTACAGGGATACACGTAATACAAGTGCATTATGGAGGAACTCCTGGGTCTCGTTATGTGGTCCTGCATTTGTGGAGGGCTAGGCAGAAGTTCAGGTTTTTTATTGCCTTAGCCATCTGGTTTTGAACTTTGGGTACTTTCTTGTCAATTACAGAATCACAGAATCAACCAGGCTGGAAGAGCCCTCTGGGATCATCGAGTCCAACCATTGCCCTGACACCACCATGTCAACTAGACCATGGCACTAAGTGCCATGTCCAGTCTTTTCTTAAACCTCTCCAGAGATGGTGACTCCACCACCTCCCTGGGCAGCCCATTCCAATGTCTAGTGACCCTTGCTGAGAAGAAATGCTTCCTGATGTCCAACCTGAACCTCCCCTGGTGAAGATTGAGGCTGTGTCCTCTTATATTATAAAGAGGAGGAAAAAGAACCCCAAACCCACATTTGCACCCAAAAAGAAGAAGAAACTAGAAAATGCCTCTTGAATGTCTTCAAAAGACTTCAGTGTTGTGACCTTATCATTTTTCTTCAAGAACAGAATCCCTAGCATGCCAAAACAGGCATGTTGTGTATCTAAAATGTATTTACATCTGCTTTACATCACTGCAGCCATGCAAAGCAGGCTGTATGTCTCCATACCACAGCTCACAATTTACAGTGGGTGTAGCAGTGAGCAGGGCAGTGCCGGAGAGTGGCTTTACTAGGGCTGAGATTGCTCAGATGTCATCCCTGCTGCAAAGCATCCCTTCTGCTCCTCTGCAGTTTCTTCAGCGCTGGTGGGAATATTATAATTTCTGAAGAAGTTTGAAGCCCCTGAAGAAGCCGTGCTGCTGCATGCTTGGTTGACTCCTGTTTTGGCAGCAGCATTGTTCAAAAATTTCATTTTCTCTCTTCGTGCGTATTCCTTCCCAGGTGTTAAAATTAACACAGAGGGCAAAGGGATAGTCAATAAATGTGAAAAATGATGCCAATAAGATAATAGCAGATGCTTTTTCGTGCACGTAATTGCATCATGGAATTTGTTTTCACAAAGGTATTACAGAGACCAAGACTGCAGGAGAGTTTACAGGAGGATTGAGCAGTGTGAGTAAAAGCCAGACAGTAGCTACCAGTTAATCCCAAATATCCTAGAGCTGGAATTAGGCCCTCTTTTTGCTTTAAATGTAGGAACATCATATATCTCTTAGGTTGTGTGAGGAACCCTTAGGATAGAGATAGTCTTTTTATCTGCAGCACGTTACTAAATTTGCTGGACGTGAAGCTTCCCTTGTGGAGCACGCTATTTCCCCCGGCAAGCCTGAAAAATCCCAGGCTTACCTTTTGACTCAAACCTACTTTTCTTTCCTATTAAGGTGTCAAGCTGTGAGCTGTATTGAGTACAAAAATGAGTTCAAAACCCAGAGAGTCACTCTGGAGAACGGGCTCGTCTGCCGTTCGCTTTCAGGCCATGGGCACTGGCAAAGCTGGTGGAGCAGAAAGTAAATAAGGGCAGTTGTAAACCCCAGGATAGGGATCAGTCTCGCTCGTCAGCCCGTCTTTCATTTTGCCAGTGGAGTTTAAAAATACAGATGTAAATATATTCCTGAGCCAACAGCGGTATCTAGACCATTGTGTTTGAGCTGCGTGTCCGTGCTGCATTTGCCTAGGCATTTCTCTCCCCCGTGTTTTTTGTTTGGTGGTTTGTTTTTTTTTTAATCTCACACAGGTGAGAAGAAGATAAAAGAGACTGAAGGTGGAGAGACTGGTGGCCTGCAACTTTATTTCTGGAGTTTAGCTATAAATGTAGCTTGTGGGTTTGGGTACAGGGTTCCCCACTTAAAGCTGGCGGATGTTGAATACCAAAATTACACATGTGTTGTCGATCAGCATTTTCCAAGCCCACTGTTGTCTGTTAGCTGATCAAAAGTAAGCATTTCGCTAAACAAAAGAGACATAAGAAAAACAGTGGTTTTCCATAATACAGAAGATGCCTCTGGTTTCTTTGGCTCTTTGCAATTCATCTTTGGAGGTTATAAAGATCGGTTTGGGGGGTTGTTTTTTGGAGTTTCTTTTGTGTTTTCAGTCTGTAAAGTTCTGTTTCTTATTATCATTGTTTCTGCTTTCCAGAGACCAAAGATAACAAGTTGGCTCATAAATTTCTAATTTTAGCCACAGGAAATGTTGCTCCATTCATTCGAAGCGCTTTTCCAGGTAGGCTGGTTTGTTAGAACCCAGGCGGTTTGGGTTACGTGCTGGTGTTTGCGCTGAGCTGGAAGTGGTTTCTACGGGTTAGAAGGTGGGACTTGCTTCCTCGGAAACGCAGCTTTGCAGGTTGGAGAAAATTACTTCTATTGTTTGTAAAATCATCCAGCGTCGTCTTGCGCCGTGTGAGTGATGGAGAAATGCCTGTTGATATAAAAGACAGTGATGTGCTGTTGGTTTCCAACTATATTGCTGAAATATCTGGAGATAAGAAGCTGAAATTCAGGACTACAGCAGGACAATTCTACAGAGTATTTTTAGAGCTTTAAAAAAAACACCAAAACAAAAACCTCGTGGAATTTTTAAAATGTCTTTCTACATAGCCATTTACCGGCCTGGTGGGTTGTGTTGTGACTTTCCTGGCACTGCCACCGCTGTTTTTCAAGAAGGATGGATATCATCATGTGGGGGGGTTTAGATTTTATGTAAAATCTTTGCGTGGCCTTTGGTGCTGCACGGTCCTACGAGTTCTGGGCTTCTTCAGAGATTCAAGCAGAAATTGATTAGTTTTTTAATTATTATTATTTTTTCCTGACATGCTCGACTGCAATTTTCTCTTCAGGCAATCTAATTACAATGCAGTCGCTTCCTTGAAATTAAAAATGGACCTATAGGCCTTTACATGCCTAAATTTCTGAAAGGCAGAAGCCTAAAGTTCACCTTCAAAGTCAGAGCGACTTCATTGAGTTGTGATGTAGAATAACTACTAGAGCATCGCATTTCTGCTCTCACAACGTTCAGTGGGCTGAAAGATGGTTTGCAGGGATATCCAACCCCTTTGATTATCCAGTTTGTATTTGCCAGGTGCTGTTGCCCAGGTAAGGACATTCCTCTGAGCTTTTGCTTCTCTCTTCGTTTCTGCGTACTTGAATCATGAAATTATTAGAAGCTTCAAAGAGAAAAACTCATTGTAGTTATTGAAGTGTTACAATCTTTTGGCAAATTAAGATTGCAAAATAGGAAAAAAAAAATATACATAATGACCCTTATTTGCATTTAAAGTTGCACACTTTCCGTCGTTACGTTCAGTTTGGTTACTGGGTACCTCTGGATTTTAAATTTCATATTCACCTGTTGTCACATTTGCTCTCTAGTGAAATAAATGAAAGTTTCTGTCATTCAGTAGTTCAGTAGATGAGAGCGTTGTGCTCGGGGGGAGGAAGAGCTTTGCATGAACTCTCTGCAAGAGCGAGCCTAATAAAGTGAGAGAACAGTCCCCATAAACACATATTTGGCAACTATTGAATTTTAAGAACGAGGGAGAGTATTAGCTATTGAAAATCATCTTTAGATTCAGCAACAGCTTGGACCCAAAGGACACGACAGCTCCTGCAATGATGGTATGCTCGATATTATTTCTTGCGTGCATGTTAGGCTGGGTTAGTACCTGAAAAATTATTTAAGGTTTGACAAGGGAAAAAAAACCAATATGTAAAAGTTAGGAGAGAGATGCCAAAAAGAAACTGTAATTAGAAGTAGTAAATAAATTTCTGGTCAGTTTTTTACTGTTATTTGCCTGTCACATTACATTCCAGAAGTTGCAGTTAATAATTCATTTTGCAGAACAAGTCAGAGACTAAGGAAAGTGTATAGCAACATATTTTATTATATGAGGAAACCTAAATTTAGGTCTCCGTTTCCTTTCCCTGGAGTGGCAGTGGCTGAATACCAGTATTTTCACTCCCAGATTTTTGGCAAAGTGTGAAGATGACGCCTTTAAAAGGCACGGAGAAAACTTTTTATTATATTTCTAAAAAGAGAAAGCAAGAGCCTGATTGATTGCAGAGAAGCATAACCCAAAAGTGAGTTACTGCCCATCAGCTCAGAAAGAAAGGAGCTAAAGCTGGTCCTGAACCACAAGCTTTTTTTATGAGCTTGCTATACCACTGCTAGTTACTTATATCAGAGTTAAATTAAACAAGATATTAAATTATTGAAAGATAATAGCTAACTCTTCCTCACAGCAGGCTGTGACAGGTGATTAAAATGACTTTCTAGCTGGCAAGTAATTCTTGCTCTCACGTGGGAGTGACAGTCACTGGTTTTCACACGACGAAACCGTTTTCATGCAAATTCTAATTTTGTGAGGCAGAAGTAGAGGATCGTGAAAATAGAGCTCGGTTAGTTTTGTAAATTTATATTTATTTATTTGGAAAGAAATGTGATTAAATGGTTAAAGTGTGTAGACACTAAGGGAAGTGATGGAAAGAGAAATAATGAAGGAGAATTGTTAATATAAAGCTATTTGGTAAAAGGGGCATAATTAATATAATTTGGATTTTATTACATCAATCCAAGGAGTGATGTAGGCTTACAGAGCAGAGGGGAAGCAGTTACTCTGAAAAGGAAGGTCACCTGTTAGTTAAATGCTGTTTCCCCGTACTGCGACTAAAAAGGTGAAGCGGTTCATGGAGGGAGGAGCAGGGATATATAATAACAGTGGGATTTTATTTTTATTAAATGAATCAGTAAGACCGTGACTGAAATATTGTCATCATTTTATGGTGTCTCTTAGAATCAGTGCTGGAAAGCGTTTCAAAAGCATTTGAAGTTCGTTAGATAGAGACGTGAGAAGTGTGACACGTTCACTTTGCCAGAAAGTAATTTTCCTGTCCGCTATCAATAGGTGGCTAAAAACTTTCAATTCCACAGAGGTGGAGCATCAGAAATTGAAACTTGGCTCTTACCTTACCAAGGAATTGCTTACCGGTGTTTGTGTAAATCTTGAGATCTCCTGGAGGAGAAGGCAGCCCATCTTTAAGAGATGCGTGGAGGGATGCGCTCTGCTTGTGTGCAGATCAGATTAGACCAGCATAACAGCTGCTGTCCTGAGGATAAATGAGCTGAGAGAAGGGAAATAAATGACTTAATTAAGGACTTGAAGGACCAGAACATCTTTTTTCTCCCTTTCCCCATTCCTTCCCAGCAAATGACTTCCCACTAATTACCTGAGATGGTTTTTCTCTGCAAACACACATAGTTGAGGATGGCAGAGTCGCTCCAGCTGGACCCATCTCGGTATAACCTGGGTTTTCTCACGCTACCAAAACCACGTTGAAGACTGGGATGTTTATACACAGCCTTGTTTATACTTTTGTTTATTTTTGTGCATACAGAAAGTAATTTGTGCGTGAGTGCACACATATGAAGTTTGTTGTTGTTGCTGTTAGGAGTATTTTTTAGTGTTTGGGATGATTTTCTGTTTGTACGAGTTCAGAGAAATGCCACTGATAAAAAGAAAAGCTGACTGAAGAGAGGAGCCAAGTACAAAAATTCCCTAGTGCTTCTAAAGTTCAATGATGGTAGGACTAATAAGCCCACCGCAGTTCTATGGAGATCTCACCTGTTAACTGTTGTGTCAAAAATACACTTTACAGACGCTGCCCTGTCAATATTCAAAGTGGTCAAACTCAAGAAATGAGTGTTTTGGCTCAGCGTGCAGGAGCTGGTAATCTTTATAACGCTTATAGATTTTCAGAACTTGAAGACAAGTGAAGGAAAAGGCTTGTGTTTCTCAAAGATAAAAGATGTAGCTAATTTTTTGTCCCCAGGGCAGAAAATACTACGTATGTTAAACTGCTGTGTTGGGGGGTGGGTTGTTGTAGGCAGTTCCCCCCTCTGCTTCCAAGAACCATCCCTGGAAAAAGCAGAAATATGGTGCAGGGTAAAGCCTGCCACAGGACAGATTTGCTGCCAGGCAGTTTGAGGTCGTCTTATTTTTCAGCATTTATTTTGAATCAATTTGGGGGAAGGAAGCGAGCGTAAGGCTGAGAAGGGCAGGAGGGGAAGAAGGGGTGAGCGTTGCCTTTATAAATGGCACTTTCTTCATCGCCGTGTCTTGGGTTGCGTCGTTGTGCAGCAACACGCACCGAAAGTCACCCCGTGTTTGCTGGTTTTCCCATAAAACAGCAGCTCCTCCGTTGTCGGCTTATTCGTTTCATATTGCTGCGTTACCTAATTGATTTAAACGTGCTGCGTGGGGATGTGAGTGTTTCTCACTCCATACACTGTTTGTATGGAAAATGACAGTGTTGATCGTACTAATTCACTGGAGATGGAGAAGGAGGAAGAACACTGTTCTCGTATAATGCGTTTTAGTTACAGCGATACAGTTCTACTGAATTAATGATCCCTTTTTTATACCGAAATATTTCAGACTGAACATAGGAGTTGCTTTGTGAAGCGTCACAGAGTTGCAAGGAATACTAAAGCAAATTGAATTTTCCTATTTTAAGGAGGATTTAATGACAAACAAAGTATGAGGTAGGCGATGTTAGTAAAGTTCTGTAAAGGTGAAAGGTTTTTACACCTCCTGATTTTCCAAAACTTCCCCAAAATAACCTTTTTCCCTTATTTGCTCTCCTCAGACCCTGACCTTGCGGCAGCGGCTGTGGGCTGGTGGATTTGCCACGGATGGGCAGGACGAGGGGTGGAGCGGGGTCGAGGAGCCGCAGCCCGCTGTGGTTTCAGGTTGGGGCGAGGGTGGGTTCTGCTTTCCCAAACACGTTTTCAATTACTGCCGTGCTGTAGCCTTCTCCCTTTTTCCTCGGTGCGGAGCTCAAACTGGAGATAATTTTGCTGTGTGCAACAGATTGACAAAATAATTATACTGAGCAGCACAGTAAGACAGAAAAAATGCCTTTTTGAAAATATAAAAAGCAAAGAAAATATGTTTGTTTAGGAAAAAAACAGAGGAATAATAGGAGTGGTAAAATAATCCTGTTCCTTTAAGATAGCTTTTAAAAATAGGAGGAGTAAGCTTAATGCTCCAGCTTTTACCCCAGTAAACATGTAATTGTAAGCTGATTGTGGAGAATTCCTTAAATGACAGCCCCCATCGATACAGGTTTTAAAGAGACAGCCCTACATCTGGAAGCAGCAGCTCAGGGTTTTATTAAGTGGCATTGCCAAATAAAATCCAGGCGCTACTATAAACGATATAAAAATAAAGACTGGCTGTAGCGTAACATCTCAAATACCAAGCGAGCGCTCGGGGTTTGGAGCACGAGGTGAGAGCACTGTAGGTTTCCCAGCGGCTTTTGAGGCCAAGGGTGAAATGGTCGATACGGATGTGGGTTTCTGCGTTGGTTGTAGAAGTGTTCAGGAGCTTAACTTACTAGTGGAATAAACAGATAATCTGCAAAATTGCTATTAGTGTGCCTAACTTATTTCTTATTTGATTGGAAAGGTTACAAAGTACTGTGTTACATGTTAGATGAAAAAAAAGTTTACAGAATATGATTTTTCTGTCTGTAAAGAAGGCTGTGAGTGAATGACCTTATCGTAAGGACCAGAAACCTGCCCTCTTCCAAGGGCTGTGACTCGACGTATTTATTTCCAGCTTTCATGCCACGGACGGAGGCAATTGAGTGCGGTCGATGGCTGTGACAGTCATGTGTCTGACTGCAACTGGGTGATGAGTATCCGTAAAAGGGAGGGGGGTGAAGCCCAGCTGACCCAGATACAAACCCAGCAGCCATCCCGTGGGGCTCGGGCGGCGAGAGCTTGGCTGCAGCATCGCACGGGACAGCAGTCTCCGGTACCGCAGAATAACGAGCGCTTTCCAGGTCTGCGAGCTGGTGACCTCCACACGTTTTGGAGCACGTCAGTGCCCTTCCTTGCTGAGTGGGAGATTTCCCATACAGTGGCAATAAAATTAACTCGTTTGGATTCAGAAAGCAGCATCATTAGTAGCTCCTTCTTAGTCTTTGTGCCTAGAAATAACCCAGAACATCATAACACAAAGGTTCAAGGGAATAAAATAAGTGATATTCTGAACAAAACTCAGATCTTTTCTTTTTTGCACAGGTTTTTGATACAGCCCAGCTTGATACAACATGGTATTTACCATGGCCTTTAATATTGGATCTGCTTTCCAATTATGCTTCAATTCATACAACAGTTGCAGAGAGAGCGTGTGGGTGTGCGTGTGAAAGAGATTTGATTTTGATGTGAAGCCTGCACTAACTATGAAAACCCATCAGAATTTCTAGCACTTAAATGCCATTTCCTTTCTCTGTGCTACCGGCATTAAGCAACCTTCACGACATCTCTCTGACAAATGGAGAGTGCAAGCGGAGGAATACATGCCGAGTTTCCAGCAGTAGAATATTAACACAGATATCGCTGAAAACCAGGCTGCAAATCCTTTCCAGAAGCAAAGAGTTAATGTGGGAGCTCAAATGACAACTTGGAAGCAAATACATAAGGTCTTAGCTCTGTTTTTCAGAAGCACATGAGTGAAAATGGAATAAAGAAAGTACGTGTCAGTCCTGGCTGTTGCTGTGTGTTGAGTAGTCTCTTGTGGCCGGGACAGCAGATGTTGGACAATCCTAATTGCTGCCACTTTACACAGAGCATCTTTATGTTCCTGCTGGCTGTTCCCAGCCACTGTCTTTTTGTGTGCTGTGTTCCCAAACCTTAGCAGTGCTTTGATGGTTCCTGTATTTCATATCTGAGAAGTCCCAAGGAGTGTTATTTTTGTCCTTCTGTGGTTCTGACCGTTCATTTTGTTTTTTCTCTAGGTTTGAAGACCTATCTGATCTCAGGTCAGAAGGTGAAGGAGCCCCACTGCAGCTGTGCACAAGCGTTGCTTCCTGGCCTGGAGCCCGGAGATGGAGCCAGGGTACAGGGAGCGTCGTCAGCCGAGAACGCCGGTGACTTGACAAAGACTCTCAAACACGTGGAAAAACCTAAGGTGAGTTCTTGTTTCCAACACAAGCAGCGTAGATCTCAAACTGTGCAAACCAGGGAGAGGTGTGTGGGTGGGGAAACCTCACAGGTTTGTTTATCACAGGTTTGTTTATGCACTGCTTTATGTTTGTATATATATGCATGTATACGTATATATATATAGTGACAAGACGTAGTTCGAGGGACAAAAATATTTACCAAGTAAAATGCCTCCCGAATTGACAAGAAATCCCTGAAGTAAGGTGAACACTTTTTAAAGGTGGTTTCAGATAAATATTTGGGTTTTTATATTTCAGGACTGAAAGGTCAATGCTGCTTTTTTGATGATCTGGATTTTATGGAGGAATAAAGAATATGCTTTATGCAGCTACTGTAATTCTCTGATTTTCTGCCTTTGCTGCAGCCTGCTTTTGCCATTCCTCTATCGTGCATATCATGTACCTGTGAACCTTTTCGTATGAGTATATAACAGAAATCCCTGCAAAAAGACAACGGGATTGTTTGTGTGGTGGAAGAAAATGCTCTGGTAGGCTATGAGACTGTGCTTTATCAGCTTGCTCCAGAAACCTATATCTAGAACTGAGGGCAATGATTTGTAGGGATTCAGCTTAGAGAAATGATGACATTTTGTTATGTTCACACCTCTCACAAGATCTCTTGACAAGGAAATCTGTGAAACAATGTGTATTGCTTCGAAGCTTTGCTGTTACTCTCCATCTTCCAGCTCAGAACAGATTTCCCAAACAACAGATGTCTATTCTCTGTTTTCATTTGTGCTGAGAGTTTCCTCGTCCTGGGCTGCCTGAGCTGGGCACAAATGTCAGAACCATGGGTGGTCATCTGCAAGTCGCTGTCCTCAGACTTCAGTGTGTTTAGTCCGGAGAGGATCTCTTCAACACATGTTTGGGATTGAGCTGACAGGGTTGATGGGGGGGGTGACTTTCATGCTACTCCATGCTACCTTTACCCTGCCTCTGTGCCTGGTTTCATGTTTTGGAGTAAAAACACTGAATCGTAAGCAAGATCAGCTGGAAGCCTGGCCCAAAGATATGGTCCAAAGTTAAGCAAGCTCCTTGGAGAGCAAGCCAGGACTGTTTAACTATGAAGGTAGCTGTAGTCATCTTTATCCCTCCCCAAAACATGCACCGTGTGTGGTTTGACTGAATCCAAGCTGCTGGTGATACTTTTCTATTCCTTCTCCCATGTAAGAAAGAATATATTTGGCATCCCTCAGGTACCAGCTTTCCAGCTCGCTCTTGTCTTTCAATGAAGATACTAGCAAATAAGGTAGGAAAATACATCTCGGAGCAGTCAGTGGGTGTCTGTACAAATCAGTCTGTCTGTGCTGCCCAGCACGTGGCCGTGCAGAGGTGCAGATGTGGCAGTAAGGGCTAGAAACTCCTTCATTTCGAGTAGTGAAGGAAGAAGAATGTAGCAGGTGGAGCGGTACTGCTGAGCTGCCTGTCCATGGGGCAGGGGGGAGAGAGGAGGGATTAAACAAGGCAGTAAAAGTAAGGGTGCTGTTGTGAGAGAAAGCAAGGGTGCCTTGTTAGTGTCAGACAGCAAAGTGGTGACTGGAAGATCGTGAAACTCCAGCGAGCTACAGGTCTGACCTGCCTGCAGCCAGGATTTGGTAAAATTTGGTGTGTGTTAACTTGGGGTACATGCTGTTAAAATAATCCAAGTCCAAATTGAAATCTGTTGTTAAGGCTCGGCTGCGGTGTGTGTTTCCTAAAACACAGGGTGACTTACTCTGCGGAGGGGTAGATACAGATGCACCGCTGTTCCTCAACAGCTGGTGTGCAGTGCGAGGCATGCTGCGGGCCCACGACGCTTTGTTCACTGCCTAGTCCCTGATTTTCTACTCTGGGACCATCTTGGCTGGGTGTTAATTGTTTAAATGCTGAATGATGGTCTGCGTGGTGCAAAAGTGCCAACGTGGCTGTCTGAATAAGTGAAGGAGAAGCTAAAAGTAGCTGCTTGAGAAGAGCATCTAGGACAAGTGCCAGCTCAGTTTCAGCCCTCTCGGATACCCTGTCTGCTGTTGTGCCACAGCTACTGCATCGAGTCTGTGCTTACAGGTACCTGGTTTTATTCATCACCATGAGCACTGCAGCTCTGGCCAGGGATTTCCTAAGCAGCCTCACAGCTCTTCGAAAACACGGTGCCTGTCTTGCCCAAAATATGCCCAAAATGACCCCAACCTCAGCTTTCCCTGCGGTCTGATAAGCATCTGTCTGATGCGTGCCACAAACCGTGCCAGGATGCCTGTGGCATAGTGATGGAGCAGTCGTGTGGATGCTGAGCACTTGCTTAAAAATGTGTGCTGCGACTGCAGTTGCCGCGTCGGCGTGCAGAGCGGACTCGCTTCTCGCAGCGTGGCTGGGGACGGGTATTCCAGACTCCACAGCACGCTTTCGGGCGTAGATGTGCACCAGCCTTCTCTCTGCTGGGTAATCCCTTATTGGAATGGTTGCAGACCAAGCAGGCTGGGTCAAGCTTTCAAGGAATGTTTAATTTGCCAGCCGTGCTACAGTAGGTCTTACAGTGTTAAAACAATAAATATATATGTATTTTTCAAAATCCCCACAAAGAATAACTGTAATTTAATCACAGATCATGCACAATTTTTGAAAAGGTGTGGGTTTCTTTCTTAACAGGTTTGGTGGTGGGTTTTTGTTGTTTTTTTTCTAAAGCCTGCAGCTTGCTGGTGGGGTCTGGAGATCATAATTTGCAAAAGAATCATGTCTTACGTGCCAACTGTTTTAAATACAAAGCTGTAAACAGTGTGAGCGTAGGAGGAGATGACTCCAGCTCTGCAAAAGAGACTTAAGTAGGAGGGGCAAAATTACAGGCAAGTTGAAATATTTTCATTTTAAAGGGAATAAGTGGCCACATTGGATGCAAAGGATGACTTTCACATTTTGGGCTTGAACAGATGTTCTAGCGGACATGGTCTGTTAAGGAAAGTCAGGAAGGAGAATGCAACAGTAATTGATCCATGAAAGGAATTGTATTTCCTCCTCTCCTCCAGTGTATCTGCAGTTCATTTAATTGCAAGCCTTGTTGCAGGATGGACATCAATAAAATGTGTGTACATAATTAAAATGGTGAAGATAGAGGCTAAAAACTATAAGTAAATCTATAATAGCAGCTCATTTCTTTGAATGAAAATGCTATAACCTGCTTAAGTGGTTTTGGTATCAGTTTATTTTCCCTGTCATATATTATAACATCCCTTACTTGACTGGGAATCTTAAGCTGCTGTAAAAATGTTTTAATCATCTCTTGGTATGAAAACAGAAAGTACTTTTGCTTGTCCTGGTGTTTGCTGGAAGTGCATTAATGTATTATTCATCGCGATGAGGTCGCACACACGCTGAGCTTGTGTGGACGTCTACAATAGAGAGTGAAGTTAATGATGTTGGCTGGAGCACGTGGGTAAGGCAGAGGGGCTTCCGCCGCTTCTCCAAAGGTCGGGCTGCTCTTCTGAGATCTTTGTCTTCTAGTTCAGCCCCAGGAGCTAAGCGTGTGAGGTGGTCTTGCTGATTCATTAGCAAGATCAAACAGAGTATTTTCTTTGTTTTTTGCTAGAGGTATTTGGGTTTTATTACCATTAACTGATGGTTAAATATACTAACTAGTGCTCTAGGAGCATGGAAGACTCGTTAGCCCATTGTCATATTCGTTTCTAAAGCCATCTAATAGTGCCTTCCACAAAGCGGCCAAGGCATTCATGATATTTAGTCCTAGATTATTTTTAAACAAAACCATCTGAGAAACAACTTCCTAGTTTCTTCAAATGTGCTGGTATTTGTCAGGCTGTACTGGTTCAGAACTGGACGTAGCTTGCTTACCTGATACCAGATTAGGAAACTCACAGTAATTTCAGTGCCCCAACCCGGACCATGCCCCTGAGGAACAGCAGATACGATGGTCGGCTGGCTGCTACGAAGGCTCAGAGTCTTCATGAAAGCCTTTGAGAGGCATTGTTGAGTGATCAGGTGGATCAGCAGGCACAGGAGGAGTGGGCTGGGAGAAACACCACACCATAACAACCTGAACATTGAAGGTGCCGCATTATTCCATTTCAGGTGCGACACCAGAGATGGAAAAGGGGCTTTGGGTGAAAAGTCAGTTCTGAAAAGACTTACACACTGGTCTCTGAAATTGGGAGTGAATGTGAAGGCAGAAGTTTTTGTGGTTTTAGATCAGGAGAATGATAGAGTACAGAGGCTTGAACGAGTGCCCCTGAGTCCAGAATAAACAGATAAAATAGACATGGGGTGTTGAGTTTGGGACAAAAGGCTCAGGTTGCTGGTTGGAAAATCGATCAAGATGTTTAGTGGTTCACCTGCCACCATTTAATATATAGTGAGCCAAATTTAGTGTGCTGTTCCCTGTGACTGATGTCTCTGTACCCATTAGTAGACTTCTGGCACGCCTGGTAGCAGTAAACCATCTCCAGAGCAGAGGAATTGCCAACAGGGATCAGACACAGGGTCCCTCTGATGCAGGATCCTGCCTGTACGTTGCCAGGACTGGAGAAAAGTATGAAGAACTTGGAAGATACAGATACAGGGTTAATGTCCCTTAAGAAGATCACGTTTTAACTCTAAGGGTTAGGTGGTTTTAAAAGCTGAAGTGCCACATTTTAGGTTGCTTCCAAAATGCATAACCTGCAACAAGTCCTGATGATTTTGCTTTCCTTGTTTCCTGTGACATTTGCTGGGTGTTTGGCTTCAACAATGTACCATAGCCTGAGCTCCACTCTGCTGTCTTAGAGCACTACATGAAAAAGTATTTCCCTTTATTATTTTCAGATTTGTTGCTTTCCATTTCCCTGTACTGTTCATAATGCATCACGGTGTTTTGTGCTGGTTTTGAATTTTGCTGCATTTTGTGCTGTCTTCCCTCATAATGCCATTCAGATCCTTCTGCAGGCAGTTTTTAAAGAAGAAAATTGCCTTCCTCTCACTAAAGAGTATTTTGTTCTTCTTGGGGAGGTCCTTTGCTAGGATGCAGTGATTACAGTGTATCTGTGATCTTACACTAGCAAAGCTTTCCTGGATTAGATTTAGCTTCAGTAAACAGAAAATCTGCAATTTATTTTGGAAATGGTGCATTCTGTTCCAGTCAAATCTTGCTCCCTGCTCCCCATTCTGTAGCTTTGTTTATCTTTTAACCGTGCCGCAAGTACACAAGTGGACCAAATTATAAATTGCATAATACTACGAGGACACCAGAACGTTCCTGGCTAAAATTTTTTTGTCTCATTGCAGCCTTGCCCTTCATGTAGTACCACCCTTGCTCCCCACTGTGATGTCAGCATAGACGAAGGAGCTATCCAAAATGGTTGTCAGGATGAGCATAAAAACAGTACGAAGGTAATCTGAGTATTTATCACTTCCCTTCTTTTCCCTTATTTCTCTCCTTCACTTAGCTTTCTAACATTTTGGCATTCCTATTCCTTTATTCAAGCTCTTAAGCAGCAGAACTCATTTCGATTTTGAGTGGTTGTGTTCTAAAATTTAGTTGAGCCACCTCCCAAATTTTCAAAATTATTAGTAATTTTATGGGTGCAGTCCAAAATTTGGACTCTTTATGCTGAGGCTACCCAAAGAAAGAGGCACAAACAGCACTACCACGCTCTGCATCCCTTACACCAAATGGCTGTGTGTCACCTGGCCACCAGTTACACCTATGCCTTGCCAATGTCTTCTGCGTCGTAGCTCTAAGACAGTCATTCCTGTTCACGTGCACAGCTGAAATTCACAGCCTCTAAGTCAGTTCACATCCTTTTTCTGACCGACAGACAGCGCCTTACACACTCAGCGTGCTGCTGCCCAGATTGCTTTCCTTGCCTGTTGCTTACATAGTCCCACTGAAGCCACCTGCTTCCTCTGCAATACCAGGCGGTGCCTATTTGTCGTCTTGTTCGTGGCCTTTGTAGCTTCTCTGCTCTGCCTGTCGCCTCTCGCTCCTTCCTGAATATTAAGCTCCTGCCTAAATGCAGGCTGGATACCCAGTGCTCATCACCTGATCATTATATTTTCAAATAAGTTTAATGCATTCCCTCGCTGGGGAGAATCACTTTATAAACATGCTCAGAGATAGCTGTCTTGTTCTTCACATCAGTCTTTGCAGCTCTTCTCACGTATAGAGCTAATGGAAAAACTTGCCAGCACTTATTCTGCTGACGAGCTACTGCGTTAATCTGTCTTTGTCTCTCTGCTCTCTGCCTGTATTTGACCTGTTGTCTCTTATGCTGAAATTGTAAGCTCGGAAGCAGGGACTGCCTCACTGGGCTGAAATGGTATGGAACACAGCAGACCATGTTCTGTGCCAGGAAACACAGTTCCTTCTCCTAGGAAACAGCCTAGGGAAAAAATAAAATCAGCTCTGAGCTGAGATGGATAAAATAAAATCAGCTCTGAGCTCTGAGCATCAGCTCTGAGCTCTGAGCTTCAGCTCTGAGGGAGATGGAGCAGAGTGGCCAGCAGGTACTGGTCTCAGAACAGCAGGAGATCTTTCAGACAGAAAACACTGTGGGAGATGTGCCCAGGCTGCCAAGATGGTTTGCGTGAGATGCTTCTTCCCCAGGCTGCCTCTGCCCACGTGCCAGGGGTCTCCAGGAACCGACTGCAAACAGAGATTTTCCTTAGGTACCCGCTGCCTCGTGTCATGTGTTGTCTTCGTCAGAATTACCCTTAAAGTTTCTTCCTGCCACAGCTGTATTAGCTTCATGTGTGCTAATCAGCAAGTCATCTAACCTTGCTTAGAAGTCATCTGTACAGTCCTGAATAAAACGTCTGTAATTTCCCTGGAAGAAACATGCTAGTGGAGACCAAATCACATGTCCTTTGATTTGGTTTTGTTGTTGCTAAGTCAAAAATGGGACTGGTTAAGTGGCTCTCCCGTAAGTCTGGGACGCCTGTTTAACTGAAAGCTTAAAGAACAGCTACATGCACGAAGTTGCCGTGGCATTTAATTTCCAGCTCTTCATTGCAGTCTGTTTTCTTGGGAAGAAGAGCCATAAGCTCCCTCTGCCCACGTCTGTTCCCTTCCCTTGCCACGTCGCTGCGCCTGGCCCTGCAGCACCCATGTCCCCTGTCTATAGGGAATGTTAATGATGTTAACCACGTCCTTGGACCTTCGTGGGTCCCAAGAGCCTCTGGAGCCTCCCTGTCTCTTGAGAGGAGACTGTCCCAGGGTGCATCAAATCTCTTGAGTGCTCAAAAAAACCCGTACAGCCTGTTGCCATCAGAAACCACAGTAACACTGGAGCTAGCAACATTTAATAAATAGGGATTTTCTCCTCACACACAAGCGGTTTCACACTCTAATCCCCTCCTGTTAAGATTAACAGAGTGGAGACAGCACAGGAAAACCTTGAGCTGACTGAAGGGAAGAATTTTCTTAGGGATTTGAGCCTTTGCCAAGGAGCTAAAGAGAAAAGGCCAAGAGACGTCCATGCTGACCTCTGAAAGAGCAGAAATTTTCACTGCATTTTTCAGATGAACTTGAAGAACAGACAGGGAAGGCAAACAGTGCCCAGGAGTCCATATCTTTTATTTGAGCTGCTCATAGCAAAAATTGTGTTCTCTCAGTTACAGCTTTTGAAGTAACGACATCTGTTGCAGGGGTGAGGAAGAGGAGGAAGATTCTTTATCAGGAAAAAAAAAGGTGATAACTACGACCACCTTTTTTTTTTTTTATTTTTTTTTTTAGGCCTCAAGTTGTTCTGGAAAGTGCTCTGAGCAAATATAATCTTTAGCATAAATTAAAAAAAAAAAACCAAAACCAAAAACAAAACAAACCAGACAACAAAGACCCTTCACTTCTAGCAACTTGCTGGACAGTTCTCTTTGGTTTGCCTTTGTTAGTATTCCTCATCTCAAAACCAGTGAGGTTACCCAGGCACTGCAGTGCCTCTGGTGCTCCATAGCCGGGTTCCCTCTGGGCAGGCTGGAATAACCTGTTACGGTTGCAGGAGGACGTGCTGGGAAGCTGCTGAATGTTTTCCCTTAGAAAAGAAACTGGTGACCTTTTAATGTGAGAAGTTCTTGTGCCTCTGGCTTACCCAGGGGAGTGCCCTTCTGTCATACACAAGCCCCTCTCCGCTCCGAGGTGTTTTGATCTGCTTTTGCTGAGATTTGTGTTGCTGAAATCACCTTTCTCTCCTGTTGATTACATTCTTCAGCAAAACATTGGCAGCGCACCAAGGTAACTACTAAATTCCTATTGTACTTCGTCAGCTCCTGTCACTGGGCTGTGAACACCTGCGAGCTGCCAAAACAACTGCTGTGAGTGGTAGAAGGGGCTAGACTGGGAATCCTTCCATCACGTGGCTCCAGGGGCTCACGCCTCCACCGGGGCAGCCCACAGGGTGGGGATCCTGCGTCTCTCCCGGGCAGGAGGAAGGGGAAGCACAGCCCACCTTCCTCCTGCTTTTCCTGTAGCTCCAGGGAACCATTCCAACACACCTTGTTATGGCTTTAGCTCTCGAGGTCTTGGCAGCGATAGGGAGCCAAGCCTCTGTGTGCTTTCTGACTCTTCCCTGCACGAGGTGACGTTCTCCTGCTGCCCCATCAGTCTTGTACCTTCACTGCTTGTGTCTGCACCTTTCCTTATCTCTCCCTGTATTCACGTGCCTCATTTGCTTTACGGGATGGATACACAAGGAGGTTGAATTAATTTTGCAAGTGCAACCACAAAGCAAATATTTCTTAACTTTAATTCAGTTGATTTTACAATCTAAGTAACATATTTCAGTGCATGGTGGGGGTGGTGATGATACTTCTGGTATTTATTTATGGTCACTGCGGTGGCATCCAAGAATAGTCTTCTGGAGGAGCTTGTCATTGCTGTGCTGACTGCTGTGCAGGCAGAAAGGCAGAAACTTCTGTCATGAGTGGGTTTAAGGATGAGGATAAATGATACGTGACAACTGATATGACATGGAGAGGGGAGATGAACATTCAAATATGCAAAGTTTGATATATGTTTGCATTTGAAAATGATCCTGACTAGCTGCAGTTGATTTGCATTCTCACTGTATTTAGTTGTCTAATTTTTTTTTTAAATTACTTCAGTGCGTATTGATCTAGGTCAAAAAAAATGTAAAAGAAGGAACTTCACATTCCATGAAAGTAGAATAGGTTTTGGTTAAGTGTAATCTGTGTTCTCAAATGAATGAAATCAGAGTTGACAATACTGTGTACCTAAGCTGTGTTGCAAGGTGGTGTCACAATTTAAAAATGCAGTATTAATACAAAGGCAAAAGAAAACAAGAAAGAAGAAATATATCGTAGTGAAGAAAACGTAGTTTACTTTGTAGGATAAATTTTTTGTAGGATGATGAGACGTACAAAAGGGCTGTTCCCACAGGTAGGAGAAAGGAGGGAGCTCTCTCTGGGAAAGCAGCAGGGCTGTAGTGGTCAGTGGAAGGATCACCAAGGGTTGGCAGAGTAAGATCTCTCATGACCTGTGGAAAAATAGCACAGTTTAAGTAGGTATTTAAAAAGCTTTTGAGAAGAAACTTGACCTTAAGATGAGCAAATGAAATTTGGGCTTGTGGTTGGTGGTCTTTGTGTGTTCAAAAATGTACTTTGTTTTCTGCTCCCTGGAAATCTGGTACATAAAAAGCAAAAAGATGACACCTAAATAGGCATGCTCCTACCGAAGATGTGAGTGATTTCAAGGCAGGTGGGATTAGGTCTTTGATGTGATCAGGTAAAAGCTCAGTGTGTTGAGGGAAGAACTTCTTTCAGCTTTTGCTCCATGAAATCTCTTCCTTCTGCTTTCTCAAGCACTAATGTTCCCCATGTACATTTTGCTTTCTGTCATTCAGGCTCCAGCAGGACACAGTCCAAAGACCCAAAATGGACTATTGAGTCCTCCACAGGAAGAAAAGCTCAGCAATAGTCAAACCTCGCTTTATGAAATGTTGCAAGAGAAAGGAAGATGGGGCGGAGTGAGTCTGGATCAATCAGCTCTCCTTCCTTTGAGGTTCAAAAACATCAGAGAAAAGACAGATGCTCACTTTGTGGATGTGATTAAAGAAGACAGGTAAGGAAAATTGTGCAATGTAAAATTGTATAAAGGAGCGAAGGCAGTAACAGGGGGCTCCTATCTTTAATCTTTACTTGTGTGCTTTTTGTCTATTAATGTCAATAATTATTGTTAACGTGTAATATGTCCTATGTTTTCTGACCTTAGTCTATGTTCTGTTTAACCTACGGTAGGAACTTGATGTCAGAAACATTCTGCTCAGGAATATACAAAGCCAGGTTTTTCATCCTTTCCGTGGTGAAGAGTTATTCTTCAGCTGAGTCTTCGAAAAGGAAAAATACTCTTTAAATGACTTGTTGTGAGGTTGAACTCTTATCTTTACATTCGAAAGTCCTCTTAATGCACATAGTATGGACCTGCCTCTGCAGTTAAAAGTGCAACATAAAATCTGAACCACAAAACTCAGGTTTTTGTATAGCAAAAGAACATCTGATATCTTTGTGTGACAAACTAATGCCTAGAAATCATACTGGGCTTGGAAGCAGAATTAATAGGAGTGAATTCTCATGGGCCACCTACCTACGTACAGCATTTTGTAAAGTTAGCACCTCTCTGTTTCAAATAGAAAAACCTTATTTTGGGCAGAGGAAAATACATTCTCTAAAGCTCGGTAGTGTGTGATTTTTGTAAACACATAACCATATCTCCCTTACTATGGCAGTGACTTGACTGGAGCAACTAAAGAGATAACTTGACTTTGTTGTTATTTATGGCTATTCTTATTTTTGCTTCACTGCTTCCACTCAGGCTAGGGGTATGTTATCTAAATATCCTTGAAACTGTATGCTCGTGTAGACTCCAGGCTGCTTGGGACAGGGACACTGTCGTCTTAACTGAAAACAGCAAAAGCAGGGAGAAGGGAGAGGGAGGGACACCAGTCCCTCTCCAGTCTCTTTAGATTTTTTCAGATTACTTTTCTCCTGTGGCCAACTTCAGTTAAAATTTAGGTTCCTTTTTTTTCCCCCTCTATGTGTGGTCTATCATTAGTGGCTGAGAATAGGTGTTTAGCTGATATTGTCAAATATTAGAAGACAGAAGGACTGGGAAAATCCAAATGTGGGCAGAAATCGGCAAGAACAAATGGGATTTTTGTTCAGAATGTAACTAGCATGCTGCAAACTTTAAGTTAACAGCAGTAGCTTAATTTGTGCCGTTGGTTTGCTAAAGATACCTGGCTCAAGCTCTTGTGTTCCTGGAGCTTTCCTCCTCCACTTACAAAATGGATAATTCTTTCTGATTCAGAAGAAGGAAAAAGAAGGACCATGGTTTGCCATCAGTCAAAACCCAGCTATTTTTTTGGTCTCAGTTACATCTCATCATACCATATTAAGTGGGCCATTTCTTGTTGCCAGGGAAACTTCTCTGCCGAGTTCAGTTCATGTAAACATAACTTTCCAAAAATAATCTTCTGATTAATTAGGTCTGTGCAAAATGGTTTAAGCCTACCGTTTTACATTAATCCTTTGGTAACATTTCTCAGTGTTAAGTTATATGTAATAAGTCATTTTAAAAACATTCTTCATCACCTACTGTAAAACATAATATATTGTCTCAACAAATCTAGTGTCTGTGAGGATGTTTGAATGGGAAATTTGAGTTTTTCTCGGGGAAGGGGATGAAGTCCACAAACTTCCCCTCGGTCATCTTACGTGAAACCCCGTTTGCAATAATAATGATGGAGTTTTGCTCCTCTGGTTTTATGTTATGCAAACCCAGCAGCAGCGAAGTGTGAGCTTCCCCGAGCACTGGGCAGAGATTTCCACTGTGTGCACGATGCTGCTGTTCTGATCTGTGATAGAAATTCGTATTAACAGAAAGTACCTAACCCAGATATGGTGATAAGGTGCATAAATTAATCACACGGGCTTCCTGTACAGCTGGGAGGAGTGAAACACATCCTAGGGAGTGTGCAGGAGCCTGTACCCTGCGTTAGGAAGCTCCCCAAGGCTAGCTAGGAGGAAATTCCAGACACCAGTGGTATCCTTCATTTCCCAGCCTCTTCCTAGAGTTGGGGTGTGTGGCTGAGAGTTTCATGAGCGGCCGTTGCCAAGATTTCACCTTGGAGCTGGTACCTCAGCACGGTTCCAGTTGTCTTTTGAAATAACAATAATAATAAAGCCGGTGTCAGTGCGGCACGTTTGTGTTATTGCATTAGCCAAGAATCCTTTTTATATAGGAGTTATCAGTTTGCATCTTCTTGCAACTTGATTATATGTATTTGGCAAACAGTGTATAGTCTGAGCTTGGAGTCTGGCTTTACTACAACCACTATAAAAATACCATGCTTTGTTCATTGTAATCTGCGTGTTACTGTGTATTTTAAAAGAAAACTATAGTGTAAGAGCACAAAATGTTTAAACTTAAATTCATTGGGGATACCTTCAAAGGATTCTTGCTTTTTAGATTTTTGTTTCCAAGAAAAATTACATATTCCTTAGGCTATAAACCTTTTGAAGTACAAGAAACAAGTACTCATGTGCTAATTGGGACAGTACTTACAAATGATCTCTTTAGACTTACAGAGCAGAGTCCCAGGGAAATACGAAGCTCCCCCAGAAGCTGGGTTCTGTGCAGCCCTTCATCCCCTCCTTGGGTCAGTTTCCTGTTTAAATACCTTTAAAATTTATTACATATTATAAGATGCTCTTAGAAACATTGAAGAGAGGTGAGGGATGGAAGACAAGGAAGAATGAAAGAGAAGGGGGACTCAGGTGAATGTGTCCTGTTGTTCCTTCAGAATATCCTGGTGTTTTTAATATATTGTTCAGGATGTTTAAAGGTTATAAAGTATCTGCCATGTTCACGGTTGAAGTCTTTTGTCTTCTTGAGCTTCAGTCTAGGAATGTGCGTGTGGTTGGTCTTGGCATCTCAAGAAAAAATGCTTCCCACATGCCATCTTGTGCTGGGGAGCTTGTACTTCCAAAAAAACCTCTTTGTCGAGTGTTCGTAAAAAATAAAGAGAAAAAAACCAAAACCAAATCCCCTGAAAAAAAGAATTCAGGCACAGACTAGCTCTGTAGGGTCTTTGAGCTTCTTCATCTGCTTAGGATTTGATCTCATGTGCATCTCTGGTTTTGCTTAGAAAATAGCCCGCTCTAGTTACTGCTCCGGTGCTACAATTTTCAAGGTAGGAATAACACTGGGAAAGAAGCTGCCCCATTTCAGATTCAACAGCAATTTTAAAAACAGTTAGTTCACTGTATTTCCACCAGCAACAGGTAGAATTGTTTGCTTGAAAACAAAAGGAGGTTCATCACAAGAGCATGTGTTCTGAAGCCTGGGGTGAGGAGTGCACAGACGAGAGGGTGACGGGCTGTCCCAGCAGTAAATGGCATAAGCAGGCGGGACCTCACTCTGTGACCAGCAGGCACAAAGCACTCGGTGCTCTGTAGGTCGGGTCCTTTCGGCTCTTTGACACCTTCTAGAGATAGAAAAGGTTTGCAGATCAAGTGCTGTAGATGTCGTTAGAAAACTTGTTTCATAAACCTCTTACAACTAATGTAAAACTCAAATAATGTTGTATTTTTGCTCCAGCGGGTGGGGAATAGAAAGAAGTTTTTAACAATTGAGGCCTCTTTTATGTTTGGATTTGTTTGGGTTTTTTTCCTGCACCTGACGCTGGCAGAAAAGGTGAAGGAATGCATAAACACCCTTGGGTAAATGCTGCCTCCTGGTTTGTTAGTCCTAGTGAGGTGATTTCATTATTTGTCAGTGCCTTTGTTGGGGATTCTGGTAATTTCAAATCTTGTGTTTCAGAAGTAGATGCAAGCTCTCCATCTCTTCAGGTTCCATTTCTCTGCAGCCCGAATTGTTAAGGGAATGTTCCCAGCTGAGTTACTGCGTTATTTTATCACCTTTGAAATAACAAGTGCCGTCTCCTAAAACGGACAGGGTTTTTCTCTGACAGTTTGTCACTTTGTCATCCTTGGCTTGCTTTGTACGATAGAATTCCACCTAAGACACAAATATCCCACAGCCACGCGTCTCCTAAGGTTGTGCCTCTGTAGCAGCAATTAACCTTTACTATTTCTGGCTTATAGTACAATTATCTGTAGTCACCTGCAGTTATAGCTGCTAAGTTTCTGGAAGGACTTGTTAGTCTCTTCCTGAAAATATAAAAGTTTGCGCTCTCGTTTTTTTGTAAAGTGTTTCCTTTGACTGAGCGAGTGAAGAAAAGCTACAGGAACTTCGAAGCCAAGCGCCAGCATCCCTGGAAGCAGAATCCCCAGAACAGGGGGCTCTAACAGAGTTCCAGCTGAATAAACTGATGGTGGTGTCTTCTTTTCTCTTTAGCCTCATGAAAGACTACTTCTTTAAACCGCCTATTAACAAGCTGAGCCTGAACTTCTTGGATCAGGATTTGGAGATGACCTACAGGAAGAGCTATCAGGAAGAGGTGTGTTTCTCCTGGCGTTGGTTTCCTTCTGGAATCTGTCTAAGCAACTGTCTGTCGTTGTTTTTAACACATTTCATTGCGGCTGATGACAAGTGTCATGAAATGTCAAATGTGATTTACTACTCGGTATTGCTGCCTCTGAGAAGTCTCCTGTCAGCTTACCTGTTTTGTGCCATGCCCAGAGCCTAGTCCAATGTTTAGGCTGGAAATACATTTTCACAATCCACCAAGATACACTAATTACTTCTCACCTGCCTCTTCTCCATTCTCACATTAATATTTTAAGGCTTTAGACAGGCCAGAGAACCATGCTAAGACAAAAGTAAAGGACTTGCCTTCTCATCAAATATCCTGACTTTGAGAATGGTAACTTTGAATTTGATTCTTGTTCATGTCTCAGCCTCACAGTTATCGCTGTGGAACCCAAACCTGCTCTGAACTCAAATGTCCTAAGTGTGCTGCACTCAGAAACACAGTTCAAAACTCGGTGTAATGGTAAGGAACAGTGAGTAAATTGTAAAGAACTTGGTGCCTTCTTCAGGATTCTGCACTGAGTATAGAAAGTCCTTAATCCCCATGGGGACTATAGCATTGAAGGCTCTCCATGTTAGTAGATATTCCTGCCTGGTTGATATGAACTAGCGAGATGTTTAAGTTTACATATAGTAACATTAGGTGTTGGTACTAACTGAGGCTGCATTTCCACAAGTGACTGGAAAGTTGCTGCCGAAAGAGGGCAATTGCTCTCCCCTCCTTGTTCCTACTCCTCCCTGCTCCTTCTAATGGCTCTGGTGCTTGCCAGGCTTCCCTGCTGCGAGCCAGTTCATCTTACTAGCCTAGCATAAAATATTCATGTTTTGTTTTACTGTTTGGGGCTTTTTCTTTTTCCATCTGGGTCTGTTTTCTGCTGTATTGAAGCAGCAGCTCACAGAGAGGTTGGCAAGTGCCAGAGCCAGTGCAAGATAAGTGTCCGGCAGCAGGAAGGGGAATGGGCCCTTCCCTTCCAGCAGCGTTGAGCTATTAGTTTGGGTCATCCATCTGCCAGAATTGCATCGTGATAAATGTCGGTGTTGATTTCTTTTCTTCCCTGTGTGTCCTACATGTGAGGGCAGGTAGGATTTCTGCTTCTGCTGCTTGTTGCTGGCTGTTCATGCGCTGCTTTCTGCACAGTGTTGTCCCATTGTCCTTAGCAACAGCCCCTGTTCTCTTGTTTTCCAGTGTTTACAAATGAGACCCAACTTACATTTTTAACAAGGGGAAGCGTAGCTGTGTTGCAGTTCAGTTTGTTCACTGTGTTCCGGAACTCCATGTTCATCCCACAGCGCTGTATTCCCGTGGTATCTCTGAATAAAGCTCATGTGGCAACAACAGGGAGAAACTTCTCGTGGGATACACCCTGCAAAATTTGCCCAAACTATACAGAAAATACTAAATCAAGTTCTTTCCAATGGAAAGATTGGAAAGAGAAGTGGAGGAGTGATAGTCAGACATGTACAGATTGACCTATTAGTGTGGGTGTGTAGGAAATTCATAGAAGGAGCAGGAATGTGTTCTGTGAATTTTGTTAGTGGCAAGCGATTAATTTGAAAATTACTACATAAACCTTCCTGGAGACGGGAAGGTTTCACTCTCTAATAGTAACTCTGCAGCATTGGGGCAAAACCTGTTAAAGTTTTAATATTAGTGTAGTACTGGTCCAAAAGAACAGCAACAAAAATCTTCTCTTGGGAGAGTTAAGTGATTTGTCAGCCCTGCTGGTTCTTTAATTGCCTTGCAGTAAACTGTTGCTGAAAGTAACTCCCAGCACTGCTGAATTCACCTCTAATTACACAGTGCCAGCTGCACGCTCCGTTTGTGATCCTTCTCTGCAAGCGGCTCGGCTTCCCCAGAGCTTGCTTAGCCTGTTCTTGTTCAGAAATTAAGGCACTACTTAATGCTGTTAGGGCATCCTTAACGCTGTCGCTTCAGGATACAGTGCTGCTTCCCTTAATTCAATTTATGTGACTTTCTGTGTGGACTAACAGGATTCTGCCACAGCTCAGATTAGAAGGTAATTTTGGCACTGAAGGCCGCTTAGCGAATATATTAATTTGCAGAGAGGTACAAATGAGGAACAAGTTCGTTTCCCAGTATTGCTGAGTGCAGATAGTGTTCTAAGGAGCAGAAGAAATTTCCAAATTAAACCAGAGTACAAGACTGTAGTATTCAAACTGGGCTGCTTCATGGTGATATGGATAACGTCCTTTTTGTTTTTCTTTGGGACTTGCTTTCTGCAGTCCCTTGGGCAGATATGAGCACTCCTAAAACCGGGCTCATCTGAGGAAGCCAGGATGTGGAGCTCGGGATCTTGTTTTCAGCTGGACTGGCCAAAGCAGCACACAGCACAGCTGTGCAAGCCCTGGGGCCAGGCCAGGACGGGATGGGAATGTGTGGTAAGGGGTGACGGAGGAACAGAACTTGGTGTCCTGGGCTCTGATCAATTCACATTACATGGTGTCCTGATTGTTGCTTTTAATCTGGTCTGCGAGGGAGATGTGAACTCTGCCACAGGCAAGGGACTGTTGCTGTAGAGTGGTGTTTGGAGGGTTATCTTAAAGAACCATTGGAGCTAAAAGGTTTATTGTAAAATCTATTATTATTTTAAATGAAAATCCTTGAAGAAAACTTCTTATAGCTTTATCTGCTGGTAATTATGGGTTTGATGTTTCTTTGCATAGAATAGGCAATTTTCATATGGTTTATTTCTGTATCAATCTGTAAAAATCACCCCGGACCCAGGCGCTGTGTTGCCAGTGCTTTTTTTCAACACAGATCTATTCGTGGGAACTATGGTAGCCGCTGAACTACCTCCTCTGTTCCTTGTTTCATAACAGTACTTATGTTGGATTAATGAAGTGGGGAGAAGTCAGTATTCCTTTGTTTTGCTTTGTGAGCTGCTGTTTATGGTACAGTTGAATTCAGCAAAATAGCATTTATTTGTTTTCATCCCTTCCCTCGACCTCTGTATTGCACACAGGTTATGAAGAATGCTCCAGTGAAGACATTTGCCAGCGCTACCTTCAGCTCGCTCCTGGACGTGTTCCTCTCCACCATAGTCTTCCTCATACTGTCTATCACGTGTTTCCTGAAACATGGCATGGTCGCGTCCCCGCCACCACCTGCAGCCGTCGTGGTGTTCGTCATCGCCATCCTGCTGGAGGTGCTGTCCCTTGTCATCTCAATTAGGTAAATAAAGCGTAAGAAAGGCTTGAAATGGCAGTGAGAACTAAAATGGTGACTGGCTTGGGGGAACATCTTGTCTAACATTATCCCAGGAACTCACTTGGACGGTCTGTAATATTTGGAGAACAGTGTTAGTGAAGCCGAGAAGGCTTGCAACAGATCTTGTGCAAAGAGAGGTCTAGCTACAGAGATTGGAGGAGAGAAAGGTGACTCTGACAGAGGCCACTCAGGGAAACTGAATCGACACACCGTGCCTGCCCCTGCTTATTGTTCCTTGGGATGCCACACACAACTGGGTATCTTCTCCCCTCACGGGGCCATCACGGGGAGGGAATTCAAACAGAAAACTTCTATCTGTCCTTCAAGAAACTCCCCCCCCCGCCTTTAAATTCCTAGATAAAGTGTGCCATTCTGGTGTTAAAACTGAAATGATTTATCAGAAATGCAAAGAGCAGTCCTTTATAAAAAAAAAAAAAAAAAATCCACACAAAAAGAAATTGCAAAAGTCACATTGCATCTGTCCAGAATTAGGTTTCTTAACGATCTCTATTTCAAGTCTCATGGGTTTAATATTCAAATAGTTTGTGTTTTCTCTGTTTGATGCGTAACTGGAGTTCAGCATTTCCCCCGAGCCCGGGGCTGTGTGACAGTCAGCTGGTGCTTGCAGAGTGGCTTCGCTGGCTGGGCTCGGCGGTGCCAGCCCCCACACTGCCTCTGCTGAGCCAGCAGCGAAGAACCCCCAGTCCCTGAATTCTTAAATGAGTCCCTGCAGCCCCTGCACCTCTGCCTCTCCTCTGCCCTTGGGGGTGAGGCTTGGCTGCAGATGCAAATACATGATATTTAGCAGCGACTTCTCACGCCTGACTTGTACCCAGTCCCCCAGAGGATGTGTGTGCTGGACTTCTAGGGTGCTTGTGGGCCTTACCCCAGCGTTGTTAACTAGTCAGCGAGTGGTTCCTACGTAACGTGGGGTTTCCCTGAGGCACGCTGGAGTTCCTAAGACATTAAAGTGCAGCAGAAGGCTGGAATTGTACATGCATTCAGTGAAGTTCATGCTCTCCAGGGTGTGTTGTCTGATTTACACAGATACCCCATGTAACCTGTTATTAACCCAGATGATAGACCCAATAATAAGTTGTTTGTTTGCCTATACTTGTGCGAGCAAGCTTATTCTGCCCTCCTCATCCCATTTTCACTGCACTTCCTTCTGACACAAGAGCACGTTACAAGGGTGGTGTGTGGAAACGTGTGTCCTTGCTTGTAGTTCTGCCAATCTGCCAGGTGTATGTAAGGTAAAACGCTTTGGTAATTACAAGTTAGAAGCAGTTCTGCTGTTGTTTCAAAAGAAACAAGAGATTGCAGTTTGCACTCTTATTGTAACTTTTCAGGGTCAAGGTAAAAAATGCTAAATTAGTACTTCAGTCACTGAAGCAAGCTTGTAACTAACTCAGTGTGCATGTAAATATATGCAAACATATTTACATGAAAGCTCTCATTTAGGAGTAGAGAGGTGTCGTTTGTGAACAGTGGAAATGCTTTTAAGGGTAGTATTTCTGAGCAGAAGTATTTGATTGTTGCAATTTGAATAGTATTGTAGTTCTGGAGGTTTTAGAAAATCTAGAAATTCAGAAAGTGTTAAGACCTGTACTGGGAGATGCTTGAAGTGGTAGGACTGTCATTCCAGTGCATCCTAAACTGGATTAACTGTTGCTCTGTCCTCTCTCTCGCACCAGAGATGCATCTTCCCCTTTGCAGAACAGTTTCCATACTCTGTCTTGGGTGAGGGGAAGTTTTTTTTTTTGGTCACTTTAATGTGCCCGGGCAGCTCTTTCATCGCACCAGGCAGGAGAGTAGGAAGGCAGCAGTGAGCAGGTAGTCTGGGTTTGGTGGCCATGGCATCGTATCCTTGAATTTGTTCAGCTCTGAACAGCTCAACCACTTGCAGAAGAGCTGGTTTCTGCTATCCAGGTTTGGAGAAGATTTGTGTTCATTCACTTTGCAGGTACCTTATCAAAATACTCCATTTTAGTATTTTTCAATTCATTATTGTTCCCACTTGTTTTTCCAGTGCTACATTTCAGTTGCCTTTTCTTATTTTGTACATTTATAAAATATTATTTGCTGTAATCTTCGAAATTTTTATGTGTAGGTACGTAAGGTTTTATTTCAGTCCTGTTCTGTAGTTGGTGGTGTATGGTTTTCTGAAGGAGGAGGTGAATTGCTGTTTTCAATATGCTGTCTGTATAGTCAAGAATTTGCAGAGTGGTTTTGTCTTTGAGCCGTGTGTGGCTGTGCAGAGGTTGAGCTTCATGGCAGCACTCTGTTGTTAAGAGCCATGCTCTCCGGTAGTGAGCCTGGGCCATTACCGAGGTGAGGTTAAGTGGCTTTATAATGTTTTCTTAACACTATTTGGTTTTGCCACTGACATTTCTAATATTTTCATGAGACAACGTTGGCTTAAAGCCTGCATTTTACTTTCTAAGCTGGCTTAGGTGCCTCATTTAAAGTCAGATTTAACAAGCAAGTGTTTCAGGATGACTCCTCTTAGAAGTATATATATTTTTTAGTATTAATCATTCTTTTGTGCTTAATTCTGATTTGAAAAACAGATTGAGAAACATCTCGCATTGTGGAGAACACCTGTAGCCAGCCATCAGAACTCACACAGTCCCACCTGGGGTAGTAATACGGTGTTTATTGAAAATCTGTTACTGCCAGCACGCAGGACTGGCTTTATCCTACCGGGCACTCACGGGAGGTTTGGGCGTGCAGGGAATGCTGCAGTTCCTGCACAGCTCCCACGGGTGCAGATGATCGGTGGTCGCTAGCACTTGCTGCATTCATTGGAGTCAAGATGACCATTAATCTCAAGACCCCACAAATCGTCCTGGTTAGTTTGGGAAACAGGAGTTGCTGGATGGGGTAAGCGGTTGCTGCCCTTCCCTGCCCTCTGTCAAACTGGCAGTCGAGGAGTAGGGACGTAGGGATCAAGTCACCAGCATCACTTGCTATTGGAGCCCTGGTCGTGCAAGTGAGATGTGTTGCTCCTTTCTTTTGGTGGGAGGGGACGTGTCTGCAAATTACTCTGTATTTACTTCACAGTTACAAGCAATTGATTCTCAGGAACTTGCTACCGTGGGCTCGCATTTGTGATCTTTCCCCTGTTAATCAGGTATGATTTGTATTTGCCTTACCTCTGATCACTGCATCTAAGGTGACACTTCAGTAAATCTTTTAAAGTACAAAACAGGATCATCTCAGATCTGAGTAGATCTTAACCCAGGGTACCTTCTTGAAAATAGCCTCATACTATACACCAAAGAAGAGCAGTCTTTGTAGATGAAAATCTCAGATTCTGGTAGCTTTCAGTTTTAAGTGTAATGACGATGGTGTATTAGGGGGGACTTTTGTAGGAAAAGGTACCTGTTAGGGCTTGGAGGTTTTTTTTTTTAATTTTGAATTTATAATATGTAATTACTTTATAGAAAATACATAAAATAAGCTTTTGGGCCACTCCAGTCGCCACAACCTGAGACACACGCTTCTGTACAGTTCCCTTGAGCAGAAAGAAGAAAATTGTCTTTATCCTCTTCGAAGTGAGGACTGCTCACTCTGACCACTCGTTATGCACAGAAACGGTGCAGAGCTTCCTGTGCAGAAATGTCATCCCAAATGACAATCACAGAATGCCACCGAGATATCTTCAGGGAGGAGGCTGGACTACAATGCTGGGCACAATCCCAGAATTTCAGGAAAAAGGATTATTTTAGGACCAGAAAATTCTTGCCTAAGTTTCTCATTGTATTTTCATTATCATGATGTGAAACACCCTGCCTTTAAATCAGTTTTAATTGAATCCAGGACTTGGCCTAGGAGGTACTCGCTACGGCTCTTGTGGCTAAGACCTTTGGCCCAGCTGCAGGAGTGGGAGAGGAGAGTGCTATTGCTGCCTGCACAGTGAGAAATGAGTAAAACTTTTAAGTTCTAGAAGAGCAGAAGTCCTCATGGAGCAAGGCATACAAGGGAGAAGGGTGTTTTGATTCCTCTGAAGTGTCTGGTAATAAATCACTGGAGGATCTGTAGATGAGGATCCCACTGTTATCACAAGTGCCACTCTGGAATTACTTGTATAAAGCTGCACACAAAAGGCTGCACACTGCGTTTGCAAGCGTGTGGAAGATGTCATCTCCTGTTCTGGAAACGTAGTGCAAAGAACATCCTTCTGCCCACTTGAAATGTGACTACTTTGACTTCCATGAGTTGAGTTGAAGTGTAAGAGGTCCTCAAGTTTTGCTGTTTTACAAAAACACCTTGGGAAAGGTCATTGAACATACAACAGTGTGTGTGAGACTTCACTTGGGATTCTTAGGAGTGCTTCTGCAGGAATTTGGGCAAAAGATATCTGCCCACTCTTTTAGCTGTAAATACAGGATTTTTGGTAACTAGATACTTTTGACATCTAGTTCTTATTCTCAAGTAAAACTTATTATAAATAAGTTTGTTTTTAAAAAAGTGTTGCTTTTGATAGCATCCTTCAGTGAAGACTTGTGAGTGAAGAGGTGAGGCCAGAGTAGTGGGTGTTTCAACCCTGTTCAAAAGAGAGGTGGGAGCACTTGATGAGTTGCTTTGTGAATTCAGAAGTACCTTTCTAGGGGGCAAAAAAATATTTTCTGGATGAAGAAAGCAAGCAAGTACAATCAAAACAGTAGAATGGGAAACTGCTGTTGTCTGACTAAGCAAAACTGCCCTTTGCCTGGTACTTCCCCTTCCCAGGCCCTGCTGAAGTAACACCCACGCTCTGTCCACGGCTGAGACCCTGTGGCCAACCCGTTGGATCTTCTTAAGATCCAACTTAACAAGTTCCTCATGACCAGGAACAGAAATTGTTTCCTGCAACTAGAGCTTAATGAACCAGTTCCATTAACAACGTGACTGCTACAGAGTATTGGTGCAAGGGAAAACAATGTATTCTGTTTGCCTTTATTTATTTCTAACATCTGGGACTTTGGTATTTAATATCCCACCAAATTGCTGCTATGCCAAAAGCTTTTGATTTAAACTATGGGAATTGATTTTTAAACTGCCAGTAAATACAGAAATGATGGTAACATTCTCCATTACCCATTAATCATTTATGTCAAAGTTACTAATTTGAACTCCAGCTTGGGTAAACATCTTGGATGCTTTAGCATTTAAGCCCTGTTGAGCTACCCACTGACACTGCATTATTTACTGATACTGCCCTGTAGCCATTAAATCTGTCTGCAGCTCTCACTGCTGTCTGGATTTAATGCGATGGGAGGGTTGTGCTGTATTCACAGGCTTTCGCTGTTCCGTGAAGGATGAGATTTTCAATCGTTTTAATTCCAGAGTGCAGAGCAGTGCGATAAATACCGGATCCAAAAAAAAAAAAAAAAATCAATGCAAGAAGGTAAACATCACCACGAGAAATGTGGCGTTGTCCTGGAATTTGCACTAGCTTTTTTGAAACACGCAGCTGCCTAAATAAAGACGTGTCCTCATCGCAGGATTAACCGATCGGGTTCGCTGATGGATTTGTTGCTATAGTTCCCACAAGAATTTGCCCTGGCATGGAGGCATGGCAAAAAAAAAAAGAAGAAAATATCAAAAAAAGCTTTCTGCACCCTGTAGTCCCTGTTGTGTGGGTTGGGGTGAGAGACATGAGCTGCGCTAGGTATCTGCCACGCTTGGCGTGCCCCAGAGCGGGTTCCTGTGCCAGCCTGCATGGGAGCGACACGGAGGAGCACACAGAGTGTGGGCAGAGCTGTCGCCGCTCTGCCTGTGCGGAGACCGGCTTCTCCTGGCTCCCCCCCGGCTGCCCGCAGAGCCTAGGGATGGAGGTTAGGCTGGGATGGAGGTTAGGCTGGGATGGAGGTTGGCGTGGGGATGGAGTTTCACCTAGGGATGGAGGTCGGCACGGGGATGGAGGTCAGCCCCAGGAGCGCTCTGCCTTGCAGCCCAATTCCGTTTCCTTTCTCACAGTTCAGCCTTGTCAATGTTAATCCTAATTCAGAGGCTTTGGGAGAATTGAACTTTATTTTTAGAGGCATGAACTTGGGTGGCATTTTCAGCAGTGCTCCATCCTGGGCTCCCTTGGCTGCCAGCGTAGTTCTGTCGCTGATGTTAGAGGCAACTGAGCTAGGGCAGTGTATAAAGCTTCAGAAAGCCCAATTCTTCCTCTGTAGTGCTTTTTTAACATTTTATTTTGCTTTGTATACAGTTTTTAATTTCTGTGCTTTGTTGGAAATTCTTCATTGTGATGGAATAGAGCTGTGATTTGTAATGTAAATGGAAGTTCATTAAACCAGGAACTAACAAATGTGTGAGCACCCTCTCGTGGGATCCTGGTGTATTACAGCATCTTCCATCCTGTTACCCCTAATTTATCCTTTTCTTTACATTTAAATATAATTTCCAGATTTTAATATATTTTATATTATTATATATTTAATATATTAGAGAAGAGCTCTTGAAGCTTCAAAACAAATGCTTGAGGTCACAAATTTCACAGCAGTCTAGATCAGAGAATTCAGGTATCATTCATAAACAGTACATATTTAAAAGCGTGGAATAAGCGACAAATTCACGTAAAGAACTTTAAATTTATCCTGGTTTGTGTCAGGTCTTTATCCAGTGTAATACCGTGTATTTTAGACAACAGTGTTAAAAAATCAGTGGATAGTTTTTCTCTTTTAAAAGATATAGGTAATATGGAATCATTTGTGTAACTTTGGGAGATTATGAGTTTTGTATTTAGTGTATGTTGTATTTATACTTGTTTTTTAGTTGTGGGCATCTCTGTCAAAAAAAAATAGTGATTATTTGCTGTGTGAGCTCTGCTGTAGTCCCCTGTTACACTAGCAGAATTCTGATAATTACATACATCCCCAACCAAACGCTTTGAATGAAGCTAACTGTACTATATTACTTTTTTATGCTTTCATAAAAATAATTAGAAACTTGAACAGCAGTTGCCATTTTTCTAGAGTGACTAATGGTTTTGAGCTTCTTAAGAAGCGAGTTATCCCGAGGATTTGTTTCCGTAGGTAAATAACAGTTTTCTGTGCAGCGTCCTCGAGCGTTGAGCATCCTTTTACCCTTCCTTATTCATTGTACCAATTAGAAGTGCTCTCACTTAGCAAGTATCGCCGTTGAGCTGCTCTCCAGAGCTCTTCCAGTTGGCTCCTTCAGCACTTCCCAGGTTTGGGCTGTCGTTTTATCAGCAGCTCGAGGCGAGAACCGTTCCTTGCCGCGCGCGGAGCCAGCTGGGTGGGTGCGCTGGGCCCCGGCGGGCGAGCGGAGGAGCGTGTTGGCTGCCAGCTGGCTCCACCGTGCTCTCGCTTCTTCTGCTCGTCCCAACGGCTTCCTGGGCTCTGCTGCCTGCCGAGGGTGCCAGCTCGCAGCCCACGCTCTCCTTCCCCATCCCTCAGGAGAGGGAACGGAGCCTGATCGAAGACGGGAGCTTCTGTCGGGGTGGTGGGAACTGGGAGAACTGGTTTCAGTTGCAGTATGATGTTGGGACGGCGCGGATTTGCACAGCCTCTGGGTGATCTGTTAGCAGGGTCTGCCGCCCCGCTTGTCAAACATTTCTGATGTTATTTTAAGTCTTTTTTTTTTTTTTTTTTTAACTTGTCAAAGCCTTCCCTCTCCCCACTGGCTTTAAGGCTAAATATTTATGAATGGAGAGGAGTCTTTCCTACACGTACCTTCCCAGTAAGTGACATTTGGCTTTCGGTTTGCTTTCTCAAAGCCCACCGTCCCGCTTGCTCTCCCTCCCTTTGCCGGAGCAAACAACCCGTCCTCTTTCAGCAACGGTGGAGTATTTCCTGAAATTCCCCACAGGTGCTATGAGATGTGATGTGCTGTGATCGCTCATATGGTCCAAGCGAAGGATTTGAAGTTGTATTATTACAGGTAAATCAGACGTACGAAGCGATGCGCTGAAATTAACGCCTCGATGTGTGATCTCCTTGGTTCCAGGATGGCGTTCTTCCTGGAGGAGGTGATGACTTGCACCAAGCGTCTCCTGGAGGTGATATCTGGCTGGCTGCCTCGACATTTCTTCGGTGCAATCCTGGTGTCTCTCCCAGCTCTTGCAGTTTTTTCGCACTTCACCTCTGATTTTGAAACAAATATACATGTAAGTTGTCGAACTCTGTTTCATAATCTGCCGTTTTGGATCTAACAAGGCTTGTTGCTTGCCTGCCGTCTTCCTTCGCCTCCCTCGTGCTTTACATCTGTTTGATACAGATCCCTTAGAGGGATAAGGCTTTTGTGTATGATGAAGTGCCTAGTTTGTTATGTAAATACAGTCACTTGCTTATTTAAAAACTCTCATACAAAAGAGGAGAAAGATACCTATAAATGTATCAAAAACACAATCTTTTTTTTCTTAGATCAAACGCTTCTGCAGGGGTTTATTCTAGATAACGCAAGTCTCAAGCTTTTCATTGCATTCATTCTGGTTTTGATTTAGAGTTTGTAGTCAGAGATGCTGTGTGTACTTAAAAACTTTGCGTGTACATTAGTGAATCTCAACAGCGAGGACACTGTTAGCAGTGGATGTTTTTTCTCTGCAGGGTTAGATGGAGAAACTCAAAGGAGAGAGCTGTCAGTACCTAGAAATGATTGCCCTGCAGGGGCTGCGGGAGTGGTTAAAGGCATGCAATAGCTGTCCTCTGAAAAGGAACGGGAAGAAATTGGCATATTTAGCCCAGCCACAGAGAGGTCCACAGGGGATTTGGTGTCTCCTTTAATAAAAACATTCAGAAAGGGGGAACAAGGGGTTAGATAGTGAGGAGGGGGAAGAATAGTTTAATTTAAAGGCTAACTGTAGCATAAAATCAATGCTTAAGAACAAGTGAATAAAATGGACTGGAACCAGGGATAAAAGTTTGTTTCTCTGCAAATTTCTCTTAGGTAGCACAGTGTACGATCCTTCCTCCCCAGGATGGTCAGGGAATTGTGTTTCACAAATCACTCGCTATTTCAGGGCCCCGGGCATAGGGAACGACCAGATCCTCCTCATTCTTCCTGTCCCAGTTTATTACTGGGTGTTGGGAAGTGTTTGTTCCATGGGTATGTGTGGAACAGATATTTTTTGGTCCTTCCCAATTTAAACATATATTCCGTGGTTATCACAGTCACAGAAGAGTGTATTTGATATTCTTTCACATCCCACGTTTAAAATCATTCTGCAGCTTTTACCTTTTGTGAACTTTAGTTAATTATTTTTTAAGCTGTAATTTTTTTTTTCAGTGTAATGATGGTCTTTCTCCCTCATGACTCCCAGTAAACTCATTGTAGGAATGTTTTCCTCACAATGAAGGGAGCTCAAATCCAGTAATACAGTGGCGTTCATCACCAAATAGAGAATGAACTTTGCTTTCTTTCCTCTTGCAGGTCCTCCAGAGTCGTGGGGTTGTTGGCTCACTCTCCAAGAGATGTCCCAACCTGTCTTGTGCTCAGTGTTTCAACAGTCATGGAGCTCTAGGAAACGGAGTCAGTCTATAGAGGGTCAGGTAAGTGTCGTATTTTACTGTGACATGGTTTTGCGAAGTTTTTTTTTTATTCATAGCATTTTATACCCTCCCTGGATATAAAATAATTAAAATCAAAATTAACAAAAAACAGCAATGAAAAAAAAAAACTTTCCAAAGCCATGCATCCATAGTAAAACGCAGCACTTAGTGACCCTCTATAGGCTGGCTTCGTGCTGGGGCATCACTTGGAGTGAGAACCAGTGCTCTGCCACTTTAGGAGACCTGAAATGGGGGAAAAAAAGTAAGTTTAAGTTATGTTTTTTTTATGGACACTTCTGAAATTCCTTTTATCCGTTTTTGAGTCATTAAAAAAAAAAATACTGTGCTTGTGGTTTAAAAATGGTAAATTATGTAAGGTTTTTTCCTGTACACTGTGTCTACTTCGGAATCACATGCTTATTTGTTATGCTACAGTATTGCTAATCTGCAGTCTGTGCACTTCAGCTCTAAAGGAAATTTAAAATGAGAGAGAAAGGGAGAGAATGATCATTTGATAGTGTAAAATGCAGTGTATAGCTAGAACAGAACAGCATAATGCAGTTGTGGAGTCTCTGTTTTAGCTTGGATGGTCATGAATATTCTTGATAAAACCAAAATTTGCACATCAGCTTAAGAGTTTTGACCACTGTAAGATTGTATCTCAGGGAAATGAAGACATTGTGGGCAATATATATCCATCCTGCCCTTCCTTTTCTGTATCCAGTAAGGATGTGGAAAGGGAAAGACTTTTGAGATAGGGCATTTGGAACAGAAAATCTAAAATTATCCTTTCAAATCAGCACAAGCAGTGGTGTCACCGAGCATCAGTTGACAATGACTGATACCTGCCTTTTGTTATCAAAACAGATTTTTTCTGATTTGAATTCACCTGTTGCTGGCCAGTATGATAGTGTCCTCTAAGAGTGTTGTTAAAGGTAGGCGGTTGGGTGAAGTTTTGGGGGGTGAATGCATTCCACATTTTCAATACGGTGGAGTTTTGACGTTCAGTTTAAAACAGACAGGATTTAACTCCAGCAGTTGAGAGGAGGTTACCATGAATGGTTACCTTTTTTTTTCCTTTTTTTTTCTTTTTTTTTTTTTCTTTTAATGAGAAGAGGAACTGAGCTTTTTGCAAAGGTAAGCTGAAGCTATTGAAAGCTACGGAAATAATGATTCTGTAATGAAGTAATACAAAACTCCATTTAGGGAAAATTGTGACAAACTACCTGTGCTAAAAGTTTTTTTGCTCTTTGAAGGCAAGACCTCCATCTTCAAGTGCTGTCTCCAGATACAGACACCATGAGGGATTACTTACTGTCCATATAATACAGACAAAATTAGATCCTTCTCTTTCATATCACCCCTTCTCTAATTTACGCTGGCGTTTGTGTGCAGGAGGGCTCCAGTGGGCACGAAGCAGCTAACTCGCGCTCTCTCTCTCTGTTGCAGTACACCATGTTCATGTGTTGCGCGATTCTCATCACCATCGTGCAGTACTGTAACTTCTGCCAGCTTAGCTCCTGGATGAGATCTCTCTTGGCAACCGTAGTAGGAGCAGTGCTTCTCATTCTGCTCTACGTCTCCTTGTGTCCAGACAGGTGAGCATCGCACCTTAGCACTCACAGAACATGTTTTAGATGAACAAATTTGGTTTTCTCCACCAGTGAAATGAAAGTCTAATGTGTGGGATTTTAGTATCTGCCATGACTTTCCCCAGCATCTCTCACTTAATAATTTTATTTGGGAATTCTGCTTTTTTTATTTGAAGGATTTTGGGACGGTGTCTGAGGGGCCCTTTCCTGTAACCTGTTTTGAAATGACACTCTGTCCTCAACTGATGTGTTTCTAGGGCACATGTATACTTACCAGACCCACAGAATTGCCTTTCACTGTTTGTTTGAAAATCTGTTTTATTAAGAAATTTCTGAGGCGTCTGGTGATGCCAGAGAGACCAGTTGTTCCTCCACACCACTCTGGACTTATTTTTGCCCTTAGGAACCATGTATCTTTCTTCCACCTCCCTCCTCAAGGAGTTTTCCACTGTGGAAGGCAGGTGCTCAGATTTAATAGGATTCTAATACCTTGTTTCCTTTCTCACTTTCCTGCATTTTCAGAGGACGCTGCAAGGCAGTAACCAGAGGGATCAAGTTAATGCAGCTTCTGTGCAATAACCTTAAGGCTTTTCAGTTTTCCCTCTGATAAGCCATTTTCACCACAGGAGAAGCCACGTGTGGTATTCTTCTATTTTCTTGCTGGGATAGCCAAGGGAGTCCTTCCAGCCATCCACTCCTGTTGTCAAAATTTTATAATCAACTTGCACTTCTCAGCAGCTTAGGAAAAACCATGGCCTTTGGCAGTCGTACAATAGTGTGGACTTTGCAAGGACTTCTTACGCTAGGTTATTGTAGTTCCTACCAAAAGCCCTTCCTCCTACCCTTCTTCTTTTACCCTGCTGAGCTGTATGGTGAAAAACATGAAAAAAAACCTGAAACAAACAAAAAAGAGTTTGCAGATACGTGTTTTGTGTGAGTATTTAGCTTTTAATTCCCTCTTCAAATATCTTCAGTGGTCTCTTTTAATCTTGATCTAATTTATATTAAAAAGGAGAATCAAAGTCACCCCTTCACACCTGGTCACATCTGCAATTTGGAAGTGGCTGTAAGGGTTGTAGGATTAAAGTCTTCCCTTGGAAAAAAAATGACTTGGAAGTGGAGGCAGCTGACAAATGATTTCCAGATCATATTAAAGAAAAATCCCTTTCTTGTCTCTCTGCAGAGCACTCGGCCAGGGAGTGCTGGAGAGTTCTCTCTAGCTTCAGTGGAGGGATGTAGTGTTCAGTTTCTGGATGCCTCCCCTTCCTCATCTTTGATTTATCCCTTTGGTTTTAGTTGTCCAGCTTACCTAACATCACCTCTCCTCCAGCACCCTGTGACCCTCTCCCAGTAAGAAAGCTGCCTTTCCACCCCTTGGCTTTTTCCCTTGTAACACTGATGCTCCCACTGCCCAACCACCAGCTCCACCGAGAAGCTAGCCCCGGGTTTGGTTTTTCAGGGAAGTTAGTGAAGAGCAAACCCTTGATGCCATTTCTTGACTCTTCCATAATTCCCCCTGAGCAGGAGTTCTTGCAGCTCATTAAGCTCCATGCGTGCTAGCACGTCTGCATGGAGCTAGCGTGGCACAACTAGATGCTGGTTCGCGTCAGAGGCTTTTAAAATAGGGTAAGATAATATATTTGTAGAACC
Organism: Nyctibius grandis; assembly: GCF_013368605.1. Taxonomy (NCBI): domain Eukaryota; kingdom Metazoa; phylum Chordata; class Aves; order Nyctibiiformes; family Nyctibiidae; genus Nyctibius; species Nyctibius grandis. The sequence continues at coordinate 2,641,538 of NC_090687.1, forward strand.
AAAAGCCTTCATACAAAGGCAGGCACTCAAGCCAAAGCATGACAAAGGTATCACAGTGATTGGCATTCCCCGAGTGATTGAACAGACCTCTGCGCATCCGTGTCACAGAAGAAAATCAGGTTTGGTGCCATAATTGTAACTCCTCCTAATTCCTTGTTCAAAGACAAAATTTTAGAACAAATTGTATGTGTGATTACTAAATCGGCTTGTGTGTAAGCGCTGCATTAAGACTTTGTGCAGAACGACAGACACAAAACTTGGCATTTTCCCTGCGTTTCAACTTTATTAAGGGACTGGGAAAGGCTGTTCCCAAGCAGAGACGCAGAGACCTTGGTGTTATATCAGTTGATGGCATCAGCTTTTGCTGACTACTAAAGGCTGGTATGAATGTTAAAGAAACATTATCTTAAGAAATTTTGCTAATGATAGCATATTTTTGCCTGTGGTTTGAATAGCAGTGACCATTAATGGACAAAGTACAGAAATCATGGAATATGTTGTTATTTCGTCTTTTAAAAATAAATATTTGAAGTAATAGACAGAGCTGTTCAAGTGCAGGTCTGAAAAAGTGATTTACAGAATTGATCACGAGCAAAAATAGTACAGGTTGAATTAGTGAGACCTGTAACTTTTGTTTGCCTAGATTAATAACAACTTTTTAGTTCCTCTCTTATCATTAGTCTGGATAATATTGTTTGTCACAGGGGTAACTGCAGCTTTGTACACATCACGGGCAAATCCCTTCTGCAGATTTCTTTCTTTTTTTTCCCAGAAGTAACTAATCCTGAGGGTTGTGGTAATTGATTGTGGTAGAGAAATTGTAACGCAGGTAAACGCCAACATTGTTTGAACTACTTATTTTCTGTAATGGCATAGTCAAAAAAAGGCTCTGTGTCTGTTTGGGGGGGGGGGGTGTTTTGGGGGTTTTTGGGGTGTTGTGTTTTTTTTAACCCCTGTGTTGTGTGGTCAGATAAGATTAAGGCATAACTGGGTTTTAGAGTTCTGAAATTGCTTTTCCATGTTTCCAAGGTAAGATCGGATTGTTTAACGATCACTCGTTCCACGCATCGTCCTGACTCCGTTCTCATCGGTTACCCTTCAGAGGTGTTTGCATCTCTGTGTCTGACTCTGGTTGCAGATAAGTCATGTTCAAACAAAGTTTGTCTGAAGCTGGTGCAGTGCAATTATTGGGCCCACAGTCTATGTAATAGAAAAGTTTTTAAAATGCTAACCGAAATTCTGGCAGGACGATTTGTTTATTGCTTTAACTTCCCTTCTGATATCAGTGCTTTTTTATTTCAGCTCCGTGGAGACTTTGCATCTAGATTTGGCACAGAACTTCAGGTAAGCTTTATATAAAATTACCGTCTTTGTGTTTAGGGATAGAAGCTTCTTCAGTCAATTGTAGTAGCAAAACTTTATATCCACAGTAATACACTTGGGAATTCAACAAATTGCTTCAGCAAGTTGTCTTTAAGCTCCTTGTGTACGTAATTTCCTTTACAGAGGACTTGGGTATGACCAAAAATCATCGGAGAGCTAATCCTGCAGTCAGAGTTGTGTAATGCTATTTTCTTTTTAAATTTGATTTTTAGGAAATAGAACTATGGAGGAGCTGTATAAAACAGCATCTGTGTTTCTAGTAGTAGCAGTTTTTAAAGCATTATCTGTATGTCATGAGCTATTTATTTGAGACCTGCTGGCTGTGACAGTCTGGGTGCTGTCTGCCACCCCGTGCTCGCTTGGGCAGAATAGCAAGTCACAGCGTTGAGAGCAAGTGACTTTAAAATTAAACAAACAAACAAAAATCTTTTCCTGGGTTTTTAAAGGCTCCTTACAAATCATGTTAAAGATTCCCTCTAATTATTTCAGCACTGAATTTCTCCTGGGTTTATTGCAAGCTTTGCAATACCATTTTTAAAGTGTTGGTCGTTGGTATTAGAAAAGTTATGTGTTTGCTAATTGGAGATTTGGGGGCAGTACTGGGGCGATACTGTACTTGATTGAACTAATGACCCTGTGAATATGTGACTCAGTAATTATCTGAAGTGTGTGTTCAGGAGGATGCTGCTTTTTCTGAGAGTGTGTATCAAAACAAAATTAATTTTTAAAAGTATCATCTACAGGACCGCTGTGGTACAGAGACATAGCAACTATGCTTTCATGTTACATATTTATTCACCAAGAAGTTAGGACTTACTACAGTTACTTTTTTTTTTCACATGGGTTTTCCTGTTTGTATGGCTTTGATTCATGAGAGATAACTTCACTTTCATAACAGAATTCCATTTCACTAAAGCTAGACCAGAAAGTTAAAGCCAAAAGAACAGAGGTGGTTTGATTTTATTTTTTTTTAATAAGCTAAAACACCGAAGGGAACTCGCTCAAAATGCAATGTATGAAATGTTAAAGCATGGTGATCACTGCAAGTAATGCCTTAGGATTAGCCCGAGTTTGGATCTTTCGTGGTTTATTATTAGTTTGTGAAATCACGGAACCTTTTGTGCTGCTCAGAATTACAAATGTCTTGCCCAGCATCGACAACAGCTTAGCAGGCTCCTGACCAGCTGCTAATCCCTAATAAATAATTCATCCTGCCTTAAATAATTGACAACCTCGTCTTCTGTTCAGCAACTGTTTCTACATCATCATTTATTAGAACTACGTCAAAAATCAGCTATCAAGCATTGTTTGCATGCAAATATTTTTCTTCCAGAAATGTAGCATATCACTTCAAACTCATGCCAAGTAAAAGGTAAGAGTGGGGAAGAAAACAAACCGTGCAGAAGACGTTACTGCGAAGAGGCGTGGAGCGCGCTCTGCCTGCTTTGCAAATCCTGCCTTGGGATTTAAATACCCAATAAGGGAGTGACCCAAATATCTGGCTCATTAAACATTTCTAAACTTCATTTTAAACTTTTTTATTATGCAAAGTGCTAGGTTTGTATTTTGTCTGTCACTCCATCGGTTGGGGAAAAAATGCATGTATATTGTGTGTGAGTTAATCCTATCCAGCGCTGCCCTTCCTGCGCGTCGGCAGCGGGTCGGTCAGGTTAGTTGGTGGCTGTCTCTGTTCTAATGCAGGAGTTGGGTCAGTCCAGCGTGATCTTTGTTGACAGTCCAGGCTCCACCGATCTGAAACTGCCCAAACTTACAACTTGACGCAATGCTTCTATGTGTTGGAAGTTGGAGTTAATCCTATTCTGTTTCTACCCTTAATTTGCAACAGAGCTTGGCTTTTCTTTTCAGGGCTCTTTTTAATGTGCATTATTGTATACCACATTTCTAGAGTTCAGTGCAAACAGAATTTCCCCTTTTTCCTTATGATGAACTAAGAAAAAGTTGAAACTCCCTTATCCTAACAAACTTTTTTGCTGTTCCTTTCTCACTGAAATAAAAAAGGTTCCTTGCTCACCCCAGTCAGCACAAAAGCTTTTCCTGTGTCCTAAGAGGGCCAAACAAACTTGTTTTGCATGCCGTTAATGAGGTTATTCCCTTTTCTTGATCAAGAATTGAGATAATTATTAATGTCACATGGGAAGAGAGATGCTAGTAATGGTAATGAAGTCTTAGCACAGAGTTCATCTCTGGACTGTCCACACTATGCTCAATACATCAAAACACAGAATTTGCCTTGTTTTCCAGACAGACCAATTCTTCAACCCAAAAGGGACACAACTATAAACATTGTCTTCTAAGCAGGAAATATTTCTCGTTTTCATTCATTTCTTATCTCGGAGCAGGTAGGGTGTGTTGTTTTCTGGTTTGTGACTGCTCAAGGAGGAGCAGCGATGGGCCACTTGAGGTGGAAGACTAAAATCACTTGATGGTGGGGGCTTTTTTATATGCATCTGCTACGTGTTCTTCATCGAAAGCAGCAGTTTGATTTCCCTGTTCCACCATTACGTTCTTTTTTAAGATTTAGCAGACATGCATCTTCTTTAACTACAGCAAGATATCCAATTCCAAGCATCGGTTACTGGCTCAGAAACAAGACGGCTTTCCAAAAACCTGTATAAGTGGAAAGCCATTATCTTTATGATTTGTGATCGAGCCAAAGGAGATTCTATCTCCGGAGCTCTCATATCTCCGGAGTTGTTCCATATTCAACACAGCCTGGATGAAGATGCCAAGTTAATAGTTGGGCGTCTGTGCCAGGAAGCACTTCACCAGTTTGAGTTAAAGGAACGTTGTTGGCTTCAGATTTCAATTTGAATGATTTTTAAAATCAGTTTTCTTCTGCAGCGCCTCGTAAAAGTAGACCTTAAAAAGATTTAAGTGCGTGTGATCCTTTCTGTTATAGGTACACGGGTTTTTTTTAAATTCTTTTCATTCTAAAGGGTAGCTTCAGGTCATCTTTGCTACCTGACTGTGTAAGATGACTTACAGTCCTGTAGGTCCTGTAACGTGGTCGCTGCGACATCCAGAAATCTGATTTCCAAATGAGCGAGATGTCATTGTTCCCTCCTCCAGGCCAACATCATGGCTTGCAGCAGTTGCACCGTGATCAAAAATGCCTGCTCTGGAGAAGATACTGCGCCTTCTTTTTTGAGATACTAACCCATTAGCTTGTTAATGAAATCAGGTCAGCTTACAAGTGAGTCACTCATTTCCCATGCAGATCTCTAAGGTTGTACGCCCACGTGGGAAACAAGGTCAGGCCAGCGCTCGAGGAGGAGACTGAGAGCTCGCGGATGCCGGTGCTTCAGGGGTGGTGAATGGAGGCAGCAGTTTCATCTTAAAAAGCAGATCTTGCGTTCCACACAAGCCACTTCTTGTAACGTAAAATTTGTGGTGCTCGCCTCATTCATTTAAGAGGAATTAAAGTACTTTGAGGAGTATTTTGTACAAGAAACTGTAAATAAAAAGCCTTTAAGGCCTTAAATAAATCCCTGTGGCAGGGATGTTTGATGTTAGAGCAGATTATCTGGATCAAACTCGTACTCTCCAAGGAGTAACATGTCATTGCTCAGATCCTCTAGCAGGACTCTTCCCACAAGATACAGAAAATAATGAACTGTTCTGAAAAGAACCTGAGTTGTGCTCCTTAACCAAGATTCATTCCTCACCTTCTCCAGCCTTATTTATTTTCTGAGATCTTTTCTCTTACTTATTCTCCCCTCATTTTGTTCTATAAGCCCATCAAACTCGGAGGATGTTTTGCCACCTGCAAAATAGGTAGCAAGGATTTTATTTTAGGAATTGTTACCATTCTGGTCATTAATAACATAGCCTTTGTCTTAGTCTCTGCCTTGTCTTTCTAAGGAGAAAATGAACAGGTTCATAACAGGGGTTCTGTTGAGAAAAGTAGTTGTAAGGGAGAAAGGAAGGAGTCTTAGTACAGCAACACACCAGCAATTACAGGAACCTGATTGTAGGGACCTGTTCTTTGAGTTGGGAGGAATCTTCTTTCATTCTTCCCTCGTGTTGTTTTTTAATATCAGTCCAATAAAATTAATATACCTTCACTTCTCCTGGGAGAAGTATATTTATGGTTGAAAACCAAAGGGCTAATTTCCAACATAATACGCGGTCTTATCTTTAATCTGAAATTCAACCTGTAAGCTCACTTTTGTAAATATTTTACTTAAAGGAAACTTTCTCTCCTGTAAAAGCTAATGGATACAAACAAAGACCACAGCACATCCAAGTGTTTTCAGAGATTGTGCACATTCATCTGGTTCACAGCTGTGCCGTGTTTTTGCTTCATCACGCTTTTCTGTCAATCAAATATTTGAGAGCGAGCATTCAGAAAAAGAAACTGGATCTGTAATAGAGCAGACATTTTAGCAGTGGAGCTTCGATTTCAGACATGGAAGTATGTCCCCCATGGACATAAAGAAATAAATTGAACTTAGAAATATTTTCACATGTTACAGAAATAAATTTAGTCTTCTCTTCTTGAGCTGTTGCTACAGTTGTGCTTTGAGTTTTAATCTCTCTTGCTAACATACCTTCATAAGAGGAATACAGACACTGAGACACGGATTGCCTTTCTCTTTTTCCAAGAGCAAAGTTGACGTGATGCTTTCCCTAATCAAACCATCTCTTAACTCGAAAAACTTCAGCATGTGTCTGCTCATATCAAATCTTAAGCTTTGGCATAATTTTATAGGAAAAAAATGCAGTTAAGTGACTCCAGAAGTCACTGCCTGCTGTCTGGGCTTAGGCTTAGTTTCTAGGATTGCATAGGTGGTGTCTTCTCAGATTAAACTGGTGTCTTTGCATCTCTCCAGGAAGCTGAGATCGCAGATGCCTCCTTCCTAAGGGTGGTTTGGCACTGGAAGCGTCCTCCCTGGGTGCTCCGTAATCTGCACAGGCAGTCAACGAATTGTCAAAAGGATTTGAAATATTACTCTCCATCTATGCGAGACATTATTATTTTTTTTAATCTTGGCACTTTGAGAAACTTTCTGTCTCCACCCTAAAAAGCTTCAGTGGTTGTTATGTACAAAAGATGTCAACCCAGAGCTCTGTATTCTCCACTTTCATGCAGTTCTCCATGGAGTGCCTTGTACAGGGTTATCTTCTTCCAAAACCTTCATGTGTTAACACTAAACACATGCTGCGAAGGCTGCTGGCCTTTGCTGAGACAAGGGAAAGGCACTAGGAGTGTAAAGCAGATGTTTCTGAATATTGGAGGTAATGCAAAACCAGACAAATTCCACAGAATTTACACACGCCCACCCCCATACGGACATAGATGTGCACACATAGATCTAAACACACACACAGCATCATTAAGTGTTTTTATATACGTATTTACATGTAGTGCTTTTAGTTATATGTTTAGATATAACGATCACTGTTTCCTTGGTGAAGTCCTTAAAGCAGGACTGCCGTAAAGGCTGGGCAGTTTCTGTGCTGCTGAACATGATGACATCCCTTTAAGGAAGTACTCAATGAGATTAAGAATGAAATTAATTCTGTAGCGTGCTTAACAGCAGATTAAGTTATCAAAGCATATTTTATAATTTAGTATATAACATACACTTCCTACACTTCTCTTTCTAGCAAAGGATCTCTAACTGCGGAGCAGAAATGGCAGTGCCCTAACTCTGTGTTTTTAAATGCACCTTTCATGTTCTTCCCTTTGTTCTACTTCCAGCTCCAGACAGAGTCCGTGCAACAGTTCGGTGCTGAACGACACGAAGAGGCCAGCAGACCTCATTGGTCAGGAAGTGATTTTGGTTTCCTTCCTTCTGCTCCTCCTGGTCTGGTTTCTGAATCGAGAGTTTGAGGTCAGTTACCGTCTCCACTACCACGGAGATGTGGAGGCTGATCTTCATCGCACCAAAATTCAGAGCATGAGGGATCAAGCTGACTGGTTGCTGAGGAATATTATTCCGTACCACGTGGCTGAGCAGTTGAAGGTTTCCCAGAGCTATTCCAAAAACCATGACAGCGGTGGAGTAATCTTTGCAAGTATCGTGAACTTCAGCGAGTTCTATGAAGAGAACTACGAAGGAGGCAAAGAGTGCTACCGAGTCCTGAACGAATTGATTGGGGATTTCGACGAGCTGCTGAGCAAACCGCATTACAGCAGCATCGAGAAAATCAAAACGATCGGGGCAACCTACATGGCTGCTTCGGGACTGAACACCTCGCAGTGTCAGGACAGCAACCATCCCCACGGACACTTGCAGACCCTTTTTGAATTTGCCAAAGAAATGATGCGAGTGGTGGATGACTTCAACAACAACATGCTGTGGTTTAATTTTAAACTTAGGATTGGCTTTAACCACGGCCCCCTCACTGCTGGGGTCATTGGCACCACCAAGTTGTTGTATGACATTTGGGGTGACACTGTGAACATTGCTAGCAGAATGGACACCACCGGCGTCGAGTGTCGTATACAGGTGAGTGAGGAGAGCTACCGCATCCTCAGCAAGATGGGGTATGACTTTGACTATAGGGGGACAGTCAATGTGAAGGGGAAAGGTCAGATGAAGACCTACCTTTACCCAAAATGCACGGACAATGGGATCGTGCCCCATCACCAGTTGTCTATATCTCCAGACATTCGGGTTCAAGTGGATGGCAGCATTGGGCGATCTCCAACGGATGAGATTGCCAACCTGGTGCCTTCTGTACAGAACTCTGATAAGACAGCCCATGGCACAGATAACTCAGAAACCAAGGACGTCCTTCCTTCCGCCAAGAAGCTCCAGAAAGACGCGGCGAAAGCAGAGGAGAGGTGCAGGTTTGGCACAGCCGCGGAGAAGCCTGACTGTGAGGAAGTGGGAACTGAGGAGGTCAATGAACTGACAAAGCTAAATATCTCTAAGAGTGTATGATGCACTGTCAGAGTTGCATGAAGTGCTCTGTCAATAGAAACACAAAGACATTTGCAATTGGCAGTTTTCTTTTTCAAGAGAGACCTTCTCAACACCTGGGTTGTACGTTTGTGTTCATTTCAGCGCCTGGTGCTGTGTGGATCACAGCTCTTCAGGGCTCGGTTTCATCCATCTCTCTCCTCCATGCCCCAAATCGCATCCCAAGCTCCCCAGCTCCCTGTGCAACCATCTTACAGCTGAGTAGAGGATATTAAGTGCCTTCAGATATACTCCATTGGACTCCCTGTCAAGGTACAGAGGCCCCAAGTGAAATCATAGCTTTGGGTATTTATCTAATTTTAAAGAAAAGAAAAGCTGTGGTTATATCATTTTTATTGTTGTTTCTCACAAAACACTTTTTTTGGCTAATGCAACTCCTTGGGTTTTTTATATCTCTCCGAACAATGTTTTACTGTTATCAGACCTTTTGTATGTAAACACACAGACAAACGTGCGTGTATCTACCATATGAGACTGACATAAAGTGCCAGTAACGTACCACAAAAGAATGTCTTGGCGAGGGGGTGACACAACTTGACTTTGTGTTGGGCTGGAGGAGGAGTCCTGCAGTGGCTCAACATTTAGTTAGAGCAGGCTGAACAACTGCTGTAGTTTTTATTCTCCTTTACCAATGCTTTCTTCAACCTTAATGTGCCATTGTGTGCTTTGGATACACTTCTTTTCCATATAGCCAATGAATTACTGATCTGGGGGAATGGAATAAGGGTTCAGACATCAGCAGCTCTCGGGACAGGTTTCCAGAAGCAGACAAGTGACCACGAGAGTGTTACAGTTCAGGTCTTACGCGTCTAAAGCAGTTGGATGTTACTCCATATGCTAGCTGAATTTGCGAAGGTAGGTGAAGTCGGGATCTCTAAGCTGGTCTGATTTGAGAGAGGGAGAGAGAGAGAGAGAGAAAAAAGCAAAATAAATGTTTTGGGAATGCCTTTATTTATTTATTTATTTTATTCCTGGTTTTATTTTGTTTGGGGGATTTTGTGTGCGTGTGTGCGGAAGGGATCAGGAGAGATGAATGGTTAATGGGTTTAATAGGAGTAACGAGATGGTGTTTCAGCCTCTTTGAACTACCAACCACTGTGAGGATGTTACCTAGGCAATATTTGCTTCAAAGCTGGTGAAACCTCCGAAGCCACCAAACGCAGCTGAGTACCCCGGCTTCCCTCTGTACTGAACCAATGGTGCTGCACAAGGTTTTTCAGGATTTCCACACACACACACTGTGCTTTTGCAGCAGGGAGTAGAACAGCATCCTCCCTGCGTGCCGCTGAAAGCAGGACGAGGGAGAAGAGTCCTTTCTAGTGAGCTGAGAAGCACAATAATTGCCCAGTCCTGCAGATGACTGTGCAGGTCCCTGGGACCGGGGACATACGGGGAACTGCCGGACGGGGGCCTTAGACTATACCAGTTTGCCCTCTGCATACTTCCATCACCTTCACTTACATGGGATGCTCTGCTTTGGATAATGTTAATTATTCAGCTATTCCAGTTCAGCCAACTCCTTGGGACGCCAAATAAAACGAAAGCAGTTTTACACCCAGAGTAAGTTCGTTAGCCAGGGGAGAGCTGGTGAAACGCGATGCTGTGCTCTCTGCATGTTGCTGTGGGGTTTAATTCTTTCCGTCTGAACTAAAGTCAGAATATATTGATGCTTCTTTTTATTCCTACGTGATTTTTGGCATTTGAGTAATAAATATATACGTTGTGGAGTTCCCGTTCAGCTGTTTGAGGTCCATCTGCCCTCCACGGTCAGCACAGAGTCCTTGAAGCCTTTGTCAAATGCAAACGTGTGAGATTTCTGGATCTCAGGTAGTTAAACAAGGCTCTACACACTGTTCTCCCAAAAGCTGCTGTTTATGTATGTCTAAATTGCGTTTGATAGGAAAGCTATTTAAAATTAATCTTACTTGCTCAGTCTGCCAGCACACAAAAAAGACCCCAGGGGATACTCATCCCCATACCCCGCTGTCACAGATGCTGTAGCCTGTTTGGGGGCTATTCCTGACGAGCAACAATAGGTGGTTTCTATCAGTGCACACTTTTACAGCAGCCTTCCTTCTCCGTAGGCTCAAACTAGCCCCCTTCTGCCGCCCTCCCCTCTGGGGGTTGCACTCCCAGCTTTCAGGTGGTATCATTCTGCAAATACCTCTCGCATCCGAGGAATGTATTCTTGAAACCATTTCTAGGGTTCTCCTTTCAGTGAAGTGGGGGTCAGTATTCCTTTTCTTACAGCAGAGGAGTTAATGTGGTCCAGGATTGTTTACATGCCTTCTAGGGTGATATTAGTGTCTCAAAGCCCTTCAAACCTTTCTCCCTTTCACTTCTTTCTCCCAGTTTTATAGCTGACTCTACCCAGCCTTTCTCTCTCGTTGATCAGCCATTCTCAGTGGCAGAGTTCGGTCGAGACGCGCCGGCTTCTCTCTCGCATGAGACACTGCACGGTAACTAAACCTCCACCAGCAGCAGCCCTGCACCCAGGGAGGGATTTGCACCCTGTGGTTAAACCTGAGTAGGGCCCCGCACCCTTTGCGTTACTCAAGCAGAATACAACAGCCTTATCCTCCAGCCTGGACAGTCAATAACGCTGTCGTGGTGCGGTGCTGCGGGAGGATTGTCGGGTTTCTGGTAACTTTAGAATACCAAAAAAAAAATACCAGGGCCTCTTTTTTGTTGGTACTAAGCAAATAAAATGCCTGAGGATGGAAGCGTTGGTGGACTCTGAAGTCAAGGGCTGTTGTGTGCTCTGGGAACCGCTGGCGACGTTACTCTGCCTTAACGCTGAAGCTGGGAAAAGAGTCAGGAGAAGCTGGGTAGCGAGCGGTACCCCCGTGTGCTTGTCGCCAGCAGAGCGGCAGCGAGCGTGCGACAGCTCAGGCTGCAGGTCGCTTTTCGGAGGGTTTAAATCTCCTTAACGCAGCGTAGTAACAAAATGAGAAGCTGAGCTCTCAGCATGCAGTTCGGATAGCGAGGTTTACCCAGGCACGAGGAGATACCTGTTTTCTGTTGTAACCCAGCGGGAGCTGAACCTTTGCACCTTCCCTTTGCGCCTTTGGAAGGATGCCCCAACGCTCGCACAGATCCCTCCAGAGGCGTTTTTAACGGCGTTGGGCGGTTCTGCGTTCCCCTCCACAGCCATGATGCGTGTGTGCTCGTGAGAGGTTGGGAGCAAAGTTCCCTTTGTTAAAATCTTGTTTATGCTTGTTACATTAGTGCCAGCTCGATTCGCGCGGTGTAAGAGCTGAGGAGCCGGCCGGGTGCCTGGAGGTGTGTTCTGCAGGAACGGTCAGTGCGTTGCTGACATTGAAACACTGTTTTTAGGGTGTTTTAATGGGCAGATTGCTGAGTGTTTGCTAGCCCCATGTTGCCTTCTGCCACGGTTCACTGGCGGGAGCTGTTCCAGAGCGTAGAGCAAGGAGGAATCCGCTGAATATTTTCTGCAGCGTCATCTTTAATCTGTTGCTAACACGAAAACACGCTTATTTTTCTCCCAGCTACTTCTGTGAGACAGATTTCTCCTTCGAAAACAAGTAAATGGCATTCCCACCGATTTACTGCTGGCTTTTATGATTTTGAGAATGGATTTCTGTGGTGTTTCCCAGGATTTGGGGCTGTTCCCCTTCGCTGGAGGTAGCGCGAGTGATACAAGCAGGGCAGGACGGTGCCTCGGCCTGGCTGCGGCTCCTGGTACAAAGCACAGGAGGACTTTTAAAATGAGAAAATGAAGGGAGAGAGGATGGACTCCCCAAGGGCTTTACGAAAAAATCAGTATTTGGATACTCTTACTTCAGGGCTAAAACACGGAAAAGAGGCACCCGGAGCAAAAATGAGAGGAGCTATACACCAAACGCTGTTCCTGTACCAGCTTGTCACTAAAGAGCTTATTCTTGGTTAAAGAGACAAGCTTTTAGAGTATCTAGCATTTTAAAATTACTAACTCTGACCTGTTTCTAAAACCTTTAATTTCTGAATACAACAAAAAAAGTGTTTCGAGGGAGCAGTTATTAACTTCACGTCTTTATTTTGCGACATCGCAAGAGGCTGAGAGCGCCTGAGGCTGGGGGCAGCTTGGGGTTTGGGTTTGGGGTTTTCTTTGCCAAATTTAAAGGCTGTGTCTGTTTTCTCCCTTCTTCCTGCTGTGGTCTTGTCTGGACGGGACGCACGAGTGGTTCTTGCCTCCCTGCTCCTCACCTTTGCTAAACTGCATCTCCCGCGCTGCTCAGCAGCGTTTGGGCTCTGCCGCTGCCCCATCGTGGCTTCAGGTGCTGCTTTCGCTGCTGTTTGCTTCTCTTGGTTTCCTGATATAAAGGGGAAGACTGTTTGCTTTAATATCTTGGTCCCCTCGTGCGGTCACAGCTGCAGCTTGCTCCTTGTGGTGCTGTTAAGCTGCTTGGCAGAAGATACAGAAGAGTAGCAGGCACATCCCAGTAGTTAAATTTAAGAATTCTCTGAAAAAACACATTTTTCATCACACCAAAAGTGGAAAAAAAGTCCTATTACCTTGAGCTTTGGCAAGCGTGCAAAAGCAGAAGAGGGTAAGGAATAAAACCCAGTGTTTGTTGTCAGTGTTGGGATTCGCTGAAGCAGCGTTCCTGTAAGTCCTGTTTTCGTTAAGTATTACAAAACTGCTAAAAACGCAGTAATTATTTATTGCTGTGACTTTCCCAATTGCTGAAAACGTTGCAGGGGTGGTTTGACTATAAATACACAATGATTTTCATGTGGCAAGAGAAGCAGTCAAGGTGCAGGGATCTCCCAGCACCGCGGTGTTTCCACCTTGATCCCCGGGCAGCTGCGAAAACCCCGTCGGGGTCTCGGGGCAACCCCAAGGCTTGGCTGGTTCTGTGTGGGGAGCAGCGGTCTGGGCAGGAAAGTCATTTATTCCAGCATTTTTCCTTCTGAGTTCTCCACACAGGCTGTAGCGGTCCTTGTTTGGGTTTCTAGGGGGACAACACATAAGGAGAAGAACCCGAATGAGTGTTCGCTGTTGCTGAGAACCTCTCCTGCGGGATGCTGCAGTGTTGGAAATTATAACCACTACACGCTAATTTTGACAGACATTGTAGTTGTCCAGGTTTTAATTTGAGCACTCTGATGGCCTGAAGATTTTTTTCAGTCAACTGTGAAACCGTGGACCGTTTTCTGCTGAAATATACCAAAAACGTGAAGGAAACTGGAGAGGTGGAAGATCCCGGGCTGCAGAAACGTGGCGCGAGCGGGGTAGGCCGCAGCATGATGACGGCGGTTTGGCTCGCTGTGCCGACGGACGCGGCGTGGGAGATGCTCTGCACCATAAATGTGTGCTTCCAGGCCTGAAATCGGTGGGAAAAGGAGAAGGTGAACGCGAAATGTGGCAGCGGGTTGTTTTGGAGGCTGCTCTGTGATTACCAGGTGCGATGGCTGGGGTGGGAAGCAGAACCCTGGCTGCCCAGCAGCGTGTGTTCTGTGGTGGGATCAGGGAGCCTTGAAACGGGCTTATTTTTTATAAATCTCCTTTAAAGCCACCCTCTGAACTCTGTCCAGAGTGACGAGGAGTTTTGCCCGTGAAAATCAGACACCAGGAGCTTATTGGCTTTGGCTTGTTAGAGTTCATTTAAAATCAAATGTCAGGCTCTGAAGAGGTTCAGGTAGAAAATAAAATAGTGCTGAAATGTATTTTGCCTTACCAGCGGTTCAGTTCGAGTGGTGCCGTGGGGAGGAGTGTTGAGTTGCTTTATAGACGCTGGATAAAGCTCTGCTAGAAAAAAATAGTGCAAGTTTTCTGTATAAAACCTGTTTCAAGTCGTTACCAGGCGAGCTGAGCTTCTGGCTTCAGCACAGGTAAGTGGCTGGGCTGTACGACGCGTACAGAAGCGTTTGCTGCTTCCCTGCGAGAGCCAGCATCAGCTTCTGAGAAAGATGATTTTGGAAAATAGGATGAGTCGAAACAAAGCGACTTTCAGGAGTTTTCCTTCTTTTCTCCCTCAGTCACTGGTGTCTTTGCTCATTTCTATCTTAATGCATTGGCTCAGTGTTAGTTTGCGGTTGGAGGACAGTTTGTATCGATTCCTTATTGACAGATTTGAGCTCAGGGCAGGGGAGGTGCGGTGTGGGGAGCACCTGTGGGTGTGCCCAGGGGGAAGGTGCCTCCTCAGCGTCTTTGAAACTTTGCCTTTATTCAGTGAGACCAGACCCTCGTTTGTGGCTGATTTCTGGTATGAGCTGTGTAACTCCATTTGCTGCTGCCCCTAGAATGGTCCGAAGGAGGAGGCCTGCGGTGCTGCAGTGCTCTGCTCTGCATCGCTCCCTCAGCCAGGGCTTGGCCACCGGGCAGGTACCGGCACAGTCCCACCGGCACCGGCAGATGTTTCTCTTCATGTTCAGGAGTCCACCAGTTGCCAGAGTAACCCTCTCTCCAATTTAATTTCTTCTCATTTTCAGAGACCATGTTGAGAGAGAGAGATAGATACACAGATATATGCTGAGAAAGAGGCTTGTTACACCCTACTGCGAGTACAGCTTTAAACTTCCAAAGTAATAAACTCTTTAAAGCCAAGAGCCTTAACAACTCCAAACATCTGCTGAGAGACAAAACCCAGTTTCAAGTTCACGCTGAATATTTGGGATTTTTTTCTGCTTGATGGTGGGTGTCTCCTGTTTGCGAGGAGGCGGCAGCCGTGTCCAAAGATGATCAGGACCTTGGCCACCCTCAGCGAACGACCCAGGAGCAGGCAGACAGTTGTGCTCTCGCCCCTTGTGCTCTCAGGAAACCCACCTCGCTCCCCCAGGGCTGACGTGATGGTTTTACATATTGCATTGCTTGGAAAAGCTCCTTCTTTCTGGGAAACAGTGTTTTTAATTTAGCATAAAACGTTGTCTGTGCTGGCGGAGGGGCTGGATTCCTCCTTTCCCACCCCCAGGGTCTTTTGATCACTGCGGCGTTGAGACGGAGCAGGCAGGGATGTAGGTGATGGGAAAGCCAGGCGAGTGGGGCAGGAGCTGGACGTGCCCCTGGAGCCGGACCTGGCAGAGGGACGGAGCTGAGGAGCCACTGGGTCGGTCCCATGGCAGTGCCTGGGTAGCCGTGGGCTTGGGTAGCCATGGGCTTGGGGCTCAGGCAGCCATGGGCTCGGGCAGCCGTGGGCTGGCACATCGGCCCTGCTGAGCCACAGGGCGTCTGGGGAGGTTTGCTCTGGGGGCAGCGTCCCGCCGCCCTGCTCGGTCGAGCCGGTCCCCGGTCAGCCCCACGGCTGTCGCACGCCTCTGTCGATACGTCTTCCCTCCTGGCTACATTTCCTGTGTTCATGGGAGCAAATCTCAGCTGGTTGTTAAAACTGTGCACTGGAAATGGAGGCGACGCTGTCTGACCGCGGCCGGGCGGCGCGGTGGGCCGGGGTCGGGTCCATCCAACCTCAGTCTGTACAGTGTGACACCTACACGCCACCCTGATTGTTCCTGGTCACCAACAGCCTGCAAGAAGTTATTTTCGAAGTGAGAAACTCAGAGCAGGGGTGGCTTTGGTTTCCCGAGGAGCTGCCCGCGGGCAGCGGTGCGGACTCTGTCCCCTGCTTTCCTTAGAAGGTGCCTCCACAGTATTACCCGAGCCTTCAGCACTGCCTGGCCTTGCATAAGCACACGTGGAGCTGGTACAGAAAGTGTTAATTGAGATGTTATTGAGTTATGAATTGAAACATTAATTGAGAACAGTTTCCAGTTAAAAAGGAGGAAAAAAAAGGAGGAAAAAAAAGAAGCCAATTAAAACATTTTAAGCTCTCCGAGTTAGCTGGAAATTGTTTCTTCACGCTGTCTCTGTTTTCCTTCTCCCCCCGCCGCAGCGAAGCCCCTGTCCCCACCACCTTCTCCCTCCCTCCTCGCAGAGAGAGAACCGGGCTGTTTACACGGGGGCGGCCGGCGGCGTCTGCCAGGGCTCTGCTGGGGGACGGGGCTTCCTCGCGGCCCTTCCCTTGTACATACTCTGCCTCCGCTTCGGTGAGAAAACTGAGATGGAAAAAAGTTGTATCTGTGAAATATTAAGCTCTATATGTATATAGATAAAGCGCGTGTTATCTCGGCCTCGTTACTCCGGCTCTGTAATCAATTGTGTATTAAACTCTTTTACTGTATGGCAGATCATTTCACGCTACCTTAGATGTAGAAAAGCTGAGAAAGTAATTCACAATACACTATGTCAACTGAAAACGGGTTTGCTTTTTTATTTGGGTTCCAGCACGACTTCAAAGGCAGTCCCGTGCCCTCTGCACATTGTCTCGAAGAAGAATAGTTTGGAACAGAAGTTTTTTGCAGCCCTTTGTTTTGGATTTGGCTTTTTACAATGTTTCTTTGATAAATCATGAAACCACCGAGTTAATTTTTGATTAGGTGCATATTTAGAAGGCATTTTAAATGCAAAAGGAATTTGTCGCATAGACCCGCTGCGCTTTGATGTGTTGGTTGGCGGTAAATGACCTTCATCTTCCCAATGCTGGCTGAGAAGACGACTCCTTCCTAATTTTTCCTTGTTTTAATACTGGGCTGAAGCGTTGGGAAGGGGCTGTGCAGCAGCCTGGCCAGCAGCACCTCTGCAGCCCTTGTACCGTCCCTGCTGGCTGCGGCGGGAGGTCTCGGCAGAGAGCTTTTCCACGCGGGGAGCTTGCTGTGGCCAAAATCGGGGGTGAATTTTAAACAGTTATTTTTTTTCTTTAGCAGAGAGCGTGGATGGGTTATTCTGGAATACCAGTGCCTTGTTCAGATTCTCTTAATCCGCTCGGAAAGCGGAGTGAGGCATTGTTATTCTGGAGCAAGAGTCCCCAGGAAAAGAAGCGGCTGTCCGGGAGCGGCTGGCCGAGAAGAGGAGCCGGAACGCTGAAGGTGTCGGACTGCTGCAGGCTCTGCTGCTCGCCCTCCCACACAGCCCGTCCCCTGGGGGCTCCTTGAAGCATCCCATTGCGTTTGCAGTGGGTTTCACTGGGTTCCAAAAGCCCGTGTGAAGCCCCGCGCCCCTTGCGAAGCGAGGTTTTGACCTGGAAGACCCGCGGGTTCCCTCCGGCCCGTGCCCAGGCACTCTGCTCCTCTCTCCAGACCCGTGCCCGTCGCGTCCTGCAGCACCGAACCCTTCTCCTTCCGCACGTGCTGGCGACGGGACCGCGTGGCTGTGAGCTTTGGTACGGGTCCAGCCGGACACCTGAGCCCAGGTGACTCCGTTTCCCTTTCCCCGGCTCTCCCTGCGGGTCTGAGCACACCGAGAGCTTTGTCGTCCTGGAGCTGCGGAGGGGCAGAGTCCGGTTTCTCCAAAGGTGCCGATTTATTGTTTTCCTCCATATTTTAAATAGCTTTTTTTCCCCAAAGCTGAGGTAAGTATCAGAGCACACGTGAAACGCTTGCGCGGCGCAGTTGGCCCTGCAGCCGGCGGCTGCACCTGTTCCTCAACGCCCACCCAGGGGTTTTCATGCCAATAGGTGTGTGTGAGCCCCGCTCGAGCGTTCCTGGGTGTTCGCCTTCTGTTGTAGGGGAAAACTGTCCCAGTGTTGTAGGTCGTGGTGATTGTCAAGTGCCAAGGGATGTTTTTTAATAAATCTTACAGAGGCATTTCAAAGAAATCCAGCCTGCCTGTTCTCCTTTTCAGTTCTGCGTTGTCTTCCCCCCAGGTAACCCCACAGTAACGTCTCTTCTGTGCTTTGGTTTGTGGTCAAGAATGCGCTGTACACCGACGCTGGGTCTACAGACAGATACAGCCTGTGTGTGTTTAGCTTATGTGGCAACTGTGGGTACAAGAAAAGCCCAAAGATCTTTCAGGGACGCGTTTCCCAGCAGTTCCCAAGAGGCCGGGCTGCCTTTGTCCGCGGGCACCCTCGGGATGGCGCGGGACGATGAGGCTGCTGCATCTCTCCCATCCCCAGGTGCTGTGGGAGATCCTGCACCTCAACCAGGCTGCAGCAGCCGGGGGCTCTGCGGGAGCCACTGGTTTCTGCCACCTTTGTGTTTCAGGATTGCCCTGGGTGCCTGAAAGAGAAGGGTTAACGTCCCCCGTGGTGTAGTAGTGTCGTGTGGGGGTCCTGGGCTGGTGAGCGCCTGGCTGTGCTGCTCTGGGGTCCGCTGCTTCTGAGGAGCCAACATCAACTCTGGGGTAAGAGAGATGGGAATGTGCACGGTGCCCCAGGGCACCTGAGAGTGGCTGCTGGCCTGGGCTCAGCACAGTGCCCTCCAGCTCCTGTGCTGTGGGAGGTGGGTGTGGGGCAGATCTGCCATCTTCTGACCCGGTTGCCGTGGTGTATCCTTGGGGGGGGTCCCTGGGGGTTTCCCTGGGGATCCCCAAGGTTTCCTGAGGGATGCTCCCCTCGTTTCCTGGGGTTGCTCCAGCTCCTGCTGGGTCTCAGCCCCACAGCCTGGCAGCCCAGCCCGAGCTGGACGCAATCCCTGCTCAAGGGGACGCCCACCTCGCTGTGCTCCGCCATCGCCGAGGCTTCACCGAAGGACCTGCCCATGGAACTGCTTCGGGTGCGGCGCGGCAGCGGGGGTGCTCGAGCCTGGCTCCCCACACCTGCGGCTGCCGTGCGTTTTCACACCCCCCAAAAAGCTTTTCCTCCATTGCTGGGGCCGAACCTTTCTTGGAAGCAATGACTTTCCCCCCAGCTCTCCCTGGTTTCATGAAGCCATTTGTATTCCATTCCTGTCGGTGGCACCGTGCGGCGCGGGTCTGCCCCAGCGCCCGGCGGAGCGGGGACCTGATGGGGCTGCGCTCGGCCGGGCCGCAGCCAGTTTTGTTCTCACTTGTTCATCAGCGTTTTGCTTTTGGCGACTAAATTTTTGTTGCTTTGTGGTGTCGAGCAGCAATTCTCATTTCACAGCTTTGCAGAGTTTATGGGAATTTAAGAGCTAGATGCAAATGAACTTCATTAACATGCTTAATTATCTTATAAACCTCATATCCATCTGTCCTGCATATGCTTTGGACTCAATGCTTTAAGACAAGCGACCATGTAGGCTTGGCACGAGGCGGCTGCGAGCGGGAGCCCTTGGGGAGAGCCCAGCTCTGCCTGCGGAGGGACCAGGCTTTAACGCCGGGGCCGCGTGTTGGAGGTGAAACGGCGTTTTTCAAAGGCCGGGTCCGAGCTGGGAGCCTGGAAATGAGCAGGTACAACACGCGGCAGGGCAGTGCGATCTTAAGAATGATTTGCTAAAAGCAAAAAAAAACAGCGTGGAAAGTTTTCTGGTGTGTCCAAAGGGGAGAGACGCTGGCGAGGGGCTGCGGGCCGGCAGCTCCCGGCCGGGCGAGAGGCTGGGGCTGGGGAGGCAGAGCCAGAGCCAGGATCTTCGCCCCGAGGGGGTTCACTATCGAAAAGCTTTGGGCCAGTCTTCGAAGAGCCCCGGCCTCTTGGTGCCGCGCGGAGGCATCGCTAGCGGGGGGGTGTGAAGCCAGACGATGTGCAGAGGAGGGGTTTGCTGGCAGGGTCACCATGGAGCTTTGTGCTGGTGCTCAGGTCAGGCTCCCTCCTCTCTCACACCCAGGGACTGTTGGTGGTGCGGGGGAGCTGTGGGGTCGAGCAGAGCACCCATGGGTGCTCCGCTCGGATGTCAGCCAGCGAAACAGCCTGGGGCGAGTCCCTGGGTTCTGCCGGCGCACGGAGCAAAGCTGGAGGCAGAGGCACGAGACCACGCGAGAGCCTGATGGGGTCTTCTCTGAGCTGAATCTCTGGGTCCAACTGCATGGTTTGTTGGTGAATGCTGCAGCCCGGTTTGGGGAACGTGAAGCAGCAGAGCCTTCCCCGCCGGCCGGCTCCTCTCCTGCGTGGGGAACAGTTACACCCCAAACCCTGCCCGTGCGCAGCCCAAGATCCTGCACTCGTGTCCCACGGTGGCACACGATGGCTTCGCAGCGGGGAGGCTGCGCTGCAGTCGCAGCACTGGGTGCCACAGGCAGTATCGCAGGGAATGCTTTTGGCCTTATTTTATTCAAAAGTACCATAAAACCCGAGCCTTTACTTCCAGGCTGCCTTGCAAATCCAGAGATCTGCTGGGTAAGAGACAGTGCAAATCCCAGGCTTGCGCCAGGGCCCCTGGAGGGTTCTCGGGCCGTAACGGGGGGCTGAGCGCGGGGAGCGGCTCCGAAGGGGGCACGCGGCGGCCGCAGGGTTGGGGTGCGGGGCTGGAGGTGCTGAGGTTGGGCACTGGGGGCAGGGAAAAACAAGCCAAGAGCGGGACTTGGTGCAAACCTGTAGCTTTTTTATACGACAGCGTCGTGCCAGAGCTGCCTCTGTCGGTGGCCTTGGCGCGCAGGGCTGACCCATCGGGGTCCTGCCGCGTGCCCTCGCCCTCCGCGTCCCGGGACAAGCAGGGATGTGGCTTCGCACTGAATCGCCGCTCATCGGGGGTATGTTCGTAATGAAGCAGAATGTGAATTTGTTTTCCCAGGCCTGGGAGGGAGCGAGGACCCGGTGTGCAGCAACCCCGGAGCTGCCCAGCCCTGGGGACGGGTGTCCTGCCCCACAGCGGTGGGTCTGTGTGCGTGGGAGCGCGGCGCATAGCGGAGCGCTGACGGAGGATCCCCTTCCCTCCTCTTGCTCTTGCCAACTCGCATCGTGGCAAAGACACCTCGTTCCCGTGGGGGCTCAGATGACACCCTGGCCCGGGTACCCTCTGCCTTCCTCCAGCCTCCCTGGGCCAAGGCCAATGTCGCTATCGAGTTACCAGCCACCCTGGCCTCCCCGTTTTGTTCTAGCGCAGCCACACACGAAGTTTAAGAGTGAGGATATTGCAAAATTTAGAGCTGGAGCTCTAAAAAAATTTAAACAAGTGACAGTGACACAGTGAGTTTAGGGGCTGCACACCGGGATGCTGGAGCCAGAAGGATGCTCAGCGCCCCCCGAAGCACCGAAACCTCTGGGCACGTGGCACAAACAGAGATGTGGCTGCAGGGTGAGCGATGCTGCTGCGTGGCCGTGGGCACAGGGACCCGTCCACAGCCACAGGGCCCTCACCGAGCCGTGGCGGAGGATGTGGAGAGCCAGCACAGACCCACAGTCGGGCTTCGCTCTGTAAAAGGAGCTGCCAGCAAAGGCTGAAGCCCCCTGCTGCGTCCAGCTCCCTGCCGGCACTGGGGTCTGGGGAGGCCACAAGCCCAAACCCTCTGCAAGTGCAGGCTGAGGGCAACGGGGAGAGAAAACGTGGTTTGGGCGCGATCGGTGGGTCTGGAGGCAGGTGCTGTGTGGGTGTTTCGGGGGGAGCTCAGAGCTGTGCCCGGTGAGCGCAGACCCCAGGGGCCCCGTGGTTTGGTGGCATCGTGGGCGATGGACAGACCTTTATCAACGTCCGTTATGTTTATAACACTGGAGGTGCTGGGCCAGCCGGGCTCCGAGTCCCTCCTCCCGGAGAAAAGGGGTAAGTTTTACCTTTTCTTTTTTAATCCATAGAAAATACAAGTGCAAAGTGCCCCCCTCATGTTGCCCCTGCCCCGTGGAGCCGCTCTCGCCTGTGCTCACCCCGGTGTGTGGGGCTGAGTCGCGCCGCAGGACCTATGGGTGCCGGAGAGATCCAGCTGTGCAAACAGCTCCGATGGGGCAGGTCCTGTGGGGCTGGCTCCTCGGCTCCCGGGAGCTCTCCCAAACTCTGCCTGGTGAAATCCTCCCGTCTCCAGTGAGAGGGGTCACGGGGAGCCCACAGAGAGGGCAGCGTCCAGGGGAGGAGAGGGGCCGCTGCGATACCAGGAGGTGCCTGTTGCCTGGGATGGTTTTTAGCGCTGGAGGAGCCCGGTTTGCAGGCGTAGGGACCCCGCGGGAGCTGGCACCGCTGTGCCGATGCCGAGGGCACCCATGGGGACATCAGGAAGGGGAGCCAGGGCTGAGTTTCCAGCTGAGGTCCTGCAGCGTGCGGCACTCTCTGCTTCCAGGCTGGGTCCCCAGACTCTTCTTTCACTGCTGGACCCTGTTCTGTGTGTTGTGGGCTGTTTTCCTTCCTCCTGGGTGCATTTTTCGGGTGCCCCTGTGCTGTCTGCACGTGGCAGAAGGCAGCTTCTTGCTTTTATACCTGCTGCAAGAAGGTGTAAGTGCCTAAAGGAGCCTCGTCGCTGAAGGTGCTTCCCAAAGACGCCAGGAAAGACCCCGCAAAGCGAAGGGATGGTGACTTGGAGCTCTGCCCTTCGCCCCTGCGGGCGGCTGGGACCTGGGTGGCCCTGGGGACGCGGGGACAGGAGTGGGCTGGCGAAGGCAAAGGCATGTCCCGGCCTTTATCTCCCCCTAGTGCCGCCCGCTCGGCTCGTTGCTCCGGCGCTGCGCAGTGTGCGGGGTCTGGCGGTGCCGCACTGGCTGCCATGGGGCTGGGGGACACCCAGCTCTGGGGGGAAAACCCTGGGGCAGCGACATCCCAGACCGGCCCAGGGGACTGGGCATGGCCTGGGGGCACGGGCTGCCGCGTCGTGGTGGGGCAGGACCCCAGTCGGCATCAGGAGCTGATAGAACCCAAAATCTGTCAGAGCCGCCGCCTCCCACAGCGATAAGGCGGCGTTGGGCATCGTGGGGTCGTACCGCTGCGGTGACGATGGGGAGGAGAGGGGGATGGTGGAGAGCGAAGCGATGAAGGCGCCGTCGCTTGGTCCAAAGGTACCCGAAAGGTGCCGTTCCCGAGGCTGCAGTGAGGTGGTTTCAGTGCCGGGGTCAGCTGGACGACGTGACCAGCACAGGCCTGAGGTTAACGGTTCATCGCCGCTGCGAGGATCCCCGGGGCAAAAGGAGAGGGCTGTCCCCAGGCTGTGGGGCCCCGGGGGGCTGTAAGGCCAAGCCCCGCTGGGCCTCTGCACTGCGCTCAGGGCAGCCCCGGCCCCACTGGAGCTGGAAATGGGCTCTGGGTGCTGTGGGACCTCTGGGGACAAGGACCACGCTCGGTCCTGAGCCCATCTTGTCCCTGGGCCATGCGTGCACTGAGCTACGTCCAGCCTCAGCGGGAGCCGTGGGTCACACACAGCCCGTTGGGACCGTCTGGTGCAGGGTGTGGGGCCGTGGGCTATGGGACCCTCTGGTGCAGAGTGTGGGGCCATGGGCTATGGGATCCTCTGGTGCAGGGTGGTGGGGTTGCTCTGTGGGGCCATACAGGGCAGGGTGCGGGGCTGTGCAGCACAGCCGGGCTGGATGGGACCCTGGGTCCGGGGGATGTGAGGCTGTGCTCTGCGGGGAGCGCACAGGCAGCCTCTGCTCTGGGGGGGGGGACACGAGCGGTGCTGGCCCCACACCACCGTGTCCCCAGTGTGAGGACCTGCCTGAGCCAGGGGATCACGCGTGTGCCTGGCCACAAAACACCCGTCCTCTGCAGCGTCCCCCAGCCCCGCTGTGCTCCCCGTACCGATCCCTGGGCCGTTCCCAGCAGGACTCAGCCCACCGAAGGAACTTGCTGCACTCTTCTGGCTTCAGATCAGAGGATTCCTCATGTTCAAACCCTGTAGAGGGGAGACACCCAAAGGGTTAATGGCAATGAAACCCCGTTTGGTGTCAGCACCCCCCCAGGGAGGACGCTGGCAGCCCTGGCCCGGGTATTTATAGCACGGTGAACTTTGAGCGTGTCCAGCGAGCAGGCACAACCCGAGCTGGAGACACGGGGAGGCCCTGGCAGAGCTGGAGACTGTCGGGGGTCCCAGCCTCGAGACAATCTGCTACCAAGTCCTGGTCCCTGCACACCCCGCTCCGGACCTGGGCACCCCACGGCCAGGCAGCACCAGGGCTCCCCGGGGTCCCTGGGCTGTGGGACCCCCCGTGAACACGCCTGGGTGACCGAGGACGTGAGGTTGTGCCCCCTTCGGCCACGGCGTCGGAGCAGCGTCCTCCCGAGGTGGTGTTCCCCATGTGCTGTTGGCAGGACACAGACGTGTCCCCCTTCCCACGGCACACACCAGGCAGGAGCTCCCACCTCCTCACGCTGTCCCGGGCCAGATCCCTTCCCACCAGACGACCTGCCAACCTGGAGCAAAGCAGAGCAACATCACGTCTGGCTTCCTAACTCTGAAACAGGGCAGAGGAGTGGGGGGAACTGGGGGTGGGAGGGATGGGAAGCCTGTGTGCGGGTGCAAAGCCATGGAAAAAAACCCTAAAAACAACAAAAAAGAGGATTTGCTTTTCTTTTAACAGGTGGGAGCTGCACCTATGGAGTGACGGGCCCCACGTTCGACGCCGCAGTCGGTTTGTCCGTGTCGGTATGGTTTGCAACAGACGGGTGAGAGGCTGGAGGACACGCTGGGCTCACCGATGGCCACCGCCACTCTATGGTCATGGGGAGCCTCATGCCATGCGTTGCTGCTGCCCAGTACTGCTGAGCCCTGCTCCCCACCAAGGCCCCATCTTCAGCCCGAGGTTGTCCTGCTGCTGGGGTCATCCCAAATCTGCAGCACTGTCCACAGCCATCAGATGGTCTGTCAGTGTCCTGGTCTATGTGGACATCAGCGGTCTACATGGGAGACTGGTCTTGTCAAGTGCAAGGGAAAGAAGAGAAGTGTCTCAGAGAGATGTTGCCTGGTGCATGCTTGGTTAGGAAGACCCCATCCCCGCTGATCAGTGTTTCTCCAGCAGCAGCATTGCTGTGGCTGGGAGTTGGTTGGGGCATCGTTTTTAGGAATGATTGAGACTGAAGCAGAGAGGAGAACAAAAAGCCCTGGTCTGGCATGTCTACATCCATGGTGGGGTTGTGCTTTGACCACTCCATGCTGTTGAGATCCCCTTGACTCAGATATATTTCTTTGTGCCCATCTCCACTTCTTCTAGAAGGTCTCCTAGAAGTTCTAGAAGAAGCGGAGATGGGCAACAAGGGTGATCAAAGAAATGGAGTGGCTTCCACCCAAGGAACAACTAAACAGGCTGGGATGCTTCATCCAGGGCAGGAGATGACAAGGGAAAGAAGACAGAAGGCAGGAAAAGCAACATTTTCCCCAGGTCACACAAATCTGGGTGGATCTTCATGAAGATGATGGGAGATGCATCGCTGACACAAAGTTTATCTCCAACCCCTTCTCCTGGGGCTGAGCGTAGGACTTGCAGGCGTGGTTATGGGAAACCTACCAAGACCATATAGTCATTTTTTTTTCCCCCTCAAAAGCGACTGAAATAGTTTGGCTGAAATGTACTTTTCATGTGAGTTTTCACTGCGATTGTGGCCCCAGAAGAGAGCGTTTCATCTGCCATAGGTGATGTTTGACAGCGTTGTAAGCAAATGAAGATTGGGTCTCATAAAGGGCAGCATCTGGAGATCTTCATCACAGAGGACTGGCCTCGTTTATGACGACAAGTATATACAGGTTTGTACAACTGTACAACTGTACTTGCTCAAGATTGCCTCTTTTTTTCCTGAAAGCGCTGGTGATTTATTTGTGAGAAAACTTATTTTACACCCTCAGGAGAATCAAATGGTGTTGCTGTTGCCTTCTGAGATGTTTTTTAGGTCCTACCAACCCCAGGAACATTGACAGACCTTTGCATCAGCAGGCATAGGAGCAAGCACGGAAACATCGGGGGAGAAATGGTTTCAATCTTACAGATTTCTGCATAAAACGGAGGCTAAAAGCGTGTCTTCAAAATAATTGAGCAAGGATACTGTTCACTACATGAGGTTGTTGGGGAAAAAAACAATAGGCTGATTTACATTTTTATAGGAAATAAAAGGAGGTTTGTGGGTGACATAGCACCTTCCACTGAGAATGTCAGCGTGAGATAAGTGGGCTTCAAATCAAAGAGGAAATATTTTCCCGTGGGGACTGAATTCGTACCGGGGAGCTTAGTCTGGGAGGAAAGCGCTTGTAAAAGAAAATTTTTGTCGCCATAAAAGATGTGTTTCGTTAGCACAACACGCATTTACTGCAGGATGCTAATTCGCACCTTTGCCTGCCAATTTTTGCTGGTTCATCTGAGTTTTGGTGAAGCTTTGGGCAGCAGGAAAACCGGACTAGCTCTGTTCTGTGGCCGTGGCGTTTGTCAGGGCAGGGATTTCAGGGCAGGAGGAGAGTTCAAAGTGCCTTTTAGGAGCGGAGGGATTTTTCAGCAGCTGTCAGAGCAGGTTGTAGTTTAGTGGTACTTTTAATTTCATTCATGACGAGCAGCCTGGTGAGGGGTTTATTCTGGTTTCAGGTCGGTGGCCCTTTGAGGTTTGCTACGCCGCGCTCCGGCCCGCGCTGCTGCCTGGCGTAACGATTCGGGTTGCTCAAAAGCGATGACGAGCACAGAGGAACGAGCGGGTGAAACGTTCATCCTGTTGCCTACTGTCATGTTTGTGTACCAGATTTTGTTGCCATCTGTCATTTCT
Organism: Nyctibius grandis; assembly: GCF_013368605.1. NCBI lineage: Eukaryota > Metazoa > Chordata > Aves > Nyctibiiformes > Nyctibiidae > Nyctibius > Nyctibius grandis. The sequence continues at coordinate 2,668,135 of NC_090687.1, forward strand.
GTTTTCTTGTTGTTGCCAAAAGTTGTCGTTGTGAATGGAGGGTGGGGACGTATTTTGCAAAGCTAACGCGAGGTAATTTTAGGTACTTAAGGGCTCGTGTGTTCGGTGCTGGGGGTCAGCAGCCCTCCTGGGCATCACCCTTGGGAGTCTCTGATAAATTCTGGGCGGTGGTTTAGTTATGGTGGTTTTTAAAGCCATTGGTTGCAGTCACGCGACTGCATGAGATTCTCAGCTCTCCTCATTAGAAAAAAAAGTATCTGGTCCTTGCAATTGCAAAGAAAAGCCTGAAAATAAAACATATGTTTTCCTTAATGTTAAATAAAACAGAGAATATAAAGAAGGGGGTAGATAGTGACATCGGACCGTTAAAAACCAAGCTCCTGCCTAGGAATCTGACCAAGGAAAGCGACAGCTCCGCTATAACAGGCTGCGACGTCCCCAGATTATTTCCAGAGATGTAAATGTCCCGGGGACGAGAAGCTGGACAAATTCAACCTTGAAATAAGCTGCAGCTCTCTCACAGCGACAGTAACTGCACACTGCGACAATTTGCAAGGGGAGCGGTGCACTCACCGGGGCTTGCAGCCTTTAAAGCAAAATTAGCTCATTTTCAACTGCACGTTTTTAATTCAGTTTCTGGGAAGAATGGCTCAGCCTGCGAGTGGGGAGCCGGGAGGTGAAGCCACAGGGATTTTTTGCCTTGTCCCTGTGCTGCAAGATCACCCATCCGAGAGCTCGGTGCCCTGTGTCAGCCGGGGAGGGAGAGGGCTCCGGGGTGCCCGGATCATCCCCCTTCCTTCGGGGCTCGTGCCGCGAGCGTTTAAACCCTCCCTGGCAGCTCCAGGGCCACGCTGGCACCTCGTCACTTCCCATCTCAGCCCACAGCAGCTCCGCTGTGCCGAGGGCTGCGGGGTTTTAATATGACCCAAGTTACAGGGCTCAGTGTTCAAGTGAAACGCAGCAACCTGTGACACCTGAAAATACAGAAAAGATGATCTAACGGTTTCAGTTGGACTTGAACTTCAGGAAAATACAAAGCCAGGCAGTTTTGGGATGGATTTTTGATGGTTTGGGCACAGCCAGCCAATGATCCAAATTCGTAACTAAAGTTAAAAAGATATCCCAGTGTCGTGGTGGGAACTCGCGCTGACATGGGACTGCAGAGGGTCACTGCTTGCTCGAGGAGAGGTGGGGAAGATGGGGATGGGGCTGCCTTTGCTCTGAAAGAGGCAGAGATAATTCTGAGCATCTCTGAAGGCTGGAGGGAGAGCAGGGCCATGTCATGACAGCAACTACTTGTAGACTGAAGGAGGAGAAGGATGAGAATGAGACTTCTTTCCAGCAACTCTCCAAAAAGCCCGAGGTGTCTGTCAGGAGGGATTTGAACTCCATGTCCAGAGCCGCAGACTGCCCACCCACTGCCAAAACCTTGCCAGGATGGTCCCTGGCTTTGGCAGGATGAGAAGCCACCAAGGGAGCAGCCCTGGGATATCCCTGAGAGGCCCAAAAATGGATGTCTGGGCTCCACCAAGGAGAAGTTGGCACCAGCTGCTGAAGCCACAAGAGGATAAATGAAGCACCATGTTGTGAGTGAAATCCACATCCCCTCTCCAGGTCTCCCTCTTCGCTGGATGCTTCCTAGAAGCTTTTAAGCTACTCTGTGGTGGGTTTGCACCCTTACTTGTGCCGGCCACTCAGCCTTGGCTGCCTGGGCCCTTCCTTTCAACTGCAGAAGGAGGCAGGACCCAGGGTGCAAAAAGGGGCTCGAGAGCACAGTGTGCAGCTGGTGTTGGTGCTGTCAATGAAACCTCAACCCAAGCACCATCGCCTGTGTTGGGGGGTCAGTCCAGGCTGGTCCCTCCATATCTGGAAGTCTCATGTCACTCTCCTTCCCGACTGCTTCGCTCTCCCCACGCGTGGGCTGGGGTCACGGGACTGCACTTGCTCCAACAACTGGGCTCATGCTGGCTCTGGTGCTTTTGTGATGCTTTAAGTTACATTTTGTGATGTCTTAAGTGAGAAACTCTTCCTGGCGGAGCCTCCACCCATGCAAAATCTTGTATTTTATGAGGTCTGTGGCTGCTTTTGTAGCATGGGTTTGAGTTCACAGCTCTGTCCTTTTTTAACACTTCAGTGATGTAAATTGGCTTTCCTAGCTTGAATTCTCCCCTATTTGCTCTCTCCCAGGGGGTAATTTTACAAAGCTCACGAGCAAATTCCACCCGAGCGTTTCAGGATGCTGCGAGCATCACTGAAAGCCGTTGTAAAAAGCTTGGGTCTGTTTTTATTTCACAAGTGTATTTCAGAGGTCTCAAATTCAAACCAGCCTGGTAAATTGCCCTAAATGAGCACCGAGTGCCTTCTTGTGTAGGAGAGCCTGGAAGGCAGCTGAGAAGCCTTCAGATAAGCAGGGCTTGGACCACGGGGCGTGGAGCTGACCTGGCAGAGGGCCCAAACTGGTTGTATACAGGCTGATTTAATAGATGTGACCATAAACTGGATATGGTGGAGCTGGGGGACAGATCCAAGGTGTGGTAGTTTGTCAAGCACCTCTCCAGCATCATGACGATGGGACCTCCAGGCTGGGTGATTCTGAGCTGATCTGGCTCCACTCCCCTGCTAAGCACAAGGCAGGAATAAGCTTTAATGGTTGATGTGGGACAGGAAGAAAACCAGGAAAAAAGGGAGTTTCCCTTCTTAACGCCTAATCTGCCGTTGACTTAAGAAAACAGAAAAACAAGCGACCTGGGATGATCTAAGTCCTAAGCACGGTGTGCTCAGCGCTGTGCACATCGACAGCCAACCTGTTGAAATCGGCATTGTAGGAAGTAAGCAGCATGTGTAAGGTAGACAGGTCGGCTTGAAAAGTTAATCCTGGTATAACGAGAGACAGTGTTGTAACAGCAAAATCCCAGAGTCACGAATCAGAGAGCGAGATGCCACCAAGACCTTACAGTGTGTCAAGTCTTACAAGAATGGGACAGGAGTAATATGCATGACAAAATAATCCAGCCTCATGCTTAAAGGAATCACAGAATCAACCAGGTTGGAAGAGACCTCAGGGATCATCGAGTCCAACCGAATGGAGCAATCATCTGAGAGAGGCATGGAAGGTTTCTCTGCTGTTCCAGCCAACAAGGTGTTTGGCCTTCAGGAGCTTCAGGCAAGAAGAGTATGGTGTCCAACCAAGGACACAAAATCCAAACAAATTAAAATGCGTCTGGACTAATGTGCAGTGATGTGCATATACTTCAAAAGTGGTTCCTGACCTTTACAGGGATTGTTTTATACCCTGGAGCATGACATTTTATTACTCTTGCCTTCTACATAATTTATTGTAGAAAAATATTATTTTGGCTATAAAATTGTTCGCCCTCATTTTAAGCCCAGCAATAGTATTTAACTTTCTGATCCTTTTTGAAACTAATTTCCCCAGGCAAATTACACACTGTGCCAAGAGATTCCTTCGGCTTTAAATTCTCCTGCCATTAATGTCACAGAATGGGGCATCACAGCAGAGAGGGTGATCATTTTTTTGATAACCTTGAAAGCAACAGAGCAGAGCACCTCGTCGGAGTTGCAAACATAAGGCGAAAGGTGATTTCTACTGAAAAAGGTTTTACAGCTGAAGCCCTCGTGATGTGTTTGGGAGAAACTCGGGACTCTTGACAGAAAGGGTTTGGGTTTGGCTCTACCACGCTCTATGCCGAGCACCGAGGAGATGCCAGGTGTGATTCAGGCAGCCAACGCAAGTCGATAGCAGGGAAGTGAGACGCATGTGAGTGGGATGCACGATAACGAAGGAGCTCTTCGAGAGAACCACGGTGCTAGAGAAAGAGCGGAGCCTTTGAACAGGTTGTTGCCATAACAAGAAAAAACGAAGAATTTGGTTCGGATCAAACTGATGTGAAAAATTCAGTGAGGGGAAGGTCAGTGAAATGATATCTTTTGGTCACTTTGTCCTTTCTTACTCCTTTTATTTTCCCAGTTTTGGAGCTAAAAGCTGGTTTTTAAAGCTTTGCTCGTGCAGCATGGAAATTAAATGTTTTCTTTATCAATTAATAGATCAGACGGTTTCAGTGCTTTCCAAATTCCAAAAGCTGAAACCTCAGGGGTTCTCTGAATACTCGCTGAATACTTGAATATGCAAGAGTTATCCACCTGCAGGAAAGTGCAGTTTTCCACAAACATATTATTTTGTAGAAAGAGAGGAAGAAAAGCCACCATCATCCAACTCTACCAGTCCTCCCAAAATGCTGAGAAGACAACCAGCATTCAGCTTCATTTCTCCTAGAAAATGCAGTTCCTAACTCCAGACCAGAGGAAGGTGTCTCCTCCACTTGACATCTGCCACTGTAACCCTCTTCTGATGTCCAGCCCTATGCCACAGCCTGCCTCATTTGGCCCCAGGTCTCCTGAACCTCAGCTCCTGAGCAGGAGGGCCCTCAAGAGACTATCGTGTCCACCCACCCACCCCAGGGCTGAGCCTGGAGATAGATCTTTCCCAATAGCTGCTTGGCCAACATGGTGATGAGGACCAGACACCCACGGCATGGCTTGGTGGGGTGCTCTTCAAGCAACACAGGGCTGGGTCACAACAGGTCCCACTTTGAACCAGACCACACCAAGCTCTGAGCTCCTCTCTCCTGTGGAAGTTGCACTTTTTTTGTCTAAAAGAGGGGAAGAACCCTTGAGGTGGAGGAAGAGTAAGGCTGGAGAAACAAGAAGGCAGTTAATGTATTCACCTTGTCAACCCAGCTCAATGGGCTCCCTGCCCTGATGAATATTGAAGAATTTTATACAAATTGGAACTGGTTCAGCAGGACATTTTTGCAGAGACCCAGCCCAGAAAGGCTTCCTGGTCGCTGCTGGGGGCCCTTCCCTCCATGGGAGTAGAGCGCAGTCCACAGCCTTGCTCGAAGGCTTGAGGGGGACGAGCACCCCTGTTCCTCTCAGGGTGACCTGTGGGAGATGTAGGCTGGGGAGCACCTCGAGAAGGGTGATTGTGAGGGGACCCCCGGGCAGAGCAGAGGAAAAATGCAGTCAGTGTCCCCATGGCTTTGCAAAGGCTCAGCAGAATGGGTGACTAACAGGATGATGGTGAAGCTACGAGCTCAGGCAGAGTTTTCATAGGAACATCAGGTTTTGCTGCAGCAAAAAATGACTGTCAGCCAGCAAGGAGGGCATTTCCAAATGTCATCTTAGACGCTTAGGTGGAAGTCACTGCATTGCTGTGAGCACTGCTACCAATACAAAAAGCAAGCTGTACGCAGAGGGAGAAAAACAGCTGAACTACGAGATTTATAGTAATGAATTTACTTCCACAGAAGAAATATGCAGTCTGTCCAAGTAGGTTAATAAATGCTTGGATCGCATTTGATCAAAAGGAGCAATGCTTAGGGTGGTAAAATGTGCTGAGCCCGTGATCTCGTCTCTTCCATGCCCTCACGGAAAGAGCAGAGGACAGAAGTGAGTGAGGAGGAATCTGAAGACACTTTTCAAGGGACAGGGAATGACTCAATTCCCCACCTTGGGGCAGAGGTTCAAAGATGCTAACGTGTCACTGCTCCGAGATGCATGGAGTGACCAGAAGAAAGAACGGATGGAGGCACCAGCTCCGGTGGGAAGGACGAGGTCTTCCTCTGAGATACAGGTTCAGGGAAGAGCTGGATTCTTAGAAGAAGAACTTAGCAGATGGGAAAGCGAGCAGAACTTGCCACTGGAGCTCACAGCTGAGCATATTAACTTGGGCTGCCACTCATTGGGGATTAAACTAATGCCAAGCTGTGACCTGCAGCACCTGAAGAGCTTGCAAATGCTCCCTCCTACTGCCTGTGTACTGGGGAAGGCCAAGCCTCTGACAGGGGTACAAGGCAGAGAGCAGGGAGGTGGAAAACGCTGAAATCTTCCCATCTTGCATGGCCAGAGTGTACCTATGGGCACCCTGTATTTCCATGCGCTCGAGGAAGGGATCTTTCACCCTAATTTGCAGGGAAAAAAAAATTCATATCTTTCTTTTGGCCCATGTTGGCTGAAACCACCCATAAACCACTAATTGCCACTGCTAAAAGGGAGCTGGCAGCTGTGAAACTTGCCCAGATTATCCAGATTACTATTTTATGGATAGAAATACAATTTTCAGACTGTGAAGCTGGGTGAGAGCTGGTGTCAGACGGACAAAACTGTAGTGTGGCAGAGCTCAAAGACAGACATTTTTCATAGCAATTTGACTTCTAAAAAGTAAAGCGAATGAACTGTTGTCTCTCAAAGTGCAAACTATGATTTCTAGAGCAACAACCCATGATGAGAGTTTAAAGACAGATTTATACAGATTTTTTTCATAATGTTTTGTCAGGCATGGCAAAATTACAGGCCAGCTCCAGCAAAAGGGCTTCACATTGGGACATAAGAAAAAAGGACTACTCGGAGTGACAGATTTGATTATGTCGATGACAGGAGACTACGTGTTTTTCCCGAATGGTTATTCTTACTTCTGTGAGACAGCTTTACTTGTTACGTGGGCGATTCCTATACATCACAGTTATGCTAGTAGAGAGGATGGTCTCGACATGATTTTGAGCAGTTCACAGTAATGCCCATGTTTGCATCCAGTCCCAACTAGACTCTATTCAACAAGTAGGTAGGAAATGGCTTTAAAATAATGAATACGTACTGAAAAGGAAAGGAGAATCAGGTCTGACCAGTGGCTGACAGCATTAGATGGCAGGGTGCCACCTACGAAATATGGCTAGCCACCTGCAGATACTTTTTTGTCCATAAAATGAATGAAGGAGACCACTTGGGATGTTAGGCTCCATAGCCCATGGAGTGAAGGGTTTGCAGAAGTGTGCGGGCACATGGCTTAAACACAAATCAGCACTATGATTGCGGTCCCAGGGGTTACCACCACTTCCTGAACACGACAAGAATTCACACGTACAATGAAAATCAGAAGCCAGAAACAACAGTTATTTCACAGAAAGTTACTCCACAATCCCATGAGCGCAGGGTGTGTGTAACCAGATGGACGTGCTCAGAGGAAGAACAGGCAGCACCTTCTGCAGCTGCCAGGAGGAGAGGAGGTAACGGGCGCTGGGCTTGTCTTTTTGCCTGGGACAGCTTCATTTGGCAGCACACAGGGATGGCAGGGCGACCAGATGCCAGGACGTAACTTTACCAGGGAAAAAGAGCTGTCTTATTCCCAATGTGAACTGCTCTGATGATGCCACGGTGACTACAAGCTACAGCACAGAGCTCCTCAGAAGTTATTCAGACATTGTTAATTGTTTGGCTGTAAGGTTTTGAGGTCACAAGCTATAGAAATGATACTTCCATGTTTTGGCCGAGGAAGGAAGGTAGGATCTCGGGAGCTGTATCTTTAAGCAGCTTAGTTTTGGAGACAGGAAGTCTGGAAACGGGCTGCAGCAGTGCAGATTTTATTATGCAATTTCTCTTGAAACTAGCCCTGAATAAAGGAGTTATCCATTAAGCACCTGCTTCATCGTGCCTCCTGCGTACCACTGATGAAGTCCTCAGGAATCCGTGCAAGGGCTTAACCATCAGCTGGAGGAGCAGGGAGCTGTGCGCTGGGGTCCAGACTGGGAATCCTGGGTGCAGGTTTGCAGTAGTAGGGCTTGTTTTCTTGCTATATAGTCAGTCTCTTTCAGTTTCCTTTCTTCTCCCAAAATCCTCCTACTCTGTTTGAACTTGTTCTGTGTTTGGCATTACCAGTGGGTGAGGCCATCTACCAGTACCAAAGGGCTATGGTACCCCGAGCACTGCAGTACTACTAAGCCTTTTGGGGATTTAATCATAGCCCTGTTTCCAGGGGCAGCAGATATGGGCCAAGGTCTTCCCTCCCTCCTGCCATTAACCCGATGCTGTTCTAATCCTATAGCAGGGGGCAACTGGGGCCATCCTTAAGAGGACATTGTGTCACAGAGAAGCTGCAGGACACAGCAGCAACAGGATCCTCCTCCTCCCCTCCTGCCGGGGGTATAGGATTCCCTCCCTCCAAAGCACCTCCTTCCTCTCCTGCTCCGTCCCCAGGGCTCACAGCCCCCCTCTGATTTCACCGTTGTGGCAAGCCTGGCACTTGCTGTGAAGGTAGAGGATCTCTCCCAGCTAATGGGAGAGGAATCATGGCCTCCATGATTCCTTCTCTCTGCTCCCCATTCCCACCATCGAGCACGTAGCATTGCCCTGGCAGGCACCCTGGCACACCAGCTCCTGTTACGGTTGTGGTCATGGTGGCATCAAGGCCTCTTGCTTGATGGCTGTTCGGTCAGAGCTGAAGTATTCACATAACGTCAGTGTATTGGCTGGCACCAGGTGGCATGAACATCTTCGTGGAGCTGAGAGGTAGCTGTGGGACCGCTCATGTTCTGTCCCCAGTGGTCGATCTCCATCCTGACTTCACGCCAGAGCTGCACAGTCATTGCAGCAGCATAGAAGGGGGTTATAAGGGGAGTAAAATGCTATGGGGGGTCTTTGGGTGTCAGCTGCTCCAGCAAATCCTTCGTTTCCAAGACCACAAGTGATGTGTAATGGGCAAGTCAAGCACAAAAGGCTACCCAGGCTGCAGTTCTAAATGCACTGACCAAACTTGTTAAAAAGTTGAAGCAGCAGATAGCAAAGGGCACTGCTGTCCTCGGTTGTGTCTGACAGACAGTCTGCCCTGATTTCCACACCCAACTTCCAACAGCAAAACATTTTCCCTCAACCGGGGCAAATGCATTATATTACAGTGAAACACTGCTGGACAAGAGCTGTTGCTCTCACGTCTGGAGCCACTGTGAGACACTGAACCCTGTCCCATGCTGAACCATCCTAAAACAGACAGGAACTCGCTGCTTCTGAAAGAAATTAAGGCAGGCATAAGCAGAGAGCACTTACTTGTGTAACTAATCAGTAATATAGTGATATAAGCCGAGGCCTGTAAGAGGCCTCCAGCGTGATTACAGCAGACCTCAGCAAGGACAGGCACCATGTAAATAAATACAGAATTTGCAAGTAAATATAATGAAATGCACATAAATGTGGAAGTAAACATAATGAATTCGAGTTTTTCCGTAAACAAAAGACAGACTTGCTCTTTGCAAAAGAAGGTGTCATTATAGGTCTCCTTTCAACCAATAAAATGTTGCTTGATTAATCGATCACAGCTTATGGACTTCATGGACACATCCTCAGGATTGTCTCGGTGCCCTTCTCCAGCCTGTCCTCGGGTTGTGTCTGCTCTTCGGGGACATACCGACGTGTAGGCGATGAAAACAGCCCCGAGCAACCAGTTTGGGTACAAGGAGCTCTGCTGCCACATTGGCACATCACGTCACCGGAGCTTATACGACCTGCTTCTCAGGTTGGGAACCAGTATGGAAATCCACAGAAGTATATGAGTTCCAGTCCTATAAACCTGTTCCGGGCTGGGGAAGTCTGTCTAGACAGAGCACAAGGCACAGCCCCGGGGGAACTGGGGGCATTGAGGGGGACATTTGTGGTGGGACTGAGAGGCGAGACTGTGGAGGGTGACTGGGAAGAGATTGAGGGGAGATTGAGAGGGGAAACTGAGGGACTGAGGGGAGGATAATGTGGGGAACGACTGTGAGGGGACTGAGGGGAGACTGAGAGGGGACACTGTGAGGGGGGAGTTGAGGAATGTGCAGTGGGACTGAGAAGGGAGACTCTGGGGGGTGATTGTGAGGGGACAGGGGAGACCGAGAGGGGAAACTGGTGGTACTGAGGGGAGGATGATGTGGGGAGTGACTGTGAGGGGACACTGTGAGGGGGGCGTTGAGAGGAAACATCTGTTGTGGGACTGAGAGGGGAGACTGTGAGATTGAGGGGAGACTGAGAGGGGAAAGTGGTGGGGACTGAGAGGAGGATGATGTGGGGAACGACTGTGAGGCGACTGAGGGGACACTGTGAGGGCGCTGAGGGAGAACCCTGACAGGAACAAGTAGGAGAGACGGAGGTGAGCGACTGCAGGCACCCGAGGGGGACGCTGAGGGGGGACACTGCGAACGGGCAACCGTGGGGGCGCCGAAGGGGTCCCTGAGGGGGGCGAGCGCACCACTGGGCCCCGGGGCAGGGCGCCCCCGCCGGGCCCGCCGCGGACCCCCGTCCCCCAACCCCGCCGCGGAGCAACTGAGGACGAGCCCGTCTCTTTCCGGCGCCGATCGCGCCTTTCCGGCGGCGGCGGGGGCGGTGGGGGGGGGGCGTTCTCCGTGCGCGGTGACGCAGGGCGCAGGCCCCGCCCCGGCGCCGCCCCCATGGTCTCTGGAAAAGAGAAGAGAAAAAAAAACTTTTTTTTTTAATTGAGGAATCAACAGCCGCCATCTTGTCGCGGAGCCGGAGCGCGGCGCGAGCGGAGCGGGGCCGGGCCGGGGCAACGGGGTCGCCCGCCTGGATACGGGGGCGCCCGCCTGGATACGGGCAGCCGCGCGGAGCGCCGCCAACGGCCAGAAGGGCTCGGGGTAGCGAGGCAGAGCTGGCCGGAACCAACCCAGCGCCGCCGCGGGGACCGGTAGCTGCGGACGCCGCCGCGCCGCGCTCATTGTTTTGAGGCGGTTTTTGGCTGTTTTCGGGTTTTTTCCCGTTTTTTGTGGGTTTTTTAAATTTTTTTTTTTCCCTCTTTCCTTCCCCCCCCCCCCCCCTCCCTCCCCTACCTCGGCCACGGTTCGGCCGGGGGCGGCGGGCGGGGGGCCGCCGCGGGGCCGGGGCGAACCCCCGGCGCGGAGGGGAGGGGACCGGGCGAGGTGGAAAGGGGGGGGGTGTGTGGCGGTGGGGGGGGCGCTATGCTCCCCCAGTGACTGACTGAGCCGCCATCCGGGCACCTCCTCAGCGGCGGCGGCGGCGGCCGGGGGGGGAAGAGGCCGGGAGGAGCGAGGCCGGCAGGGAGGGGGCGCTGGGTTCTTCCCCACCCCGCCCCGAACCCTCCTCCCCTGCGGCCTGCTGCGGCGGCGGCGGCCCGGCCCGGGTATGGGGGAACGGGGGCCGCCGCCGGTCGGGCACTGAGCGGCGCTGTTGTTCGACGGTGGGTTCCCCTTTGGAAGAACGGGGAAAACGAGCTTCAACCCCCACCACCACCTCGGACTCCCTCCGCTCTCTAGCGATTACCGGCTCGGCGGCCTCTCCTCGGCCGGTTACCATGGCGGAGAACTTACTCGACGGGCCGCCCAACCCCAAGCGAGCCAAGCTCAACTCGCCGGGTTTCTCCGCCAGCGATAGCACAGGTAAGGCCTGCGGGGCGGTGCGGGGGCGGGCGGGCCTCACCGGCGGCTCCCCCCCTCCACCCCCTCCGGCGGGCGGTCGGGCCTGGCGGTCGCCAGGCCCGACCGCCCGCCGGAGGGGGTGGAGGGGGGGGGGGAACCGCCCGCCCTACCTCGGTTCCCGGCGGGGGTGGGAACCGGCCTGGCGAGGTGCCGGGCAAGGGGAGGGGGGAAGGATCCCTCCCGGAGCGGTTGGGCCTCCTCCAGTCGAAGTTACCGGGCGGGACCCGTACACCAAGTACCCATCCCGGCTATAAATAGCGGTTGGGAGAGACGGGTAAAGGCTCTTTTTTTGAGTTAAATTTCCCTTTCCTTCATCGTCGACCACCGTTTCGTCTTAATGGTGAAGGGATGGAGGGGGGATCGGCCTCGGCTTTGGATGTTTTGGGGTGTCCAGGTGAGCGGGGAGCGGGTAGGGATGGAGGAAAACCCAAGCAGCAGAAACACCGACCCACCCTGCTTCTGGAGGGGGTGGTTGGGTTTTCTATCTCTACTTCTTAAAACCTATATATCGCCCACAACTAAAAGCCCTACGCGGACAGCTTCTTCCACGGTGCCCCTGCGTGCGACACACTACGGAATAAAAACTAACAGCGTATTAATATTTTGCTTTTTCTATCCTGCCACCTGTGACCCTGGTTTAAGGTGCTCGGTTCGACCCATTCCGAGCATTTTTCCTTAAAAACCGAATCATTTGCAGATAATAACTGAAGTTGTGGGGTTGCTTGCGTGATGAAATGCCCATCAGCCTGGCAGTCGCTGCGACTCGTATGTCGCGTAGAGTCTTCGGCGTGCTTTCTTTTTTCAATCATAATGGGTTTGTAGGTAATAAAACGCATCAAAATTTTTCATTTCCAGCAAGCGCGTGCCTGCTGTAAATACGCACGTGTGTGCATAAGAGCATGTGTGCGTGTTCTGACGTCTTTCAGTGTTCCAACTGTTTTAATCACTGAAACAGTGGTTTTGTAGGAACACGAAGTGTGTTGGACTTGCGTTTCTGTTTTCAGAGATTAATGAATCTTGTAGGAGGGACAGTGATAAGTTAATCACGCTATGCCTGCTGTGTCTTTATAGACCCAAAAAATGATTACTGTAATTGAACCGATAAATTCTGTGGGTTTTTTCTGTTTGCTTAATCTGCGTTTAGCAATAGCTTATAGATACTTCAGTCCTTCTGGGGTTTTTTTATGGAATATTTTTCTTCTCAGCCTACAAATAAACGAAACATACCAAAAAGAAACGGTATTGAGAGTAAGAACTGGCAGAGAGTATCTAGGTGAGGTCTTGTGATTGAACTACGTTAATCCCCTTCGTGGAAGCAGTGGAATATCCTACGGAAGGCTGATAGCAAGTCGCTACGAATTGCACCACAGTAACTCGGGGAAAGCACAGTTTTTCTTTAATTCTTCAGCTAGACATTTTAGGCTCTGCTGGTAGCCAGTGAAAGATGTTTGAAGCGGTGTCTTTTTTTTTTTTTTTTTTTTTTTTTCTTTTTTGAAGTTCACTTGGTCTGTTCTGGAATGCTTCAGTCATAATTACGTCCTGTTCAGCGAGTTCTAATGCGTCTCGGTGAGCTCTGTGCAGTGCTAGATATGTAAACTCCGGCATCTGCATAAAGTTTTGCACAGCTGAGGGGGCCTTTGGTCACCAGGGACGGCAAACACCAGGTTGTATTTTGAACAACTAGGAGTGTGTCTGTAGCATTGTATCGTCATCCTGGTGTTCTTCGGGCAAAAATACCTCTCTGCTTGAGAGTGCAGGTAATGTTTATACACTTAGAAGTGCTTTTCCAAAAACAAAAATCTCTTTAGGTTTATTGCCAGCAGCTAATGCTGCTTATTGAAAGGTCGCTGAACGTTTCTGTGCGTTGTAGCAGGTGATACAAATAGTTTGAGTCGCGATTGCTATCAAATACCTGCTCCTGAACCTAAACCAGGCTGCTCCCTTGCGCTGAGGCTTAAACAGAAAAGTTAAGTTGCAACCTGGAAAGTTGCCTTTGTGACCAGAGGTGCTCGGGGAGGTGGGTTTGAGGCTCACACCCTGAACGAACAGCGAGGTGTGTGTTGGTTAACTGAACTGTAATCGCAGTCGTAAACCCGCGCCGCTTGGTGCTGCGGCTTGCGTGAGCGGGACGTGCTTTAAAAGACGTCGCGTTAGGCCCGGTTGTGCAGTTCTGTCGCTGAACGGTCGGGCCCTGAGCCTGCAAATCCTTGTAGCTGAGCGTAGCGGTGCGATGGCAAAGGGTCTGATGGCAGGCCTGAGCGTTTGGCAGAAAGCAACTGCTCACCCTTGTTTATATTTCACTTTACGCTTTGATGCGGTGATGTTAAGCAACTCCTTTTGTCAGGGTGAATTTTAGCTGCCTTTAATCTTTCTGATAAAAATAGCGCCTCAGCTTACCGGAGCAAAGTTTGTGCAGTTGAAATTGGTCTACTTACGTTCTGAAAATACAACCTTTGCTGTTAAACCTAAGCGGCTACATCAGACATGTGGCCTGAGAGAAGGGAATCGAGATGAAGGGATAACAGAAATGTATACGGTGACCATCGTTAAGTTTTACGATAGTCCCGTTTTGCAGTTGCCCCGTTGCTCTTTAAATCAATGAGGAAGGTTAAGACTTGTGGCTGTTAACTTAGCTTGCCAGTATTGAACAAGCTGACTCCTATGGTAAAATATCCATGGGAAAGGTTTTTTCCTTGTCTAGCCAGGTAGGAGTAGTGCTTTTGTCTAATTACTACTTTATTAGGTACATGGTATTTTTCATACGTAAGCATTTGTCCCTTCTATAACTGTTACAAGGCATTCTCATCTAGCGTGCTGCAGAATCAACAAGGGACTCATAAGAAAAGTAGAACTACAGTAACTTTGGTTATGGCAGCGTATTATTTTAATGTTGAGCGTCGTGATTTATTTTGTACATTGCTGGCATCGGTCCTTCGACAGAATATACAGCGAACTGGCAGCGTTCCTGAGCTGGTCTTGGTCTGAACTGTGCACACAGATTGTGAAAAACCTGCTTGAATGGAGCAGCAGCAAAGCTGGCATTCTCCAGGTGCTCCTTCGCCGTGGTTGGGGGTCTGTGCTGCGTCGCAGGTAATGCCTCAGTCTGCATTGTTACATACCCTGCAGCCTTCTGCTGTTGTAGAGCTCTGCTCATTCCAGAAACGAGAAATCATAATTTGGGCCAAAGCAGAGGGTGTCCTTAACGGTGTTATGAGTTAATGAATTCCTGAAATAGGTGAAGTTGGAAAGAAGGTGAAATGAGCAGCTTCAAAAGTCCATTAGAGCCGGATTTTCACCTTGTACTTTCTCGTGTGTGTGATTTTGGTGGGGTTTTTTTTCTCCACAACTTCAGATCATAACCAGATTAAGCAGCGTGGCTGCTGCTGCAAAAGCTGCAGGCCGAGATGGGTAATTCACGTTCTCTTTATGGCCCAGTGCACTAGCATCGCAGTGCCCGTGTTTTAAAACTGGGGAAAGACTGGCCTTGTCGCACGTGCCTTCGTACGTGCGGAGATAAGCAGATCTCTGGCTGACGCCCAGCGAGCTACAGAACTTCGCAGAAGGGAGTTTGTGTCGATATGCAGCATGATTTGATCTTACTCTCTTGCCAAAAACCAGCTAGGTGTATTTCAGTGGATTTTAAGAGATGTACTACCTTTAAAACAAAGTAGCTTAAGGAGAGACAGCGAGGCTTTCTGAGCTTATGTTCACATACTTAGCCGAGACTTCAGAGGGGCTGACATCTCGGTGATCTAAAACCAGATTTTGTCTGTGCGCACGAAAGCGTTAGCGTGTGTGTTTTAGAGGGGTTCATTCCTGCGCAGTTGGAAAGTGTCACGGAAGCCTGTTTAATCGCTCTGCTCTTGTGTCGTGTGATGTGTGCGAAACTTTCGTGTCATTTGTGCGCCGTGACAGTAAGAATCGCTTTTATACACGTGCTTTCTCCATCTCTCCCTGCAATAAGAAAAACCATAATTCCATTCAGTGAACAGACCTGGATTTATAAGCAGAAAATTGGGGGAAGAAATGCTTCTTCTGGAAAGATGTAGGTAAAGGAGCAAGTGTAGTTGTAATTATTTCACAGGAATGGCCTTTGTTTTGTGGTACTTGCAGCGTAACTAGCTGGGATGGGAAGGAATGTGGTGTGATATTTCATGGCTATATTGTTTCTTAAGGCTTACCATGTACATGTAATGATGGGGGTGGTGGATGGGAGATGGTGATGCCAAGCAAAAATGTTTACTTTGAGCTGTGCTAAGTTTGATACAAGCTGGTTTTGTTTTTTTTTTTTTGCACGTTAAGTGACTGACCTGCATAACTTCATGCCTGCAGTTGTAACCTGGGACAGGCGATCTGTAAGATTAGGGATTGGCTCATTTATTGAGAGTCTAGTGCAGCTAACTCTTACCAATTCATGAAGCATCGCTGATAGCAGGTTATTGTCTACTTTCTCATTTTTTGGGTTTTTTATAGATTTTTTTTTTTTTCCAGGGAGTTTGATACTAACACCTGTGTGAGATGAAAAGTTGAGCAGATGATCTGCCAGCCTGATTTTATGGGACAGTCCACAGTCCTACAGTTGTGCCCCTTCCTTTTTTGCAATTCAGACTTGGAGTGATAATTGCATACATGCTTGGGAGTTTATCAAATTGATGCCTCCCCCCTGCATCATGACTTAAAATTAATGCGGTAAATGCTGTCTTGTGCTGTGGCTCCTGGAGAAGCCCTGCCAACAGCAGGCAGGAATAAAGGCTGTGCTCGGGGGGTCAGGCTTTGTTGTACCCCAGAGATCTCTTGAGAGCTTGTGAAATGATTCCCAGTTTTCTGTTGCAGATTATTCGCTTTCTATTCTGGCTGAATGTTTCTTGGGCTGTGGTCCAGCACCATTAATTATTTCTACAGCAAGGTGCTGCGTTTTGCTATTATATCTGCAACTCCACATTAAAAACATCCACCTGCTCTTGGGGTTTATTTTTATTAGAGATTGTGCTCTCTGTTGTTACCTGCTAATAGAGAAGAACATGAGCAAAAATCTCACTCTCTTAGGAAAATACTGCAGGTTAATGTGAAATCGGGGTGGAGGGAGTAGTTGCAAAACAGGATTTGAAAAATTCTGGAGTTTGTCTTATACAAGGAAAAAAGCATGTGGGATAGCTTAGAAATCTGACACTTCCCTCCTAATTTGGTTTACACTTTCAAGAATTTTTGCTTTGTAAATTGTCCTTTTAACATATGTTATGTTTTCCATCTGTCTTCTCAGATGTCTAAGATACAGAGAGAACCTAAGTCTTTTATTTGGAAAACTCTCTTTCAGAGAGATGTCTCAACAAATACTATCAAGTATTGTGCAGACCCATAGTGTGAATCAAAAGAAAACTGAAACTTCTATTATCGCTGGCAATTCGCAATCATAACTCAGAATCTAAATCTCTTAACATACACTCTTCAAAAGCTTCACTGCGTCTTGCATTTCCTCTTTTCTTATTCACCACCATTGAGAAATAAGGATCTTATTTGGAACACTGGATAAATACAGTATCTTTGATTTGCAGTAGCTTCATGTGTGTCTGTGTATATTTTAATTTATACATATAGAAGGCTGTAAAATAATCTGCTTTTCTGAGGGTCATCTTTAATGCTGTGGGAACTTCCTCAGGAAGAGAGCGTCGTCAAAGTGAGTTGCTCTTTCTAGGGGACGTGCCTCCCAGTCTCAGCAGGTAGACATTATTTCATTGCTGCTGGTGGACACCTCTGAGGCAGACGTCAGAGCCAGCTGCTTTCTATTGCACAGCGAGAAGATGCAATATTAAAATCCAGCCTCTGTCCGTGTGTGTCACACCTGCAGAGCACGAGCTGCTCTCTCGCTCTGCCCAACTTCACCGCTGCCGGTACTTTGATAGCTGCTTTAGTGGGTGTTGTTGATGACATAGCTTCTGTGTCATCTCCTGTGTAGTTTTCATCTAATGGAGCAAAGAAACGTGGAAATTACCAAGACTTGAATTCGGTAAATACTGAGTGTAAATCTGTTTTGTAGTGGCTGTGAAGTTTTTTCCTAAGGTTCATAAACTCTTTTAAGGAAAGTATTAATGAGAATGATTCAGAACAGCCTCATCTCACTGAAATGAATGGTTTAAAGTAAACCAGATTTGTGGGGGCATTGATTTTTCTGTATTCAGTCAGTTACGGTCAGAAGCATTTTTAGACCGAAATATATAAAAATCATTCGTTTTAAGCGCATGTCTGCTGTTGCTTCCTTACACGCGTTTGGTTTGGTTTGTATGTTCTTGCACAGGTGAGTTTGAGTTGCCAAGCAAAAGACCCTTCACTTATAATTTGCTGTTAGAAATAGGGAGGAAAAAGTGGCATTAAAGCAAAGAGAACAGAAACACGCTTTTTGTAGCTATTCTACATTGTAAAGGAGACACAGAACTTGCCTGTTTCCTAGTAATCTTATGTAAAACTTTTGTTTGTTTCATAATATTACTTCAAGTACATATTAATCATTGCTGTTTTAAGTCTTTGCAGAATAGGCCTGTTCTGTGCCTCTGTTACAGAAGGTGCATAAAGGTGGGACTTTCAGAGAAGGACTCGTGTGGCTGAAGGGAGCGTTGGAAGCAGCCTGAGCCAGAAGGCAATGCTGAGCGTGGAGTTCTCACCACCGATGCTGGCAGTCGTTGTGGGGAGGGTGGAGGACTGAAAAACTTTAAATCTGAACCACCTAAATATGTATTTAATAAGAAATCTATGGCCAGAGAACATCACAGTTAAAGCTTGTTTGTCAAGATAATTCATGTTTCTGTGCGTTATCTGCTGATTTTTTTTCCAGATGCACAGCCTTAACGTGAAGCAGTGGATCTGTCAGTTGTGTGAGCTGACCGAAGGCATTTGCATGCAATCACTCTGTTTTGGTACAGACTCTGCATTTCATGCTGCCCTAAGCAAATGCCTACTACTAAATACTGGATTCTCAGATGATTCCTCTTTAAAGGGTCATCCCGAACTTAAATGTTTTGTCAGCTGTTAAAATAGGGCAACAGAAAAGATGTGCATGTTTGTGATAGGATGAGAAGGAGATCTTGCTTCTGTTAACGTGCTCCAAGAGCCCTGAGATACTGAATCTTCATCAGGATGCTCTTGTGAATGAGAAGCTGGTGTTACCAGTGCGGTGGTCTCACAGTCTGTAGGCAGATTGCTTACCTCCCATTCCTTCTGCCCAGATTTCTGCTCTTGCAGCAGAGAAAGTTACTGAAGCCTTTTGGTCAGTAGGTGTGTGTAGCGTGATTGCCACGTACAATGTGACAATAGTCATGTCCGTGTTGTTGATGGTGCTGGGTAGGATTTAAAGTTACTTGCAAGAGCAGACTCAGCAACAGTGTCAAAATAGTGAAGACACCCTGGGAAACAATTAAGAGGAAGAATGATTATGGAGAGGCTGTGTAGGACCAGAGGAAAGCAAAGTCAATCTGTCATTTGCTATCCAGTGCTTCCAAGAACAGACCAGAGTGAGCACTCTTGGGCTGCTTCTGCCACGTGTTTTGGGGGTTGTTTTGCTTTTATTCCTCTCTAGCATCTGGGAAGAGATGAGAGACTAGCTTCTTATCTGAATGTGCTTTTCATATTTGTTTCTGTATATTAACTTTGGAACCAGGTGTGTTTTATGTGCCCTTATATGCTACTTTGTTTTCAATAGTGGAACATTGAAGTAATCTGGGCTTCTTTGTTGGTTTTTTTTTTCTTTTTTTAATGGAAGGGTAGTAGAAGTAGATCTGAAAACAGGGGTTATTCCTGAAAGAAGCTAGTATCTTAGGTTTTTCTGAACCTTCGACACAGCTTGTATTTTCATTATAAGCACAGCAAAAGAGAAATGACAGAGACAATTTGGATAAGTGCAGTAGATTGAAACTT
This sequence comes from Nyctibius grandis, assembly GCF_013368605.1. Lineage (NCBI taxonomy): Eukaryota > Metazoa > Chordata > Aves > Nyctibiiformes > Nyctibiidae > Nyctibius > Nyctibius grandis. Next base: position 2,687,313 of record NC_090687.1, read on the forward strand.
GAGGTTATGACATTGTGATACACAACGTGCAAGAGGAAAGAGAGGCTGGGAGCTAAACTCGGTGCAATCAAGGGAGGATCTCAGTTTATACCGTTCTCTTTTCAGGGAGGTGAGAAAGAAGCGGGGGGCAGAACAGTTTATCTTTCCTGTATTGGGTAGTTGTTGTTATCACACACGTTAGTTGTGGTATAGGGGATATAGATATGTGCATTTTCCCCATCCTGACTTGTATGCCTGGTGTTCAGGCTGGTGTCGGGGGCGTTTTAAAAACTGCATCAATAATACTGGTAGTGTTGCAGTAGAGGTTAGGAGAGAACTGATTCTTTTTCATGAGCTTCTTGATTTGTTTGCTCTGTGTAATGAGCTTCAGTTTTGAAAAGTCACTTAGTTGCTGAAGTCTTACAGACGTGGATTGGGGGAGATTTTAGGAGCTTGAAGCTACTTTAACTTAAGACAAACTAGATTCTAAGCTGATAGTGTCCCTTTTGGTTATTGGGATGCACAAAAATGGATCTAATTTAATTGTTTTTAGGAACTGTGTTGCTGCTTAGTTGCACGTCTGTACCCGGAATGATATTCATCTTACGGAGAATCAAGCTTTGCCAGAAGACAAGTTGCAAAGGAAGTGTGGTATAACGAATGCCTCCTTCTCAATCTCCCTACCCCTAAAATCTCAGCCACAGGAAAGCAAGAGAGCACTGTGATGACTATTCTAATGAGTTTCCTAGAGGCAAGTACCTAAAATGCCTCAAGGGGAGGCTTGTTTCTGTGTATTGATATATTTGAATTTTGACCAGTCCACTGACTTAGGAACAAGCAAACCAGGCTGTGTTTCTTTCTCATCTCAAATGCAAGTAGTTCAAAAGATCAGGCAGAAAGAAATTCAGTTAAATATCTGAATCTCTTATTATGCAAGCCATAACTTGTTGGGACTCATTCAGATGCCTGCTATAGGATCTCTCATTTCCCCCTCACCCTCCTCCACCCAGCCTTTAGGGTCTCCTTGGCCCAGCCAGGTCCCTCATCGCTGTCTTTCTCAACCTGGTTGTTAAGCATCATGTTCTAAAGGAGTGGTGCTGCTCTTCTGAAAGTCAAGGTTAGATGCATGTCAGTTTACAACCTTTCTGCGTGTCTCATTAAGTTAAGACACTAATGTAAAGTTTCCTTCCTGTAAATTTTATTTTTTCTATGAATGCATTGTAGAATTGCTCTAAAACATTAAATGTGTTAACTGTCTTTTATGAAACAATAAATTATAGAATCCTCAAGCCTCGAAAGGAGGTTGGCATGGATGTGGTAATCACTGACTGCACCAAACAGTATGGCTATTGACTTGAGTTACCTGACATCGAATTTTAGGGAATGGCTGGAGCTCTGAACTGTTGAGGCTTTGTCTGCTGGGGTCTGGCATGATTGAAAGAAGCCTTACAAAACAAGATTGGGCTCACTGAAATGTAACAGCTATGTTGGCATGAGAGGAAGGCACGGTGAAAATACTGCTTGTGTGCTGGGACTGCAGTGTGAGTTCAGTGTCTGCTCCGTGGATGGGCAGGCAAAGCTTGGGATGGGAAAACTCCCAAGCACGTTTCAAGTGGAGATTATGCCGTAAAAAATGAAACTGAATTTGATAGTTCTCCACCTGCTTGCTGTGTGATACATTTGAGATAGTAAATCACACTAAAAAGTGCCTTAGAATGTTTGTCACCTTTCCAGGCTGAGCTAAAGGGAAAAAAATGGTTACGTTGAAACAAATTAATTGATTGAATATGTATATTAAAGAATAGTCTCCTGATAAGAGTTGCAAGTAGTCATACAGATGAGAACGTTCTGCCTTGAGAACACAGCACCGTTTTTTTTCTTCTGAGAAGGTTTGGAAGGAAGCAGAAGATCTTTTTTATTCTGGTTGCTAAAAGTGTTGTTCAGAAAGGCGGAAAACTGTGACATTTAAGCTCATAAAACTGAAATTAGGAGAGAGTGTCTCTTAAGTGTGGTTATCTTCTATGTGTGAAAATAGCTGCTCAAAGAATGCAGAATTCTCAAATTGTGTTGTAGTTGCCTAGTGCTTTTCCATCCCTTCAGAAAGCCATGTTATCTCTGGTTTTTGGCTCTCTCCTCTTAAGGGGACGTTTGGTTTTGTGTGACAGAGGTAATGAAAGGTGTGAGGTTTGGCATCGGAAGGGCTGTGTTAGAGACGGGACGCCACGAGGTGGGTCTCCGCAGCCTAAGTCAGCCCTGCTGCTTCCTGAGCACTGAAATTAGACGTGCGTGCCTTAGGAGTTGAGGGAATCTGTCCTCTTTTAAAATAAAGACCACTTCTTCTGTTCCATTTTGTGCTCGGTAGGCGGCAGGTTTGGGAGATGGAGCACGTACAAAGCTCGATAATTGGAGTGGGGCTCCTCAGTGTCGGTGTTTCAGGTAACAGTATGTAAAGGCAAAGGCAACTCTCGATTTTTTTAGGCTCTCGGTAGCTGCTGTTGACTTTGAGAAATAGTTGAAGCACTGAGAATGGGATCAGTTACGTTCTTCTTGGGAGGATTGGGGGCTGAGGTTACTTTTCATTTTGCTGCCAGTAGAAATGGGCTGCATTCTTATTGTAGCAGCTTGTTATATCTGTAGAAATATCTTTATTATTTTTATAACTACCTAGACAATCTCTTATCTTTATAGGTTTGTTGCAGGCATGCTGAAGTAGACTTTTGTTTTCTGTTGTATTTTATAACTGTTGTAAAATGTGCCTTTTGTTGATGTTTTTAACATACATGACTGATTAAAATATAAAACCAGGAAGATTAATCATTGCCTGAACATTTGAATACTCCGTGAATTTTTACACCGCCGCTGTGCAAAGCTGTTTACCTGCTTTTTATTTTCCTGCTGGCAGAGCTGTAAACTTTCCATGCCTAACCTTAATGTATAGCCTTCTTACAGGAGCTTAAGAGTGGTAGGTTTTAGGTTTTAAGAGGCAGTATTCCCCAACGCTTCCCTCACTCTTTTTGTAAACTGCAAAAACATTTCCAGTCCTTGGCTCTTGTAAGACTGTTAGGAGTCCAGCCAGTGAAACGAAATTTGTGCACTTATACCCCAGCATCCCATTTTGAAACACAACTGGAAAAAACTACTCTTCTTCTTTTAAGCCACAGCAACATCTTCCCCCTCCACGTTTTGTCGCTTCTTCCCCCGGCCCCGTGTGTGCATGCACACACACGCAAATGTCTTTTGTTCATGAAATATTAACAATTTGAGTGCAGAAGCTTGGAAAAGCACCGTTCTGGGATTTACAAAAGTTGTCTGAACAAGTGCTGTAAACCTTGAACTTCCCAGCGAGCCGGGATGACGAGAGCAACGTCACAAAGGCAAAGCTCCAGCCACGGACCCCGTGTCACCACCCTTTGTGACGCGTGGGCAGATGGCTTTGGGTTGTGCTCCAGGACGGGCTGCTGTGAGCACCTCAGAACAGGCAGGATTTAACATTTTTGGCTGTGTTTACTGTGTATGTTTATGTAATTCACTGGTCATTGCAAGACAGGTAAAGATTTTTATTCATTTTTCTTCAGTTAGGTTGAATTGAAAATTCGAATGCTGATGAAATGCGTTGTATTCGGGTGTACTGAGATGTGTTGGTAATGCGTCCCGGCTTTGTGATAGAGGTTACGTGTTGTTTGGGTTTTGGTGTGCCTTTTTGTTGTAGTTAGTGTGGTCCAGGCTGTCATGTGCTGAACGATCTTACGCCACTTCTGCAACCTGCGTCTTGCACCAACTTTTTGTGGTTGAAGAGAGTGAATTAGACATTAAAATAATGAAGCTTGTGGGATGCCCTTCTTTAGAAGAGAACTTTTGTTTGCTCTAACCTGGAAAAAATTCAGAAATTTGTCTGTCAGTCACTGTGACGGACTGAGGTTTTTCAGCACTGGCTTTGGAGGGGCAAAATAAAGTTTTCACACGTTTCTGTTATGTTACAGTAAAAAGTGGTTGTTTTAGATCATGTCCTTGGACTGGAAAACTTTTCTGACATGCTGCATATTTGAACAGCTACTCTGATAAATTGAGGCTAGTCTGCTTACGTGTTTATTAATATTACTGTGTGCACTTGTCCTTGTGTCTTCCAATATGTAACTTCTATTTTCACATGGAAGTACCTATATACAGTCAAGTAACTTTCTATTCTTAGTTACATACCAAAAATAACGCTGTTACTCAGATGTTGCTTATGATGTGCTATAAAATATTTTAGTGAACCTGAGTTGCTCCTTTTTAAAAAGGAAAAAAAAAACCAACAAAACAAAACAAAAAAACCCACCACTTTTTATCAGTCTGGATGTTCCAGCCAGGCAGAGCAGTTCCTTCAAGTGGCTTAATGAAGATTTGATTGATTTATTTTGCTCATTCGGAGAGTGTGTGGATTACCTCTGTCAATATTGGACATGATAAATGAGGGCTGGGCACTTAGCAATTGGAATTATTTGAGCCATTCAGGGATCGAGCAGTGACTTGATTCAAGAGGCATTATGAGGAGAAAATGCTGAGTGCCTTTCGGGGTCTTCTGAGGTAGTGGATGGTGATACAAATCAATGACCAGGAGCTGATATTGAACACATTTATATGTGAGACTGATATCAAACTACCGAAGAAGTAGTTGTTGTATTTTGATCAAGCTTCGAAGCCTAGCTGGAACATAATCTTTGGCCATGTGCAAACATAAATTACAAGGTTGAGGTAGGATTGCTGGGTGAAATGCAGTGGCCTGGGATTACATAGGAGGTTGGAGAAGGTGATGTAATGGCTCTTTTGGGAGAGTAAATCAACAGGAAAAAAAAAATCTCTTGATATTTCTGCTGCCGCCTTTTAGCCAAAACAGGAGAAATTTAAGCATTAAGTGGCACAAACCCGATGATCTAACCTTAGTTTCTTAAGCTTGGTACGACGTTTTGACAAAAGTCTTGCAAAAAGCCTACTTGTTAGCCAGTGCTGTACCCTGTGTGGTTGTATGTGCACAGTACCTACCAGTGACCGTGCTGTCTGAAAGGCTCTGCAGTTCATGTCGCGGGGGCCCTCACTCACTTGCTGGCAATATTGAGTCTTGGGTGAAGATGTACCTTAATACATGTCATTGTTTAAGCCTAGTACAAAGAAGTGTTTGTGAATAGAAGTGAACATTTCAGTTACTTGTTTGTCATGTTTTTCTCACCTGTGTTTCTGTTTTTAACTTGTAGATTTTGGATCTTTCTTTGACTTGGAAAACGATCTTCCCGATGAGCTGATCCCCAATGGCGAGTTGGGCCTTTTAAACAGCAGTGGGAACCTTGTTCCAGATGCAGCTTCCAAACACAAACAACTCTCTGAACTTCTACGGGGAGGCAGCGGCTCTTCCTTAAACCCAGGAATTGGAAACGTGAACTCAAATAGCCCTGTCCAGCAGGGAGTTGGTGGTCAAGTTCAAGGGCAGCCGAACAGTGCTAATATCGGTAATCTGGGTGCTTTGGGTAAGAGCCCTTTAAACCCGGGAGACTCTTCTGCTTCAGGCCTGGCGAAGCAAGCAGCCAGCACCTCTGGACCTACCACACCTGCGTCGCAAACTCTGAACTCTCAAGCACAAAAACAAGTTGGGGTGGTGACGAGCAGCCCTGCAACATCACAGACTGGACCTGGGATATGTATGAATACTAATTTCAGTCAGACACACCAGAGCCTTCTCAACAGTAATTCTGGTCACAGTTTAATGAATCAGCCTCAGCAAGGACAAGGGCAGGTAATGAATGGATCTCTTGGGGCAGCTGGAAGAGGAAGGGGAGCAGGAATGCAATATTCTGCCCCTGCCATGCAGGGGAATGCAGGCAGTGTGCTGGCAGAGACTTTAACCCAAGTATCTCCACAGATGGCTGGTCACACCGGACTGAACACAGCACAGACAGGAGCAATGACTAAAGTATGTACATATAAATTAATATTTTCTATTTATTGCACTTGGTTTTTCTCCATACAGGTGTTTGGAAAATGTAGTAGATTCTTTTCTGGAGCAGAAGTAAAGAATGCACTTTCTTGAGTCTGTAGTTTTCTGTGTCAGTCACCAGGAATGTCATGAAAGGAAAACAATTGAAACAGTATTTCTCATGTAATCAGAAATGAAAGCACTTGTTGAAAAACACGTCCTTGAAGTTAAAAGTTGGGTAGTATCTTAGCAGGGTGAATTAGAAGAGTAGCGTAATCCTGCAAAAAGGAAGCAGATGATCAGATCTGTGCAGGATCTCAATTTAGCTGCCAGACAACAGTATCTTCTAAAGCAATGTGAAAATTGTTAGAGGACTCTTTGTAGACCGAAGGGAGAGGTGTAGCAGTCGTTCCTCTTGTCAAGGACCAATCTCAACAGCTGTGCAGTGAATGTTTTTCAAATATAGAGGAACTCATCTGAAAACATTAAATTTCACATAATTACCAAGCTAATGCAAACTCTGTGAAAGGGAAGGGCAGTGTCTGGGCATAAAGTTTCATTCAATGGCCATTGCAGATGGGGGCAGGGAATATATACACCTGGAAGTATCTGCAGTCATGAGGTGGTGCTCTGATCCCTACTTGATACAGTCATTGCTTTTTAGTTGTTCATTTTCCAGGTGTGAGCTTAGAGAAGTGTTCTGATTGCTGCTCCTCCTGTCTTTCAGTTGGGTAACAGCGTGCCTCATCTCTTGTCTGTGTTGCTTTGGTCCAGTTCCTTCCTGAAATTTTGATGGCAAACCCACCCTGTTCTGATGCCAGAGATGAAATTACCTTTTTCTACATATTTTATCTATTCATACATCACTAGTCATTATTGTTCTAGTTTATTAACATGGAAGTGTTAATTCAATGATGTGTTAGGAATCATGGAAAAAATTGCCTGACACAGAAGAAGTGAAGTTCTCTGAAGAAATGCTGACATCATTGTGGAGTACTGTGTAGTTCATATTAGTTTTTGAAGTAAAAATACAAAAAAGCATTCTCTTGGCACTGAAGGGGATCCCTTTGCTTAAGGAAGAGATGCTTGTGATTTGAATGAAGGTCATAGCAAGTGGATATAGCTGTCTCCAGGCTCTGAATTGGCTATATTTGTTGTGTGGAGGGGGTTGGTCTGCACAGAAAGAAATTGAGCTTACCTTTCATTTTTTTTTCTTTGAAATTTGTGGGAAGAGTGACAAATTCTAATTAGCTGGCTTATTTCTGTAAACTTAGAAAACCTAAGTTCTTAGGAGTAGATATTTCCTAGCCACTACACAATTATGTGATGAAACTACTGATTTTTTTTAATGTGAACTAGCTCAAGTAGAATTACCCCAAAGCAAAGGGACTTGCCTATGGTCTTCATCTGATGGAGTATGTCTGAACCTGGAGGGAGAGGTTCTGTGTTGTCTTGGTTTCTTTTAAACAAACCCACCCCTGGTAAGGAATAGGCCAGCACCTGCACAAATTCCGTTTTTCAAGGACTTCAGTCTTAGCCTGATGCCAGCTGCAAATGGGATTCACCAGCTCAGGAAGGCGACTTGGACTTTCTGACTTAGCATATGCTCAAGAAGCAAAATAAAAGTTAATTTGGGCAAGGGATGTGTTACAAAAGAGTAGTGGAAGTGTTCCTGTTACGCAAATCATTAGGTAGTCCTTGTATGCAGTGCTGTGCTCAGCACTGGTGATGCATTTCCAAAAAATTAGAGCAAAATTAGTGCTTTTGGAAGTCCTTAGACACAAAATTGTTTGGAGAAACTGAAAAGGTAGGAAGGACTATTTAATGACAGACCATAAGTGATAAAATAGTGCTTCTGTGAAGGTGCTAGCACTTAAGAGAAAACAATTTTAAAAACTTGGCCAACTTGGAAAGAAAAAAGGAAATTTGGTGTTTTCCAGGGCTCCATCTCATGTTGAACAAGATGAAGCTTAAAAGCATTGTGTTTTTTTTTAAATTTTACTTCATTTACATCTTCATTTTCTCTTAGTAAGAGAGCAAGCAAGATCAATGTTTTACACAAATACTTTGTGTTTCCATTTTGGAACAAATTACTTGCTCCCTGGATTTTCTTTTGACAAGCAGAAGCATTCTCTATTTTTACCATTTTCCTTAATAGGCATTTGAGGATTGGCATCCTCTTCCAGTCTCTTCCCATCCCCCAGTTTATTGTCTTAACAGGATTATGAACTGTGATTGTGCGTTAGCTTTTTCTCCTGTTGATGCTCCAGTTGTGATGAAAGCTTTTAAGGAAAGTAAAGAAACACTTCAGTGAGTTTGTTCTTCTGAAACTGAAATTTCTGCTGAAGGAGAACGTGGGTTAGTTTGTTTTTTTCACCTCCTGTTCCCTGATGTTTACCACTTAATGTATACAGCTTAAAAGATTTGAAGAGCAGCAATAAAAGTGGTGAGGCAGCTGATCTACCTAATAGTGAATGTGCCTAACTTGACTAAACGGCTTAAAATGGAGCTGCCGTCACGCTTGAAGAACTGTATCAAGGCTGGAAGCAAATTCTCTAGGTGGTGACTGTAGCAATCTATCCTAAGGGAAGGAAAGAGGTGTGAAGTACAAATGCAGAAAAAAAAATCTAAAAGAACTTTTTAAACCAAGATTTTCTCATTATGTTTAAAATAAGTGATGTGTATCACTGATGAACCTCATTCAGGTATGGCTCAGAAGCCCATTTTTCTCAATTCAGTGTGTTTATATGCAGTGAGTAGCACTTGTGACCGTCTATGGTTTGGGACCTGTTTTGCCGGGCAAGACCTTGCTTCCTTGATGGTTTGTTCTAATCCTTTTAGTACATGACTGATCAAGGAAATTTTTGTAAGTGTTCTTTCTAGTAAGAGAAAAATTAGAAAAAAAAAAAAAAATCCAGAATCTGATCCTTTCACCTGCTCCCAAGAATGACTGGGGTTCATTTCATCGGGAGCATCATAAGCCAATATTGTTAATTTTGAGCTGGACTCACCATTTTAAGGCAGCTCCTGAAAGAATGAAAAGTACGCCAGAAATGAGCATGCATGGTAACTCAAACTCGTGATGCATTGCTTGCAAAAGCCGAAGGTGGCAGATAAACCTTACCCCTAACCGGTTGAAAAGGGAATGAAAAATAACTGATCCTCAATGTCAGAGGGCCGTAAGGGGCTGACATCAAGACAAATGTTTTTCCATTGGTAGGGAGAGGTTAAAGCAAAATACTCCCTATAGACACATGAGCAAAGGATTTCATAGATTTCATATGATCCTCCAGAAGCAGCAACCTGTTAATACAAGTTAAACAATAGCTATTGAAATCATAGTCATGTCTTCTTGGGAGTACATAGCATGTTCTTGATAGCCTAGAATATTTTTGGAAATAGGGAGTACAGTAGTCCCTGAGAAGGTTTTGTGAATTTAAAGATATACCAACTTACTGCAGCAAGAATTTGAATTATTTATTGGCCACATCTGTGCAATTTAGATATTCAGATTTATTTAGAGCTCCTGCTTTGTGATTTTGACTTGTCTGAGATCATCTGGAAACCCTTGAGGAAACCTCTCTTCTATGCTTGTGTGTGTGTATATATATATATATATATAATCTGCTCCGTTCACTAACAGGCTCCTTTCCTGTAACAATTTTGCTTGTAACTGTGGCATTATGGCCCTGTTTTCTTGGATGACACTACAAGGATAGTTCTCATTTGACTGGATTGAAGTTCTTTGAGAAATCTGCTTAACAGAAGGATTCTTAGAACAATTGTCACTTGGCGAGGATGGAGGAACAGATCATCTTGTCACAGGAATTTCCAGTAGCAGTAGAATTGACCTTTTGTGTTTGTGAAGTCCATGAAGTCCAGAAAACGTGTTGAGACCATCTAGAAAATCTTTTTAAATTAGAGTTAAGATTGTTGGTTGTCGAACACTTTAAGCAGTAGCAAAGCTAAGCAGATGGTCTGTTGCTTCCATAGAAATGAGCACTTCATCGCAAGGGTGCTCTGTGCCTAATACTCTCCTGTTGCTGTGAGAGTCCATCTTTTTCAAAAGAGGGAGATGAAGCCTTCATGTAGCTCGTTGTGGCTGGCAGCTAGAGCTTGAAGTTGTGTTTCTGTGTATGAGATGTTATGTAGTCTTGTGCTGAAATGCATTCCCCTCATCCTAATGCTGCTGTCAGAGCTTGTGGAAAATCAGAAGAAAATTTTGGGAAGTTCCCATTTATTTTCAAATTACTTCTTGCACTTTGTTAAGAGTTTCAGACAGTGATTCCCCTAATTGGTACTTTCGCTCTTTCCCTTAAGAAGTAGTAAAGTCCCACTGAGACGAGTAGGACTCCTGAGTATTTTCTTTTTCTTGTGTTTCCAAGGTGTAATGCCTCCCTATACAGTCCTGTAAAAGGAATCACCTTTTCTTCAGTAACTTCAGAGCTTTATCACTCAAATAAGGATATTCTGGTACCCAGCAGCAGAAACTTAGGAAAAATTTCTGGAATTGTGTGTGGCTGGTGATCTGTGGAAGCCATTGCTTTTAGCCTGCAGTGAAACTACAGCTTGCTGGAGGTTCCTTTTGAAGTGTTTTTCTCTATAGGACTAGTAAACCTGCTTCAAGGTTAGTTTTCTTTCTGACAGGTGCAGTTTAATCAAGCATGTTATTGGGCTCCGTATGCCCAATAAAAGCATGTAATTGTTTGGTTAGACCTTAGTCTGAATCTATAGAGACCGGGAGAAAATAGTTTTTTGTTTCCATACTTTTCTCTTAACTGTATTGGCCTAATTAATTTGAATAGTGCATGCTTTCAACTTTGTTTTAGTCAAAATAGTCACATGGCAGTGCATGTTGCAGGAGAAATTTTAAATTACAGAGGAGGAGGAGGAACTCTTACCAGAAGTGAACTTCAGAAAAGAGTAAAACCATTTTTATGTCTACCAAGAGAATAACCAGTTGTCTCATTCTTTTTTTTTATTGTTGAGCTATAAAAGAACTGGATTCTGTTATTTGTTTTTTTCTAGTCTGGGTGTGTATATGCAATACATGTGCCTTTGACAAGCATATTCATGGTTTTGCTCCCTGTGGTTGTTCACTTAGTGGTGTTTTGGTGTTGGATATAAATCTTGAGTAAATTTAATAATGAACTGCTCTAAAGAGCAAGAATTCTGATACAAGGTTTCAGTTCTATATGTCGTTATGTTGCTTGACTCAGTGTTTTGAGGAATCTGTACTAAGGAAAGTCTGTGGTCAGAAAAAATGAAGCAAACTATTTATTTAAACAGATTACCCAGCTGATATTGCTAAGTGCCAGATTTAGATACGCTTGCTGATTGTGAATTAAGTCAGCTGAAGATGTTCTCATTCCTTTGCAGTTCTGTGTGTTTTAGCAAACTGCAGGTGCTGTTTGTTTCTCCGGTGACTCTCAATCTGTCTGAATCTGCCTGAATTGTTTTAACATGACTTGCAGTTAATTTGCTTCTCATCCTCGTAAGTTGTCCGTAGGAGGCTGCCAAGCTGTCTCCTAGCAGACGATGGCTCTGGCAAACACAAGTAGCCAGGCCAAATTGTGTTCCAAATACTGCTGCTTCTCAGTTTCAAGGGACTCTTAATGATGTTACAGACTTGACCATCATCGCTTGGTTCTCTGTTGAATAACTTTATCACCAAAACAGCATTTTTACTGAGAAGAGACATATGTGCTTTTATAATAATACAAACAGAAGAAGGAAATAAATATATAGAAACACATAACAGCAAAACTCACTGACTTATAGTAAAATTAAAATATCTGTAATGCAGTTTAGTTTTGAAACATGACCATGCAAAGTGCTACTCCACAGATGAGTTTACTCTGATGTACCGAAGAGATTTGGTGATTCAAAAAGCTTACTTACCACAACTATTACTCCTGGCACCTGAAATTGAGTTGTTTCCTATTTCTAGTACACAAGTTAAATTTCACTTGCAGTTGTGCAATGTCATTGAAGATCTTTGGAGCGATAGTCACTTGGCTTCTATCTTCTACTTACGCTTAAGCAGGTACCTACGTTCAGTGCGGCTCGAGTGCTGCAAGGTAAATGCTGCAAGAAAGAACAGTCTGCCTTCACGGGGGCAGACCACAGCTTGGTTTCCCCTCCTTCTGCTTCCAGCTCGGGCAGTTAAAAACCCTGTCTCTGTTAACTTGCACTGGCTTATCATCCAGCTGACAAAAATGAAACGTTTATGGTATCTTTTCAGAGTAGAATTGAGCCATTATCTTCTGCTGTGGCAGCACAACACAGACGTTAAGGATTTTGTCACTATAAATCATAGTGGTTACTGTCTTGTGATTCTTCAATTTTCGTTGTTGGAATGGCATTTATTTCTAAGTAGTGTACGTGAAAGAAGGTTTTGGAAGTGAAACTAACGGATCCACCGGTTCTTTTGGAAGCCACAGGTTAAAAGCAAGATTTCCAGTGTTGTTTTGGGAGGTTTATTCAAATGACAACATAAACTTCCAAGTCCTTACTAACAGATGTGACTGAAATCATTTCTTTGTAGTTTTAGGCTGTTTTCACAAATCTTCCTGGTGTTCGTAGTTTGGTTTTTTTTTATAGGTAGGTAAAAGAATGACTCAGATGTTGAAAGGGAGGAAAGCCTGCCAGCTTAAATGTTGATGTGTAGACGTTACGAAATGCCTAGTTACTTCAGTCAGAAGGAAATGTCCTTGTCTTAGTAATTTTCTTAATAAACTCAAATCATGCCTATAGATACTATTGCACGGGAGCATTTCTGATGACAAGACCTTTTAGCAGGTCTCAAAACTTCTCCTCACTTAAAAGATAAACTTGGTATTTGTACTCGACAGTGAGCTGTGATGATGTTGTAAATCCTGTAATTGGAAGAACACACAGAAATGTGTCAAAGCAGCTGCTATTATGGTCTGAAAACTAAATGCTGGTGGTCTGTTTTCTTAGAAAAAAGGCAATACAGAAAACTTGGAAAATTATGTATAGGGTGATATCCTGGGTCAGCCTGCCTCAGAAGGGCATCGGGAGTGGAGAAGCAGTGAGAGGAGGTGATTCTCCTTCTGTGGTTTCCAGAAATGAAAACGCTTTGTTGAAGTACAAGTGGGACAGCTTCTACCATCAGACAAAATACACAATTATGTCTGAAAGTTGCACTTCGGAATTTTGAAATCCCCTCACTTAGCTGGGGGGTTGAAATTTCAATACAAGAGGCTACACAGAGCGTGCCCAAGTCTCCTTTATAGCGGGCGAGTTATTTTTTACCTTTATTTAAAGATTAACTCTTAAACTAGCAAAGATGTTTCAATACACACTCTCCACCCATATCTCAAAAAAAAAAAAAAATCCTGAATTCTTATTGACAAAATTGCTGGTTTACTTTGCAGGGCTGAGTTATAAGTAATGCAAAATATAATAGCATTTTCCTTTCTTCTTGTGAATGCTTGGAGGAAATACCTGTTGGTTTTTGTTTGGAAGTTTCGGATGATTTTTGAACTCCTGATGCTACAAGATATACCTCTAAGTAGCACCTGGAAATGTTAGTACGTACATGTTCTGAAGATGCTCAAGCCCCAAAGTGATAGTTGTATTTTTTTGGTATATGTTTGTAAGAATCTGCTTTAGGTTTGGCAAATAAGCAGCATACTGTGCCATAAAAGGGATTCAGTGGTGCCTTTGTTTTAGAATGAATCATAATGAAAATACAACACGTTAAATATAGGAACATCCTTGCCAAAAGGACCTGTCTATGAAATAGACTTGTAGAAGAGAGTTGTAAATAGATTATTTAGCAGCCTCGGAGAGATGCTGCTGTTCTGGGGTGGAAAGGTTTTGTGTTTTCAGAGTGACTGGAGCATAATGCTGTCCTGTCTGTATGGTATTCTTTTTTTGAAGGGGATTTTTAAAAACAAACAAACAAAAAACAAGTGCCCTTTGAAACTTTTGGCAAATTGACTAAATTAAATAACTGCCTTTGTGATGGGAGGAGCTTTGTACCCTGGAAATGGAAAAGTGTGGGAATACCAGGAGTCGAAGATGGGATTTCACTCCTGGAACGAGCAGTGTTTGCTTCCTTAGTCTGATATTGGGCATCTTGGGGTAAAATGTCTTTCTGGGTAGTGCTGTGTGCAGGCTGCCTTCAGGGAGAAGCGTGTGTGTACAGCCCGAGTTTGTTCACACTTCAATTTTAAGGATGTGTTTAGAGACACACAGATCAGATCTTACCTTGTGTAAAAACTATTGAGAAGTCTCTGGATAGCTTCACGTGTGTTGTTAAATCTTTGAGGAGAGCATGTGTCTACAGAAAGGCTGGAGATTTCAAGGTAGCTGTTGAAGTCAGTGTGCTGTTTCAAAATAAACATATTTGGCTCTTAAAGTTATTTAAAAATTATTACAACAGTGTGAATTATTTATAGTTCTGTTTCTCCTTAGTTACCATTAATGCCAGGCTATGCTATTTGTGCTAAGTGGTTGTTTTGAGTAAGCTATATTGATTTTTTCTTTTAATTTATTTAACGTAACCTGTAGTGTAAATTTGTTTCTTGTCTATATGATTTCCCTCCACTGGTTCTGGATTAAAATAGAATAATTACTTCTTTTAGAAGCACAGTCTCTCCCTGCAGTGTGTCTACTTTTCCTTTAGGATTCATGTCTGTCAGGGAGAGTAAATATGTAAAGAAAGGAAACAGAATCCCTCTTTTTGAGGTATTTGAGATACCTTTCCTATTGCTGTTACTCTGTGGAGCTACTATTGCCTTTTCCCCACCTCTGTAGAGTATCATATCACACAGACTGCCTGATAATGTATCTTTGGCCAGCTTCTGGGAGATAAATGGAAAAGAATCTCCCTTAAACAGTGCTACTGGTTTTCTTACCAAAACAGTTTATTCCTTAAAATACCAAATTTTTGAAGCATGATGTTCTCTCCTCTTACTCGGCTGTCTCCGGCCAACTATAGGAACTCCAGAGCTGCTGAGGTACCAGCAGACACCTCTGTCAATTCTTGTGTGGCCCATTGGGTACATTTCAAGAGGCTAAGATCTACGATACAGAAAATAAAGGAGGAAGCACGGATGTTGTGTTGAGATTTGCTCTTGGCTTAGAAACCTGCATTTAGCCTAATGATGATGAAATACAGGAATTGAAGGAGGACAGGGACATCTGAGTTGAGACTCCTGTGTTATAAAAGTCTGTTTTGATGTGACTATAAATGTGTTTTAGTACCTGCTGATATTTCTTCTGGAAGTAACTCATAAAGATTTTGGCCTGTGAATACACAATCAAGTATCTGTAGAGATGTATCTTAACTGAATTTCAGTCTTTCAGAATCCTCTTTGTAAGTGTTGAATTACTGTTTGTGTCAAAACTAGATTTTCTTGGTGAAACAAACCTTTGAAACACCTTTAGTTTGTTTGGCAGTTCTGGTTAACTCTCTTCTCTTACACAGTATGAATAGTTCTTGTTTATCTGAAGAAAGCCACTTTTTCTGCTTGGCACTCATAGAAGCTCTCGAAGCAATTAGAATACATTGATCAATTGTGGCTAATTACCTATTAGAGCTTTGAGGTTTTTATTTGCAGAGGTTACACTCATCACAAAGGAAGCCTTCTGAGCTTTATTCTGGATTCGTAAGTTCAACAATGATGCTCAGTGCAGAAATTACTTTGATTCTTCCTATAGTATATTCCGTTGTCTCAGCACTCGGGCTTGTGCGGAATTTTGGAGACATTTTCTTTCTTTAGATATATATATAGTGCAAGCATATGGTTATTTTCTTTTTTTGTTCCCCTGGAAAAAGGTTAATTTCTAGTTAAATATATTAAAAGATTTTGTTCTCTATATAACCAGTCATTTGTAAAGAGCGTTTTCCCACAAAATTCTGTCTTTTGTATTTTAGTGATTGTGCAAAAACGTTTGTACATTTTTTTTAAGTAGTCTTGTTGCCTTGGAATACTTAAATTTGTCTTTGACCTCCGTGAAACGCTTGGAAGGGAATTTCAAATCTTATTACAAGTTGTAATAAAACACCTGGCTTCCTCTTAATGGGATTTTTTAAATTTTATTTCGAGCTTTACCGAATCTTTCATCCTGAAATAAAGGATGAAGTAAATTATAATTAATCCTGGGGATTTGAGTATTTTTCTTTGTGTTAGTTTACTGCTGAAGAGCAAGACACTCTAAATGCTTCATGGATCTGTTGCGGTAGGCTTTTGTGATAGCAATTAGCTTAAAGAGGTTGGAGAGTGGAGACTTTCAGCCCAAGATAGGCTTCCTCTGAATGCTGCTAGCCAGATTGTGATTTAATTCTCAAAACTGATTCTTGAAATATTACCTTTTTTTAAGCCATTCTTGTCACTGGCTTTAAAAGTGAGTATTTTTAAATTAGTATTTTTGTCAAACTGCCCAACCTGCAGATTGGTTTAGGTGAGGAGCTCTCACCTCAGCTGAGGTAATAGGATCACCAACATTCTTGCACTGAAACTGAATTCACTTTTTTTTTTTGGTAACGCCACTGGCTTTCTGCCCTGAAATGATTAATCTTTTCCTTGCTTCTCCATCTGTCCCTCTGGCATATCCATTCCAAGGACCGTGACGACTTTCTTCTGGAACACGTTTACTATAGGATGAAATGGTAATTAGTAGGACTGACTTTTTTTCAGTAAACAGACACAAGATGATGCCAACATAGTAAAGAGAGCCTGTCTTTCCCACTTCACAAATGAACATAGTTCCCAATGGACCTGTCTTTTACCCTTCTCTGAGAGCCTTAATCGCTTAGGTGGACCTTGCTTCGTGTTAGAGATTTGTGTTTCATACCAGAGGGAGATAAGAGTCCAAAGTGCGAAGTCCTCGGCGTGTGCCTGACTGGAAGGCTGCTCTTTTGTACTGGGAGTGCAAGCAAGGCAGCCGAGCAGAGTCACGGCAGCAGCACACGGGGACGGAGGAGGGATTGACTCCAGGTGGTTGATGCCAGATCATAGTAGCTCTGGAACTTGTGTGTGTGAAACTCATCTGGGAAGCGGTGGTGAAGCGGTGCAGATGGCAAAGCATAGGTCTCTGTCCATCATTGGGTTACCACTCTGTAAGGCAGAAATAAGCCTTTTGAGGGCAGTTCAGTCCTCTTTCACTGTTGCTTTCTAACTGTATTAAAAGCAGCTGAATTGTCAAATAGTCTGAATTTCTGATACTCCTCTGTTACTTAGAGCAGATCTACTCTTGCACTCATAGTACTTCGTATACTTTAATTGATAACTTCTGAACGTCTGAGACACCTGAATGCTCGATTTCCTTGTCTTGAGAGAAAGGTAAGAAAGGTCAGAAGGAAGAAAGTAAAAATTATTGAAGCCAAGCAAGGTGACACACTTTCTGGTAGCAAAAACATTTCAATGAATGGGAAGGGAGAAGGGGGCAAAATGCAGAGCTTGTTTAACCAAGTTGTGTGTTGAAAGCCCAGATTTGAAGTAGATGTAGTAATCTGATGACAAGAGATTTGAAGGCTTAGTCCAATAATGGAGTATTAAGTGGCTGGTTTTGGTGAGGCCCGTAAAAGAGAAAAGTAAAGGGTGCGTGGGACTGCATGGCTTGGTGGCAGCAAGTACAGAAGTAGTTCTGAATCATCCCTGTCCCGTAGTGACTTATGACAGCGATAGCTTGGAGGCAGGAGCAGTGTACCACTGGGTATACCCAGTCATTCTGTTCATGCCAAACCCAAAGGACACTTCTTGGATCTGTGGGTCATAGGGGGAACTGCAGAATTTCCATTTTGTGCCAGCTTGTGCTTTCAAAAAAAAAAAGGAAAGAGAAGAAAAGTGTCCCTAACATATCAGTGATGTAATAGGGGATTTTGGATGAACCATGTGAGATGATGAGTAGCGATGGCTGTAGAAGGGTTGGATTATTTATGCACGGTTGCTCTGTCAACCTAAGGCTATTGTTTATAACCCTAAAGTTACAGCTCAGGCATTCGGAAAACTGAATCATACTTTATAGGTGGGTTTTGAAAGGTAGAACTAGTTATTGTCTCCTCAGCATTTAGCATGTTATTTCACCCTGGGTCGTTGGTGATACAACAGGAAGAAGTAGGGGGAACGTCCTTGCAAATACAAGGGATTTAGATGAAGGCAGTAGTGAGTGACAGAGGTGTCTTACTAGAGCAATTTATCCTGTTGAACAGCAAGCTCTCGGGCATACGTCTCTTCAACACCGTTAGTTTGTGAAGATCTGGCCGTTTGTATAAAACAGATCATATCTAGAATGCCTCTACTTGCTCTCTCTTTCCTTAATTATGACGTGCATGTTCTGTTCTCTGAAATAATTTGAATTATTAATCTGAGGCTGACAGTTAAATTGATTTTAGGTCTTATACCATAGACTAAGTCCAGAATAATATAAGGATAGTGGCGGCTCACTAAAAGGCTGTCTTTGTGTCTTCCTCGTATAACTGTTTTGTCAGATACAGAGGTATGGGAGCAGTTTGGTGGGAAAAACAGCTCTGACCTTCCTATTTTTCCTGTTGCCAAAACAGGGCTGGGAGTAGCCTAACCAGCAGATTGGCTGTGTATCCTCACACTGCCGATGTGGAGGCTGTAGTTCTTCACGGCACCCCTCCCCAAGGGTCTGGTAAACCCTTTCCTATTGTGCTTTCAACTCCCTCCCATGCCCTCAGATAATCTTTCTGAGGTGCTGACAGGACAAAACTGGCAATAATAGTGGCTCACCGAGAGCCCCGGGTACACTGTCCGCTGCTGAACACAGCGGGGAATGGCAAAGGTCTTTGTGCCTTTTCATTGTGAAGATGTTAATCTGAGTGTCATAATCTATCTGTCCATCTCTCTACTCAGCAATCTTAGGAACTTAATTATATGTGAGACCTTTAACAAATGGGTCAAATTGACCAGTGATTTCCAGTGATTAGAGAAAAATTGATTTGAGGAAGCGGGAGAGGTGGGACACTGATTGTCACAGCACTGTTGCTTAAGCCCAGTTTCCTTAGGATACCTCGCTAACAACATAGCTGGTTTTGTGATCCTGCAATCAATGTCAGTCTGAAGAGACAACTTAATTGCTGCTGGATTGAGTGAATGAATGAAATTCTGTCTCGCAGTCCATTCCGTCTCTGATCTCATGCTGTTAGAAGAGCAATCACCTGAAGTTGCACTTAGCCATGCTCAGTCAGATAGAGTTCTGCAGTACAGAGGAGGATACCATAGTCTGATGCAGTTTTTGGTTCTGTTCTGCACCTCTGCTTTCCTGGACTTTGATACTTGTCTCTGGGTTTGGTTAATGGACTTGGCAGATTGGTCAAGGTCTTGGATAATTTTTGCTTCTTGGGATAACTTTTTCTTCTCATCTTTGTGTTTTCTGTAGACGAGCAGAAGGGAACTTCTAGTTCCCTTTCTATTATTAAGTTCTATTTTATAAAGAAATAAGCACATAAAAATGACAGTGATGTAAAGTCAGACAGAATACCTCTGATTATAGGCCTTATGGCTTTTGTGAATAAATTCCTGTTGATGAGTACAAGCACACACTATTTAGATAAAAGATTAATATAATCTTAAGAATTTTAGTGGTATTTGGTCACTTACATTTTTTCCTAATTTTTGGCTTGAAGCAATTCATCTTCAGCTCTTACCTGTTGATGTGTCTTTGCTAAATAGAAAATATTTGTATTATCACCTTTATATTCCCAAAATCAGTACTTTAGGATCACTCCAGTCCTTGCCTTAATAAGATAAGCAAATTAATAAGCTTAAATAGTAAGCTAAATAAATTAGGCTATTAGATTGCAATTAGACTGTCTGTTGTAGCCGTGCCTTTTAGTGCTTTGAATAGTTCTTGAGGTCTCTGAATCCTGTCATTTTTACGTATCGTTCATGAAGAACTAATGCAGCATGATCGTCATCGTTACAATAGCAGTCACATCAAGCCAAACGCATAAAGATGTTGATTTACACTTACCCAGTCGTCATCTTGTACCTCCTGGTGTCACAGTGAGAGCTCAGATGTGTTGTTCAAGCACTTTGCAGATTCACAGCTTTCGAAGTCCTGACTTCGACACAGCTTTTTGAAGGACTGTTTTCTAGTTAAAAATCTAATAGGTAGCGAATTGAATATTAACGATAACTATTTTTAGTTTACAGGATTGGATCATAATCAGATTACTTCAGCCAGGCTTATTTTCCACTGAACCCGTGCTGCTTTGGGTGCTTTGATTCTTGTATCAACCTTGCAGTATTTTTTCTGCTGTCAGCCTAGTCCACATCTGGTGATATTGTTTTGTTTTTAAATACTTGGCCAGAATAACCTTCTTCCATTTTTGTACAGAAGAGTCAGTGCTTCAAAACTTAATGAAAATCAGCTTTTAACTTAGAGATAAGTTCTTTTTCTGGACTAATCTGTCTGGACTAACTAATTTTTTAAAAAAATTATGGCATTAACTTTATGTAGGCAGTGGTGGTGCAAGATATAAAACAGGAGTGTTGTCAGAGGTAGGTGCTGCTCCTTGGCATGTGCCTGCAAATGAGGACATCTTTCTCTCTTGTAGGAAAACTGATAGTGAACTCGGTCTGTCCTGCCAGACCTTCTAATAAGTTTGGAAGCCCTGGTGTGAAAGGTGGGTGAGGGCAACAGAGGAGAGCAGGGTTGGTTGGGAGGCTCAGAGGAATATGCAGTAGTGAAGTAACTCTGACTACTTGAATGAGAATTCGCTGTAGTGGCAGAGGTGAAGGGACACTTAATAAAAACTTAGAGTCGGAGGAAAGGACGGGATTTATTTATGGCCAAGACGCTTGGTGTACAAAGAGGGAGTTGCTCCTTGATGCTGGACTAGAGGGAGAAGTACTGTGGTATATCAACAGTGATAAAGAAGGGAGGAAAAGAGCTTTAAAAATAGAAGAAATGGCATAGGATGAAGATCTGCTCTGGTCCTGAGGTGTCTTTTAAATTAGATTTGTGAACTTCTCATTTCTGTCATATCAACTCTGAGTTGCACCAACAGATGAGGTATATGGACTTGGTCCCAGACTTGATCTATGGTCTCTATGAGACTCCAGGAGCTGGAGGAAATTGAATTGCTGTTCTGCTCTGAAAATAACTAAAAGGCAAAACAAAGGGAAGTAACCTCCCACACCTGCTGCTCAAAACACGGCAGTGCGAGGTGTCTTGTGTAGTCAAGTCAGCTAAACAAAGGTTTTAAGTTTTTCCTTTTTCAGCTTGGAAGTTTGTACCTTCCTTGGCTTGTGAGAGTAGAGTGCAATGCCCTTATACCCTATCCACACTCAGTAAGATTCAAGTATCTTAGAGAGTTGCCATAGTGATAAAAAAGGGAACAGAATCTGCTTGTCTTTCTGCGATAGCAGAATTATTACATTAAATGCATCTTTTCCATTAAAGGAGAGTTAGCATTATCATATTTCTGAGAAGAACTGTTTTAGAGTAGAAATAATGTGTTTAAGCTGGTGTCCTGCATTAATCATGTCACATCTTCAGGCACGTCTAGCCTGGACTTGCGGTTCTGTGCTGGGGTGGTTTATAGCACTCCCGCATCTCCCCCATTGCAGTTGATGGAGCCGCTGTGTGGGAGACACCTCGCTTGTGAAAGTGCTTTACTCCATCAGCAGCCATTGCAGTTGTGACCACAAAGAACCGGGCAAGAAGCAAGAGTTACGCAAAATTGTAACACAGAAACACGAGTATAAAACATGAGTTGGCAGAGGATGAGGTGGGATGAAAGGAGCCACACCAGGACGGAGGAGTGCAGAGAACGTGGCCTGCAGAAAATGGTGGTTGCATCAGATGGAGAAGAAAGGAGATGAACTGACAGTTGGATGAACTGATAGAGAAGGCAACGGGGCAGGGAACATCCTTAAGCTTAGAACAAAGTGAGAGTGAACTGCAGCATAACCCAGGTTTTCAGAGAGAAGCTTTATGCTTTTGTTGTAGTGGAAATGCACCGGCTACCACGCTGATCTGTTGGAGCTTGGGTAGCCCTGTGATACCCATCCGTGCCCATTCAGTGCAGGTGGAAGAAGAACAACTCGCACTGGATTGCTTTTTGCTTTCGTTGCTTTCGGGAAAGTTAGTTTAACAAACTTTAAGCAAAATACAGGTATTTGTGATGCCCCACTGAGTCCCACGTCAAAATGACTGTTCTTACCAGGCTGCTAACTCCCATGTTCTTGCTGGTTTATCTTTTTTGATGATTTGTAATTACCTCGTAATCTTCCCCTGCACTAGCTAATTCAGGATCAGAGTTCTGTTTCAGAAATATAAAAACAAAGATCTTCTGAGTATCTGCCTTCCCCCACCTGCCCCCTCATTTCACATAGGAAGAAACCTGGGGGCAGAGGCAGGAGCCGCAGTATTCGAGCTTTCTGACTCCATTTACTTTGGAGCTGCTGGTTTCAGTTTGCAGAATGAATAAGCAGCGTAAAATCTTTACTACGTATAGGCTCAATCATCTGATTACATTTGCCCGTTGTTTTTTCGAGATTTCAATTAGCAGTGGTTTAGATAAAAGTTTTATGGAAGGTCACCTGATCTCAGCGTTCAGATAATTAACTGGGAAATGCCAGTTAATGCCTTGTGCACTCGGATGGCTTTTCAGTGTTTGATATACAGGGGATCTGCCCGATTCGTCCTTTTCTTCCCCCGTGTATTTGTTGCCCTCCCGACAGCGAGGAGCTGACAGCAGTTTGCTTTGCTGGAGTTGCTGCCTGGCTGCGTTTGCTGGAGGTGGTTGCTGCTGGAATAAATGCTGAGCTTCGCCTTGGGTTACCAGTAACAGCTCTGAAACGCTGCTGGTCTTAATGCAGTTTGGCAGCAGGTTGTTCTGCCACTAAACCTCCTTGTCGATCCTAGCCTGGGTGGAAAACTGTTATAAATAGATGAGTTCATTAGAGCAGTTCTTGCATTGTGTTGTGCACGTCTCCGAGCCTCTGGAAATCACAGTCCTGTCAATAAGCTTAGCTCCTTGGAGGCAAAACTCAGCTTAAAAAAAAAACCTGAAACTACAAATATCTGTGAGCTTTAATAAACTCATCTTATGTATGATCCCTCCGATTTTTGTCTCCACATTTACTTCAGGGATTGCCACATAAGAAAGATAGGTCTTTCCACTTTTTCAGATCTTAATTTTTTTTTTTTTGTAAAGATGGACTTCAAACTAAAAAAGTCTTTGGCAGTTTGTTTCAGTGGCAGTAATTTGCAAAAATGAAGTGTAGGTTAAAGGGCATGTCTAATGTTTTACAATGTTATCAAGCTATTGCTATATTTTTTTTTAAGCTGTAGACTGGTGTAACTCTTTAGCCTTAGGTTCCTTTCACTTATTGAAGCACAGCTTTAGACGTTGAAATACCATGTGGCAGAGGGCAAGTTTAAAATAATACAGGGTTTCGAAGGGAAGTGCCTCTGCCTCCAGCTTGATTTCGAAGAACAGCAAGGCACTTCTTAAAATTTCAGTTAAGTATCTATTACTTAGCGACCACCTAGAAAAGGGAAAATTATCCTCATCGTAATAAGCACTCAGTTAGGAAGACTTGAAAGGTTGCTTTGCTGTTGTACCGAGTTGTGATACATTTAGTAATAAGATCTGAAGTTCCTGAAAAGGAACTCTTCAAATTTGATAAACCACCCGTGTGGTACCTGTTAGGATTGCAGTTCCTTGGTGCTTTTGGGATGTTCTAGTAGTGTAGAGTTTTAACAAACTTAAAATGAAATTGTCTGTTCTTTATTTTTTGAGACCGCAATATTTTGTAATATTTTTCCTAAACATCTATTTTTAAACATTTTTCCTTTAATAAAAAAAAGTTAATCTTTCCTGATAATGAGACGAAGAACACCTCTCTGTTTCTTTTGGATCAAGAACTTAAATTTGTTGTAAAACTTGCTTAGCATTCTCACTGCCTCAAGAAAATCTCTCTTCTGCTTTTTGAAAATTCAGCTGTGTTTAGGATTCTACCAGAGGTTTATAACATGTCGCGCAAGCTCAGCACAGCCACGTTGGGCAGCTTCGTTGTCTGCACTGAGTCTTTTCTATCTCCTCACCGGTGGCTGAATGTGCTCCAGCCTTAAGCTGCAAGGTCTGAGAAGGACTTTGCTCGCGCTGTCTCCTGCAGGGTGGTGTGCCCTGAGTGGGGCCATGGAAATAGTAGAAATAAGTTCTTGTGTATGTAGCATTTCTCTGTCCCAGTTTGGGCTCATCACTGTGCTTTCACAGTGGTAGTGGTGGCTGTAGGGACTCGTGGGAAGCTGTAGCATCGCAGTGGTTGCTAAAATAGGCAATATATTATTCAATTTTTAAAAGACTCCAACTAACCTGTGAGCAAGTTCAAAGAGGGCTAGAAGGGCCAAGTCCTTCTGCAGACAAATGAAATTTGTAGTTTGGGATTTAAACCCAAGGGGAAACAACAGCCAAACAGCTGATGTTCCTATTTCTGGCCTCTGAAAGGTTTAAATAGTCGGTCATAAGCTGCTTTCTCAGAATCTCACTTTTAGTTTCAGAAATTTTTTTCACTGTTCATCTGATAGACCATCGTGGTATTAATGAATAGCTGTAGATATCAGATAATCCTTTCTCGTGCCTTGTCTGAAATAGGGGGTTAAGATGGGTGGGTAAGTTTATTAAATACTTCGCTATTAATTCTTTAGAGAAAAGCTGCCAAAATCCATGTTGTAATAGATAATAATTAAAAAACCTAATTTCTTTGAACATACAGTCCCACGAAACAAACACAGAAATGCAGAAGATAAAATTCTTGATATTTGTGCAATGTGATAGTAGCGAATACTACTTTAAAAGACTTTAAAAGCAGTCTTTATTACCAAGCTTTTAAGCAATAGGGGTTTTTTGATCTTATGCTATTTCAGTTACTCAGCTTTAGTCTGGAACACAGCACATACACGATAACCTCTTACACTGCCAAGTAACAGTTGTGTTGTGTTGTGTTTTTCTTTGTTTGTTTGTTTTTTGTTTTTTTATGTATGTATGTAGTGGGTCAGATTCTTCTGGAAAGATACAACATTTTGAACAGTGGAGAAAGGCCTGAATCTGGCAACTGGCCCCCCCCAGGATGCGGGTTAAGGAAACATTTCCTAACGTAAAGCTACTTCGAGTGCGGCTGGGCCAGCTCTCTGAAACCCAGGTGTACAAAGTACACTGACAAAGAGGACAAGGCACAGTCAAACTGTGTTTATTGGACTCTGCCCCAGTATAATTTACTGCTCTTAACCAGTGCTTCATAAACTGGTCTTTCAATCCGATTCCGTAAGCATGGAAAAGCAACCACTGAGCGATTCCTTATTACAAGGCTGTTACACTGATAAGCTGATGTGCGCGGTCCCTCTTCCAGCCACGGGAATAGCCCTCCTGAATCCCTGCTGGTAAAAAGACCAGGACAATGGAAAACCAGTGTGTCGTGTAAGGAAGGGCTGCAGAGGTCAAAGGAAGGGGAAAAGAGGATTTAATATTTCAAATAAAGACTCGCTCAGTGGTTGGATTTATATTTAAGACATTCTGACAGGTGATAAAGTCATCTAGAAATCCTCCCAGTACGGGGCAGGGGGGAGCACAAGCGTGATCTGTCAACTTTTATTTCCTCCTTATTTAGAGAGAGGAAGGAGGGTCCTAGTCTTAGTCATCCTCTTTGAAAGAAGTGGATTCCTGCTAAAATGTCTTTTTGGGACCTTTTGTCCAGTGTCACATTAACTGGCTCCAGTACTAGAGCTTTCACCACTTCACTTGGGAGACTGTTCTTTGGGTGGACAGTGTTCTCTTTACTCGTTCAGGGGAAGGCGTATTTCTGCTTTTGCTATTCCTAAGGAGTTTTGGGGGTGTAATTTATCAGGGATGTCAGCCTTGGATAGATGCCCTTTTGTTCAGGCACTTTTCCTCAAGCACCAAAACATAAGCAGATAAGCATTTACTAGATGCCTCTATATATTCCCCGCCCTTCCCCTCTTGTCTATGTACAAAGCCACCCCTTGTGCACAGAATGCACAGAGCGTTACAGGATTTGAGGTTGGTTTGGTTTTCAAAAGTTTTTGCACTGTTGGAAAAAGTAATTTCTGTCAGTGCAGACTGGGAAGGATAATCTTGTTTTCTCCTTTGCATTTGCACAATGATTTTGTAAGTTGAGTTGCCAGACTTCAGCCACACACAGCTGTGTAAATTTGTAAAATATGCTTTGAAAATTTAATTTAAATTTGATTAAAGTTGTGAAATTGAGAATTTAATATTAAGCAACTTAAAATGGAATTTGGTCTCTGTGAGTGCAAAGATGGATATTTGACATATGCTTTCTTTTTTTTAATATCCCTTTGGAATCAAGGAAATTGTAATAATTTCATTCATTCTTTTCCAGATGGGAATGACCAGTAACACTACTCCCTTTGGGCAGCCTTTCAGTCAAACTGGAGGGCAGCAGATGGGAGCTACAGGAGTGAATCCTCAGTTACCAAACAAGCCAGGCATGGCGAACAGTTTGTCTGCCTTTCCTGCCGACATCAAGAGTACTCCCGTCACCAGTGTGCCAAATATGGTGAGTTGTACCTGCCTGTTTGCCTTATCTGTTATGACTTGATAGTGCATTCTAAATTCTTGGGTGATAACAGCTTCTGCAACATTACTGGACTACTTCTCTGTGGTCATTTAAACATCAGAGTAGCCCTGTGGTTCCTCACTACCATTCTGCAGTGTGTGTAGAAAGTTTGTGTACGTTTTTATGCAGCAATTTCACTTTCTAAACAATCACAGTGTTTTAAGTATTGCATTACATCTTTTCATTTTGTCTGGTACATTTAGTTCCAAACCAGATGAAAATATCTTCTCTGTACGTGCTGTTTGTAGGTTTAAATTCTTAAATCAATTAGAACATGTTGGATACATCATCAGCTTCCCTGAAACTAAATAGTACCTTTCATATCCTTTGAATCTAATACGGTAAACACACCATGTGCTTCTCAGTTTATATCATGCATAACTCGCAGCTCACAAGCTTATGAGAATAGTTCTTATTAGGATACCTTGCCCAAGTTCGTAGTATTCTGTTTACTAGAGTTTTCTTTATAAAGTGAAATGAAATATTCCCATTTGTCTCAGTATGTCTGCGTATTAATCAAACTGCTTGTGTCGTTTCTATGGAAACTCCAGCTTGTTGCATTTTATATTATACATGATAGCAGTTACTATAGAAACTTGTAAAGCCTTCCATAAGATGCAAATTGCTTATTTTTTAATTTAACTAGAAAACGAGCTATTTTTTGGCACAAGCAATGCTTGTCCTTCCATCAGTGAGTTTGCTACCTGCCTATCACTAATAAGGCTATATATGAGAAGGAACAGGATGTGATAAACTTCCTCTTGTCTCCTGATTTTAGAGGACCAGTTTGTAATTTTCCTTTAGTTACACTGTGAAATCTTTGTTTAATATCATCTGTCATTTACTGCTTATGATTATGGAAAGGAGCTGGTGACTGGGTTTAAGACCACGTTCAGAATACCACTTGCACTCGTGCAGAATATTTGTGAGACTATTTTCTGCATGACTATTCTAATTTTGTTTTTAAAATACTTTCAGTTTGGACCGGGTGTAAAGCAAATGAATTATTGCCCTGATTCTGCAGAGAAGCTGCACATCTGCCCAAAGTGGGGTATTCATCTCAGGGACTGGCTGATTCTGAAGCCTGATTTTGTGCTCATTTAAATCTCAGGTTTTGGGAAGCCTAAATCTTAATGTACTCACTAGTATAGGATGTAATGCCTTTGTTTGCCATGAAGGCTTGTCTAGTGGTGGGGGAGGAAGTAAAAAAAAACAACAACTTTGTTTCCTTTCTCCTATCTTAGATAAGAGACGGAGGAAAGTAGGGGGACCTTACTTTCCCAGTACTGTCAATTGCAGTTTCTGTAAAACGCCAAAAATATGAGTTGTCTTCTGAGGGGACAACCAAACCCATCTTTCTTCGTTTCTCAGGTGTCAAAAGCTTCATATGTCCAATGTATCTTTTTCTCCCTCAAGCCAATACGGACAGTACTAGCCGTTTCAGCCGACAGACATCTGTACTCAGCCAAAAGGTCTCAACCCTGCTTGTGGACCACGTAGTGGTTAGAGTTTGATTGCGGTCCTGATGGGGGTGGAACTTTCATCTTTAAAAGCTGAAGTTTCCATCTAAACGTTTTTATTGCAAAACCAAGAAATTAAAAGGAAATGTCAGACTTGTTAAATTTTAACCTTTACTTGGCAGCAGTAGGTAGGGCAGTGTAATTGTTTGGTAATAGTACATACACGGCCATATGCTTATTCCTTCCACAGGATCCTTGCTTTATTCAGTGTACAGTATGAAGGGTGCCCTCTGAAAGAGCATATATTCAACATTTTGTTCTATTTTTGCTGCTCAGTGTGTAGCCGTGAGCCGTGTTGACTGTATGTAGTAATATATTTCACTCAGCCAGTCTTTTCCAAATGATCTTTTCTGTGGCACTCATCACTGGAGCAGGCTTACGCTTTGGATTAGTTAATTTTCACAGTGCCTCTCTGAGATAAAGATGTCTTGTCCCCGTTTTAAACATGAGGCAGAAAGCATGAAGAGAGTAAGACTGGAAGAATCTGCTGACTCTAAACTTGAGGTTTGTAGGCTCTGGCTTGCTAAAGCCTTCCTCATGTCATATGTTAAGACCTTATCTAAGGGTAAAGTGCCATTTGGTTAGATGTGTGCTCCCATAACTCCTGGAAGTGATCTCTCTGTCTCACATTGGGCAACTAAAATATGACCCAAATGGCACCTGTGAAGTGTTGCTTGTGACAGAGGCAGGTCCCCAGAGCAGAGCTGCAGTGTTTGAGCTGTTACGCCATGCTTCCTTGCTGCAATCCCGTGGCCATTCGCTGTGGCCCATGATGCTTCAGGACCCTAGAGATGGCGATTTGATTTGGTGCATTTGGCCGTGTGCGTGGTCTGCTGGAGACACGGTCTGTCCTGTTTCTTGGAGGAGGCAGGACTGAAGTGGAACAGGGCATAGCGTTATGTTACCATCTATCAAAGATGAACCTGTGGAGGATCAGTTCAGACTCCATCTACTACAGCAAATGAAAGACCAACTACATCTTTTTAAAAGGACCTCCAGGGTTTTTCTGTGAGATGACTGGAACCACGTATCTTGCTAATCCAGCCCTCTATACTATCCTTATCTTAAGGGGCCCTGAAAGTACTATTCCATGTGAGAGACAAACCCATGTGACTGAAAACATTGGTTATATGTGGCATGTCTGAGGCAGGAAACCAGGTTCCAGCATGACATTAAACACCTTGGTTGCCACTAAGAATATCTAAATAAGAGAAGAGGACGTGGAAAGGTGCTGCCATTGTCTTAAGACCCCTGGGTCCTGAAAAGCAGGACATTTCTTGAATACTCTTTTCGATCTTTTGCCTTTCTCTGTAAACTCATATGTATGCTGCAAAAGTAAACCAAAAGATGAGTATGTTCTTTAACCCCCATTATTCCAAGCATCATTATATGTGGCACCCCAGTCCCAAACACTAACCAGGAGTTTTCCCACTGCCAGGCATAACCCTCACACTGGCAGCCAGGATAATCCTCTGCTGCAGCAGTGAATTTTTTTTAATCCAAATTCAGGCTACTGCTCTCCTAAGAACAACTCTCTCTCTCTTCCCCCCCGCCTCCCAAATGAAGTGGTTCTCAGAAGCGTTAGGTCAGTGCATCCTCCAGCCCTTGTTCCAAGCATGACCTCACACTAGACCCCAAGAAGCACATTTGGTTTAATCTCTTTAATTAGGAAAGAAGTAACGAACCTTACGGTATTAAAATGATTAAAAGGTCAGCATTAAGGTATTAATTTTCAGTGCCAGCCAGATGGATTGATTTTTTTTGTTTGTTTTCTTAACTATGGATCTGAACAGCATATTAGCTATTGCTTTGTGTGACTGTTATAGAATACAACCAGTTTTCCTTACAGAACAGGCAGCTTGAAACCTTGAGTGCATGACTTGTTCCCAAAAGAAAGATGTTCCTTCCGAGGTTGTTGGAGGCTTTAGTGATGCGCTGTTGAGATTCAGTGTCACTTAAGTTGTTCGATGCAGGATTGGCAACGCTCCGCTGCGGTGAGATCATGCAAAATCTCTGGGCTGTGGAAGCGAGCCGTGCTCTGCACTTTGGCACTCAGCGCGGTGTGCAGCCTGTACAGGAGCCTCTTGTTTTCGGGGTACCCAGACTCCGGGATATGCTGTCAGCGAGGGGAACCCTGTTAGACTTATTCCATCAAGCGTGCTGAAGCTTTGCGGTGTCTGCAGTGCTGCGTGTTCCAGGCGTGGTGGTGGATGGTTTCTTCGTGGATGTACCAGTAAATCTAGTATTTCTACATGGGTTAGGAGTACGATGTGTGAAGCTTGGCTTCGGTTTCACAGTTATCCTTCTGACCAGCAGATGGAGTTGAGAGAGTATTACTTTTTGGAAGCGAAGGAAATCGTTTCTCCTCAGTTCTCTTGATTGGAGTGGCACATCTTCTTTTGCTTTTTTCCCCCGATCTCTTATTAAACTACACCTCAAGTTTTCTGTTGCGTTCTTCCTTGTTCCTCTCTTTTTATGTCCTTTGAATTTCTTTATTAACAGATTGTGATCAGAAGAGAGGAAAACAGAGACTGGGGGATGAGGATGTCTTAGGTGTATCTTGCTGTGGACCTCCTAGAGAGTGGAAGAAAGCTTTTAAACCAGGAGGCCAGGTTTAATTAGAACAAGTAGAACTGTAGCTATTTAAAATTAGACAACTCTTATTTTATTCTAGAGACTAGAAATAAAAGGCTTTATGAGAAATCTCTATCAATAGATCATTTGTCTCTTATCCACAGATTGGGATTTTAAATGTTGATCATTCCTCAGTCTGTGTTATCACCCAGTAAATTCTGTGTAAAGCTCTCTTAAAATTTTGTTCACTGAATTTCCTGTATGTGAGAGGTGGACACTGCAGATTTCTGTATCAAGCTTTGTTCCTTTTTGTTACTTTGAAACACTTCTTCATTATGTGCTTCATGTCATTTGCTGGTCCTTCAAATCAGAAAGCTTATAAAGACAAGAAGATAAAACTCCAAAAGTGTGTCCTTAAGAAAGATGCTGATCCAGCCTTGATACCCAGCAGAGTCGGCTGTATAATATTGAGGCATTTTCTGGTTTTAGAAGAAAACTCTTGACAACTAAAAGCCAAGTGCATTGAGGGCACTCTCTAGGACCAACTATTACAAGGGTGACCCTGAGTTCTCTATCAGGTTGTTTACCTCATGAAAGATCCCCAGTGCTACTAAAATCAGTGCCTGCTTTATAAGAAAAGGTAGATGGTGTTTGATCTTGACAGACATTGTTGGGCACCTTTGCATATAAACGCATCAAACCATAGAGGTTTCCTGGTCTTCTCAGTAGAGTAAAACCACCAGTGAATTTTGTGTCCGTCAAGATGAGATACTTGTGCATCTGTGCTGCCCAGAAGCACAGGAAGTTTTTGCTCTTCGGACTAGGGACAGGGCAGAACTATCTTCCTGTATGAATATATAGTTTCCATAATTTTGAACAGTATTAATAGCTGCTTTACATTGTAGGAGTGTTGTATTACTGTTTCTAGAAAACTGGTTAATGAAGCCACCTGTTGTAGCAGACTTTCAACCCCTGATCTGTTTGTTCTGTTTATGGTGGAGCTCAATGAGGCAGCAGGAGAAGCAAAACTATCTGTTTTTCCTCCTGCATCTGACCATTGAAGCATTTATTTTAATTGTAGGAGCAAAGTGTCTGAATTTCCTGCTTCATCAAGAAAATTGTTAGTCATTCAGGTGAAGCAACGTGAAGCCTCCGCTCACTCTGGAGTGGAGTGATTTCTGTAGCTGACGGAGGATTTACACACCTTTGGCACGGCTGCAGTGCACTGGCATATCTCCGCTTTCGAACGGGTCCTGTTCTTAAAAGAGAAACTAACAGGGAAGAGATCAACTTCCTCAAACAGTCAACAGTCTTGAAAGTCAGATAGATGGTGGAAAGATCATCCATTATAGTTCCAGATTTAGGACTTTACAAGGTTGAAATAGTGACCAATGTAACTCTCTAGAGCTTAGGCAATATTCTCAGTTCTTGTTTTGTGCCTACCTGCAGACACTCTCTTCTGGACCAAGACTTCTAACTACTTCTAACATTCTTCTAACTACTGATATTTCAGGATTCTGCTTTTTTTTTACTCAATCTTCAAGAAGTCCTTTTGGGTCAGTGTGTCTGTGCTAATACAGCTGTAGTCATATCTGTTAACTGGTAGGGTAGTAACAAAAGGAGAACTTTGGCTTGGGAAACAGTTCTTTGACTGGGATGAAAACATTGCTTCCAACAAGATTTTCTTTGGCATGGTCTCTGTGTTTTTCTGCAGATTGGCTGAACTAATTGTTTCCTATTTGTGACCCAAGGATTGTTTCAGCAAAACCTGTCTGCTCATGTGGATTTGTTCACAGAAGAAATGGAAGGCTTAATTTCAGCTGCATGCACTGGGAGCATCAGTGGATGGGTTTCCCTCACCCTCTTTTACTGCTCTTTTTCTTCCAAGCTCAAGACAAACAGATGCAGCAATTCCTCTTTAAGACTTACTATAATCATTATCAGTGGCAGAGTCCCCACCTCCTCCATGAAATACTAGACATCATGTTTTCTACTTGATCTTGTGTGCTTCATTCCCCAGAAGAAAAAACAGCTCTTTAAGACCTGATGTGCCGGTGGCAAAGCTGAGGACAAAGCTTGCTGCTGGAGTTGTGGGAACTTGTGCCAGGGAACCTTTTCATTGACCTAAGGAAATGAGTTTGTTGCTGTTATGTGCTCGGTTTTGTAGGCTGTGGCATTTTCTGGGGAGTCCTTCTCAAAGGTCAAAAGTAGCGTGGGCTACAAATGGTGTATTCTGTCACTTAAGGATGATTTTCCTTGAATGTAGCAAGCAGGCTTTGGTCAGTAGCTCTATAGACAGCACCGCAGTATTTCCTCTGCTACCTCCGTAGAATAATCCTGTTCTTCCTATATTCTAAATGTTTTTCATGGCTGATTTTCCTTATGTAGCTTGGAAGTTGGTGAGCTCTTCTACGGTAACCTGTATTTACAGTGCATAATCAAAGTAATTCTTGGGACAGTTTCATGTTTGTCCATGAGATTAATTCAGGCTGCGAATCACAGGGATTTAAGCACTTTTGCAGCCCATATCTGCTCCTGCTAGTGGAGTCGTTGCAGGCTGTAGATGTATCTAATTTTGAAAATCAGGTTTGTACGTTTGTTGTCCTTCAAAGGTCCGAGAAGATAGTAGAAAAGCTTCTAAATCTGTGCTGAAGAAATGCCGTGTTAAGGAAGCTATTTCTCTTCTGCACTGTTAAGAGCCATGTCTTAGACTGCAGATCTCTGTGGGCGTGCAGGCTCTGTCAGGCAGGGCTTGGGCATCGCTACAGAAGTGTGTCCATGAAGAATGGATGCTGGAAATAGCGGGTTTTACAAGCTGATAAAGCCCAGCGTCACCTTGTAGTTAACTCCAGTTCACTTCAGTAGACATAATGCAATCCAGATTTAGGTGGCCCTTTCTGGGAGAAAACCGTATACATCTTACCTTGGAAGTTTTCTCTATGAAAGGACTATCAGCACTCGTGAGAAGAAAGGCTAATTTAGGCTTGGAAAATCAGTTCTGCCTTTTACTGTAATATGTAGAGGCAGTTATATAATTTTGACTGTCTTCTCCCATTGGACTCCTCTTTCTGTTGGGGACAAGAAATTAGGATTGAATTGTATAAAACCTAAAATATGAAAATATAATACTAAACAGACTTGAATTCCACCTCCAAGTGTGGTAAGAGCACATTCCTGTTGGAATTGAGATCTGTCTAATAAACAGAAGATTTTGGATGGCTTGTTCCTTAAACTATTGTTTATAAATTTAACAGAGGAACCTCTTGATATATTTTTGCTGTTCCAAGGTGAGAATAGAAATGTTTGAGAATGCTAGAGAGACTGGCGTAAGAATCCTTGTAGCCACTCATAGCAGAATGGTGAATAGTCTTGTAATACTCAAATTATTATACAAGATGAAGATCAGAATTGAGACTTGCAAACGCGGCGCTAAACTATCTGTTCTCTCAGTCCCAGATGCAAACCCAAGTACAACAAGTGGGGATCGTACCGACGCAGGCGATGGCAACTGGACCAACAGCAGATCCAGAGAAGCGCAAACTGATCCAGCAGCAGCTGGTTTTGCTGCTCCACGCTCACAAATGTCAGAGGCGTGAGCAAGCGAATGGAGAGGTGCGGGCTTGTGCTCTGCCACACTGTCGAACCATGAAGAACGTCCTCAACCACATGACGCACTGCCAAGCTGGGAAGGCCTGTCAAGGTGAGAGCGTGTTGCTGAAGCTACTGTTGCAAATGAGCTGTGTAAGGTTTCTTGCCTATTTGTCAGCAGTGTTTCTCTTGCTGTCAAGGAGATCCCTCTGCCTGGCACAAATGAGTGCCAAAACTGGTTCTTTAATTAAACAGCTGCTCCCTTTTTCATTACCTTTGCCTGGTTTCCACTTCTGATCTCTTTGCAGTTGTCAGTTTAGAAAAGAGAATGCAATATTTGCCCTTTAGAAGTAGGATAGTACCAATGTAGCCTTGCAAGCATCTCTTTCGTCTCCTCAGTTGTATAAAGAGGGTGTAATATCCACCATGTCTTCATCTTAGATTTTAGTACGAGTTTCCTTCACTTGTTATGGCATTATTGGTGGGTCCCAAAAAATTTTAGTTGCGTTTAGCTGTGTTTAGTTATATGTACAGTATTGCTTGTAAAGGAGAAAGAATAGAGTTGCTCTGAAAAATGAGGTGAGTTAATTCAAAACCAGTTAACCAAGGAGTGACTTTAATGCTATTGCTTTTCCTTGTTACAGTTGCTCATTGTGCATCTTCGAGACAAATCATTTCCCACTGGAAGAATTGTACTCGGCACGACTGTCCTGTGTGCCTTCCTTTGAAAAATGCCAGTGACAAAAGAAATCAACAACGTAAGTAGTTGTGTTACTGTTGTCACAATGGACTGATACTGTTAAAATAAAGCTGATCAAATGTGCAGTGTAGGAATAAACTTTGACAGTGTCCCAACAAACTTAATAGCTGTTTAATAATCTTGTAGAAGGATGAATATACTAGTGAATTCTCCTTTCTGAACGTTGAATGCAATTTATTCCTTACATACACAATAATTGAAAAGGAAAAGTCTCAGATCAAGATCAAAAATCATCCCATTTTAAAGGGTGTGGCAGCTTCTAGCTGGTGTTTTATCGTGAGGCATGTCAATAGATTCCAGTTATAATGCAGTTTTGGGTGTAGGTAGGGTTTTGGGGAAGATATAAGCTACTTCATTGTTTTTCTTGCTGCTAGAAATAACTTAAATCAACATGTTGGTGATGAAGAATAATCAAAAATGTTTGTTTAAAAAAAGGAATTCTTGTGCACAAAAAGATCTCATTTGGGTGTCATAAAGTGTATTTGATGCTGGTATAGACTAGCTGAAGTTCTGCAAATCATAGTGGTTTTGCCCGTGCCTGTTTGTTTGTAACAGCTGAGCTGTTACTGATGTTTGGGCGCAGTCAATTTCTAGTGCATTTCTTCCCTCTTGCTCTGAAACACGAAATACTCAACTTCTGTTGGTAGATTTGCTTCTCATCAAATCCTTTGAAAAGATGCCAAGGTAGAACATTTTACAGCATAGATGTAGCAGTTCTAGAAGTCTGAGTAATGTTATGCCTAAGTATATTTAAATAAGGGTTAAGAAGTGGAAAATTGCTGGAGGACTTGTGAAGCTTGTACGTTTGAATTGTGTTGGCGGAAGCATTCTGCTGATTTTTGTTTAGGCTGAGGCTGCAGTGAGGAACACTAAATCTTGGAGGATAGAGAAGAGCTCCTAGGTTAGGTGAGATTAAGGCAGAGGGGAGAGTAGCTGGTGAGACTGTCCGAATTATCCATTGAGGATGCTCTCGTTAATAGTTTCAGGAGGGTGGTTTTTCCCTCCAAAACTGAAAAATTATGAATATAGAGCTACTTGGAGGTAAGGATTTTGTTCTCATTTTACCAAACTTCTTCTTGTAAACAAGATATGTCTTGTGCTTTAAAAGTAGTAATTTGTTGCAAATGATTAGTTATGTTTGGCCTTTGAAAAATCTGTTGAAAGCTTTGCTTTTTACTATGACGTGGTCCATTTTGCATAACATCCTTACTACACAGTTATCAAAGTGCTAACAACATCTAGCACAACAGAATTGGGGTTTTTTTGATACAAGCTGCTGTGGAAGAGTAGTTTGTGCAGTATTTGTTTTTATGCTATTCACACAACTCTTCAAAAGAGAAGGCACTTGAACAAAAACAATCCCTAAAAAAAATTTATATGGGATCAAATAGGATGTTGTTTGAATGCACCAGAATTGTAATGGGTGAGTGTAGAGTTTGGCTCTCTTGTTGCATGCAGGGGAAATAAGTATGAAATCTCCTTCTTCTATCCAGTTAATCTAATGGTAATAACCATGAAAATTTGCAGCTTAGTGTGCTGAGGTGGAAGGTTCTTTGTTCTGAATTATGTCTGAGTCATATATGTGACACCTCGTGCTTTGTTTGAAGGTAAAAGATGAACACTAAAAATACTTGTTTAGATATGGAGGATACCCCTTTTGAGGCATTCAGAAACGTTTGTGAAATGATTTACGTTAGTACGTGCACTTGAAAACCCTGTGCCTGATGAGGCTGGGTTAGTTGAAGACTTGAAGAAAATGTTGGCTCCCCTAGGAATAAATAATTACAGCATCTACTGAACTGGGGGGAGGAGGGGATCTGCGTACGGCAGAATATGGTGAGAACATGGAGAAAGGGAAAAAGAAAAGAGAAGCCCAGCAACCCTCGTTACTTCTGTCAGGCTGTCGTCCTCACAGAATGAATGACCACATGATGATCACTGAAGCCTGAGTCCTCAAATCTTCCTTTCTGTGCTCATGCCTGTTCCACCATTGTTGTTTCGAGTCCTGTTGTATCTGTGCTGGGTTTTCAAGTGGCTCCTTCCGAGTGTGCCGATCTTTTAGAAGGTTCTGCAGTTCAGCACTCCTGAAACATTGCCATATGGTGGCTTCCTTCCACCCTTCCCATGTGCAGTGGTTCACATGCTCTTTGTAGCTATCTACCCCTGCTCCTTGGGGGATTCCCTCTGCATCCTGCAAAAAGCCCTGGGGTTTAGGTTATTACCATGGAGCTCTTTCTTTCCAGGTATCTTACTCCATGTCTTCGTGTTTAGATTCTTTGCAAGGAACAGCTGTGCCAGGTTTCATTTGTATCGCTTTTCTAGAGACTTCCTATTTCTTGTGTAAAGGCATCTTTCTCTCAGACGCTGTAATTCCAGAGTGCAGGTCCAACAAGGAATTCATACGGTTGCTCTTTAATATGTCTTTTTTTTTTTTTTCTTTAAATGAAACTCATAGGATCTCAGTCAGCTTCTGTCTTTGTTTTTAAACTTGCTTGGAAATGATCAGTGAGGTCAAAAGTTATTATGAATGTGTCCACAGAGTGCAAACATACGTAAGCCTAAGTTCCATGGTAGACTCGGTGTTGAAAATACTGTGGGTTGTCCTTGGAGGGGAAAGGATGTTTTCTGTGGGGCTGCTTATCCTGGAGAGGGGGATCTCTGACTAGATATATTTGTCATTCTTTGGCAAATGAGATCAGACAGAATTCTCATCTGGAGAGGGAAAAGTGTGGGCTCTGTAATATGTGTATTTCGTCTTGGATGGAAGCTAAAGTGTGTGTATCTTTCAGTGATTCAGTTCCATAGTGGGTAAGGATTTAGGAAAGCCGAGATAATGCTGTTAATGTCTCAGAAGGCTTGTTTTCCTGATTTTTTTTTTTTTCTAACCATGTGCCTCTCCTAATATTTCAATAAAACAGCTATTGTTGCCTATATTAAAAGCTATTATTGTTGCTATGTTTAGCTAATGAATTTGTAATGCACATTACATATATAATTACTTGAGGGGGAAAATGTGAAGTATGTATTACTTCTACCAGAGTCTCCGTTATCAAAACGCAGTGTCTCTGTAGTGAAGGATATACTCCATGTGTCATTCACAATGGAACATGTTATTACTTAGAATGGCAGCTAAAATGAGGACCAGAAAGCAGATTTTTATTCACTTTTGGGTTTAGTAAAAACTACTTTTCCCTGTTGTTTCCATTTCCTGTCTACTGTGGAAATTACTCCTCCATACATCTGTGCGGTGAGAGGGTAGTTGGTTGTGGTGGTCATATAGGTTAATGAATACCTAAATATTATTATCTAAATCATTTACCAAAACCTGTGGCAGGTTCATTCTCTTTCTGACTCTTTGAATTATTTTAGATTTTGTCAGTACAATCTCAAACCCATCAGGGCTTTTCATATCTCCGAATAACTTGGGTTTTAGGGTAATTTGGCCTTCAGAGGATTCACCTAGTGACTGCTCGGAATGAAAATTTCTACCGAGAGATCTTCAGTATTACCTTTGTGTCCAGGGACACAGTATTTCTGCTGAACTCAGGATCTCTGTTCTGGAGCCAAATATTTTGACCTAAAATGGGATTGATGGGAAAGAGGGAAGTAGAGGAATTAATATTCCCGTCCCCCCCACCCTTAGCCTGTTGTCCCAAGCTTGAAAATCCTATTTAGCCTTAAATTGGAGCCTGTGTTTTATGTATATTACAGTAATTATGGGCTTATCTGCCTGAAATTTACGGCACTTCTCTTTAGGCTGCATGTGTTAATTGCTAGGGTGGTTTCTATCCTCTAGAATGGAAGGCTGAGCTTCCCCACTTGGCATCTCGGGTGTCGTTCTGTCCTTTGGCAGAAAAATATATACCTTAGAACTATGTGCACGTTCTGTTGATTCTTGGCATGATTTGCAAGTTTTACTGTTTGTCCTAATTGATTTTCAATTTTCTCTTATCCTTTCTTTTTTATAGCCCTTTTAGGGTCTCCAGCTGGTGGAATCCAAAATTCCATTGGTTCTGTTGGCACAGGCCAGCAGAACACTCCATCGCTCAGTAATCCTAATCCGATTGACCCCAGCTCCATGCAGCGAGCCTACGCTGCTCTCGGACTGCCCTATGGCAACCAGCCTCAAACACAGTTGCAGCCCCAGGTACAAGGCCAGCAGCCGGCCCAGCCTCAGGCTCACCAGCAGATGAGGACCATTAATGCATTGGGTAGGTGGAAAAAATACCAAGAAACTAAGGTGTTAAAATAAACTGAACTGTTGAATTTTTAGGATAGTCTAGTATTTCACTTGATCAGAGTAGTGACTTTCTGTTCATGTTGATTAATAACTTAAAATTATACTGTTTATAAACACTACCTTTCATTTATATTTGAATATTAGAAAGCTTTGAATATATTGCTTCTGGCAAATAGCAGTAGTTTTAGTTTCTTTTAAAATACAGTCCATAGCGTAGTTGTCTGAGGTGATTAGACAGAATTGCTGAAGGATTTTGGTTTAACCATTTCACCAGTTCTAGCACACAATATTGTCTCAAATGCTAATTTCTTTCTGGAACTTAATTGTTAGTATTATCTTCTTTTTAACTTATTGAATTAGTCTTAAGAGTTTATTAATTTGAAATTTTAATAGTCTAATTTTTGTAGGAAAAAAAAAAATTGTTCAGGCTGAAAATTATTTGATTCCATAAGTAGCTACATATATGCACCACAGCAGGTGTTATCATAAAAGTAGTTATCCAATACACTGCTGCTTTTGTTCACCAGTTGGGCCAGTAAAGTGTGGTTTTGCCATGTTATTGTCAAAATTGTGAACTGGGTACCAATGATGTTTAATTTTGTCCCAAAGGAGCCAACCAGATGAACCTTCCCGCGGGAGGAATAACAACAGACCAGCAAGCTAATCTAATTTCTGAAACTGCTCTTCCAACATCCCTTGGGACAAATAAGTAATGCACACATTTTCATTCTTACTCAATTAAACATTTATTTACATGCTTATGAATGTAAATAAAGAGCATGCTTTAAAAACTAATTGTATTGGCATGGAAATGGTCACATCTATAGCTATGCTCTTTTTTCCTGTTTCTATTCTGTATCTACCACTTTGTCCCCCCAGAGAGCCCCAGAACATTTAGTAGTTTTAAATGAACTCCCAAAGGAAGAATATTTTGTGGGTTTAAGTGTAAAAATATCTTAACAGTTGTGATTCTTTATTGTTCATACCGTGTCTTGTAAACTGCTGAGCTTTGCAGCTTTAGACGTTGCAGTTTGTTATCAAAATTTCAGTTAGAGAATGTTTGATGCAATAGCTAGAATTGATGAAAGCAATTACTCAAAAATTACTTTAGGCATCAAACATACAACAAAAGTCTGCATCCTTGTACTGTAACACTCCCTTTTCTTTTTGCTTTAGCCCACTAATGAACGATGGCACAAATTCTGGCAATGTTGGAAACCTCAGCTCAATGCCAACGGCTGCACCCCCTTCTAGCACCGGGGTAAGGAAAGCATGGCATGAACATGTCACTCAGGACCTGCGCAATCATTTAGTGCATAAACTGTAAGTATTCACCCAAGACTGCGTGTTTTTCCTGAATGTTTTTAAAGAATTTCAATACAGTGGTTCTGCTATTAAGCTGAAAAGTTGTTTAGAAAGTTACCAGTAGTGGTTCTGTGATGCTGGGCCGCTGAGGATGAGCTGTTTAACCCGCCTCTTCAGTTCATTCTTCATGCTCATTAAGGAGTGGGCATGAAATTAGTTTATATTGCTAGTAAATTCACTCTGCTGTAGTAAACAAGTATTTAGACTCCAGACTGTTAAGCTTCACATTTTTTTTCATCATTGAATTTGCTTTAATCTTGTGGGAAATAGTACAATATTGATTTTTTTTTTTTTTTTAAACATTCAATATGCTTTTACATATCTGATATATAAGGGAATGTGCAGGGTGAATATCATAAAGCCGTATTGAATTATTTTTTTTTCTGAATAATTTTTCTTTTATTTTTTCTCCTGTCTTGTAGTGTCCAAGCCATCTTCCCCACTCCTGATCCAGCAGCACTGAAGGATCGCCGCATGGAGAACTTGGTGGCTTATGCCAGGAAAGTGGAAGGAGATATGTATGAATCTGCTAATAGCAGGGTATGTTGCTTCAGTCCAGGTATTCAGTATATGTTAAAGAACAGTAATGTCACAAATGTTACAAGCATAATGAAAACCACAGAGAATCATTCACTGTCCTCTTGATGAGGAAAGT
Organism: Nyctibius grandis; assembly: GCF_013368605.1. NCBI lineage: Eukaryota > Metazoa > Chordata > Aves > Nyctibiiformes > Nyctibiidae > Nyctibius > Nyctibius grandis. Next base: position 2,728,553 of record NC_090687.1, read on the forward strand.
CATGCTTTCAGTCTGTGACAGCGTTTGTGTAGTCCCAGGCCTTCTGATTAGTGTCACTCCAGGCTAATTCAGCTCCTTCAGCTTCATGAAAAGTAGACAACATTGTCCCAGCCCTATTTGCGTTCCTCCTGAAAGTGTGATTGACGTGCATGAGGACTGGAGCACAGCTTGCTGTTCTTGATATTTCCCTTGCTGACTTTCTCCTATCTGGGAGTCTGTGTAAATAGTAGTTTTAAAACTTTCTTAATGCCTCTCTACCATTGGAGGTTTTGTCTAGGACTCAGTCCTGTTAAATTACTTACCTTTCCCTCATGCTGTTGGAATTATTTCTCCTCTACTCAGCAGTGCTGAGAGTGATTCGGCTACGACACGTAGCTGTTTCACGTCTCAACATAAGAAGTCAGTTTGCCTGCGTTTGTCCTTGTGCGTGGGAAACAAGGCAGAATTCCTGTTCATGATTTTTGCCCTGTCTGCGAAGAGGTGTCAGTGCAAATCTCTGTTACTCAGAGGGGTAACCCCTGTTGACTGACATGCTGAGGATACTATTTTGTTATGACACACTGGTAATTCTACCCTAAAGGAACCACTCCCTGAAAGTTTTCATCAGGTGAAGACAATGTTAGTAGTGCCAGTAATAATAGCTAGTGAGATCTTACCTGATCAGAATCTTGAGGTCCTTTCTTAAATAAAATGTCTGAAGAGAGTAGTTAGTGGCACTTCAGGTGATAATCATCCAGTAAGACTTAATCTGTGCCTCTGAGACCATCTCCCAGAAGAGCTGAAGATGGAATGCAAGTTCTGTTTCCTAGAGGCAGGTAGGCAGTGGCCGTATTTATAATACCACTGCTGCGTCAGCATTGGTCAGTGACAGTATCCTGTTCTCCTTGTGGCTACCAAGAGGTTATTTTGTGATCACCCTTGATCGCCCTGGCAGCTTTAGAGAACAAATTTAGAGAGAATGAGGATTTCATAGACATACACAGGCATCTAAATACCTTTCTCAGTAAGGATGAACCCTGGTAGTCTTCTGGTTATAAAATTAAGTCTTCTGACCTCTATGCCAGACAAATACCCAGAAGTATCTTTTCTTCACCCCTTAAAACAGCTGTCAGAGCCTCATTGCCAGAAGACACTTGTATGGGAATTCATCTAATGTATTTGACTCCAAGCAGCAAACTTGGAAGAAGGGAATAGTTTAGAATGTATTAACAATGCCATGTGGAATCGCATCCTCCTTTCTGAGGAGCATCGTTCTACTTTGACATTGAAAAACAGATTAGCATGAGGCATCATTGTAAGCAGTTTGTAGTTTTAGTAGTATGTGCTCCCTCTGAACACATCCTTTTCCAGGAATCTTTGCAGTGTGAAAGTACAATATTAAATTTACGAGTAGGTAGTTATAGGTGAAGTGTCTTGAGCAGGAGGAGGGAAGGGGCTGTAGTGCTTTTAAATTGGACAGCAGGTGTCTGCACTGATGGATTTTTGAGACATTTGGAGGAGGGAAGTGACTTAAAAACAAAGCTTTACATTGCAGCACTGGACTTTCTGAACAAGGCTGGTGAGGAATACCTGTCCCGTGTTAGTTTTCTGAAATGAACTCGATCCTACAAATCCTAGTTTTGATGAAAACTGGGTGAAGACAAAATGATTGTGGGGCAAGCATCACTCAGTCTTTGCTCCATGTAACACTGGGTTTTAAGAGCATAGGTGACCCCACAAAATAAATACAGACTTGAGGGTTTGTGGTGTTTTTATGCCTTTAGCAGGTGCATAATCTCATGCACTTGGCAAATGTGTCCAGCAATTGCTGACAAACAAAATTGTCTGCCTTGCTGGGCACTGTGACTGTCTTATTTGATCTGTTGTCAATGTGGATTGAGTAAAATGGATTTTTCATCTTGTACAGATGTAGTGTTTAGTTGTCTGTGCCTGTGGACTATTTTTCACTGATTTCCTCCATTCCTTTGGGGTTTTGTTTGGTTTTGTTTATTCCTTGCAATGGCTGTTGGTAGTCAGACTCTTTAGGAAAAGATCGGTTCCTTTCTTTGTATAAAAATTGATCTGTGCTTAACATGTCTCCTGAAGTTTATTCAACATAACTGGGTTGCTGGGGACATCTTTTTCTTTCATCTATGTGTTAGTGGAAATGCTTATTATGAAAATAACACTTAAAAATCATTAACACTTACAAATTCAATCACAGCTTCCTGTTGTTTTTTTTGTCCAAGCAACAGAGAACCTACAGTCGTCTTTGTCTGTTAATCTACTCAGTAGATATGATGGATAGCCATAAAACCAAGTCTCATGTTTTCTGGAAGCTTTGTTTTTCCTTTTCTGCATTAAAGCAGTGATGAGACTGTCTCAGTTTATAAGAATTCTGAAAAGAAATATTTCTTGTTTAAATAGGCAGGTGTATACGTTAAAAAAAAAAAACACAAACAGGTGACAGCACTCTGGTAGACTACATGAGTTTTGTTGCTGGTTTCTTATACTTGACACTGAGCACTATTTTTTTCTCTTTTAGGATGAATACTATCATTTATTAGCAGAGAAAATCTATAAGATACAAAAGGAACTAGAAGAGAAACGGAGGTCTCGTCTACATAAGCAAGGAATGTTGGGGAACCAGCCAGCCTTACAGACCCCAGGACCTCAGCCCCCTGGTATCCCCCAGGTGGCTGCTGCCATGGGCCAGGCACAGCCCGTGAGGCCACCCAGTAAGTACTTCTGTAGGAGGTACTTCTGCATTTCAGCCGTAGCTCTGCACACTTTGGGTCCTTGGGCTCTCGTGCTGATCTTGAGTTTGTATTTTAAATTGGTTTTTTGCTGACCTTTCTTCTGTTGTGTTGCAGATGGGCCTATGTCCATGCCAACCGTGCCTATAAGTCGTATGCAGGTTTCTCAAGGTATCTATGTTTTCCTCTCTAACTTCAATTTGTGGGTTCAGAATGGTTGTTAGGGGGAACAGCTGATGTTCTGTTTTTCTTTTGGAGCCGGGGTTGGGGGGAACTACTGGGTCTCCCTTTTTTCAGCATCAGTCTTTGTTGTTGCTCTGTGGCAAGAACTGTCTCAGTGGGGTCTTAAGAACTGGCAATGTGTGCACAATAGTTTGCTAGTGATTGGGAAGTAATTCAGTCCTTTCAAAAAGTGGAGAGCACAAGCAAGAACACTCTGGATAATCTCATTTAAAACATTGTAATGGGGCGGGGGGAGCATGTTAGCATGTTTTCATCAGTTAATTAGCCCAAAACATACCTGTAGCTGGAAATTTAGCACATTAATCCTAGAATCTGTATAACTAAAGATATCCTTTCTTGGTTTCTGATGCAAAGTGCATCTAAAAAAGCCTTGTAGCTTTTTAGTAGCACTGATGGCTTTGCCATCACTGATTTAGGCTGCTGTGGGCTCATGGGTGGTATTTTTTCTGAAAAATACAGACCCGTGACTTTGAGGTGCTTCAGCTTCCTCCAAAAAGCGTCCCCAATTATTTTATTTCTTGGTTCAGAGTTAGTAGTAAGTTGAAACTTGTGTTGAAATGTCCTTGAGAAGTTAAAATTCTTTTCAATAGGAGAAAAAGCTGATAGCAAGTATTAGCTCCATAATTATTTATTTACACCTTTCTTCCTGTTAGACAACTTTGGGTTTTTTGGAGGGGTTAAATGTTTTGCATAAAAAGCACACCACCTGTTTAAGCATATTGCTAGCTTTTGTCCTGATTTGAGGCTAGGAGTTGTCTTCGTTATATACAATATGTATTTTTATATTTACTTCAACCATTTCAGCGAGGCCTGAGTAAGACATTGGTGTTTCAAAGCAAATGCCTGATTTAAGAAACCGTCCCGAGGTATTATTTACAAATAGCATCCTGTCTTTGCAGATCATCCACATTCTTCATCTTTGGCATTATTTTTTTTTTTTAGACACCAAAAGTTGTATTTCACCCTAACTGGTATTCTTCTACATACTTCTTGCATCCTGATTTGTCTCTTAAGCCAAGTTACTTGAACAAAGTTAGAAGAAAAAGATGAGGTGTAGGGCAGTCAAGCTGTAGTCATAATAAATGTGAATTTTATAGTAGAGTATAAATACATAAATTCTGATGACTTGTTCCTAATGAGTTGTTTTGGGGGTGCATTTGCAGGAATGAATCAGTTTAACCCCATGTCCATAGGGAATGTACAGATGCCACAAGCACCCATGGGACCCCGTGCAGCTTCTCCAATGAACCATCCTGTACAGATGAACAACATGGGTGCCGTTCCTGCGGTTCGTACTTCTTGCTACCAAGTTCTTCTCAAAATTGGTTGATTACCCTTAGGAGTGTTAATGCTGTTCTGAAAAGGCCGTGTCATAGAGTAGTGCTGTAAATTGTAGGATAATTTCATAGGAACATACTGAGTCTGTCAGGCTTTTATTGAGGCGTTTGTTTTCAATATTTACGTGTTTTCAAAAAAACAAATCTTTACAGGGGTAGATGCCAGAGTGCAGTAATCTGCAACAGTCTGTGGAAAAGCAGAGTTCTTTCAGAAACTCTGTCTTTGCAGTATATACACCTTCTTTATTCCTCCGGAAAACATGTTTTTGTTCTTTAGAAAAACAAAAATATTTTAAGTTTCACTGGATTATCTCTGTTAGCTCAGAGAACAAAACAGGTTTTAATGCTCTTAGTAGAGTTTTGAATATTACCTGTTTAAATATAACTGCCTCATGAATACTGTGGAACAAATGCTGAAGTTATATGCGTATGCCCACTTCCATTTGGTTTACTGAAACTAGTTTTCCTTTCTTTTTTTTTGTCCTATATTTTGGTCATTTACATTGAGGGTATTTTCCTTTGTCTTGCTACGTAATACTAAATGGTAATATCTTTAATTTGGGTGTTAATTTTTAGATGGCAATGTCTCCTTCCCGAATGCCTCAGCCGCAGAACATGATGGGAGCTCATTCCAACAACATGATGGGTCAGGCTCCTACTCAGAACCAATTCCTGCCCCAGAATCAGTTTCCAGCATCCACTGGAGCCATGAATGTGAACAATGTGGGCATGGGTCAATCAACAGCCCAGGCCGGGGTGGCACAGGTAAGATGCATTTTCTAATATTTGAGTTATTTACTCTTAATTATTTTGTTCTAATTTAATTTTATGTATGTTTGTTTATATTTATGTAGCCATTGTTTATTGTAGGCACCCCTGACTTTGGGGGATCCTGGGTTTCAACTGCCTTCTTCATAATCTCTTATATAACCTATGTGCATATGCTGACTGGGGTAAACACCCTGTAATTGCTGATTTAAATTCTAAAAAATGACATGCTGATGAGATTTTCAGGGGGAATATCAGAAGTTAGTTTATGGGACGTTTATGAGCATATGTGCTTTTGTCTTTGTGTGGACCTTAGTAGCTAACTTTAAATGAAGAATTACAATAAAGTGGTTGGGGAAGATCTTTTAAAGTTTGTTTTAACCTTTCTACTTCTGAAGAGAAAATTGTTTTGGTTTTTTTTTCCTGTAACATTTTTCTGTTACAGTAGTGGTCAGTGAAGTAGCAGCTGTGCTTATGATGCCAAAGTATATGCTTTTCCCCAGGGAGAGTCTTGTTTTTTAACTGAGAGTCCAAGTAGTTTAGGTTAGTTGGGACCTCCAGAGTTCTCTCATCTAGCCACATCTTCAAATGAGATGTCACTTAGGTCAGGTTACGAAGGGCTCTGTCGATTCAAGTTCGGAATATGTTCAGGATGGAGCATCTACAATTTCTTGGGCCTGGCTCAGTTGTTTGACCACGTTTGTGGTGAACATTTTTCTCCTAATGCACTTAGTTCATTAACACTGACTGTGTACAGGCAATATAGAAGCATGTTTTAAATTTGAAACCTCATCTGCAGGAAACTATTAATTGATTTAGATTTCTAAGGGTAAGAGGTACATCTGAGGATAGAGTATTCTATCACTAGTTATCTGATGCAATTTTTAGTAAAATACATAGTTTTAAAATCTGTGCACATCCAGAAAACTTTATTGTTGCTGCTCTGAAAAACACATCCACAGTTTTCTTAAGCACCTGGAGTTGTCTAATTAGAATTTAAAAACAAAACAAAACAAACAAACCCAAACCAAACAAATCCCTCTGAAGTCTTGCACTGTGCTGTGGGGTGGGCATTGAATGTGTTGAACTGTCTTCTAAAGCAGGGCTGCTCTAGATTCCTGGCCTAAAACATGTATTTGCTCAAAACTATTTAGTATGCAAAGTCTGACCTTTGCCCAGCTAATGGCATGATACAGAGGTTGTCTGCCTGTGGGTTTCTGTGTGACTCGGAGATCGTGAGGATTTCCTTTCTGCGCCAGCAGAATTAATGTAAAAAGACGTGTATGGCACATCGAGGTCTAGGAGCAGGGTCTTTGACTAAGAGCTGATGAAAATGATTAGAGAAATCAGAGCGTAGTCATTTGCAGTAGCAGCACTTGTTTATAGCTGATCTTGTGTTTAGACTTAAAGTATTCTGTTAAAGAAGACTTCAGTGCTGTGATTTAAAGGATAAGTGTGATTCCCAGAGTTTTGGGAGTCACACATCTGTAAGAGAATCTCTTTCTCTAGCAGGGGCAGGTTCCCGGTGCTGCTCTTCCCAACTCCATGAACATGCTAGGACCGCAGAGTGGGCAGCTACCATGTCCACCAGTGACCCAGCCACCTCTACATCAGACTACACCTCCCGTGTCCACTGCTGCGGGGATGCCACCTATCCAGCACCAAACGCCCCCTGGTATGACTCCTCCTCAGCCAGCAGCACCCACTCAGCCATCGACACCAGTCTCATCTTCAGGACAAACACCAACACCGACACCGGGTTCTGTTCCCAACGCGACACAGACACAGAGCACGCCTACGGGGCAGACTGCGGCACAGGCTCAAGTCACACCGCAACCTCAGACCCCAGTTCAGCCCCAGTCTGTGCCAACCCCACAGCCAGCTCAACAGCAGCCGACATCTGTGCAGGCACAGCAACCTGGCACTCCAGTAAGTACCAGCTAGTTGCATTTTCCTTGTGTAGTGGCATTCCACGTGAGTTCTCCATATGTATAGCACCATGTCGTGAATGTATAGAGCCCATAGCTGTCGATAGTAGTTTCTACTTTAGACCAGAGGGTTCATTATAGGGATGTGTAAAAAATGTGTGCGTTCAGATGTTCAGTGTTGTTTGAAGGAGGGGGGTGTGTTGAATGGCTTTGAACTGCTCAAAGTAAAAATGGCAGCAGTGTGCAGAAAGAGGAGGCAAAACAGGCCTAATACTGTGTTTGGCCTTAATCAGAATCAGTCTTTTTTGATCATGAAATTTGCATATATTTTTTCTTCTAAGCTTTAGTCAGGATGAATGCACGTGTCAAGGAATGTACGCTGTTTTGCTGGGCAGGTGTTTTCTCTGTAAAAGAAGCCTCTTTGGGGCAGAATTCTTCCTTGGCTTCTCCTCTGTAAAGCAGAGCTAATAAATGTGTTATATCAAAACTTGGCTACAGTCGGCTCCTGTATCCATGTTCTGCACTGTTTTAGAATATCATCTCATGTCTTTTTTGTGCTGTTCATTTTTAGTAAAGGAAAATATTTCTATATATGCAGTGTCTTTCTTTTGTACTGTTTTTACAACAGCTATCCCAGGCAGCAGCTAGTATTGATAACAGGGTCCCCACCCCTGCCTCAGTTGCTAGTGCTGATACGAATTCCCAGCAACTAGGACCAGATGCACCAATGCTAGAAATCAAATCAGAAGTTAAAACTGAAGAAACTGAGCCAGAGACTAGTGAGACACAAGTGGAAGCTAAGACTGAGGTAAATGAGATTCTATACAGCTTAACTGAAAGCAGTGATAGATATAAAAGCACTTAATGATGTGTCTGAATTGGTGAGCTAAGGGGCGAGAGGAGGGTAGTTACTGGAAAGTAACTGTCCTGAGGAAAGCCATGGATGGAGAGTGCTTTGACAATCTCAAACTAATATTTTAATGACTCAAGTTTGGGTCGTAGATGTAATAGTACATCTTGTTGCATCCTTTCTTAAGGTGGAGGAGGATTTACAAGGATCTTCACAAACAAAAGAAGAAACAGATGGAACAGAACTGAAACAGGAGCCAATGGAAATAGATGAAAAGAAGCCTGAAATAAAAGTAGATGCTAAAGAGGAAGAGGAGAGCGGCACTAACGGAACCACTTCACAATCCACATCACCATCTCAGCCCCGCAAAAAAAGTACGTGTATGAAAACTGAGTTTTTCTTGTGTACTTTGTTTTAGTACAGTTTGTTTTCCGCGGTCTCCGTTCCTGCAGGGAGGGATGTTTTGCACACGTATTCCTGCACATGAAGCTCTAGGAGACCCATGCTTTGTGTCATTTATCTCTGAAAGTAGTGTTTCTTTAATGTTATATGAATCACAGGTGAGAAAAGCATGTCATTGTGGTCTTGTTTCAAGCAGTCTTCTCAGAGCTTCCAGTTTCTGCCCAGAAGGACCAAGGCAGTAAGGCAGTGATTGCTGGAGAAATGATATACATAAATCTCTCCCTGTACATCTTGTTTGGTGCTCTTTCGAGGGAGCTTAGTGTCAGAGTGCTCTCAGTAACCAGAACTGTCCATTGCTTTGCTTTTCCGTTAGAGGCTGCACACACCCCCTTCATACTGAGTTTTAGCCTTCACTTCTCTGAGAGTCGGGTGCTTGAACTCTTCTGCTGAATCTGTGTTCGTCCAAGGCTGGTGTGCTGCAATAGCCTTAATCTTTGAAGTCCTGTGTAGTTTTCTGTGTAGTGTTCATGTGAAAGCTTTCTGCAAAGAAATAGTTAGGTCAAGTAGTCTCTTAAATTAATCTACAGTGTTAGCACAGATTTAGGTGTGACTATATGTGCATACTGTATATTTTTCCAAAAGGAAACTTCATGGCATTACAGATCTTGATTGACTTACATAAATGATTGTGTACTTTGTGTTAGTAAGAAATATATGAATATGATTCTTAAAGAAAACAGGCAAGAAGAAATTACTCCATTTGTAGTGCAGGCTTTGTGGGAGCATGCAAGATAAGTTTTTGAGCTCAACAACCTTAGCTATTTAGAGACCTCTGTCTCTTCGCATCCAGTTTTTTGAGATGACATTTGCTGTGGTTAGTTTTTAGATTTTGGCCAAAGGTAGGCTTTGAACGTGCTGCAAATGTCAAAAAAAGGAAAGTGATGATGCATTTCATTACTTTTTTCTTCTTCCCTTGCAAAGGAAGCTGCACATAGCTACATCAGGAGAACGTTATGGGTGTGTGCTTTCCAGAGTGTGATCAAGAAATCGTAAAGTTTTAAAGTTTGTGCAGCTTGAATCTTGATCTTTTGTATATGCCTTAAGTTGCATTTAATTACTAAGCATAATCTTTTTATAATAAACCGCTATGAAACACATTTTCCTGTAGATTGTATTTGCAGTTGTAGCACAGTGGGCCAGCCAAATGAGTGTGCTGCAGAACTAACTGGCAGAGCCTATTTCGAACAAAATGTAACATAGGGAGTGGAAAGCTTATTAGCATTTATAAACCAGTTATATTCCCAGTGGAAAGAATCATTGCTGCTTGTTAGGAGGAGTTCACTTGCAAGTAAATGGAGGCAAGTGGTTGAAAGAGGAAGGTTCTTGCAGAATTAGTCCGTGGAAGAGCTGCACTGTCGTTCTGATTCAGTCTGGGTTACTACCTATTTCCAATACCTCATTTAGCCTCACATTTTTGTCTTAGAAATACTGTCACTAAGTAACCGTATAGTGTAATGCATGTGCAGCATGGGCAGGTTCAGCAGCATACACAATTTTAAATGGTGACGTTTTCTCACCAAGTAGTTGGTCCAACTTTAATAGAGCGTTTGTATTAAAATGCTAAATAAACCAAGAGGTATTTGAGAGCAAGTACAGTGAAGTGTGCTTAAGGGTTATATAATATTTTTAAACTACTTATGAGACTCATCTGGATTTTTTGAAGGGTTACAAAAGTTTTGGAAACTCTTCTTTCTTCCAGTGCAGCCAGATTGCTGAGGTGCACCCCACAGTAACGTGGGGTGTGGCAGATACGTGCTGCTGCTGCTGAGGGGAAGGCTTGCAGGTGGAAGTGTCGTGGAGTGTATGCTGTGAGATAACTTAGCAAGTTGTAGCCTGATACCTTAATGTTTGAAAAGGTTCTTCTGGACCCTAATGGAGCGTTTTTCTGGGTACAAGTGGCTTATGGAGTTGGGAGTCTCATCTGCTTGTACCACCCATCCAGATGTACTGAACACCACCGGCCTGGCTGTGCTCACATCGTATAACTAGGCTGTAACCTGGCTTAAGTGATGGGAAATCTCTGTGGGCTAGAGAAGGCTGAGAAAATACTGCTGAGATACTGGTCTGCTCAGTTCACTGACACCTGAGGTTTTTTAGTTTAGCTTTTTCGGAGCATTGCAGACACCCCTTCAGCAAGTTCTTCTTCCTCATCAAGGTTTTGCCTCATAAATGGGGGCAACCAAACCCTTCCAAATTCAGGGTTTGGTTTGCTTTTCTTCTGTGAATCTAATGTAAGCCAGAAAGGAAGGTTTTTGGTTCCTTGCCTCTTCCCCTGCAGTCTTCTCAAAAGAAACAGTATAATACTCATTTGGGTGGCTCCTGTCTCCTCTTCTCATTGTAGACTGCTGCCTTAGGTTGAACTTCAAGATTAGTTTTACTGGTTTCTTCCCTTCTTTATAAGTCATAATAATGCAAAAACTGCAAGGGCTTGATTTTGGGGGGGATATTCAGGTGTATTGACTGTATTGTTTTGAAGATGTCTTCACCTTCCTTTATGCATTTTCTCCTTAGTAATCATAAGCAGGATTTCCTCTGTTTGAAAGAAAGAAAAATTTAAAAAGGTAAAAAAAGGTAGTGTTATAGTCTTCTCTGGCAGATAATACATCATGATGATTCAGGCAAAGATCCCATTTTCTTTTTACCACCCACGCGTCCAAAACAAAATGGGATAACTGGATGCCAGCTCCTTACAAAGATCTTCTAGCTACCGGAGGAGACCAAAAGCATTTAATTGTGGAAAAAGGGGAGAGGGGAGAACAGCGACTTTCTTGTAAAATCTGTGTTTAAGTTTTTGGGTGAAGTCATAAATTGAAATAATGACTGGATTTTGATTTTTATTTTTCAAACTTCAGAATGAAAGTAGGTTGTAAACTTTATCAGCAAAGATAATTAGGCTTTAAGGAACTTTGCAAAAGTTGGGATGAATCTCTCTAGCTTGGGTTTAAATTAAGGTGGGATTTATTCTGAAAGATAACTCTAGCTTAGCGGTGTGTTGTTATAGGGGTTGGTACAGGGACAATTCTAAAAGCAATGTCAAGCAGGTGGCCAGAATAGATTATTAAAAGGTGCTTTTTGACCTTTACATTCCATTAAATGATATTATTAATTATTTCATTCATTAAATGAAATAATTCAGATATTCAGGTTATGAACTACCTGAGCTAGAGCAAGATGGTCCCAGAAGCAATAGAGAATACTTTTTCTCATGAATGGGATTCAATATTTCCTTCGTTTCTCAAGAATTCCATAATATAATTTAGTAGTTGTTTATAAAACTTTGAGAGTATATGGCAGAGTTCCTTTCACAGGAGAGTGCCTGCATATATGATACAATAAATACCTAAGAGATTGCCATTTTATCGGGACTGAGATTGTGGCAACAGCTGAAATGATCATCGAGTTGCATTCGTCATTGTAACAACACACGCAGGCCTCCTTGGCTCGTCTCGTTTTTAACCTGACGAGTCTGAGTTCAGCAGTGGCAGCACGAGCTCTTGGTGTGTCTGTAAGGCAAGCCCTTGTGGAAGCTCTTCTGGCACCTTGCTCCCTCCTTTGCCATGGTTTAGCTGCCCTTGGGTGGGATCGTGCCTGTTGTGTGCATGAGCAGCAATCCTCTCTCTAGTCAGAGGCAGTGCACTCAGACTCTTACAGTTTTCATCCTGGCTAACAGTTTCCAGGAGCTGCAGCATCTACAAATGGCTAAAAAATTTGAGAACTTAATGCTTCAGAAGTTTTTCGAGTAGTGTTAACTTAATGTCTTGTCTTGCTTTATTTTTGTGTGTAATTTCAGTGAGTGTAGTTGAGATGGAAAGACTTCCTCTCCGAAATATCACCCAAATGCAAAAGGGAAAAAAAACTTCTTTAAAATCACAGATTTTTACTAGAAGTCCCAAAAAAGCAATTTCTATCTTACCGAAACACCATTTGAGTGACAAAAGCAGTGATCAGCCTCGAAGGGGTCACTTTAGCCCTGTTGATTTAAGTGCTTCCAACAGAACTCCTAATTGCTCCCTTTTATTGATATCGTTCTCTTTTCAGCCAGGTGGATAAATATTAGATGCCATCCTGCTTTCCTTAGTTGCCTTTCCCCTCAATAATAGGCATTCTTCCCTATTTAAAGACTTTGTTCCTAAGGAAATAAATGTAATTACACTGCTGAGATGTTCAAAGAGCTCTCCAAGTTATCATTATTTTTCAGAAAATGCATTGCCTTTCTTGTCCTTGTCATCCACTATTGAAAGAAGCATGGCTGTTGCCATGCCACTGTTGCCAAGTGGTTGTAATGATGCATATAAATCTGGAAGTATTAATAATTTCGAAATCAATTAACAGTCCATCAGACCAGGACTGTTTGTATACTACTGCCAGAAAATTCCTGTGCCCAGCTAGCAAGACATCTGGTTACACTCTGTAGAGCTGGCTCTTTGGCCCTGACCACTACGGTGTTTTTTTGCTAGAAGAATCTTGGCTTGGAAATAGCAAACAAGGTTTAGAAGTAAGGGAGAGGAAAATATGTTTACTCTCTTCTCTGAAGAGCTACGGTTCATCCATGGTGAAGCAGTGGAATTAATTTGGTTCTGGATAAGGTGTGGGGGTTTTTTATACTCTAGAATATGTATCATTAAGGGCTACAGTTGTTCCTGTCGCCTTACTCTGTGAATATCACCTGCTGTGATTTGAGTAAACTTAAAGGCTGTGTGGTAGCCTCTTAATTGTAAGTTTTGCCTCTAATCAGCTATGCAGATCAAGAAATCCCTCTTAAGCTTTTTGTGTTAACGTAGTTTTTTACTTTTTTTTTTTTTTTTTTTTTTTAGGGGACTCAAGAGGTTAGGCAACGTGGAAGGAAATTTTCTAACCTTTCTGACTTTCATTAACAGTTTTCAAACCTGAGGAGCTGCGCCAGGCTCTCATGCCTACCCTTGAAGCTTTGTACCGGCAGGACCCAGAGTCCCTACCTTTTAGACAGCCTGTGGATCCCCAGCTTTTAGGGATTCCGGTGAGTGGGCATTAAAAAAACGCAAAATGTTATTGTGTTTTGTCTTTGTTCATGTAAACGGTTCACCTTTTCTATATAACATGGTGTGAACAGTTCACATCTTAAAAATAATGGGTTTTGTGTGTGTGTTTGAAGGACTACTTCGACATTGTGAAGAATCCTATGGATCTTTCAACCATTAAGCGTAAATTGGATACAGGGCAGTACCAAGAACCCTGGCAGTATGTGGACGATGTTTGGCTAATGTTTAACAATGCCTGGCTTTACAATCGCAAGACTTCCAGGGTCTATAAGTTTTGCACTAAACTGGCGGAGGTGTTTGAACAAGAAATTGATCCTGTTATGCAATCACTTGGCTACTGTTGTGGGCGCAAGGTGTGTATTCCAGGGATGGGGTTGTGTTCTTCCAAAGAGCTTAGCTTGATTAATCAGAGAAAATATTAATTAGCTTTGTATGCTCTTTTTTAAAAAATTGAAATGCTGAATGAAACGGTTGCTAAAAGCTTGGCTTTATTATAAGCATACTGAGAGCTAAAAAGGATAGATAGCATCCTTCTTGCTGCTGTTGTATTATTAGTGTTGTATTTTTCTCCCTCAGAGAACACCTTTTTGGTCATAAGTGATATTAAAATGCTTTGCTTGTTTCCCATGTCCGTTGCAATAAAGTAGGTGGTTTGAGGGTCAGCTGTTTAGCTTATATAGTTGTAATTACACTGAGAGCTGTGCTAATATACCTAAAATCGCTTGGAAAAGTGTGATAAACATAATGTATTATGATATCCGTAAGTGTCAGGTTTGCCTGATAGATACTTGGTTAACATAAGATCACATTTTAAAGCCTCTTTTCTCACCGTTGCTTTGCAGTATGAGTTTTCTCCACAGACCTTGTGCTGCTATGGCAAGCAGTTGTGTACTATTCCTCGTGATGCTGCCTACTACAGTTACCAGAATAGGTAAGTCCTTGACTTTGTTTTTTTTTCCGTATTCAGGAAGAGAGATCCTCTGAGTTCTCTGCACGTACAGAGGAAGAGGATTATTAACTTTCTCTTTCCTTTGTCAGCTAAGTCAGGAAAAAGTTACTTTTATATCTTTGCATGCTGTCCTCTCGCAGGTGACCCTGTAGTTTCCTGCACTGCAGCTTGATACACACTGTACTTAAGCGCTTGCTCTTAGCTACGCTGCGCCACGCGAAGTGGGTGTTGTCCATGTTTTCCACAAAATGAGTAGCGGGGCTTGGTGGAGGGAGAAGGGCAGAACTGCAAAAAGGCACTGAGAAATCATGTTGCCTTTTTCTGGGAGAATTGTAAAACTATGCAGGTTTGTTTTCAAATTAGTGTCAGAATTTGCAAAGTAAGGGGTACAGTGATTGATTGCAAGACTTATGTTCTCCCTTCCTAGTTAGTATTTAATTCTATTTAAATTAGAGTTGAGTTAACATTGAAAACTACCAAGAGACTCCATGAGAAGCTGTGAAAACAATAGTTTTTGTTATTTTTCAATTGATATTAGGATTTGGCGTTTGCATGATCATTGAACAATTGTTATATTATAATATTAATTTTCCATGTAATGCTTACATCAACAGTGCTATAATAACAAAGCAAACTTAGAACTTGGCTTTCGTTTTGGTTTCTTAGATATTCCCCCCCCCTGTAAAATATGCAAAACATAAAAGGGCTAAGACAGAAATTTCCTTTTCCCTGTTTAAAACAAAGTTATGAATTGCTTTCCAGAGGCTTGGCAGTCTGTAACTCTTGCCAGCTTTGACGTGCAGAGCGGCTTGTTATCGAACTGAAGTTACAGAACTAATTCAGATGGGGGTGCTTGCATTTAGTCTCTCTTAGGGTGATCCCTACATCACCAAACGTGGTGTAAGATGGTGCAGGACTGTTGTGCACCACGTGTAGGAGATAAAAAAGCGTTGTCTTACATTGTATGTTGGGTCTTAGGTGGTGTTTGTAAGGCAGATGTTGACACAGAGGAATGTAAATTCATGAGCTCTCATAAAAGGTTTTGTACAGCCGCTGTGAACTCCAAAAAAAAAATCAATCTGAAAAGAAATAAAGCCATTAAAATGCATTTAAAGAGATACTACTTCAGAACTGGAAGGGAAATTTGAGGGAAATAACCCTCCAATACCAACTCTGTGTGGTAGAATTTCAAATACTTTTCGTATTATGCATCCAGGTAGTACTGTATTTGAAAAGAATAGCAACTTCAAAAATAATTGAAGAAGGGGTCGTTTTTCTTTCAGTTATACCTTTCAGATTTAAGTTTTACTATTAAATCATTTGGATTACTCGGTGGAAGGCGATGGTGGTTGCTAGCAAGAAGTACAGAGCTGATGGGGCAACAGGTTCCTCTGGACTCGGAGATGCAATATTTCAGTTTCCTACCTGTTGTAAGTGTGATAGTCCATTGACATTGAGTTTAGTCTAAAAAGGTAGTAGTAAAAGGGAGGTGATTTGTCGAAGTGTCAGTAGGCAGTAGCAGAACAGAAATAGGTGTAGATTTCTGTTCTTGCAGATGTCTTGAGAAAGGGTTGGGGTTTGGGGTGGTTTTGAGCTGGGGGGCTGTGAGGTTTTCCATGTCAGGCGAACTAAATCGAGTGATGAATGGTTTTTTGGGTTCGGTTTTTAACAAAATATTTCTAAAGATCAATCACCATATTTTTAATGTGCATTTGTCTGTCAGATCCTAGAAAGCCCTTATCCACCAACTGTATTGCTCTGAAAGAGTCAAATTTACTGTTTCCCGTGACAGTGATCTTCAAATCTTAGATTTTTCTTAACTGAGTAGCAAATCAGTGAAAAACAAATTCTGTGGTTCCAGCAGATCTTTAATTAGTCAGATGTTCTTGACTTTTTCCATTTACGGAACAGACAAAATTGGATGTACTTGAAGTCCAGCGTGTCGCATAACTAAATTACAACTAAGAATATTTAGGCAGCATTGAGTAAATGAACTCTGGCACTACAGTTCAGTGATTAAAAGTTAATTATTTTGTGTAGGGCTGTGTAGCTTCCATAATAAGGCAGAAGTTTAGGTTAAAGTAAGCATTCAGAAAATATCCTTCATGTGTGAATATCCAGTTGAGAACTGATGGGTATTTCATATCAGTGCTAGCATCCAGTTACTAATCTAGAATTTCCTTTGAATGCACTTAATTACAGTTGGAAATTCACCTATTAATGCAGAGATTGAGCATTTTCTGGACTTTGGTACTGAACCATAACGTTGCTCTCTGATAAATGGGAATCAGTCACCTGAACAGTCTGCATTTGAAAAGCTTTTCATGTCTGATGTGTTGCAATAAGTACATTCTTTGGATTCTCTATGACTGTTAACACTAGAATGTTGTACGCTTTCTGTAGGTTTTGTTGAATATTTGTAGTGACATGCAAAAGTCAGTGAATTACAGCAAGTCTGTTTCTGAAGGTCCGTATTCATAATAAGTTATAACTATTGCTTCACCTTGGTTATTTGATGGGCAAACGTTCATGATCCTTAGGTGATTCATTTCCACTGTATTTCAATCTTTATTTCCTCATTTTAATATCATGGATGAAGGCTTCACTCTCGCTAGCGTTAGGCTCCGGTTCTGCGGCGTGTGAAATCCTGTGCTGCCCTTCGCATCCGCGGATCGCCGGAGCACGAGCTTAACCCGCTGCCGAGCCAAAGGGCTCATCCCTGCGAGAGTGAGCTTCCCACGGCCACAGGAGTGAAATCTCTGCTGGTGGAGCTAGTTAGGTTCTGCCGTGTAACTTAAATCCGGTATCGAAGGCAGCCTCGTTGCTCAGTTTCATGGGTGCTTTGAAAGCCCATAAATTATTCTGAAAATGGATCTGAATTAACCTTTTCTTGGACTGTTTAAGGGTAGCAGAGTATTAATAGGAGCCGTGAGCATGGATTTTTCTGGCTACATGCTCCTGTGTTTGGGTCCTTCCCAATCTGACTCTTAAAATGAGCAACCTTGTTAGTAAGGACAATAATGAGTGGGGTTTTTTTAATCGAAGAAAAATTTAAAGAAACACTTTATAAGAAAAACAAAAAAGACATGGACACTGTGTAAAAGGATGTAAAATTCTGAACCTGTTATGTTTGTTTTTTTAAAAAAAATTAGATGATACTGTATCAATTTCGGGATATGGGGTGAGGGGCAAGTGAAGTCAGTGTAAATGAGATGTGCAGTGTCAGTATCCACTCCTGAAATTCTCTTGTAACATTGCTCTGTAATAACCATGATATATTTATCATTCCCAAGGATTACAAATTAAATGGAATACATTTTTTTTTTTCCCCTGGCCTTGTTCTGTTGCATTATCAGCCCCAAAAGCCTTGGTTTTCCTCGGGAGGGTGATGTATTTAATCCTAGTTGAGCTGACCCAGGAGAAGTCACTTGCAGTTTAACTTGTGGTAGGCTGGCAGGCAGCCCTGTGGCAGGGAGCGCGGCGTTTTAGCTCACGTGGCTGCTATCAAAGTTAGCTGCCCTGCTGATAAGATGATGATGTGGATGTGTCAGTACGGGCCACATTAACTAGAATAAAATACACCTTTTTGCTCTTTGTGTCAGTCCCGCAGCAGAGGGGAGCATTCAGCGTACTGCTGCACTTAAGTGGTTCTTGGCTAGCAGAGTAGCTCTTGAAGCCCGAGCCAGCTGGCAGAGCGCGCAGAAGTTTTCAGGCTCTTGCAAATTACGCTGTGGTAACACGGACCTGGCTCCAGCCTGGGGAGGATGCGGACTGCGCTGCAGAACGTCTTCCCCGACACATCAGGCGCTGCTGAAGGACCCGCTCCCGCTCGCTTGGGCTGTGTTTCACGAGCATTTAGTAAACGTGTAGTGGTGACGTGATGGCTGGTGTGTGTTGCAGGAGGAAATTCTGATCTGTACATTTTAATTAGTGGCTATAAATGGCTTCGGTTGTCCCCAGGAACGCACAGCCTTGGGGATCTGTCACCTGCGTTACAGTAGTTTAAGTGTATGAGGATGGGTTTGAAGGGGCAAGCTGCCACGGTTATTAATCTCCGTCCCTTAAGTTGTTGGTTCATTGTGGCACGGAGTCTCGTTTGATGCCTTTTATACTCACCACTCTTACGGTTCTGGTGTTTGAGTACTAAACCTGCGTTTTACTGTGCTGCTGTTGCTGCTTATACTCTCTCACTCTTGACCCTCCATAAAGCTCCTTTATTTTGGTGACCCTTTGTGGCCTTCCTGCATTTTACAGCTGTGGCCTCTCTTTGTTACCTTTGTTCATGTGTGAATTCATATCCTTTCCAAACATTTAGCCTCCTTTTTTTTTTTTTTTTTTTAAATGACCCTGACAACTTTGGTTCCAGTTCATCTGAAACAAACAACAAAAAAAAAACAACAAACCCAAAATCCATGTAACTTTGATTTTATTTTTTTTCAAATGCAGATTGTATTTTCATAGAGTTGTATTCCAATTTACTCAGCTGGCTTTGTTAAACTGCAGTATTGGTTTTGCTGAGTATAACTTGGATTGGCTTTTGGTCTGGTGACCAAAAACTGTACCTAGCCTCATATTCAATTTGTAAAGCTTAATTCCACATCTTTAATGTACCTGATAAATATGTATGTACAATATTTAATGTTGTTCACATATATACATATATTGTACTTACATAGATAAATGGCTGGAAACTCTGACCCATAATTGCATTTCTGTTAAATGTTTGTCTAGAGTATGGATTTGGTTTCATTTATATTAAATAATATTAGCTGAGCAATTGGTCACATTTAATCTTACAGTCAAATAACTTTTGAATTTAATATTTTTATAGATTTTTTTTTTCAATCCCAAGTGTTTCTGCTTTTACAGTTTTTACTGACAATCAGTAAATGCTTTCAGCATCTTTTCTAATTACTTAAAACTGTAATAAATGTGTTCTTAAAGCTTTTTGACAGGCTATTTTTCTACCCAAAGGAAACTCGATCAGTCACAAGCCTGGAATCAAAGAGCATTTTTTCCTAAGTAATGCAAATCAAATCCAAATTCTTAAATTTGAAGTCAATACAAACGTAGCACTTGGTAGCTACTCCATTAATCCTCCCCAAATTTTGAATTTGACGCCCGACGACTTGTTTTAATGTCTAAAATGAGACCGAATGCTAATCTGTGCTTTGCCTTGGCTTTCTGCTCTGTGTTGTCTTGGTGTTTGCGTCTTACCTCTTACGTCTGTGCTGTTTGTTCCCTCCCCTGTTCTCTAATCCTGCCCTCCCCTCCCCTCTGTTCCTCCTCATTGTCCACACTTGACCCATCAATCAACCAACAACGTTCCCCCTTCCGTCGTGGTGATCTGCCCTGCTCTGGTTGGTGGCTCCGTGCTTGGGTGGCTGTATGTTGTGCTGGACCAGTTCACCCAAATATGGCCTTCTTGCTGACAGGTATCACTTCTGTGAGAAGTGTTTCACTGAAATCCAGGGGGAGAATGTCACCCTGGGTGATGACCCTTCCCAGCCTCAAACGTAAGTCGCTTCCTTTCTTCTGCATGCCGCCTTTTTAAATAGGTGGGGTGATGTGTAGTCCTGATTTGATAGTAAAAACCTGTGGCCAGTGGTGGTGTTCATGGGGAAATGCCTACTTGCCTACTAATAGGAGATTTTTTTACAGTAACAGATGATTAACAGTCATTACTGTGTTGGGTCTTACTAATCTGCCCAACAATGTCGCTTGTGTCCAGTTGTGCTACTGAAGAGCTGCCCGTAGACCGGTTGCAGGGGGTGGCAGACACTAGATAATGTGGTTGGAGGTGGGGGGAATGGAAGCTGTGTCAATAAATGTCACTAATCCATTGCCTTTTCAAATGAAAGACTGTCTGATTCTGTTATCTCACCTTTTGAAGCACAGCTTTTGTTTTATGAAACCAATGGCTTGTCTTTAACCTGGCCAGAAAATAAGATGCTCTAAGATCTGAGGAACACAAGCTGTTTTGGAAGGTGGCTGCTTTACTGACGATAGCTTCCCTTGTTCTGCATGATTTTAAATTTATGTGTATATTTGGGTATCTCTTATTTTGCTTTTAATTTACAAAGAAAGTGAAATGGGAAAAATATTTTCTGTAGCTTAAAGTAAAATGAACTGAATTGCTTTCTCAGAATAGAAAATAAATACTGATGTGCTTTCTTCAGACTTGAGGTTTGCTGCAGTTCGGAAAAGCATGATATTGTCTCAGCCTATGATATACATGTTCTACTGAGTTTTCATGTTAACTCTTTGTCTCTAGAACCATCTCTAAGGATCAGTTTGAAAAGAAGAAAAATGATACACTAGATCCAGAGCCGTAAGTACCAGGCTGTTCTTCTGTTAAGATAATCTCACCGCTTTCACTTGTCCTTTAGCCAGCACTTCAGAAATTGGGCAGAGAATAAAGAAGTCTTCCTTGGTCCCCGATCTCTGCCCAAACAGGCTGCAGAATCTTTCTCTAGAGTTTGTAGCACAACATAGGAACTTGACGTCTACCATTGCTATCCTAGAACACATTTTTCTCTTCCCCTGAGTGCTTAGCCCGCTGAAGGAGGCATCCTCCTTCCTTGTGGTGTTACTCTCAGGAAGTTCAGTAAAAGCCAAGTCGAACATTTCTTTAGTGCTACTTTTCCTACCATCCTTAAGTAGCTGAAGCAAGACTCTATCTTACTGCTGCTTTGTTCTTTGGCAGTTTACATTTGAATTCCTTTTCTCACCTTTGCAAACACTAAATAAAGCTCCTCCCCCAGACCTCTGAAGAGAGCGAGACCCCAGTGCATTTGGCTCCATAACCAGTGTTGCAGTCTTGACTGGGAAAACCTCTGATGGTTTTCCCATCCAAAAAAAGAATTTTGACATATTTTGACAAAAAAAAAAAAAAAAAGACTACAGCAGAGCCATGCAGGTGAAGACAAGCTAATACATGTTTTCTTGGCACAGTGATTCACAAATGACTAGTTTTTGCATTTGCAGTAAGTTGAGCAACCATTTAGTCAGCTTGTGGTTGTTGCAATGATTAAAAATTAAATCTGTAGAGGTACTGTTGAGCAGAATTCTCAGAACTCCACTTAGAAAAGGATAAAAAAGATCCAGAAAAAGTTGTGCTTGAAAGCCCATTTCACATCTTTAAACTAGTACTTTTTACAGGGTTTTTTATATATATCTCTCTTATTTGCACATGAGATTGATAGATGTATATCTGAAGCTATTCTAATGAGTATTTTTTTTAAACTGATACATAAATTGGGCCTGCTGAAGTTGATTCCGTTCTTAGCAGAGGGTTGGAAAGTCCTCCTTTGCTGAATTCTGGAAGATTACTTGCCTAACAACAAAAGTCATTGGCTGCTGTCTTTTCTTCTCAGGTTTGTTGACTGCAAAGAGTGTGGTCGGAAGATGCACCAGATTTGTGTACTACATTATGATATTATTTGGCCTTCAGGGTAAGATGTTTGTTAGTTTTTTACCCCTTGTACAATAAGACCAATGTAGTTTATATAATTAAGACTTTCTGCCTTTGCTCTTTAATACGCAGTCACTGCCTTTTAAGAACGGAGTACAGAAGGACAAAGCCTTTCTAAATAAAGTACTTCTTCTTGGTGTTTGGGGTCTTATTTCAGGGTATTCAGATGAAAATGTGCATGAAACCAACTTGTTCATATATGCAGATTTCTGTGGTTTCTTTCTAACTACTAAACAATGGCAGCTGGTTGGAGGTAAGTTTGTATGGCACAGAGCACAAACGCAGGTGTAACTGCTTGGCAGAATTAAACCAGCTCATAAAGGCTTTAAGTTCCTCAAAAATGCAGAGATACAGGCTGTTCAAATCCAGGAAAAATACGTTGTACTCTGACATTTAAATTATGGGTTCAAACACTGGTCTTAAGCTAGCCAGTAATGGGTCTGTGCTAAGTTTTTGGCAATTTTTTTTCTCATTAGGTTTGTCTGTGATAATTGTCTGAAGAAAACTGGTAGAACACGCAAAGAAAACAAATTCAGTGCTAAAAGTGAGTTTGATATTTCTATTTTCATCTTTAACTTTCATCTTTCCTCTGCCACCCCTAATAGCTTTTTGATTGAGACTTTCTGTTGTCATGATAGACAGTACAGGAACGTTTGCACAATGGGGAGTAGCATAGCTCAAGGCTTTAGTAGCTGTCAGAATTTTAATCAACATTTTAAAGACCTGCTCTTTATGTGTTTGTGGTCAGTCTTAATGTTGCTTGAGGTATTTGGCATCTATGTCCTTTCTAAGACTGAAAAAAAAAAAAAAAGGATGGGGGCACAGAACAGGAGAAACGTAAGGCTGCATGCACTTTACTGGCTATATTTAGACATGTTTCCATGTAGTGTTGAAATTGTAGTAAATTACTGTCACCTCTGTGCCCTTCAAATAGCATGTAGTAACAAGTTGTACTGCATTTCAGGTGTACTGTGGTTGTGCCAAGTACTAATGTGTTTGAAGAGATGT
This sequence comes from Nyctibius grandis, assembly GCF_013368605.1. Classification (NCBI taxonomy): domain Eukaryota; kingdom Metazoa; phylum Chordata; class Aves; order Nyctibiiformes; family Nyctibiidae; genus Nyctibius; species Nyctibius grandis. The sequence goes on from NC_090687.1 coordinate 2,751,325, forward strand.
TCTTGCTTCTAGAGTGGTCTGGGCTATAAGAACTGTCTGCTGGAATAAGTCACCAGTTGTACTACACGGCTAGATTTTCTTGCAAGTAACCATTGTCATAATCTTGTTGAAATGTGCACTAAAAAGAGTGCCAAAAGCTGCCAGGTCAAGTTGTCTCAGTCTCCTTAGGAATCGTTACGCGGCATTCTTTGCGTGCATTTAACATCGGAGAACATAATTTGATAACTTCTACTCATACACATTTGGTGGGGGGAAGAGTGGGGCTGGCATTGGAAATGCAGTGTAGAAAAACAGAGCGAGTGTAGAAATCAAGAGGGTGATTCAGACACTTGAACAACTAGAACTTGCAGGTACACTTGGTTCCCCCCTTGTTCTGCTTTGGTCCTTAGAAGTTCTGGGCATTACCTTGTCATCCTGTGACTTTGCAAGCCTGAATCTTCCAAATTATAGTAGAGGAGTGGTTCTGCATTGAGTGTAACTTCTTGATAACTTCGTGTGTGGTTGATTGCATAATAAAGGGATTTATGGGGGTTAATTTGGAGATGATAATGCTGTGTGAGACATAATAGGTTACAGTAATCAAAACGGTCTCTGGAGTAACCTGAGGCATGCAAGATAGTATTGTTAAAAAGATTAAAATTAGTCTCATTAAAGACATGAAAATTGTAAGAGAACATTAATGAAATGATGAAATACAAATGTAGTTTTAGATAACCGTTTTACGCAGATGTCCCCTCTATCATATGCTGCCTTTACAGCGTATATTGATGTCAATTGTCTTAAGTGTGTGATTCCTTGGATGTCTGCAGTTGTTCTGTGACATTGCTTAAAGTTTGTAACCAGCATTTAGCTCAAGGTAACTATTCAGTTCTTTGGGGATCTGGACAGGGAAATAAGAGTGCTTTTTTTCATTTCCATTGATCTCCTTTCCCTTCTCCTTTCCCTGCTGTTTGGCTATCTTGTTTTCTTTTTCCCATGATGGTCTGAGTCCTGCTGCCAGCTGTAATCCACTGGTGGGCTCAGCTCTTGCAATCAGTTTCCTTTAACAGTGCTCTAGTGGAAACACAAGACCAGGGAAGGAAAGCCTGCTCTTGTTGTCAACACCTTGCTCTTACTACTGACCTAAAACCAAACATGAACAATGAAAGTCTGAAACATTAACATGTTTCCTCTCCTCTCTCCATCCCTCCCCATAAAAACCTTTACTTACTGAGTTGCCATCAGTATTTCTGTGCCCTCTCAAGCATTGGCACAACTGCTAATAGTTAAGTTAGGTTGTATGCTCTTGCTCAGCTGTTACAGTAACATTCATATTCTTAATGTGTATTAAGTAAAAATGGTTATCCTCACCACATCGCAAGGAAGTTGCATAAAGCTGACTGAGAGCATGCCGAATATAACCTATAAACCAGTGTACAGCTGGATTATGCTGTGAAATTCCTAACTTTTGCAATACTGTTCTTACTAAGAAAATCTACAAATATTACTTAACCAGTAGCTACTGCAGAGATGTTCACAGACAAAAGATATCCTGACAAGTAAGTCACTATAATTAGTTTCCTGACAAGAAGTCACAGTAAGCCAGAAGTCTGACTTTCTTCCGATCTGTCCGATTACTCATCCAGTAACCAATGTCTGGCCGTAGCTACTGCAACAAAACTCCTATGCTCCAACGTCCCAAAAGCCTTCTGTGTTGTTACCAGTTTGGATGCATTTTGTCAAGTTTACACTGCAGTTTTCATTGAGACCTGAGCTTTTATAGGAAGTACCTATGGTAGAGGTGTCCAAGAACCAAAATCCAGTTGTTTTCCAAAAGAATTTGCACATCCTATCAAAATATGCGGCTTTTAGATCCTTTCCTTACGGTGCATGTAATCTTAGTGCTGCCTCTTTCTTTTATCTTCTTATCTGGTCTTTTTTTTGTTTGTTTTTTCAAGTCTTCATGTATTGCAGCATAAGGAAGGAAGCAGATATCTTTTGGTTGCTTAGCATTGGAAAGATGATAAAATGAAAACACAAGAAGACAGTAGAGTTAACTGAAATCGCTTTTCTAAAAATGTACCAACTCATCAGCTGAAGTGGAGCCGGTTCTTTTTTTTTCTGTTTGTCTTTGGAGAAATCAACAAAATGAAATAATTTCTTCAGAAAGTACTTGTGAATTTTCTTTAAAAATCCTTTGAATTTCCTTTAAAATCAACCCCCTTCTATTACATATGGAGAGCCCAATATATTGTATTGGGAAAGGCCAGTGTATTGGAATTGGTAAAGAGCACAGTGTATTTTTACTTTCACCTGCCTTTGAATTTAATTATTGGCTCCCAGGTAAATGATATTTAGACTATGTTGTGCTGGTTATAACCACAGAATCTCACTGGACAAGGGGATAGACTAAAAGATGTAAAACAAGATTGCTGCGTTCGGCAATTTCTATAAACTGATTGTAAAGTAAAATTTTAAGTATATAAATCCCTTAGAAAGTGAGATCTTCCTTTGAATTTATGTGACTTTTTCCCCCAGTATTGGAGCCTAAAATAATTTTTACCATCTATATTTCACTGCAGCATTCTGTATGCAAGCTCAGTAGTCAGGAAGAAGAACCAACAGCCTTGTGTCAGTAGCCAAATAACGACTGAAAAATGAAGCAATGGAGAGCTGAAAATTAAATGCACTTTAGTAAAGTGAACATCTGTAGATTGCGCCATCGCTTTGGCAAAGAGAGCAGATTGACCATAAAAAACTAAGCAGAAATACTAGTTGGTAAAATAAGTACAGCAGGATAAGAGAAATAGTCGTAAATCTTCAAGTCAAAACGGCGTACGACTTCTGTTTTCTTAATTTAAATCAAAATCTTCATCTTAATTTCTGTAATTTGTTGTGGATTTATTTGGAAACCATCACATCCTGTAATACTACAAAACCAGCTATCCCCACAAAAGCTGATTGTAAATGTAAAGACCGAGAGAGGGGATCTGGACAATATGCGGACTTGAACTACTGTAACTGCTCAATCTAAAAGCTCTCTTGAAAAGAAAAGAAAAAGCAATGAAATCTCCATTGAAGTCAAACAGCTTTTCATTTCTGTTGATTTGCTTTGCTTTGCTTGCAAAGGTGTGGCATGGAGCCAGATCTATCAAGTGATGTAATCTCTGTCAAACAGCCAGATAGTGTTTTTGTTAGGAGAAAACATTTGCAGTGTTCATAAAATAAGCCTGCAAATTTAAAAATGCTGTGTAGAGCTGCCTTTGTTAGCTCATTTATGAAGTAATTTTCCCACTATAGTGGTTTTAGCTTCCACGTTAGGGTGTGAACACTTAAGGCTTGGGTAAAAACGTGGATGGTTTTGCTTTTTTAATTTTGGCTGCGTAAATAAAACCATCAAAATTGTCATATGGAGGTAAAACAAAGGAAAAAAAGCCTGCTATACAGAGAAGCAAGCTGAAAGCTCTTACAAGCGTGGTAACACCCTGAACTGAACAGTGATTTCTCCAGTATTAACGTTTCCGTTGTCGTGTTCTCCCCCTTCATTTCTAGGGCTACAGACTACGCGTTTAGGAAACCATTTGGAAGACAGAGTAAACAAATTTTTGCGGCGACAGAATCATCCTGAAGCTGGAGAGGTCTTTGTGAGGGTAGTAGCAAGTTCAGATAAAACAGTAGAAGTTAAACCAGGAATGAAATCCAGGTTAGTTCTATTAATTACAACAAATGCAATCTTGGTTTATTTTTTATTATTATTTTTGAAGTCTCCCTGCATAACTATTGCAAAACTGTGCCAATTTGCACCTTAGTCCCTTTGCATGTTTTTGAAACTTTGGCATGAGTAAGATTGTGAAAGGTGAAAAAGCAGCATGCAGTAAGTGAACCCCGAGGAGGTGACAATGGTATTTTGACCGTTTGGGGAGGTAGTGGGGACATCCTGGTTTGGCTTATAACACTATGGCTTTGTATTACTAAATCTGGAGAGAGAGTCTGACCGTATTTTGGTTCTGATCCTGTTTAACTTCTGCATAAATGTTTCTAGTGAGTTAAAAATAAGGTTGAAAAGAATTTCCTCATTCTGGTAGGACACTGGTTTAATAATTGGCTTTTTGTTGTGTTTTTTTTTTTTTCCCCCTCCCTGTTCCTTCCTACCACCCTCTCCTTCAGATTTGTGGATTCTGGGGAGATGTCAGAATCTTTTCCATACCGTACCAAAGCTCTGTTTGCATTTGAGGAGATAGACGGAGTGGATGTGTGCTTCTTTGGGATGCACGTACAGGAGTATGGCTCGGATTGCCCCCCTCCCAATACAAGGTACTCTTTCATTTCTGTCCCAGTGGTGCATGCACAGAGAACATCTTGCTACATTCACTGGACAATTACTCTCAAATACAGAAGACTGGGAGATGTGTTTCAATTCTGTGGCATCAATAAGTCCTACTGTATGACTGCGGGTGATTTTGAAGGGGAAAACAAGTATCGCAACAAAAATGTTACAGTTTTTTGTATTCTGTATTTAATTTTGCCTCTCGATGTATATTCTTGCTGTCTAAAAAAAATGCTACCCATCTTTTCAGAACTGTTTATACCATGTTGAGATGCTTAAATATGCATTAAAATGATGTCATCTAATTTTTCCTTGTTCAGTATGGCTGTATATGTATTTAGTATAAAAGTCAGTTCTCAGTAGACACAACAGACGTTCAGCCATACATGACTTTCTGTCGTTCTTCTCTCATTACTATAGGCGTGTGTACATATCGTACCTAGATAGTATTCATTTCTTCCGCCCCCGTTGTCTCCGAACTGCAGTTTATCATGAAATCCTCATTGGATATTTGGAGTACGTGAAGAAACTTGGGTGAGTGAGATTTTGTAAAAAAAGAAATATTTTTTTCTTTTTTTTTTCTTTTTTTTTAAAAAAATCCAGGATGCCAAGTAGCTTTTCACTTGGGATAGTCTCTCTTTCCTTCTGCCCTGACGTGTGGAACACACGCCTCTTCTGCAGTTGAGAGAGAAATTTGGATTTTATCACTAAGGTGGTTTTTCTGTTGTTAGGATTCCTAAACTGACAGCATATCATTCTTTTTGTCAGAGGTTCACTTGATGTTTAAGCTTTATTTTTATATCCCGGACCTTTTCTCCTCTCTTGTATAAATAGAGGTTATTGCCTCAGCATCTTTGTTACAAAGAAAAAAGAACAGAAGGAAAAGAGAGGAAAAAAACCTACAAAGCCAGAGGTCTGAATTTATATCTCAGTTTGAGTTAATGTTGATGGTAGTCAAAATGGTTAAGATTTTTTTTCTTGTGTGTGAAACGCAGGTATGTGACAGGACACATCTGGGCCTGTCCCCCAAGTGAAGGAGATGACTATATTTTTCATTGCCATCCACCTGACCAGAAAATACCCAAACCCAAACGTTTGCAAGAATGGTATAAGAAGATGCTGGACAAGGCATTTGCTGAGAGAATCATCCATGACTACAAGGTTTGCTACTGTTTACTTCCTGAATTAATTTTTATGGGCTTTTCATTTGAAGGTAGCTGATATTATTTTATAAGGCATTAAACCGTGGTGGTGTTGTACAAGGGGTTTTATTCTCAGCTAGTGTCTTCTTTTTTTTTTTTTTACATCTTCTGAAGATTCTGCCTTTCAGACTGAAAATTCCCTAGGTTTGGTTTCTGCATTAAGAGAAGTGTGCAAGAGCGTGTCTTTGCGTGCTTGTCTTCCACTGCAATCTTCTAGGCAAGGATGTATGTAGCTTGTTAAGGTTTATAGAAATTCTTTGCTTCTTGGTAATTTGGGAGGATCAGGTGGAATACTGGTCCCCACCAGTGTGAAATCAAAAAAACTGCTTATAAAACAGCTGCTTTACTTGAATAGGAGGATGATTTTCGTAATTGGAGAATACCACACATGTACCCAAGGAAATAAGTTAAAGATGGCAAAGGCAGCATTTGCCACTCCTTACATGCTAAAATTTACAAGAATTTCTTAATGGTAGTAACAGTGCTGGACAAAACTCGATGTTTTGATTGCAAGTGACAGTTACTAAATATGTGGAATAGAACAGTATAGCAAGCCTTGTCATCTGGTCTGGCATAGCAAAGAGCTAGAAAATCTGTGTCTCTCCTAATAAGGTGGTCTTGAAATTAATCCTAAGAAGAAAATTGGCTAGTCTTGTCTGTGCTCATTAAACGCAATGCACTTAAAAAACCTCCTCCAGCACAGCTGTGTACAATACCTGTCCCTTTTCAGAATACCTGTTCTTCGCAGCGGTCCCCAGTCTTTCTGGCTGGGTGGTCCCCAGAGCTGCAGTCGGCGAAGGACACGGCCTGCACACAGTTCCCCCCCCCACAACCAGACCTCAGTAGTCCTGTGTGTAATAGCTGGCCGGCGCATTCAGCGATTCTGCCTGGCGTTACCAGGCTTATTGCACGTGTGATGCACAGCCCAGACTGCCCAGCTTACACACTTCCAAGTTTGTAAGGGAAAGGGCTGGATGAGACACACTTGCTGTCACTAGAACAGTTCCTGCTCTTGTCCAGGAGCAGCGTAGGCAAAGCTAAGTGGTGTAGGCTTCAGGGTTCGTTATGTTTTCCAGAGGTATTGTAGTCTCTCCCATCGTGGCAGGAGCATGAACCGATGGCACGATGGAGGTTCAGGAGAGCCTCGGCAGCGGTCGTTCTGAGACGAAACAGGGAATGGGCTGTTATCAGTATTGCCAGGCCAGTTTTTGAGCTGCAGCCAGAAGGCCGTGGGCTGTGAGACACAGCTGTTCCGTGTAGCACTGGATCGTGTCTCTGGTTCTCCTCTCTGTCCTAAGTGGTCTTCATTTATTGATTCTTGGTGTTGTGTGATACGCTTAACAGGACATCTTCAAACAAGCGACTGAGGACAGGCTGACAAGTGCCAAGGAGCTGCCTTACTTTGAAGGTGATTTTTGGCCCAATGTGCTGGAGGAAAGCATTAAAGAGTTGGAGCAGGAGGAGGAGGAAAGGAAGAAGGAAGAAAGCACTGCAGCTAGTGAAACAACAGAGGTGAGTTAACTTCACATGCTGTGTTTGCTTCTGCCTCACAAAGCTGACAACACTTTAATAAATTAGAGAGTTCACATCCAGTAAACTAGAAAAGAAGGTCATTCACATCAGATGTGAAATCAGGGTTCCCTTTAGCTGCATTTCTGGCTTTCTTCTTGGATAACAAATATACTGATGGCTTGTTGTGTTTTTTGTAGCGGAATCAGAAGTCTCTTATGTCAGTTCAGCATCTCTGTTCTCAGAGAAATGTGTTAAGCTACTTTTGGATTGCATCATGACTGCTACATTTGCTTGCAGTCACTCAGCTGAGCTTCTGGTTCACACCGTTGCAAATCGACTTCAGTATTTGCGTTTTGAAAGACACTGTATTTTTCAAAGCTGGATTAAATTTTGCTGTTATTTAAGCAAAGGTACTTGTAGTTGCTTGCAACAGTAGGGGGCTGAAATTTAAAAGTATTTATTGCAAGCTTTGCATTGGTGTGAAACGTTGATCCTGATGGTGGGTGGTCCTTCACCAGCATTCTCTCTTTGTATATTTAAAAAAAAAAATTTACTTTCTCAGGGTGCTGGCCAGAATTTCATTATTCATTTTGATTTCTGTCTTGATTGTATCTGTATCCAAATGGTCTTAGCGCTTTTATACTCTCCCTTTGACTTGTGATTTGCAGCAAGGTGTTTTGAAAATAAATATAGTAAGAAAATCTGAAGTCTAACAGATGAAGGTGGAACCAAAAACTTTACCTGGAGAGGGACTGCATTCAGCTTAGATGCCATGACAATTTGCATATAGTATGTGTTACCTGTGATTGTGAAGTGATAGTCCTTAATCCATCAATTTGATTATGTCAGAAAGTTCCTTCTATTAAACCGTAGCAGCTCCTTCAAAGCTAATATAGTTTGTTGCTGTGGGTTTTTTTATGGAGCCATAAAGTTAATAGTTTCCACCTTGTTCCTTCTGAATTTAAGTTTTAATATTGAAATATTTCAACAAACATAGCAGTATAAAAGTTAACTGAAAGCCAAGGCTTGGCATTTAAGTTGCAGTCCTCTTTTGCTAACAGTATCAATAAATCATAGCATGCCCATCCAGTGAAAAGCCAGTGTAAACCTCTACATCTAAGAGGGGAAAAAAGGTGTTTTAAAAAGCCCAGAACAGCTAACTGTGAAACTCATACAAGTTGTCTGCCTGAAGTGAGAAGATGCAACCTTGGCTGCTAACGTCCCTACGTCCCCACTTAATGCCATCAATGTTACTTGGCGTAGCGGGGGAGCAAAATTTGCACCCAGGTTGCTGAACGTGTCATCCAAGAATGCAACAAAAAGCCATCACAGTGTGGTCTTTGCCACTTGGCTCAGAAAAAGGCGTGAGATTAAAAGCATGAGAACTTCTCCAGAGCAGTCACCTAAACTTGTGTCACTTTATGGAGGAAACTATGCCCAGCAGCGGGGATCTCCACGTGTGGAAGCGCTTGATGAATCTTTGCAATGTGCCTTGTATTGAGATGGTACAGAATGTGTCTGTCTGTTGTTAAATCCTTACTCCTAAACTTCGTATACGTGGAGAGAGAGCTTAAAAGTCAATGTGTGCTGCGAGTGTTAGTTACAAGAGAGTCTAAAGAGGTGGTAAATATTCAGAAGGTCTTGAAAAAGCTTCCAAAGGGACAAGGCTCACTGAGTAACCGTGCTGTCGGCACCTCTGAATGGTGGTGAATTCACCTGGCTGAATCTGTTAAATGCTATCAAAATGAAGTGGTACAATAACAATCTGGCAGCTTCTTAAAACATTTTGGAATAGCTTTTTACAATTAACCAAATATAAACTTGTTAAAGGTGGAGGAGGAAGAAAACAGAATGACACTGTCAGCTAAGTTTCAATCTATTCTTCCTTTTGGTGTTTAAATTCTAAAATCTATCTCGATGCTCTAGAATGATTAGGCAAAGGAGGACGTGCCCTAATTCCATTGCACGGTAGAAAATTTGGGAGAAAGAAGTCAAGATGGGGACATAGAATAGCTCATTTCTGAATATCTTCTCTGTCTGGTTTCCCATAAAATAGTATAATTTTAATTTCCAAACAGATTTGGTTAAAAAGTCAATAAAATCAGTTATAGAAAAGCCAAGACTGGACAAGGAATTCCTCTCTAAGCCTAATTAATAGAACGGAACGATGGCAACAGTCTATATATAGAATTGCTTTCTTCAGTTGGAATATTTTTGTTTTCTTTGAATAAATATGCATGCGGGTGAGCCCTGTGTTTGCTTGTACATAATATTCATGAAGCTTCCTTGCATGTGTGTATATATATCAGAATATTTCAGTAGCTTATTTTTAATATTATGATAACCAACATCCTAGCAGTTAGAGAGGGGATTTTTACTGAGTGGCGAGCTCCCTGCTGAGGGTTTGGGTTTTTATTTTTGAAGGACATGAAGTCTAAAAGTTATTTCTGTTTTCACAGGTCATCTAAGTAGCATCATCTGCTATTTTTACATGTAGTAAAACATGCTTTACTTACATGTAGGATTCAGTATATGTCACTGTGGTCTATGTTGCTGTAACTTAGACACAAGTGAAGGTTTTGGGGATTTTTTTTGGAGTTGCATATGCAGCAGTAAGCCTTCAGGATGGAGAACAATGTATTTTGTTAGTTTCAAATCCTACATGTTCTTATCTGTGTACTAGCCCTAAATTCGTTCAATAAAAACGAACAAACAGAACCCAAACCCATTAGATCAAAGCTCAAGCAAGTACATGAAACCCCAAGTGCACAGCAAAGCAAAATACTGCACTTCTGGAATTTTTTTAAAGTCCATTTTATTTGTAACTCATTTTATCATCTGTAAGATCTTGTGAAGCAAAGCAGTGGAAGCTGAAGTACAGTGTTTGAGAAGGTAAAAAATAAGATACGAATTATTTAATGTATATGCGTACTTTAAAAATCTATTTTTAAACAGTGTTTGAATTTGTTTGCCTGCCAGTTTGGCTTCTGATTTTTCCTGGGAGTTAGGATATATTTAACACGGTGTGGCTGCTTTGCAGGCATTGGAACAAAGTTCTGTTATTGACAGCCAAAGCGTTTGACTTTCAGCTACAGCGAATGGGAGCGAGCTCGATGAGGTGTAACATCTTCCCTGTGTGTTTATTGCAGGGAAGCCAGGGTGACAGCAAAAACGCCAAGAAAAAGAACAACAAAAAGACCAACAAGAATAAGAGTAGCATCAGCAGAGCTAACAAGAAGAAACCCAGCATGCCAAATGTGTCCAATGATCTGTCTCAGAAGCTGTACGCCACCATGGAGAAGCATAAAGAGGTACCGTCAAAATGCGCTGCGTAAAGAGAAGACTTTATTCCTGTAGATCCAGGCATGGTGATTGATAGTCAGAACTCAGGAGGAGTAAAGCTTGTGATTGTGCTAGAACTTTTTCTGTTGTGTAACAACATATTGGAAGAGATTAAGTTAATTAGATAACATGTGTAGCACACGATTACTGCAACAGAACATGAGCTTTTTCCTGCAAGATGATCTAACCTCATTGATTTTTATTTTTTTTCCCCCCATTTATCTGCAGGTCTTTTTTGTGATTCATTTACATGCTGGGCCTGTAATTAACACTCTGCATCCCATCGTGGACCCTGATCCATTACTTAGCTGTGATCTGATGGATGGGCGAGACGCCTTCCTCACCCTAGCCAGAGATAAGCACTGGGAGTTCTCCTCACTACGCCGATCCAAGTGGTCCACGCTCTGCATGCTGGTAGAACTACACACTCAAGGGCAGGATCGCTTTGTCTACACGTGCAATGAGTGCAAACATCATGTGGAAACAAGGTGGCATTGCACTGTCTGTGAGGTAGGTGTATATCACCAGAGACTTCTGCTCTCTTGCCCTACAGCCAAGCTTGATTTTTTTTTTTTGATATTGCCCCAAAGTTCCTCCAAATTAAGCCTGTCCTGATAAAAGGGCTCCTGAGCCTTAAGGGAAGGTGACTACCACAGTGGGGTACCTCTTCTAAAAGAACTTGCATAGACAAGTTTTTAACTTTAATATTAAGAACTTTAGGACTGGGTAGTAGGGTGTGACTGCGTCAGACTAGTCTGAATCTGCAGGGCACCAGCTCATCCCCATTAAATGGATGTCCACGAGAGAAGTTAGCGCACCTTCCTGCAAGGTGGCTTTCGTTCTGCTTTGTACGTGGTGCTTCATGCTGTCAGGAGGGCAGCCAGGCACGTGTCCAGGCTGCCGCAAAGCTGGGTGAGGAGGCTGCCACGGCTCTTCATCATTGCCTCTTCGGCTGAGCATTAGCGGTTACCTGCCCTTCAGATCAGCCCAAATAATTGCTTCCTAACCTGGCTCAAGGCTTTTAATGACTAGTCCTTTTACAGCATAGATCACTTCCACTGAACTCTGTTAGAGAGCAATTACGCACCGAGTTACAGCGGTGGGCTTGAGGACAAGGCAGCCTCCAGAGGGCTTGTGATGACCTCTGGCTGTAGCGAATAAGTGCAGCCTAGTTTTTACACTGCAAGTTATTGCCAGGTTTGTGGTGGAAGAGTCTTAATGAATCCCTCTGAGGAAAGCATTGAACGGGGCTTCTTGAGGCAAGACTGCAGGAAATGGATCGTACACGCGAGGGGAATTAAGTGGTGGAAGGAGGTATGGCCTTTAGGTGTCTTCTGGGTACTTGTGTATAAGGGAGTGCCCTTCCTCCAGCAAAAAAAAAGGACAGGGTAGTGCAAATGTGGTGGGGTGAGCAGGTTTTCAGGTAAGTGTCTGTCTTAGCATGAAACTTGCACTTGATTTGAGGGTCGTTTTAGAGATGAAAAGGGTACATATTTCAGGGTAGTAATTATTAGTCAGTAGTTACACAAAGAATAGCTAAATGGAGGGCCAAACCCTATTTTTTAGGCAATGACAGTAGTTTGATTGGAGGTTTTGGCCCTCCTTGTGTAGGTACCCCAGTAGACATCACAGAAAAGTAAACAGTTCCTGTCATGAAAAGGGAAAAATGAAAAAAAGGCAATTCCTGCAAGACTTTTTCATGTAATAAAATGAAGACACAATTACAGCCCCTATTCACATTGTTACCCACCGTAGCTGAGCCTTGTGGTTTCAGGCTCGCTTTGCAGAGGCACTGACGTGGCTTCTGCCCTCAGCTGCCCAGCACTGCCTGCCCCAAAGGTCCACTCCCACTGTCGCTGCAGGCTGTGCAGCCGCTTCTCCACCTCGGTGTATGAGGTGTAAATCAAAACTGGCAGCTGCTCACAGCACATGGCTGTTGTCCTGCTTTTGTTCCGTGTGTTTGTACCCACTGAAACCCAAAGCGTGCTTCCACACCAGGCTCGTGTTGCTCACCTAGCACCACTCTCAACCGTTCTGCTGTTTTGCTGGTGCAGCTGGTGGTCTGCAGACAACTGAACTGTGTTTTTTCTTTGCTTTCAGGACTACGACCTCTGCATTAACTGCTACAACACTAAGAGCCATGACCACAAGATGGTTAAGTGGGGCCTGGGCCTGGATGATGAGAGCAACAGCCAAGGAGAGCAACAGTCAAAGAGCCCCCAGGAGTCGCGGCGGCTGAGCATCCAGCGCTGCATTCAGTCCCTTGTCCACGCCTGTCAGTGCCGCAATGCAAACTGCTCGTTGCCATCCTGCCAGAAGATGAAACGGGTTGTCCAGCACACCAAGGGCTGCAAGCGCAAGACCAACGGTGGCTGTCCGGTGTGCAAACAGCTCATAGCTCTTTGCTGCTACCATGCCAAACACTGCCAAGAGAACAAATGCCCTGTGCCATTCTGTCTCAATATCAAACACAAGCTTCGACAGCAGCAGATCCAGCACCGCCTGCAGCAGGCTCAGCTCATGCGCAGAAGGATGGCGACCATGAACACCCGAAACGTGCCTCAGCAAAGTTTGCCTTCTCCTACCTCAGCAACGCCTGGTACCCCTACACAGCAGCCAAGTACACCGCAAACACCGCAGCCTCCTCCCCAGCCCCAGCCTTCCCCTGTAAATATGTCACCGGCTGGCTTTCCCAGTGTGTCGAGAACTCAGCCCCCTACTACTGTTTCAACAGGAAAACCTGCAAACCCGGTTTCTGCACCTCCACCTCCGGCTCAGCCTCCGCCGGCCGCGGTGGAAGCGGCTCGGCAGATTGAGAGAGAAGCTGCCCAGCAGCAGCAGCAGCTCTACAGGGTCAACAACATTAACAATGGTTTGCCTCCTGGTCGCCCAGGACTAGTAAACCCGACGGTGGGTTCAGTGAACCAGATGCAGCCAGTCAGCATGAATGTACCCCGGCCCAACCCTGTGAGCGGCCCGGTGATGTCCAACATGCAGCCCGGACAGTGGCAGTCACCTCCGATGCCGCAGCAGCAGCCAATGCAGCCGGGAATGGCCAGGCCGGTTATGCCGATGGCGACGCCACAGGCCGTGGCCGGGCCAAGGATGCCGGGCGTGCAGCAGCCGCCACGGAGCATCCCCCCGAATGCACTTCAGGACTTACTGAGGACCTTGAAATCACCGAGTTCTCCGCAGCAGCAACAGCAGGTTCTTAATATCCTTAAATCCAACCCTCAGCTTATGGCAGCTTTTATAAAGCAAAGAACGGCCAAATACGTGGCTAACCAGCCCGGGATGCAGCCACAGGCGGGCATACAGCCCCAGCCCGGGATGCAGCAGCCGCAGACCGGCATGCAACAGGCGGGCATGCACGCGCAGGCGGGACTGCAGAACATGAACGCGATGCAAGCCGGCGTGCAGAGACCGAGCGTTCCTCCCCAGCAGCAAGGGATAGGAGCGATGAATCCCCAGGGACAAGCGATAAACATCATGAACCCCGGGCACAACCCCGGCATGGCAAACATGAGTCCGCAGTACAGAGAGATACTGCGGCGGCAGCTGCTGCAGCAGCAACAGCAGCAGCAGCAGCAGCAAGGAGGGGCTGGCATGGCAGGAGGGATGGCAGCACACAACCAGTTCCAGCAGCCTCAAGGACCGGGCGGGTACCCCCAGGCCATGCAGCAGCAGCGGATGCAGCAGCATATATCGATACAGGGGGGTTCCATGGGACAGATGGCTCAGATGGGGCAGCTGAACCAGATGGGCCAGCCTGGCATGGGGGCCGACGGCACCCCCAACATCCAGCAGGCACTGCAGCAGCGCATCCTGCAGCAGCAGCAGATGAAACAGCAGATAGGGTCCCCCGGGCAGCCCAACCCCATGAGCCCGCAGCAGCACATGCTCTCAGGACAACCGCAGGCGTCTCATCTCCCTGGCCAGCAGATCGCCACCTCCCTCAGCAACCAGGTGCGGTCCCCAGCGCCCGTTCAGTCTCCCCGTCCCCAGTCCCAGCCGCCACATTCCAGCCCGTCACCCAGGATACAGCCCCAGCCGTCGCCTCACCACGTCTCTCCCCAGACTGGTTCCCCCCACCCAGGACTCGCAGTTACTATGGCTAGCTCCATGGATCAGGGACACTTGGGCAACCCAGAACAGAGTGCAATGCTTCCACAACTAAACACCCCCAACAGGAGTGCGTTGTCTAACGAGTTGTCTCTGGTCGGTGACACCACCGGGGACACATTAGAAAAATTTGTGGAGGGTTTGTAGCATTATGGGAGCATCACGTTTGGGGGGGTTTTATTGTTTGTTTTGTTGGGTTTTTTTCTTTCGTGTTCTTGGACATTTTGTACTGAAAATTCAGACATCTGGGTTGTTTTGAATCCTAGATGGAACTGCTGCTTCCTACACATGGAAGAATGAATTGCTGTTTAAAAAAAAAAAAAAAAAGAAAGAAAAAACAATACAAAGAATATATTTTTTTGTTAAAGCCAGGAGGTTAAAATATCTGGTCTCTTTTGGGGGTTGGTTTTTTTTTTTGGTTTTTATTTTTTTGTTGCTGTTGACTCATACCTTTTTTTTAACGGGGAAAACAAGTTCATTATATTCATATTTTTTATTTGTATTTTCAAGACTTTAAACACTTGCGTTTAAAAGAAGAAAAAAAAAAAAATAATATTCAGAAACTGTTTCCTGAAATAATGCAACATTGTAATGTATCCCGGTAACCTTGACACGTTGCGGGAAGATATTTTTTTTTTTCTATAGTGAACTCTGCAGACGTTTGAAGTATTACCCCTGGAAGGATAGGAATTGACTCTTGCACACAAAACCACACATTGGCCAATGCCAAAAATCCTTGTCTTGCAGATGTAGAAATTGTTGCTTTGTTTCTCTGATAAAACTGGTTTTAGCTGAAAATAGGGATGATCACTCTTAGACCGTGCTGATTTGAATAGAGAAGAAGCATTCTTTTCTTTCTTTCTTTCTGTGTGAAACTTGAAATGAGGAAAAGCAATTCTAGTGTAAATCATGCAAGCGCTATAATTACTATAAATAAGAAAATCCAAGAAGATTCAATCACTGTATAGAATGGTAAAAAAAAAAACAAAAACAGCAAACTCATTTCTTACTTATAATATCATATTGTTAAATAAACTGTGTGCAACAGACAAAAAGGGTGGTCCTTCTTGAACTCATGTACATGGTATTAACACTTAGTGTTTGGGTTTTTTGTTATGAAAATGCTGTTTTCAACATTGTATTTGGACTATGCATGTCTTTTTTCCATTGTATATAAAGTATTGCTTAAAATTGATATAAATTACTGAAGTTTTTAACATGTATTCTGTTCTTTAAAATCCATGTAAGAATGTTTAAGGTTTTTATTTATTTATATATTTTTTTTTTTGGTTCAGGTTCTTTGTAGACCTGGCTATGAATATTCACTCATTACACAGAGCAGAGAGGCGGCGGTAGCAGTGGCACGATACATGGATTATTGTAGGTAGTATGTCTGTTTTACACCACCCTTTAGTGATTTGTTTTCTTTTCGGGGAGGAAGAGGAGAAGGGGAATGGTTCCCAGACATGGAATATTTTGCAGGTGTTCATCCATAAGGGTTAACTGGAATAAATTATTAATAGCCGTTGCTTTTTAAATAAAACTGCATTAATTTAGGGAAGGATCACCGATGAAAGGAAAATAGAGAGTATTAATTCTAGGCTAATTTATTTAGTCTACAGTAAAATATGAACCTATTGACTTTAACACTATTTTTCTGCTGTTAACTCTGAGTCTAGATTTGAGGGTTTTCTGTGGAATAAAAAATAACAAATCATGTCCATGTTCCCTTTAATATCCTGTCACCATGCCCTCATGTTCCTGGGACACTTGCCCCTCCTCCCCGCCAATGAATTACTTTCTTGGAGTTAAAAAGTCCAGGGAAACTTTCCCAGCGTAGGTGTGAGCTAAAACCACGTCTAGCCTAAAAAAATGTCATTGAGAAGCCTCAAGGTCTGAAGGGCGTGGGATTTCCAGCAAACCCAGCAAGGGCTGCCACTCCGGCGGGGAGCTCCGGCCACGCTCGGCGTTTCAGCTGAAGTCAGTGCTTCCTCCAGCCTTGACGATTTTATTAGAACGGTGTTGGGGGAGGACGAGGGGAGAAGAGCAAATGATTTATCTCAACTTTTATCGCCACGCTGTGAAAACAATGCGCTGCGGCATTGCTTCCTTCTTTTTAACTGGAGAGGGTCTCTGCTGAAACTTTTCTTGCCAACTTTTAACTCTTGTAGCTTTATCACTACCATTGGATTCATCTGCCCACGCAATTGTCTTCAGCAATTCAAGATGTCAAAATTTGGGGCTGGGGTGAGGCCAGTGAATGCTAACCCAAAGCTTGTCCAAAAGAAATTGCTGTTTAAAAAAAAAAAAACCAATGGAAAGCCCTGATGCTGTCTCATGCTGTGTACTTAAAAAGAGGGAAAAATACTACATTTGTGGTCAAAAAGAGGAAACTTGGAAGTGTGCTGGTGTTTCTAATAAAAGCTGGTAAAACTGCGTGGATTGAAGGATGGTTGCACTTGGCTGGTGCCCACTACGATCGGCGAAGCCTGGCACCCACGGTTAAGATAAAGGCACTCAATCTCGTTAATACCTTTAAGTGGCCTCCATTTTAAAAGCATTGGCACCACTCCTGGGTTTGGATAAACCGAGTCCTGTTTGGAGCACGGAGAGGTGGTGTGTGGCTCTCGGGCTGCAGCTCGCTTGGGTTCCCGCTCCTGGGGAAGAGTGGAAAAATAAACCTGAGGGGAAGCAAATACCGGAGGATTTTTAAGTACAACCTGAAGTACGGCAAGAGCAAGGATCTGGATCTGATAATCCCAGCTTGCTGGAGCAGTTGTTTTAGATAAGAGCAGG
Organism: Nyctibius grandis; assembly: GCF_013368605.1. Classification (NCBI taxonomy): domain Eukaryota; kingdom Metazoa; phylum Chordata; class Aves; order Nyctibiiformes; family Nyctibiidae; genus Nyctibius; species Nyctibius grandis. The sequence goes on from NC_090687.1 coordinate 2,768,605, forward strand.
TGTTTGACCAGGGAGAGAAGGGAAGTGCAAAGCTGATGTCGCACCCGAGGAGGGGCTGGGCTTGGTGTACAGCCCCGACAGTCAGGGGGGCTTCACTCCGGTCTCCTTTGGTGATAGGAAATCCAGCCTAGCTGAAGTCTGGACGGGCACCTGATTTTTGAGGTCCTTGCCTGCGTTTTGGTGGGGGAGGTACTAGTGATAAATTGGTTCCAGTTATCAGGCAAGAAGGCACTGCAGATCGATGCAGGATCTTTACGACCAGAGCGAGCGGCTGAGACCTTCCCCGTTACTGAATTCCCGAGGGGAGGAAGGTGCTTAAATCTGAACAACTTGCTTCTCTGCTCTTCTTTTCTTCAGCTGTCCGCCACGCTCTGCTCTCTGCTCCTGGCTGTCCTGACATCCACCAACCGTGCTGCTGCAGCAGGCTGTGAGCTCGTTTCTTGCTGCAGACACACAAGCTGAGGTTCACCTGCTCAGTTGCTCGTCGCTCTCCCACCGCGCCAGAGATCTGCCCCCAGCACTTGTGTAAGCGCTGCCTGCTCTGGACTTCCACCTGGGCGCGTTGGAGCGAAGGGGTGAGGCTCTGACTGCAGCAGCGGGCTGAGGAAGAGGAGCCCTCCTGCCAGGGGTGCGGCAGGTGCCAACAAGCTGGGGACTGACCCTGTCAGTCGCTCTGTCTGAAGCCAGAAGCAGTACGTGTCCACAGCTACAGCAGCGTAAGGTTCCTTCGAGGCAGTGGCAGTGTACAGCAGCGAGTGAAAGCAGTTACAGTATGACAGAATCAATCAGGTTGGAAGAGACCTCTGGGATCATCGAGTCCAGGAAGAGACCTCTGGGATCATCAAGTCCAACCATTGCCCTCACACCACCATGTCAACTAGACCATGGCACTAAGTGCCTTGACCAGTCTTAAACACCTCCAGAGATGGTGACTCCACCACCTCCCTGGGCAGCCCCTTCCAATGGCTAATGACCCTTGCTGAGAAGAAATGCTTCCTCATGTCCAACCTGAACCTCCCCTGGTGAAGCTTGAGGCTGTGTCCTCTTGTCCTGTCGCTAGTTGCCCGGGAGAAGAGGCCGACTCCCACTTCACTACAACCTCCCTTCAGGTAGTTGTAGACTGCACTAAGGTCACCTCTGAGCCTCCTCTTCTCCAGGCTAAACACCCCCAGCTCCCTCAGCCGTTCCTCGGAGGTCAGACCCTCCAGACCCTTCACCAGCTTGGTCGCCCTCCTCTGGACTCGCTCCAACACCTCAACATCTTTCTTGAAGTGCGGGGCCCAGAACTGGACACAGGATTCAAGGTGCGGCCTCACCAGTGCCGAGTACAGAGGGGCGATCACTTCCCTAGACCGGCTGGCTACACTATTCCTAATAGAGGCCAGGATGCCATTGGCCTTCCTGGCCACCTGGGCACACTGCTGGCTTGTGTTTAGCCAGCTGTCGATCAGCACAGTTAATGGCTTACGAGGTGATCTGGGTGTGCACCAGGTGCTTCCTCCAAGGCAAATTATGGCTGATGGTTTGCTCAGTGCAATGCAGATCTGGCAGCCACTGTGGTGCTGGGGGAGCACGGCAGAGCGCACAGGTTGCTGTTTGGGAGACATCTGCCCTTCCCTGTGCTTCCTCTCCATGTCTGGGAAGTTAAAATGGGGAGCGGGGTGATTTCTGCCACCCGCAGCGTGCTGCCAGGACACCGATAGAAGCCAGTCGGTGCCAACCGTGGGATAGTCGAAATGAGCCTGAGGGGAGGGGAGGATCCGTGCCAGATCCCCTGCGGTCCCTCAGCCTTCCCAGCAAAGTGCTCAAAGCACACCCAAGGTGGGAGGGTGACACAGCACAAGGTGAGGTTGGACGAGGATTCAGGTGTTTCACAGCTGGTACAAGAGCTCTGGTACGGTGTGGTGGCAGAGCAGTGCTCAGGAGTGCTGTGGGGTCAGCTGGAGGTAGCAACGAACGCAGCAGCAGGAGGGAAGTGTTTGAAACAGGCTCAGAAGTCGTTTTGGTGTTGGCTGCAGCACAGTCTCGAGGAGGGACTGGGGTTGGTTCCAGGTGGAAATGCAGCCCAGCAGAGGGGTGCCGGAGTGATGCACAGGCTCGCGCTAGGTTTGTTGCACCTAATCCGTAACATCCAGCACTGCACAAACCCCACTGCCTGCGAGTGTTTCTTAGATGCAAACCTCCAAACACCATGCGGATCGGCATAGGCCCAAAGATAAGTCACAAGCACGAGTGAATTGCACGTGTAGCTTTTCCAGCGAGCTCCCCTGAGCCTGGGAACCACAAAGCTGTCGCTGCTCGGTGTCACGGTTCCCTCCTGAAGGCCCTCGCCTCCTCTGTCTGGAAGTGGTTAGCGCTCACTGAAACGAGACCTGCTCCATCTTTTATTTTTAGCTGTGGTGGTTGTTGAGGCCAGGCTCTGCTCTCACGCACGTTCCAAATTTGGCTCTCAGCTGAGCGGTTTATTTCCTCTCTCACACCCAGCCCGTCCGAAGCCTTTCTCCAATGCCTCGGCCCTTAAGGTCTCAAGGATCTACACTCACAGCAGCCCCAGGAGACAAGGAATTTCAGAGAAACTGGAAAATGAGAGATTAAGCAATTTGCCCCAAGTTGAGCAGGGGAGCCTGGCCAAGGTGTGGCACACGGGGGCTGCCTGAGGGCTGCTCCCAGCCTTTCCTTGGCCCCCAGCCGCCTCCACAGGGAAGCTGGGAGAGACGTGAGGTGCCACACCGTGACAGCTCCAGTAGCTGAGCTCCTGCCACGACCTGTGCGTGCAACGGGCTCCCTGCAGCAAACACTGGGTCACTACCTGTGAGATACCCTCACGGGTGTCTGTACGGGGCCAGGTGGGTGGTTTTGTAGCCTGTGTCTGGCCTCCCCTTGCTAGCAAGTCCTCAGGGTAGAAGAAACATGGGAGGGATCTTAACCATCAGACCAGGGGAGGTTTGGCAGTGGTGTCCTGGAATTGGCGCCCACAGCTACAACCTGTCGCAGGATGGAGAAGGAGCCCTGGACACCCACGGCAGAGCGGGCCCCGGCGCGGGCTGGGATGTGCTTTGCCGGTGCTCAAGTGGGGCGGCCCGAGCTGAGCCGGGCAAGGAGGCGCTCGGTGCGGGCGGGCTGCAGGCCGGCGGCCGCGGAGGGGCGGCTTCCCCGGAGGAGCTGGGGCCGGGCCTCCCGCCCTGCGGCCGAGGCCCGCGCGGGGCCTTCCCACGCAGCAGCCGCGGAGGCGGCCCCAAGCGGTGGCTGGGACGGGGGGAGAGGCGCTGTCGCGGGCAGGGAAGGGCAGAGGCCCGGGGGTGGGCGCGGCGCTGTGGGGGGGCCGGGGATGCACCCGCGCCGCGGGGACGGGGCCTGCGGAGGCACCCGGGGACGGGGGCTGCGGACGCGGGAGGCCAGGGCAGGCCCCGCCGCGGCGGTGGGACGAGGCGTAACGTCTGTACGTGCGCGTCCCGCGTGGGCCCCGCCATGTGACGTCATCACCAGGCGCCGGCGGCGGAGCGGGAGACGGGTGCGCGCGGTATGGCGGCGGCGGCGCGGCGGGGACGGTGCCTTGCGGCTCTGCTGCGCCCCGGGGCCGGGGCCGGGGCCGGGGCGGGGCCGCGGACCCCCGCAGGTGAGCTGGGGCGGAGCGCCGGGCCTGCGCGGAGCCCCGGCGGGTGGGTGTGCGGGGGGCGGGCGGCGGGAGCGGGGCTGAGGGGGCGGCTGGCCTGGCCCGGCCCGCAGCACCAACGACTGTCGCGCTCCTTCGCCTCCCCGGGGGCTGCTGGCGCCCCCAGGCGCGGTTCCGGGGCGGCGGGCTGCCGCGGTGCCTGCCCGGGAGCTGCTCCCCAGAGCTGCCGCTCTCCTGGGGAGCCGCGACGGCAGCTGTGAGCTGTGACCCTCTGCCGGGAGGTGAGTGGAGACGGGCTTCTATAGGGTATAGTGTTATAGTGGGGGTCACCTGCTGGCCACGTCGGGTGTACAGCACGTCCAGGGTCACCTGCTGGCTCATATAGGGTGTGTAGCACGTCCAGGTCAGCTGGGGACTGGGAAGGGAACCGAAGGCAGCCGTGTCTCTCTTTTCTGGCCGTTTCAGTACGAGGTAACCTGACCGTGAGCCCAAAGGGTTGGTGTTTCCCAGGGGTGAGCCCAAGGTTTCGCTGAAGAGACCGGATGAGATTGAGGGCTGAGAAAATCCAAACTCTGAGCTCTTGGTGACGGGAGGTGCTGTGCTATCGAGGCCATAGCGCAGGTCTGGAAACGTGCTGGTGAGTTGTCATGAACCAAGGCACAGTGAGGAGCGTCCTGTGTGTCGTCTCTCTCCCCGCTGTGAGCAGCCCGTGCTGTGCTCAGTGTTTCCTTATCTGTCGCCTGGCTCCTCATCGACAGATTTGTAAGTTGTCAGTGCGGTCTGTGGTTTCCCTGTGGGTTATGAAGAGAAAACATGACAGAGAGGAAATTGCGTTGACAGATAGGGTCACTGTCAGGGTCACATTGTTAGATTTATTGTGCCATCCAGGGCCACTTTGGTGTTTCTGGGCAATTCAGTTCTTCCACCACAGAAATCCCCAGTGCCTTGTTAGCATCCGTGTCTGAGAAAACAGCCACGTGCCTCCCTTGGGTTAGACGTGCTCCAGCCGAGCCAGGGTTTTATTCCTTAACCTGTCACTCACCTCCTTCGGGGGGGGAAAAAAGTGAGCAGAAGGTGTGTGGGGTGGAAATGGAGAGGGAGGAGCAGGAGGTGATGTCCTTTCGCTTGGCTGCAGGCGGAAATCCCTGGCTGTGGGCACAGCCAGCCCTGCCCTTCGCCCGCGCAAAGTTGGCCGCGTTTTCTCTTGGCTCGCACGATGCCGAAGGCTGAAGCTGGGGCAGAGTTTTTTGGGAGCTGTGTTGGTGTGAGCGGATCAGTCGAGGACTCTCTACTCCCTAGATCTGCACGGGGTTTGGTGCCCAGCTGGAGAGCCCTTTCTTCTAGTGGGATCCGAGCTGGAAGCACCTTATTGCCAGCACTCTTCTTTGCGAGAGCACCCTCAGGCTGGCGGCTGCACAGCCATCGAGCTGTTATGGTAACTTCTGCTGACCTACATTCTCCTCTTTTGTTTCGAGCTGCGTACTGCTTTGTGCTCGATTTCCCACCCTGATTTTCTTAACTGCCATTCGGCTTGGCTGGATGCTCGCTGCAGCCCTGCTCCCAGAGGAGGCCGTGTTTCCCAGGGGGTCGGTTGGCTTCGGGAGTCACTGAGGCATCCTGGTGCCTGGATTGAAAGGAGCCCCTGAGACCGAGGGCCCTTCTCTGTTCCGTGGCATGTTCCCTGGGTGCCAGGCTGCTCTGTGGTTGTACGCAGGGGATCACTTAGGATTCACAGAGAGCTGGAAGCTGGAGAGTAACGGGGGTATCTGCTGTCTTCTGCGGTGCAGGTGGGGCCGTGGTGCAAATGGGAAGGTACGTGGGCTGGGATAAAGCCCAGCACTTGATTAACTCGGTATAAAAAGGCCTGATTTGCCCCAGCACATCGCAGCGCTCAACTGGGGACAAGAGCCATTCCTTCTTTGCTTCTTGGTCTTAGGAATGTGTTTCTTGGGCTCATTCTGAGTGTCACTTTACCCTGTTAACTCAGCAGATACTTTCCCAATAGCTTTTGTGGGCTGATAATTGTGGGTTTATATCCAGAATTCCCTGGAGCCTTTTCCCTTCTGGCCAGGCAAGAGACAAATGGTCTGAAGATGCTGCAGGTTGCGTTTACCGAGCCTTGGCTCTGCCTGGCACAGGACGGGCTGTTAATTACAGATTATAAGACCAAACATTACACAAATCCAAAAACAATTTCTGAATTCATTGGTGGTGATTTATTATTGTGCTTTAGAGGTAGGGAGAAAAGAACTGTGAACACATCAAAAATTATGAGTAGTTGTAGTTTCTAGAGGCAGGTAGTGTTTATGGGCTGGGGGGTGAGCTGTTTGGTGGCTCCAGGGCCTTGCTGCCTGGAGATCTGACAGAGTGGCCTTAAGGTTAGCACGGAGCTGCTGCTCTTTTGGATCCTGGAGTGAGGGAGGGAGCGACATTCCCTCTTTTATTTCTTGTCCTGGGATTTTGTTTCAGTTGGTGGCCAGCCGTGGTGATCAAGGCCATTAGCAGCTAAACCCAGGGCAGCTGCCCCAGGCTGGCCCACAGGTGTGTTCTGTAGCATTAACATCAAGTTCCCTATAAAAGGGAGGGCTTGGTGGGGAGAGGGGGATTTGGTTTTGCTCTCCTTGCCTCCCTTTTTTCCTCATTGCTGACAATTGCTATTCCTGGACAACCTGCTGCAACCTGTAGCTAAGTATACTTTTGTGTGTTTTGTGTTAGCATTGATATTGGTTTCTTTATTTCATTAAATCTGTTTAATTTTAACCCACGGGTCTCCCTCTTTTTCCCAATTCCCTTCCTCAGTTGGGAAAGGGACACTGGGTGAGAGAAAAACTGTTATTGTTTAGCCCTGGGTGCGGGCTGAACACAAACATTTCTGCTGGCTGGGAGATGTGTGTACGTCCAAGCGCAGACTTTTCGGAGTATCCTACACTATCTAGCATAAAGTATGTAAACCCTGTGTAAATACGTAAATAAAATATGCAAACCCTGGGCTGATCCAGGCCCTCCCTCTCTGCAGCTCGTGGACAGCCACACGGTGAGCTCTCCGCAGCCTTCCCCTTTGGTCACCTGGGCTGTTTGCTTTGTTGCCTTCTCAAAGGCAGTCAAATGAACAATAAAGAATGTGCCCTGCGGTAATGCGGCAGAGCTGTTTGTGACACAGAGAGCGAGCAGCTCTGGGTGTAGGAGGTGTTGGGATGCATTAAGAACTATTTGTGGGCTCTTTGCTTTAAGGGCAGAATGACTGGGGAGTAATTCAAGCTTCTGGCTGGAGAAATGCATCTTGATTCAAAGCTTTCTGTGAGGAGGAGGAGGATGAATGAGGACTGACAGCCTCCTCGAGCAGCTCTTGGGGATGAGGTGCAGGACCCAGAAGCACTGTTAAGGCTCAGGGGTTCGTGTTCACCGGATCTGGAGTGAGTGAGAGCCCAGCCTGATGGTCTGGAGCAGCAAGACCTGTTCTTGATGGCCATAGTGGCTGTAGGACCTGCTAAGGTGGGCAGGAGTTTTGCAGAGTCTTTTGGTGGTTTTGTACCCATTCATCTAAAGAAAGGACACCTGAAAATGTGCCTCTTGCAGGCCTGGTGCGTAGGGTTTGTCTCCTTTCCTTGCTTGATGAAACAGCTTGCAAGCACAGAGAGATGTAAGAAAAGCCTGGGCTTGTCACTGCTTCCAACAGCTTCAGGGGCTTATCCAGATTCTGTCCCCTCTGCCCAGGCCATCCTGGTCACTCTCTGCCTCCCAAAACAGCCCCGTCCGTTTATGTTCCTTGTGGGGTTGGGGAAGGCCAAGTCACCGCCTGCCCCCAGCACAGCTGCGTGTTCACATCGTAGAATCCTTTAGGCTGGAAAAGACCTTTAAGATCGAGTCCAACCGTATCCACACCCTCCGGGCTCATTCAGAAAGTAACAGGCTTTGGACATTGCTCTGCTGTGCTGTGAGTGGCCGTTGTGTGGCCAGGTTTGGCTTTGTTTCATCCCCCACCACAGAGAAGACTATTTGGTTCACCTGGGTGCAATGGAAGCAGGAGAACTGGGAACCCCAGTCCTTAACGGGGCTCGTGCTCATTCCTGGCTTGTCTCTCGTTTTCCCCGCTGATCGCTTTGTTGAGGAGTGGCTTTGTCGCTGCATGTGCTGCTTACCCCAGAGCTGGCTTCCTTGGAGGGTGTCGTCCCTGTGCTCTGTGAACTGGGCTCAGAGAGTCATGGGCCAAATATTTATTGCCATAAAGTAACTGCTGAGCTGGCTGCCAGGGGCCAAGCAGGGCGGGCTGGAGTTGTTCTTGGGTATGGGAGTGAGCTGCTTGTAAAGGAGCTGGTTAAAGTCGGCGGGATGAAAGCGAGCAGGAGGAGGGTGCCTCGAGACCTGCCTGATGGTGAGGGTCAGGGCAGCACCCAGCAAAGCTGCGTGTGAGCAGAGGCATCTCCGGGAGGTTCAGGCTGCCGTGCTTGCACCGGGGTTTCACGTTTTCCCTGACAGTGATGTGGGAGTTGAAGCGTTTCCTGTTGTCTTCCGCTTGGCCAGGTAACAGCAATGAAAGCTGCAGACTGCCTCTTCCTCGCCAGTTAATTCGTTGTGAAAGCTACTAATTGACATCTCCTGGCTAGAATTTGAATTCAGAAGAGACAGTCTGAAGTAGCAGCTTGCCCTCCTTATGTGGTGAAGGCAGTGCTGGAAGGAAATGGTGGGTGTCTGATTGCGAGGGGGCTTCAGCCTTGCTTGGACAGTGCAACTCCCCACAGGATTGCTTAAGTGGGACCTTTAAAGCGTGCTCCTCTTGCTGCTGAGACTTGTGATTTATACTGAAATACCTTGAATTGTGTCTTCTAGCAAAAGGAGCAGCATGTCTCCAAAGACAAACACTGCGTCGCTGGAGCCTCCGGTACAACGTTCCTGCCACCAGCCTTTCTGCTGTGCGGACGTACAGCACGCAGACAGCGGAGAGCAAGGAGGAAGAGCCCCTGCACACCATCATCAGCAACACGGAGAACGTGAAAGGTGGGCACCCACACAGGTGTCTTGGGGGAGCGCTCCTGGGGTGCAGGCAGACCCGGGACAACGTCAAAACATTGCCTGGCTGCAGCGGTGCCCTGGCCTGTGAGGGTGAGCCCTCTGCGGAGGTGTTTCTGCCTCGGGAGGAGGTGCAGATCTTGGTCATCACATCCTAGTTTGAATCTGTGTTGTGCCATCACCTCCCCGAAACGGAAACGTGTAGGTCAGAATGGCCTTTGCTGAGAAATGAGGCCATCGAGACTGTGGGAAGAAGTTGCTTAGCCAGGGCTAAGAAGTGGGCTTAGCCAGGCAGTTGTGGTCATGCCTGTGTGTAGAGGCTCTGCAGGCACTAGAATTTGCCTAAAAAAGAGCCTTTTTGTCCCAGAAGCAAGCTGTGCCTGCCCAGGTCGTTGCTGTGGATCATGGAGGTCTAATGAGAATCCTGGTCTCCACCTTTTAGTTAGAATGAATTCCTTTGCACATCCCCAGGGAGAGGGGCTTTAAAGCAAAGTCACACGAGTTATTAAAGCACAGAAAGAGCATCTTAACTCCATGCTCCTGTGGCTTTTCTGGCAGGTACTTTTGAGGCTGCCAGGCTGTGAAGCCCCCAGTGGGGTCGATGCACTGCTGCTGTCCACACCCTGGCTTCGCCCCTGTCGCTGGGGAATGTAGGTCCTCAACAGGAAGGCACGGCGGAGGTGGTGTGTGACCCGTGGCTCTCCCCATGTTGCTTCAGGGTTCTCTAATGCCTCTGGCAGGAGATACGCTGTTTTTAAAAGGCCAGGGATGGTCTTTCAGCTGAGTTGTGTTGTAGTGTTATTTCTGGGCACAGGTGCCTACCTGTGTAGGTGGCTGTACGCATGCCCTCCCTTGCCTGCTCCACAGAGACACTGGAGAATCTACTTTGTTCTGCCCAAGGCTCCAGGTACTTGTTTGGGCATGAGAAATGCTACCTGGCCGTAGAAGCTCTTGGAGCAGGGAATGTGCAGGTGGTTCCCTTGAAAATTGAGTCAAGGAAGAGTATGGAGGGTGGGCTATAACCCACGGGAGGCACTTGGGACAGTGGTTGGGGGTTGCATGGAGCCACGCGTTAGGAGCAAGAGGAACCACCCTTCACTTCTCGTTTGCTGATTGCTCTGCAGCCCAGGCGTGGTGAGTGATGTGCTGGCACCACAGGCTGTGACTGCCTGGAGGTTTGTGTGCCAGGAGTTGAGGTGCAGAGGCCAAGTGTCTGCTCGGCCAAGCGTGCTGCCTCGTAGGGGTGTGTAAACACCACCGTTGTTGTCGTCTTGTTGGAGGCCACAGCTCCCCGTGTCCCATCCTGCTTCAGGCTTTTGCTTCTGGGAAGCTGAAGCACATGGTAGACTGCAGTGTGGCCTCCCTTCCCAAAAGGACCCTGGTGAAGTGCCTTAAAAGCGCGTTTGTGATTTTATTCTAGGTGCAGCCTCTAAACATGAGTTTCAGGCTGAAACGAAGAAACTGCTGGACATCGTTGCCCGTTCCCTGTACTCGGAGAAGGAGGTAAGGCACCCACTACTCGCTGGTAGATTTTCCGTTGGCAAAGCCCTGTCTCTGTCAGCAGGTACATCCAAAACGGTTGAGCTAAGAGAATACCTGCTCAGTTTCCCAGCCAGTCCTGTGCTGTTCACACGTCATGGCGTTTTCTTAAGACACCTTGAAAATGTGTTTTGAAAACCATTTGTAGGTATGGCCAGGTGACTGTGAGCCTCAGAGCCTCTGCGCTTTAATATTCAGTTCAGACAAACTGTTCTCCAAGCAGATAATGGGGCAACACAGTTCTTTTTCTAGCCAGCTGGGAATTCATTTGTGAGTAGGCAGTGAGTTCCCAGGGCTCTGGGAGTCCCGTGCAGCGGGCAAGGCCAGGCTGCAGTGTCAGGTTGTGTCTCGTCCCCAGGTGTTTATCCGGGAGCTGATCTCCAACGGCAGCGATGCGCTGGAGAAGCTGCGCCATCAGCTCATGGCAGAAGGGAAGGCCTTGTCAGAGATGGAGATCCATCTGCAGACAGACAGCAGAAAGGGAACCATCACGATCCAGGTACCTCCCTTTGGTGACAGGAGAGCGTTATTCCCTGCTGTCATCACTAGCCTTTGTCCCGTGAAGGATCAGTGGAAGCCGAGTGGCAGCGCAGTCCCATGGATTCCCAAACCTGCCTGAAGAAGTGTTTTGCCCTTAGCTGGACTCTGGCTTATGAGGCTGTAACCTCAGGATTTAATGAGAAACCACTAACTTACCTGTTCCTCACGAAATTCATTGCTCCTTCCTTCCCTACTAGGAACTACCAGTAGCTTTTCTCCCAGTACCTTGTCTGGTGGCCTTCACAGGTTGTGTGTGCATTTCTCACTAGTGGAAAAGTTGGGAGTGTGGTTTCATCCTGACCTTTGGGAAGGAATTCTGTCACCTCCTTAAGTCTGAGGTGTTTCATGGTAGCTCACAGACCTTCCCTCTCACCTGAGTCGCTGGGAGATGCTGGGGTGGTGAGAAGAACCTCCCATTGCTGATTGTCTCTATCTTCTCCTGCTCCAGGACAGGCCAGTCCAGCTGATGCTCTGCACTAACGTGCAAGTGGGACTATGGATTATGGCAGTACCGTAGCACTTGTCCGTCCTCCTTTCTGCAGCCCTGGTTTTAGTTGTTCCCTACTGGTGTCTGTGGTGGGTTGACCTTGGCTGGACACCAGGTGCCCACCAAGCCACTCTAGCACTCCCCTCCTCAGGAGGATGGTGCCAGGGGAAGAAAATAAGATGGAAAAAACTCGAGAGTCAAGATAAAGGCAGTTTAATAAAGCAAAAGCAAAGGCTATGCAAGGAAGCAAAGGCAAACAAAAGATTTCTTGTCTACTTTCCATCAGCAGGTGACGTCCAGCCGCTTCCCGGGAAGGGGGACCTCAGTACGTGTAGCGGTTGCTTCTGAAGACAAACGTTGTAATAACGAATGCCCCCCCGCCTCCTCCTTTCTCTTTGCTTTTATTGCTGGGCAGACGTCACATGGTACGGAATATCCCTTGGGTCAGTTGGGGTCAGCTCTCCTGGCGATGTCCCCTCGCAAGATCTGGCCCCTCCCCAGCCTGCTGGTGAGGGGTGTGTGTCCGAGGGACAGCCGTGATGCTGCGCGGTGCAGTAGCCAAGACACTGGTGTGTTATCAACCCCTTTCTAGCTACCAGTGCAGCACTAGGAGGGCTGCTAGGGGGAGAATGAACTCCGTCTCAGCCAGACCCAATGCAGTTACAAAATGCGTAGCAGGAGGGGGACGATGAGCATAAGCTTGCTGAGCTGTGGGCCTCAGCCTGGTGAGGGAGCGTGGAGCTGGTCCTTCTCTCTGTACTTTGATTGCTCTTGTTCGTGGCTGTTGGCCAGGGTGGAAGGCTGAGGATCATCTGTGGTGGTTTCTTGGCAAAATTCTTAAGTTACCAGTTTGCTTTGCATTTCATCATGGACCAGTGTCAGGTGTGGGAGCGTAGCTGTGGACTGTTCTTAGGAGAGCAGAGGTCGAGGCAGACAGCAGCGTGTGCGTGAAGGCTGACCATAGCAGGTCCATGGAGATGTGGCACAGCCAAAGCACACGGTCTAGTAGTTTTCACGTGGGACAAAAGTGCTGGCTGTTAGAGGCTGCTTAGTTATTTTACACTTGGGTTTCTCCGCAGAGCAAGCAGCTGCGGTTGCCATGGGGAAGTTAGTGATCGTCAGTGGGCAACGCAGTCCTCAACCCAAAGATTCTCAAACCGTGATGCAGAGGCTTTGCTATTCCTGTCGCACCCAACTGCTGCGTTTTTCTAATGGCTGCGTAACTCCGATTCTTTAATGAGCTCTCGTTTAGCCCCAAGTAGGGTGTCATTCCTGCCTTGCTCTCCTCTTTCCCTTTTGAGATCATACTGGACAACGTAGCTTCTGAACCCATCGAGACATCCTTACAACTCCTGCCCTGTAACTGTGGAAGCTGTCCCCTTTTTGGCAGTGTGGTCAAGACGCCTGTTTGCCCACCTTGCAGGTAGGGTGCATTTGGTGTCATACCCAATTAGACGTGTTAGGGATTGGCCTTTTCATAACCCCCGTCTGTCTGGCTGCGCATCTCTAATGCGACTAAATGAGTCTCAACTAGGAAGCTTTTAACTGCAGCAGTGCTGTGCTGTGAGAAGGGAGAGAGAACGGCGCTGCTCCAATCCCTTTTAATAGGTTTGCCTTCTCAGTGGTGCCTAAAGCTCCTTACCTCCAGTGAAGGGTTTATTTATAACCTCTTGAAGAAACATACTGCATGTAATGATTACTTTGAACAAGCCTCATTCAGAACATTTCCCTGCCTTCTGGGAATGCAAAGGTGCAAGAAAGCTTGCCTGCAGTCATTGAGGCAGAGATGGACCTGTCCCTTAGTCTCTGTTTTGTTTTCTGTACCCACTAGGACCCACCAAAACAGAGGCAGCAGGTCCCTCATATGTGATCTGTAGCAATGGTCACCCCATTTTTTTTTTCCTAGAAAGGTCTCGTTGTCTCTCTGACCCCATGGGCCTTCTCAGATCTTCATGCTGCTCTTGGCCCCTGGATCTGCTGGATCTCTCTCCTTCCAAGCCCTGTAGCATCTCTCTGTGTCTCACCAGTTGAGAAGAGGCAGGTCTGTAAGGTGTGATGGCCTCTGTTACAGGCATGTTCCTGGAGGAGATGATCTAGCTGCAGTAAAGGACTACGTTGATCTCTGTTAAGTGACTGCAGTTCTGCTTACTTCTCTGTCAGGAGTGAATTTCAGCTGTAAGTGTAGCAAGGCTCAGAATTTTAATACGATGTCCTCATTCAGGGATATCCTACCTAAGCGTTGCCAAGTGTTTTATCTGCTCAGAGGAAAACGTTCACTGTCTAGTTGACTGGATTACGCCACCTCAGTTCCTTCACCAAAGTCCTGTTGTTTTAGCAAATGGCACTCTTTCCTCCACCCCTTTGAAAACGGCCTCGTTCTCTTTCTAGGACGGCTCCATCTGGTAGCAGCCACAGCCTGCAAGGTCAAATCTCTTCAGAAAATCCACTTGAAACATTAGGGGTGTGTTTTCAATGAGGACGGATCTGCAGAGCTCCGCAGTTCTGCGTGCTAAGGCTTTACAGGCCTGGCTTTGGACCCTTTGAGGTGGGAACAGCGAAGCCCTTACAGACCCCAAAGCCCTGTGACCGCAGAGCTCTCCTCCATCACCTGCACGAGGCTCACCCGTGGTGCAGTCGGTGCTGCTGCTCGCAGCAGTGTCTGGTGGTAACCCTGCGTTCGTGTGAGCTGGGGAGCTGTGCTGGTTGCTGGTGCTTAATTTAGGGCTAGGGCAGTGCGAGCAGTTTAGAGGAAATTGTTGGAAATGTTTACAGAGCTCCTAGCTGCTGCTGGGTGAAGGAGTGTGACTGCTGTTTTGACACGGGTAAGCAGCATAATTGCTGCCAGAGCTGAGGCTGCTCAGGGCTCTTTGCTGGGCTTTCTCCTCGCTGTTGCAGGCATCCAAAATCAGTGTTTATGAAACCACAAAATAACGTTTGCTGTGTTGGGGAGGAGTTAAAATGACTGCAAACACCACTCCTCCCTGCAACAGCTCCCTGTGTCACTGAGCAGATCTCTCCTGGCTTACGAGTTATAAACAGGCTGCTACAAGGACTGGGCTGTCCTGGGGCTCTAATAAGGAATGGAGGTGTTTGGACTTCGGTGCAGGTGCACTGGTATGTCCAACAAAGCTCGTGCAGGTGGGGGAGCCCGTCCCCCTCCACACTGGCTCGCGTCCTGGCAGCCACCCTGTGCTACCAGGCTGCAGCAGAGAGAGGGTTACGTCCTTAGCTGCGTGCAGCATTGCAGCATCCGTCTGCCACTTGGGCTGGGGGAGCAGGAGCTGGACAACAACGCAGGTAGCGATGGAGGGGTAAAGCTGGCTGTCCTTGGACAAGCCCGAGGTGGATCTGAGCTTACAGAAACGTGCCACTGATTGCAGGGGTGGGTTAGAGCTTCCAGCTGTTGCATCATCCTTAACAAATAAGCCAAAAATTATAAAAGCATCCCAAATAACCTGCGGCCTAGGGAAGGAAGCGCAGAATCTTTTCTTCCTCTTCATGCCAGAATAAGAGCATGTCACATTGCAAAATGGGAAATTCAAAGTGGATGAAAGGAAATGCTTTTCTGAACAGGGGTGGTTAGACCTGGATGGGTGGAGGCTGAGCCTGTAGCATTGTTGAAAATACCTTGTGTTAACACTATTGGAAAGGAAACCTCAGGCTCTCTGCTTTGGCCAAGATTACCTCGAATCTGTGTGCATCAGTTTTATTGTGCCTTTTCTTCTGTTGGTTGCTGCTGCAGATGCTGTATTGGTTCTAAACCAGAACACTGCCCCAGTGCGGCTGCTGTCCTGGTCTTGTTAAGTCTCTTTAAACAAGGTATTTAAATAACAGAAGGGACACTTGCTAATGGGACATTTGGGGATTTTATTACCTTATCAGTTGGTGAAAGCAGCATGTCCTTATTTTGTAATGTGGTCAGTGTTCTTCTGATGCCCCGTCGAGATTTTGCACTGAAATAAGTGTTTCAAGTGTTCGTTTTGCAACAAGTGAAATGAAAGGCTCAGTAGCTCACACATGTGCCTCTAACTGCAAGAATTCTTTCAGATGCAGCCGTGGCAAAGGCAGCAGGTAATAGTTAGTTAATGGCTTGTTTGGTGTAACGAGGCTCTGCAATACCTTAAATTGGACTCGGGTAACAAGCAAAGGTGTGACATTACCTAAGTTCTTGTTTACCAGCTGAGCAAATTGTTGATTTAAACTAGATTTGTTGCAGTTTGTTTCTGCTTTACCAAAATTACTATATGAATACAAGAGCTGTGGGCTGACTGACTTGATGAGACAGGTAGTGGGGCCGAAGGTGTTCATTTACCCCTCTGTCAAGGAAGACGGAGCTCCTCAGGGCTGTGGAGCGAACGCAGAGGATACCGTGGTGGAGCCCTGAGGTGCTGTGTGCCCGACAGTTATCCAGCCGTCGTTACACAGAACGGTCTCCGTTAGCAAACGTCCGGCACCCAGGCCACAAAGATTAGAACAAAGTGCAGAGAAAGCACCAGGGTCCCTGGGAGGTTTCCACACACACAAAGAGTTCTAATATCGATGTTCAGCTGCTCTCTGTTCAGGGGAAGTGTTACTTAATTGAGAAGTGCAGTTCCACAAGTGTGGCCATAGAGCTCATCGTGGTCCCTCCGAAGGTGGGCTGAAGGTCTGCAGCCTGTTGTGTTGTCTTGCAGAAGGACAGAGCTGTAGAGGGGATGGTTCAGGGGGAGGCTGTTAACTCTGCAGTCTAAGAAATCCCAGAAGGGAAATTCAACCAGGTGAGTAGATTGTTGTTCTGCTGAGTAACAGAAGGGTTTCTGTAATTAACCTTCAGCTAATGAAGTGTCAGTGCACTGAACTCTGTTTCATGGTATACGGTGGTTGGTTTCCTCCAGTTGTGGAGTAGTGTTTGGCGCTTCGATCATATCCCTCACGTCTTGCGATTTGTGAAGCCCCACGTACAATTTGCTTCGTGCTTTTACGAATAACCCTGCTGTGGCTGTTCTCAGCCTGGTAAAACTTGTCTTGCAGACTGAAGGGAGGGCTTGAAACTGTCCGCAAGGGTAGAAGAGTTGTGATGTTGATGGTGGAGCAGCAGCAGTCCTTGCGGTTAGGCTGTCTGATCGCGGGTAGAAAGTGTTTGCGGAGGGTTGTGTGATGACACGGCGCTCGCGTCGGCCCAGCCCAAGGCAGGCTCCTCGTGGGCAGGTTCGTTTGCCTCCCGTGGCTGAAGAGGGCCTGCTCTGCAGAAGCCCAGCTGCCGTCTCCGCTGCCACTGGTTCCCCGGACCAGCACCATCTGGTGAAGGCAGCCGAGAGGCGCAGCGCGAAGGCCGGCCGCAGGGAACGCGTGCTCTGCAAGAGCAGTTTGAATCTTCATGGCGTTTGCGTCGTTGTCCACCCAGGTGTTCTCCTGCAGCCGGCTTTGCCAGCTCTGCGGCCGGCCCCCTAACAGGACACTTTCCGCTTCCCCTGGCAGCGGCTCGGCGCTGTCGGGGGAGCAGACTGCTTTGAGCCGTGCTCTCTTTGTTCGTTGCGATTCACCCCCATCAAACTAGTCTCCAGGACTTGTCGTTAAGCATTTTGCAATAGGTTTGGCAGGGAGTTCGGAATTCAATAGCCAAATAAATGCACAGGGTAGGGATATATTTTTTTTTAACATGCTGGAATTTGGGAATGACACGCTGTGCTATAAATAGGAGGGGATCAGAGGAGTTAAGAGTTCTGTTCAGGGTCTGGCATGAACAAAACCTGAACCAGATGCTGAAAACTTTTCTTTCTGGCTTTTTCTTCCCTGGGGGAAGGGACCATGTCAGATTCCTGAGATTTTGCCATACCCTGTTTGTTTTTTCTGGCTTTTCACCTCCCGCTGTTGAGATCTTACCGGGCATCATCCCTCTTCTCAGCCAAGATGACTGACTGGCCTTACCATATTTAATCAAGGGGAAGGTGCTGCTGTGCTGTGGCTTTTGGGGATGCAGAAAAATATTACCCACATGGCACCTCACTCAGTAACCTCATAAGTTGATCACAGTTTGATCCTTCAGTGGAGTATAACACTAGATTAAAAAATATGCACTGACATTAACTTACTTTGCTAGTAAATAAGCCCACTAAGTGCCCCACATGGGTGGCAGAGGCATGCTGTGCCAGAAGTCACTCTGGCATCTCACCTCCAAGCAATCCGGCAGCAGCAAGTTCCACTCTAGCTCGTTTTGCTGACCCCTGCACACCAAATCCCACCCCTGCACGAACAACCCTGGAGTGTGTCAGCCCGCTTCTGGGTGTGCAGGCAGCTGTCAGCTGATAACTGTGCTCACAGGTACTCCAACTCCTCACTCAAACGAGAATCACCTTTCACTTGGCTAATTTTCACGCTGCTGCCACCTTACGGAGTGGCTCAGAGAACCTGTAAGAGTGGCTTCTCGGGATGTTTCTGCCAGGCAGAGAAGCTGCTGGGATCTGGGAGGGGGAATGGCGCTTGGTTTTCAGAAGTGGCATCCTGGAGAGCGTTAGCCTGCGCTTTGCTTCTGTGGAAGATGCGTGTGGAGCAAGTCTGAAAATACCTTGGACTACAAAGTGGGAAAGATTTTTATTGTGGTCCTGTGTGACAGGGTGGCCATTTCTAGCTGAGGTTTGCTGTTATCCACGTTGCCTTGGGGTCGTGCAAACGTGTTGTGGCAACAAATGAAGTTGCAGCCTAGTCTGGTTTTGTTTTCTCTCAATAAAGGGCTTCAGTCTCTGAGCTTTCTGATGGTTTATAGCCACAAGGCAGCTGGCTGCCCCTGGGAGCTGTGTGCCTCTTGAGTCCACTGTCCTGACCACGTGCAGGTTGTCTGCTGGTGCATTTACTGCTCAGCTGGCTGGGAGAGAGCGGGAGGCAGAGGTGGAAGTTGCTCAGGTGCTGGTTGCTCAAGCAATGCTTCTCTACAGCTATTTCAGCTATAATTGCCGTTTCTTTGCAGGACACAGGTATTGGGATGACGGAGGAGGAGCTGGTTTCTAACCTCGGTACCATTGCTCGATCAGGCTCAAAGGTAACGTGGGATGAGGCACCCCTTCTCCCCCCTTGGAAGAGTCTGCTCCAATTACAGCCGCTTTTGTTCTCCGAGTAATTTCTCATTCCATTTTGTCCCTTGGCTACCAGCCCAGCTGTGAAATTACACCCCTCGGAAGGTGAAACCTACCTGTGGAGTCTTCTAGCTCTTAATGGTCTCTGCTGTGTGCCGTGGGAGGCCCGTGGTGCCCAGGCAGCGCTGATGGGCCCTGTGGGTAATGCTGCGGTGCCTGGCTGCCCTCACTCCCAAAAGCAAGTGCCTTCCTCCCCAGGCCATTGTTAGAGGGGCACATGCTCACTGGGTATTCACCCTGTGTGCGGGAGGGCAGCAGCTGTGTCCTCATGCTGGCAGGTTGCTATATGTATGTACCTGATTTATTTTTTTCATCTCTGGAGTCACCATCGTAAGGTTTCGTGCTCCTCATTGACTGAGCCCTCGCTTGTTTTCCTTCACTGCTAGCGGCAGTGAGTGTTGCCCTAAGCAAGGCTCCCCTTTTCCAGAGGTACAGTCCCTGTGGGCACCCTCCTCAAAGCACTGACGCAGAGGTATGGGACGGGGGTACTGGACTGCCAGGCCTGCGGTACCTGGCGTAGGGCTGGATCGGTGCTCGGAGGAGCCCAGCTGGAGGATGGGTTGCAGCCTCCCAGTGGTACCTGAAGTCACTGTGCACTGGTTTATATCTCCTTTGTTCCTCCAGGCTTTTCTCGATGCTCTACAGGGCCAAACTGAAGCCAGTAGTAAAATCATTGGCCAGTTTGGAGTAGGTTTCTACTCAGCTTTCATGGTGGCTGATAAAGTGGAGGTGTTCTCGCAGTCTGCAGAGCCGGGGAGCCCAGGCTACCACTGGTCTTCAGACGGGTAAGGCTGCAGAATGGGAGGGAAGTGGGGTGGGTGGGGAGATTGTGTCCAGACCGGGCATGGACTGAAAGCTGTGTGAAGCAAGACAGGGCTTGTGTGGTCCTTCATGACCAGGCTTACTGCTTTAGGTCCTGCTCAGATTATCCAGGTTGGACATTAGGAAGAATTTCTTTTCAGAAAGGGTTATTAGACATCGGATTGGGCTGCCCAGGGAGGTGGTGGAGTCACCATCTCTGGAGGGGTTTAAGAAAAGACTGGACATGGCACTTAGTGCCAGGGTCTAGTCAACAGGGTGGTGTCAGGGCAACGGTTGGACTCGACGATCCCTGAGGTCTCTTCCAACCTGATTGATTCTGTGTTTCTGTGATTCTGTAACAAAGTGTGGCCAAACATGCCAGAGTGAAAACCACGGGGACGAGCTTGGTTTGTCAGAGCAGGCGTGTTGTGGACAGAGTACCTGCCTCTTCTGTTCCTTCCCTGCTGGCAGACAGTCATCTTAGCAGTGCCCCAGACTGCGGAGAGAAATTTAACCTCTTTGGCCTAGTCGTCCCCTGGGTTTTTGCTCGAGGGCCCTCACAGTAGGCAGGGCTCGTGCAGGGCTGTGGCTCTGTAGGCAGGTGTCTTCTGTGGGTTGGATCTGTGTGCTCATCCTTTGCTTTTTGCTTGAAGCTGCAAACATCTGTGATGGCAAAGCTGTGGACTGCTGGACCGTGGTGAAGTTGGAGCTCCTGGGGCTGAAACTGCAGGGCAGTGTGTCCTGGGTCTGGAGTCTCTGTAGGGGAGACAGCCACATGTTCTGGAGGGGCTTCTCAGAGGCACAGAGAGCATTCAGGCACTCAAGGCTTTTTGCCTTTTCCTCTCGGTGCTGAAGGGTTGTGTGTGCTCTTAGTTTAATAAAATATTTGTATCCCCCATCGTTGATGTATCTGAGGCACAAGCTGACATGAAGTCTGTTTCTAATCCTAGTTCAGGAGTGTTTGAGATTGCCGAAGCATCTGGTGTCAGAACTGGGACGAAGATTATTATACATCTCAAAGACGACTGCAAGGAGTTTGCAAATGAAGACCGAGTCAGAGGTGAGTGGAGGAGGGAAATGCTGTTACTTGCTGAGGGCTGTGAAGTCTGTTGCTGCCCCTTGAGCAGGAGGTGAATTTACAGTGGTTTTCCTCTGCTGCGACACCTTTCACCTGCTGTTACTGAAGAAATCCTGACTGTGTTGTTTTCACATATGTGACTCCTCTGTGTCTTATTTCCATTCCAGAGGTGGTGACAAAATACAGCAACTTCATCAGCTTCCCACTGTATCTCAATGGGAGAAGAATTAACACGTTACAGGTGAGCAGGAGGGCCACGGGCAGGTCACTTGTGGAGAAGAACCATTGTATTCCTCCACTAGAGACGGGAAACAGAATAAAGCCACTGCTGTCCCTAGAAGTCAGGGGAGGGTTGTCCAGGTTGTCATAGACCCTGTAGTGATCAGTTAATTAGAACAAAAGGAGACAATCCAGCAGAAGTCATGCCCGGAACTGCTTGCTGTGCATTTGTTGGAGAGAATTCTTACAGATGAGCAAAGCAGTTTTTATTTATAGATATCTTCTGTATTTTCCCTCAATCTAAATTATTATCTCAGTGCTTTATAATACTTTACTTTAAGTGTTTAAGCCAGGTGACAGGTTAGTGATGCAGGGTTGCTCTCGTCGCTGGTGGGCTGGCACCTCTTCCTGTGGTTCTCTGTGTCCTTCAGTGTGAGGTAGCCAGTGCCAGTGGGTGGCTGGTTTTCTTAGCGGCTCAGCTCACAGCCTGATTTTATTCACAGCTCTTAGCAGAGCACTGCGTGGTGCTGGCATTTTCTGACCACTAGAAACTACATAGCAGCCAGATCCATTTTAGCCAGAAGTTCTTGGCCCAATTACAGGGATCACCTAGATGAAATTAATTATCTTTAAAACAAAAATCTATGAATTGTTTTCCTCCAGCATCTCCTTTTCTGGTTGTTTAAAGCTTCCTTACCTAAGAGAGCAGGTAGAGAGTGTGTGGGGGGGTTTTTAGTTTCCTGGAATGTGGCACTGAATGCACAGACCTTCAAGACTGTACTTAAATATTTTATCATGTTAATTTATCTAAGGTTCTGTAATTGGTGTTAGTAGTTACTGATATTTATTTGGATTCCTGCATAATAGTGTTTCTCTTCCAAAGGCTTGCTGTTTCCTTTAAATTACAGAACCAGAAATAGATCTAGACAGCTGTTTGCTCTTTCTACCTGACGATCGATAGAACAGACTCCCTAGAGAAGAGCAGTGCTAGAGCAAGGGGTGAGATACCCTTAATAGAGTCGTGTACTTTTATCTTCTTCTCAGAAAGTCTGTTTTCCCTTGGGATACAGCCACAGCTTTATTCTCATTATCCTCACCATTTCAGGCCTCTTCTTTATCCAGGAGCTTGTTTTTGTGTTTTTCCACACATCAACATCAGTTCGCTGTAAACAGATGATCTAACTACCTAGTTAGATCCCTGCTGTGGGTTTTCCTAGATAAGCTCTTGCCTGCTTGCCGTGGAGCTGACAATGTGGAGCTAGAGGATTTTCCAGTCTAACTGTGATAACTGTAGCTACAAGTAAGCCTCTGGGAAAGCAGCACTTCACCTACCAACAGCTGCTGTAAAGCACCTTCGTACCCCGTTGAGTCCGTAATCCTACCTGTGATCCTGCAAACCCTCCAGGACATAGTGCTGGAAATGTTATGAAGCCATTTGTGGAACAAGGCTTTGAGGCAGAAGATGCTTTAAGGAGTATGGCAGCATGGCAGGGCTGACAGAGCCCTGAATCCCTTGGACTGGTAGGTGGAGGGTGGGCTGGATGTTTGTGTTGCCCCCAGCAATCGCTCCTGTCGCTCATTAGGGCTGGTGTAGAAGGGAGTGGCAGTGAGCGTAGTGGGCTTCACCCATCTGGAAACATGAGATCCTTATGTGAGTCCCCATCCTTGTTAAATGGGCAGAACCTCCCACGTCTTTGCTAGGTGCTGGTCTTTTGCTGAGGTACTGGAAACTGAAAAGTGGTGTGAGCATGGGCTGAGCGCTCCAGAAAGCGTTGGGGGGTTTAGAGCAGCAGCAGGTG
Organism: Nyctibius grandis; assembly: GCF_013368605.1. Classification (NCBI taxonomy): domain Eukaryota; kingdom Metazoa; phylum Chordata; class Aves; order Nyctibiiformes; family Nyctibiidae; genus Nyctibius; species Nyctibius grandis. Next base: position 2,790,797 of record NC_090687.1, read on the forward strand.
GAAAGCACGGCCACGGGGAAGGAGCTGGGCTGGAGCTCGTGACTTTAACTCATGTGTTGATGTGTGAAAGGGTGCTGCTGAAGCACTTTCTGACCCTGCAGCAGGGGTGGCCAAGAGGTCATAAAGCATCTTCTGAACCTTTCCAAAACAAATCAGCAGCAAACAGGCAATCCAGGAGTTGCTTCACAAGCACTCAGCTGACCTTGTAGTGGGATAGTGACCTTCATCAGGGAGGCAGGCCGGTTGCAACAGACCCATTTCAGCTTTCACGTTTCTTTTGCTTGCTGGTCAGGCCTTGAGGCCCTGGGCTAGTACTGCCGGTCAGCTGAGCTGCGGTGACTGTCCAGGATGCTCTTGGCCAGTAGCAGGTGTGAGGCAATGGATGTTAGCCAAATCCCTTTTGTTTTGGGCTAAACAAAGCTGCCTTATATGTGTTGCAGGGTAAGAGTACCTCTGTGAGAGGTGACCCGAGATCAGCTGAGGGGCAGTAATTTGTTAGTCTGTGATAACGTGCCTGAAGCATAACACATCCCACTGCCCTCGGGCTGTGCGGAGGAGTCGTGTCTGTTTGAAAGATCGTATTCCCTCCCTCCTGCGCTGGGAGGCCACAGGTCTTGAGAGCTGATGGGAACTCATCTCCCTGCTCCTCTGCAGGCACTCTGGATGCTGGACCCCAAGGACATCGGCGAGTGGCAGCACGAGGAGTTCTACCGCTTCATAGCGCAGGCTTACGACAAGCCCCGCTACGTCCTGCACTACAAGACCGACGCTCCCCTCAACATCCGCAGCATCTTCTACGTGCCTGAGCAAGTACGTGCCCTTCTGCCCAGGGAACAGTGGGACATCTGCCCCGTTGCTCTGAAGAGAATAGGAGAGCTCCCCAGGGAGAGGAGGCAGCTAAGGCTGCAGAATTGCAAGGAGGAGTATCCAGTGTGGCATCTATGCAGTGGGCTGGGGGGGTACTGAGCCACGACAGGAGCAGGGAGATGGATTGGGTAGGTCCTTAGGGAAGACAGGCAAGATTTCAGCTCTCATTGGGTTCAGCACTGGTAGAGAAGACCACAGTGTGACCTGGTCAGCTGGTGCAGCCACAGATACTGCAGCATGGTGTGCAGCTCGGCACCCTGCACAGTGCTGGTGTTACCCTTCTGTCTCTTGTTCCTGCAGAAACCATCCATGTTTGACATCAGCAGGGAACTGGGCTCCAGCGTTGCCCTCTACAGCCGCAAAATTCTCATCCAAACCAAAGCTGCAGACATCCTGCCTAAATGGCTGCGTTTTCTTCGAGGTGCGTGCTGGGGCCAGGAATAGCGGGCTGTGGGCCATGGCTTCTGCAGGCCGTGGGGCGAGAGGCTGCCTTCCTGAGCCTGGCACTCATTTTTGCCTCGCTGCTCAAGGGTTGCTCTGTGTTCCAGGTGTTGTGGACAGCGAGGATATACCCCTGAACCTCAGCAGGGAGCTGCTGCAGGAGAGTGCCCTTATCAGGTAAGCAAGAGGTAGATCGTGTGGACTGCTGAGGCTCTTCTGGCTTCTTGGTGGTTGAGGAGGGGACATGGTGGGATAGTTAGAGGGGCTTGGAGGGACCTGGCATGTAAGCTGCAGCATTTCCATCCTTGAGAATTTCTGTAGTCTATAAAGTGAGCTGTTTCTCAGCCCTGCTGGTCACATCTTGAGGTGTGGGAGCAGTGTCCTGTGTCGTACAATCTGCTGCCACCAGCTTGGGCCACGTGCCCCTCACGTCCTAGGCTGCCTTTTGGTATCTCTGCTCTACAGCAGTAGCAGTGGGTTTGCTATTTAAAGTGTCCGGTCTGCACCACCAAGTGGTTTGGAAGACAAAACCAAGCAGTAAGTCAGCTGTCAATACTGGGAAGCTTGGCTGTACTTCAGTGTCACCGTTATTTCTGTGTAGATATTCAAATAGCACCTTGTGCCTGTGGTCTCCAGACTTCCTTCGAAGCTCTGCTGTGCTCACACACACGTTTGTCAAAACCTAGTGCCAGCCAGCAGGGTTTTCATTGGTGCTGAGGCGCAGGGAGGCTGACTGCTGGCAGGCCAGTCTCCTCGAAGAACCCCTTAGATTTGGCTTTGGTTTTTCCTTACTTTTTGTGCTTCGAGTCCCTTCTCAAGCACCTGCCGTTGTTGGGACTGGAGGGAAGGATAAGAGCAGGCTCTCACTCCTTAGCATTGGTGCTGTTATCTTGTTAGGTTTGATGGCTGACTTTGTATTCTGCAGGTGGTAAAGTGCCTCACTGTAGTCAGGAAATTAACCCTGGCACTTCACAGTGGATTTTCAGGCCTTCAGAAATGGTTCCTCCAATTGTAACCCTTTTATAGCTGCTTCCTTCCCATGTTTAAGGGTAGCTGTGGGAATGAGACAGATGCCCTGTGCACAGTTGGTTGTGTACTGCAGCATCACCGAGTCACTGGAGATTTCAACTTCATTTGTGTCACAGCCCTAGCTACCTCCAGCTCAAGAACTGCTCTTGGCTGAGGTACAAAGAACAGCTGTAGAGCCATGAGGTAAAGGAGACAGTGGACCTAGAGTTTTTTCTTCATCCTCATATTTGCAAATGCATCACTAAAACACTGCACAGGGAGAGGGATGTTCACCTAAAACCTCTTGTCTTGGCCTAGCAGCTATCTTTAAAAAGGCTTGTTCCTGCTGCAGGAAGCTCCGAGATGTTTTGCAGAAGAGGTTGGTCAAGTTCTTCATTGACCAGAGCAAGAAGGACCCTGAGAAATATGCCAAATTCTTTGAGGACTACGGGGTATTCATGAGAGAGGGGATTGTCACGATAGCAGAGCAGGATGTCAAGGTACCAGGAGTCCCGAAACACTGCAGCTGGTGGGAAAGTAACTCCTACCATGACCTGGGATGAGGGAGGCTGCTATTTCTCTGTGAATCTTACAGGCCCATAACTTGTGTTCCTGGGTCTAACAAGACCTACATGTTCTCTAGTGCCCCAACTCTCCCTCTGACCGAGTGCTGCTTCCCACTTAATTCAAGACACTGCAGAGTCTCTCTACCCACACTGTTGTCAGCCCTCCCTGGAGCAATATGAACTACAACAGGCAATAAAGTAGGGCTTTCCCCTGCTGTTGTCCTCTGCCTGGATTCCCATTTCCAGGAGAGCTTGACCTACATCGTGTCTAGGTCGCTTTTCTGCCTCCTTAATATCTGGAGCAGGAAAGGAGGGACTCGGAATCCCCTGAGCCTTTTTGCGGGGCTGCAAACAGGCCTGCATGCTACAAAGGGGTGTCTTGGGGCTGGGAGTGGTCGGGTAGAGCTGTAGTCACCTGCCCTCAGCTCACAGGAGCACATTTCTTCCAGGAGGACATAGCAAAGCTGCTGCGTTACGAATCGTCTGCCCTGCCCGCAGGCCAGCTGACCAGCCTGACCGACTACGCCTCCCGCATGAAGGCCGGGAGCAGAAACATCTACTACCTGTGTGTGCCCAACCGGCACCTGGCCGAGCACTCCCCGTACTTTGAGGCCATGAAGAAAAAGGACATGGAGGTGGGTAAGCAGTGTGCCATGGCCAGGGGAACACCCTGAGCTGCCCCATCAGAGGTCAGGGCTCACCTGGATCTCAGCTGAGCAGAGCAGTGAGGCCTGTGGTAGACCCCCACCACTGTGGTGTCTTTGCCTGGGCTTCCTCCGTCTCCACTCAGACTGGCTACAGCAGGGTGAGGCCAGGAAGGAGCCGTGACACGCTCTGTGCAGGCAGGTTAGTGCTTGTGCAGACATCTAGTTCTAACATCTGTGTAATACCTTCACTGAGCCCCAGAGCAGGAGCCTAGGAGCGGCTGTGCAGGGCTGGGAACCGTGTTACCGATGTCCTCTGCAGGCAGGTGGCCCTTCCAGGGCTGGAGCCAGTGCTGGTTCTCACTTTCCGTGGGGCAGCAGGACTTGTTCAGCTGCAGACCTGCCACCCATGGTACAGAGCCCTCCAAGGGTTTGCTTTCATTTGGGGCCCTGAGCAATAGTCACCATGGGGCTGAACCTGCTAGTTTCCCTTGTGATGTTCTTGGGAAGGAGGACACGCTGTTACATCCCAAACAACGTGTTACCGTCCCTTTTTTGGCACAGGTCCTGTTCTGCTATGAGCAATTTGATGAGCTGACGCTCTTGCACCTTCGGGAGTTTGACAAGAAGAAGCTGATCTCAGTGGAGACAGATATTGTTGTTGATCACTATAAGGAAGAGAAGTTTGAGGAGAGCAGCCCAGGTATGTGAGGCTCCCCTGGCCCTTCCTGCTGCATGCAGTCCTGCTGCCCTGTGCCTGCCACTGAGGGTGCACCTCGTCCAGCACTCTTGCAGCTCCTGAGTGTGTGAGCAGGAGCGCTCCTTTCCACCCTGCCATTCTCCTGATCTGAGGCAACTTGCAGTTCTTGCAGATCCCTTTCATCCCTCATTATCAAGGTTTAAGCGATTTGCTAATTTAAACAGACGGAATGTCACAGATGGAGTTTCCATGATGTGAGTTTTAACAACGCGCGCACATCTGGTGCCCTGACAGAGGCAGGCAGGCGTTGGCAGGACAGGAGCCTGCCCTCTCTGGGTATGGCACAGTCCGGGGTGAGGGCATATACGTAGGTGTGTGCTGAGTGGTGCTGCCTTCCCATTTCCACAAGAGAACAGATAAATGGAAATATGAAGTGGACTGAGCTCAGGTGTAAAGCTCACTGTCCGTTGGCATGCTATAGACACACGCTCAGATGTGTCCTCTTTCCCCTGCCAGCTGCAGAACGTCTGACAGAGAAAGAGGCTGAGGATCTGATGGCCTGGATGAGAAATGCCTTGGGCTCTCGAGTCACTGATGTTAAGGTAGGTGTGCTGTGCCTGGGTAACTGAGTACAGGAGATCCATGGAGGTAATAATCTAGGGAAAAAAAGATGGTGGGTGACTGGGGATCTGCTGCCACGGATTTTTCTTTGGACCCTGAGAGAAATCATTCTTCTCTGTGCCTCCTTTCTGTAAATGGTATGAATGCTGGCATTTGGCATTCGGATGGTCAGCATGGCAGCAGAAGAACCACATCTTAATGTGTGATAAACAAAGCCCATGAACTAGTGTTCATGCTCAGGTTACCAGAAGAACAGGCTGGTGACTGTCTTGCCTGTGGACCAGTGGGGCCATTGGGGGCCCCAGCTTTCCTGTGGGGTTGGGACAAATCACATGGGGGCTTGGTGTGGATCTGTGCTGACCCCAAGTCCTTGAACAGCCCCCACCTCTAACCCACGTGCATTTTCCATCTCAGCACTGATTGCTGGTTTTGCCACAGGTGACTACACGGCTGGACACCCACCCCGCCATGATCACTGTGCTCGAGATGGGGGCTGCCCGCCACTTTCTTCGCATGCAGCAGCTGGCCAAGACCCAAGAGGAGCGTGCCCAGCTCCTGCAGCCCACCCTGGAGATCAACACAGGGTAAGGGGGAGCATGACCAGTGCTAAGCCTGGGGCGCTGCAGTCTTGTTGGGTGGAGGCAGACAGGAGGCAATATAAGGCTCCCAATTAGCAGAGCCCTCCCCATTAAATGCAGTGTGTGCCACAGTGCCTTGACATGAGCCACCCACACACACTGTGTCCAGCCCTCTGAGGACCATGGGGGTCATAGGGACAGGATGGGAGAGAAGAGAGAAGGCCCCAGAACAGAAGCAAGGAAGTTGGAGCTATTTTGGCCTTTACATAGAACCTTTTCTGTCCTACCTTGGCTTAGCTCCTGATTCTGGAAATAAATTTCTCATTGTGTCCAAAAATACCAAGTCTCAGTGTTGATCTCTCTCACTCTCACAGGCATGCTCTCATTAAGAAGCTTAACGAGCTGAAGGACAGTCAGCCTGATCTGGCCCAGCTGTTACTTGATCAGGTGAGAGCCAGGCATTCTCCAGAAGCAGCAGCATCCTCCCCAGAACCAGCTCACAGGCCATGTGTGACAGGGAACGGGGTGAAGCCCTTGTAGTGGGCAGGAATCACATCCTTCTGCGGTCCCCACTCGGGGTATTTCTGGAACTTGTGGTACATGTGTTTTCCTACCAGATGGCCTAGAAGACATGCTTGGTGTCAGCATGCAAGTCCTGGAGAGTGACATTCACTTTCTCATCCAGCTCGCTCTTGCTGCTTATTTAATGCTTTCTTCTCTTTTTCAGATTTATGAGAATGCCATGATAACAGCCGGGCTGAATGAGGATCCCAGACCAATGGTGAGCCGGCTGAACGAACTCCTCACCAGAATCCTGCAGAAGAACTGAGCCCCAGAAGACTGAAGGATGAACTCTGTGCTGATATCTCTTCTCTCACATGCAGTCACTCTGTCAGCTATTGCAGCATCTGCTTGCAGGCACTGTGCAGCGAGGGGTTCATGTGGCAGAGGGCCAGGGGGAATGCAGGGGACTTCTGACCCTCACTGCACAGGGAGGAGCCCGTTGTAATTATTAGATCACGTGTCATCAGCCTGTTCAAAGTGTGGTGTTCTTAGTGGGAACAAAATCCAGAGGTGGCTGCTAAAACAATACGCCCAAATTTCTGACACAAGCCTAGAGAGCCTCGTTCCATACTGTTTCTAGAAATGGCCTTTACCAAAACAGATGTTGGCAGCAAGATCCCCAGTTAGGTCTGTGAACACATCCCCCCCATCCACTGAATCCCTGTGCACTGTTGTGCTCTGAACAAGCACTGACAGAATTAATTAATGTAAGAAACCTCCACCTCTGACCAGGCAGGAGGAGTTTGCCGGCTTGGAGATAGATTGCTGCCGTTAGCAGACACAGGTACTGTTGGTGGAACATGTCAGTACAATCCCATGGCAGAAGAGATCACTGAGCTGCTGGGTAATTGAGTTCATCCTGGTCTTGCTGTGGAGAAAGGGGAGTAACTGGGAAACAGTTTTCCAGCGTGTGGCTTTCTGGGGAGTCTCCAGGGTTTTTACCTCTTCTGTGGGTTAAACTGCGTGTTTAGCTGATCTGTATTTGTGATAAATAAACTCCTTTTCCAGACCCCTCCACTCTTCTCTCTTACCCTTACTGTCTTGGTCTTTGTGTCTTCCAGCTGGTGATTTGTTGGTTCTTCTCTCTTCAGATGCTGCTTGGTTCTTCAGGGCATTATGTGGGAAGAGAGGGCTGTGAAAACAGTAGGTAGTAGCAGAGTGTGGAGGGAAAACGAGAGCATCTGCAGCTGTGAACCCTCTTAGCCTTGTCTGTGAAAGTGGAGTTTAGCTCTTTGAATCCTTTCTGAGGAGCAATGGCCGTTCAGCAGAGGCCTTTGGAACAGAAAACGCCACAGTCGATCTCCCTCTGTGTGTCTGGTTTACACCATGCAAACTTGTTTACAGGAATTCTTTCTTCTGCCTCTCTGAGGCAGCTGTGATGTTTGTTTAGCTTATCTTTAAATTGCCAGATTAAGATTCTGGATCTGGATTTGGATAACTGGATGGTCTGCTGGATGGGACAACCTCCAGCTCATTAAGCTAAAGGAAGCCTGGCTGTGCAAAGAGGAATGCAGGGGGTCTGCTGCGTGGGATGCCATTTTAGAAGTTTTATTAACATCACCTAAAATTTAATTTTTATTCTGTTGCAGAAGAGGAACGTGATAGGGAGTGTTGAGAAGAACAAGGAGCCACCTTCTACATCCCTAGGGTAGCTGTGTAGCACAGCTAGAGGCCATGAGTCTTGATCCAGCTCCTGGTAAGATACAGATGGCATCTTTTGATTATGCTGAGATTCCTTGATTGTGCAATAATGAAATACCCTTAAATTGTCCATCCTCAAAGTTAGAAGAGTAAGCCAGCAGCTAAGGTGTCACAGGTGAACATGCATAAGGTTTTGCTCCCGAAACAGACAACATACGTGGAGTTCAGCTATGCACTTTGCAGACTGGGCACTATTCCTGTCTTCCAAGTAGATGTAAGATCCTTTGCCATCAAAATTGACATAAATACGCAGGAAAAATTACTTGAGCTGTACATGGATGCACAGAGCCTTGTGGGACACTTGCAAGGAGCAATACAATGTGGCCACTTCACAATGTGGGCTGTTTCATGACCACAGACTGAAGAAATTAAAACCTTTGGTGATATTTGATGCTAACAAAATCAGGTGAGTGCATTAGCCTGCACGCTGGTCACCTGGTGCTCACTGATAAAGTGCCTAAAAATGGGATCAGTTGATACAATGCCTGAACTTCAGCTGGAATCGACTTCAGCTGGATGTTAGGTTTTAAAATCTGATGCAGTGAGAAGCGGAGCATGCTTACTGTGAGATGGTCATGAACAGCCTGACACATCTTTAACCTCTCCAGTCCTGGGAATCCTCCGGGAATCCCAGCAGCCCTTGAGGTGCTAATTTTTTGCCACGAGAGATTTATGACTAAAAGATCAAATAAGATTTTTGCTATTGGAGTGCAAACCCAGCCTTTGTCACCGTTGCTATCAAACATGGTGAGAGGTGGTGGTAGTCCCCATGGGATGGAATTAGGGGTCTCCAACCTGGAAGAATCTCATGGAGCTTATTTGGTTTCCCGGCTGTAAGCAATGCTGAACCCTGCTTTGTGCAGAAAATCAATCTATTGGGTCTGATTTTTATTGTTTTTTCCTGTCTCTTGTTGCTTTTTGGTTTTTTTTGTTGTTGTTGTTCATTTTTCTACAAGTTAAACTTTGTGTGCTGACAAACCGTTGGTGATAAACAACGTGGCCTTCCCTCCTGCTCTGCCCAGGCTCATCAGCTGTGGAGTCAAACCTGTATCCTCCAGGGCAGAAGATGGAAAAACTTTATAGGCAGCGAAATCCAGTTTGAAAGGACATTCCTGAGACCTCGTGCTTTTAAACTTGGACAGAAGCCCTCTCACGTCTGGCTTAGGTCCTTGAAACTGGACCAGCTCATAAAGTAGTTCACTGGGCCAGATTGAGAACAGAGTTTTCTCTCGTCCAGACTTCCTGCTGAGACTATCGAGAGTGTCTTGGGTAGGCTCCAGGTCCGTGATTTATGGACAAACCACAGGCCAGGAATCTGCAATCTAAGCTCCTTGAGCAGCAACTGTTTAAAACATTATGGGAAGAAGTGGCCACTGTTTCCAAAAGAAGAAAACTTGGGAGCCATTAATAATGTTTAGCACTTCTGTAGGGCCTCTCAGTTGTTAATTAATCCTCCCACTCTCCTTGTGAAGTAAGTCAGAATTATTCTTACTGTACAAATAAGGTCTGCATGAAGCTTAATTGAATTTCCCTAAGAAACACAGTGAATCTGAGTTGGGGACACAGCCCAGGACTCAGAATCCCAGCACAAAGCAAAACAAACCCCTTCCAAGATCCAGAGGCATGAAGGCAAATACCTGCTGGGTTTGGATGAGGCATCAACACAAATGTAATGGCAACTTTGACAGCATCTCTGCCCAATACCCCACTTGTATGGAAGTGCTTCCCAGGGCAGTTTTGGGTCTGCCCAAACCTTCTCTGGTGACATCATGGGCTTTCCCAGTAACACTGGGGTTCAAAAATTCCTTAGATTTTAGAGGAGTCCTGGAAGCTTGGCTGCTTACTGAGATTATCCTGTACAAAGCCCTTTCCAGCTGGTTGCCTCCCCTATTGCTTGGGAAGAAGAGGGTGGCATGCTAAAATCTATCTTGCTATCTTTCTTGACCCAGGACAGCTCACCTCCTGATGCTTCTGGAGTGGGTTGAACGCAAGTTTTCCTTTTCTTTCATCAGCAGGAAGCTTTTCTTCCAGGAGAAGTCATTTGTTCTCCCTCTGCAATCAGAATCATCTTTTGTTTCTCCTTTACCTCCCCCTTTACACTTAACCTCCATCTTCTCTAGATCACTTAGTGGCCAATGCTGTGGTTGCAACACAGGCCAGCCCAGGAGGGGAGTTGATCTGCCTGGACAGTCATTTTCCCGTTCGCACCCATGACAGAAGGGTGCTCCTTGGTGCTGCCTCCCACTGTCAGACCTGGAGCCCCTTCTAGCAAGAATTTTGTCTCAAATCACAAGTCCTTTCCCATCGCACTCCTCCTGGAAACTGTCTGGAGTGTGAACAGGTGGGAATGGGTAAAAATATCTGCCGTCAGTCCTGGTCGAAATGGAATAGTTGGCAGGAGAGCAAGGACCAAAGGCTTCTGTAAGTACTTACATTTGTAAGCACTCCTGATGGTCTTATTGCTGTTAATCTATTTACAGCAGCAGGAAGGATGAAAAATGGGTGAAAGACGCAGAGTTTCCTCCTCTTTTTTAAATCTATATGGCAAAAGTATTGTAATGAATTGTCCATTAAACATATCTGTCTGACTTTATTCCAAATGTCAAGATAGGACCTGCAAGGGATTTGGGGTCAGGTAACAGCTGTCAACAAAGAAGCAGTCTGTGAAGCCAAGCAAAGCTTGGTTCTCCTTTTGCAGCCCAAATAGATGAGGGGTAATTGGGGTTAAAACCTGATCCAGGAATAAATCAGTCAGTAAATCCTTCATGGAACTGTCCCAAATTAAACTCTTAGAAACTCGGGAAGTCAGAGCTGTGACAGGAGGCGGAGGGAGATTCAACTTGAGTTTTGTTTCGCTGATGTAGCTCAATCACTGGACTTGTTCTGTCTCAAGTGGTTTAGCAGATATTTTAAAAAAGCAAGTGTTCTAAATTATCTTGTAATATGCTGCAAGAAATCAAAGGATATGGATTTTTTTTTTAAGCTGGGTACTGTATTTTTAATGTGTTTAGAAATTCTGAGCATGCGTTTAATGCCCAATGCCCTTACTGAATGACGGTGATTCTTCCTGAAATTATACTTGATTTTAGCTCCCAGGAGAACACGACAAATTTTGGTTTATAACAAGTTAATTTGACATGGACACTCTAACTGGTGCTATGTGACTTACAGAATGGAAACGTGCATCTTTTTCTGGCAGGCTTACAAGAGGAGATGGATATGGTGGCATGCACCATCCCAAAACTCACACTTTAGAGAAAAAAACAAACAAACCAAACCTGCTCTTGAGGAAAACGCTGCGTTGTTGCTTGTTTTGCCCTTTCAAGAGACTCAGTGCACTGAGTATTGTGCCGAGCTCTGTCATCCAGCATGGCCAAAGCCCACGAGAAGGGCAGATTAACACAATAAATTAATGCAAAACCTAAACTTTACTCATTGGAATTGGCCCCTGTGGCTGCTTCTCTGATCGCTGCTGCCTGGATTGAACCAATTTGTATCGAAAGCTTTAAAAAGTTCATCTGGAGCTGACAAAGAGCCACCGGCGCTACAAGATCTAATGCAGATCAGTGGATCTGCCCGACTGAGCAGAGAGAAAGTGAAACACAGACTTTGAGAAACGCTGACTGTAGCATACTGGGGATAAATGCATATCTGTGTATAGAATATGTAATGTGTGTATTTATAGCTATATACATAGATTTACATATTTACTAGAAACTGCATGACGAGCACCGTTATTTTAAAAACATTTTAGTATTGGCAATAGTGTCCACAAGTTCCATAATCGTTGTTTTCTGCAGAGACAGCTCAAACCCAAAGTGTGATAGTAAATATCCTGTCTTTCGCAACGTGGCTCCGACGTTGCTATTTCAGGGACCTGCCTGCATCTATACAGTTGTAATTCATGGGAGAGTGCTGCTAGCACGCACTAAATTAAGCCAAAAATTTCATACTAGATTCTAAAGCGCTGGGGCCCTAGTCCAACTCTGATCCAGACCAGTTCCCTGGTGGGGAGAAAAAAATGAATGATTAAAAAATTGCTAGTAGAACTCCAGTAGGTCTGCATGGGGAATCAGATAGTCTGCCTCTGGTGAGCTACTTGATTTTGGGAGAGCTGCTTCTCCTCTCTACACCTGTAGCTGCGTCTTCTAGCTGATGTTGGGTACAAATAGCAAATAGAACCTGTTGCAGCAACCACGTCCTTGTTGCCTTTAGGAATGGTTAGAGGCCTCAAAATGTCCTGTGAAATAGGTACCCGTTTGGTAGCCAGAATGTACTGTTATGTGTCGGTGCTTTTGGATCTTTTCTTGGGTGCCTCAGCACTTTTGAAATAGAAAATTGTGTTTGGCTACATGAAATGGAGGAGAAGAGCTGGAGGCTGCAGCATTGCCTGTCAACCACGATGTGGAGGCTGGTCTGGCTAAAGATACGTGTGTTTGCTGTGTTCAGCGTCACTTCCAACAACGATGGGTTGTTTCCCTGACTGCAGGTGCGTGATGGGGTTTGCAGGCTGTCCGGAGCCTTGTGGAGATGCCTCTCTGAGTCCTCCTGGTTATCCTTTTAAATATTTTGTGCTTTTGAATTTAGTGTATTGTGCAACGGCGTGCTACTGTGCCTTGGCTTAGTCCTTCGTGTGGAACCAACGCGGTGTCTCAGTACATCATAATCAGCGTATTTTTCAGTATGTTTGTGCAACATGCGCTTGCAAGTTCTTGCAGGATTTTCCTCAAAGTGCTTCTAATTCCCATAAGTGCAGCAACTTGAGAAAGAACTTGAATAAACTAGCAGAAGTGTTGAAAGACAAACCAAAGGATTTCTTCATATCAGTTTTGGGTTCTCTCATACTGATGTGGGCACATTGCATCTCCTGGGGAGACTGGCTGCAGAAAATACACCCGTCAGTCCTGCCAAAATAACTCAGGGCACCAATTCAAGGGTGTCCAGCTAAAATTGTTTGAATTTAGCATGGGTTAAAAATGAAATTGCTTTGCTGGAAGTGAAAAGGCATGGTGCCTCAGGAGCTTGTTCCATTTTAATAGTTGTAGTTAGGTGTTTTTCTACATCATCCAGACAGGCGATGTTATGACAGTGTCAGTTTCATTGGGTGATGTCAAATTACGGCTCGAGATATAATTATGGAAAAAGAAATTTTATGTGTAAAGGAGCCATCATCTTGCTCACAATTAGAAGTGGTGCTTTGAATTTGTTAGTAAAGTGCTTATCTTGATGTTTTTGAAGCAAGCTAATGGGAATGGCAGCCACAGCGTGTTCTGTGTGCCACTACACCTCTGCCCTGGTTTAGCGTTAAGAAGTGTTACCCAGGAGTGATTTGGATTCTTGCCAAAAATCCCAATTTTGACACACAACATGCAATCAAAATGCAAATCCAGTGAATGACCCCACACACACACCCACCAAATCTCTGGTGATTTTATACCTGCTGACCTTTGGCCACAATTAACTATTCATTTGGAGGAAATGATTGTTGATTCAGACTCCAAGTTAATATTCAGTATGAGGTCTCTGAGCCTTAGTGAAAAAATGCCATCTGTTATCCCATTCAACCCCAGGTAGTAAGAAGTACGAAATTAAAAGACAACGCTCTTTTGACAGACGAGCTCTGTAAAAGCTTGAGCAATGTAAGTGCTCGCCTTGAAATTTCAATAATTCCATGAATTTAGTTTAGTGGTGGACTTCATAGTGTTAACAGTTGGACTCAATGATCGTAAAAGTCCTTTTGAACCACAACGTTTCTATGATTCTGTGGATTTCCATGTGAGCAGCACAGCATTCATTGTAACCCCACAGCATTATAATTACCATGGGCTTTGGCTGCAGCTCTGCAGCCTGCAAACGTGTGCCTTAGGTTTTAAATGTGAAGACAAATGACTTTTAATGATAGTTCTGTGCTCATGAACAGGTGCTGTGTATTCATCTCCTTATTTACAATTTATATTTTTCTGCGTATGAGTATTTATATAGATTCAAATTCTTTAATAGAATGAGTGAGCGATGCAGTGCTGTGCGCTATCCTCTGACGGGGGTGTTTTTTCCGGACTAGTTATTCACGTAAGCTGCAATCACAGCCGAGCACCGAATCAAACGCTCCAGCGTTTTACGTTCCCCGGGCTGGGGCCGGGCGCGGTGCGGGGCGGCGGGAGGCGGCCGGGCCCGCCGCCGCGTCCCCTGGAGCACGGCCGCCCCCGGTGGCCGCCGGACAGCCCGCCTCAGGCCGGGCTCGCCTCAGGAGGCTCCGCCCAGCGCCGCTGCCTGCCCGGGGAGAGGCTCCCGGCCGTTCCCGAGGAGCGAGGAGCGCCGCGGGGCGCCGTCAGTCCCCGCTGACAGGGCGAGCCGCGGCCGCCGGGCCCCGCCGGGGGGGCAACGCGAATGGCGACCGGGGAGCGCGTCGCCATAGCAACCAGTGGCGGGAAGCCCGTGCGCCTGCGCGGGAAGGGTGCGGCTGTGGCGCTGCGCGCATGCGCGGGCCCTGCTGGTGGGACGGTGACAGGCGCCCTGCGCATGCGCGCCGTGCTCCGTGCGGGGCGAAAGAGACCTTTGGCGCCCCGCGCATGCGCTCGGCTGGGCACCAGGGCTGCCCGGCGGGGCGTGAGGAGCGGCGGGAGCCCGTGCCGCGGCGGAGAGGTCAGCGGCGGGCCGGGGCGGCGGGCCGAGCGGGCGGGGCAGCCCCGCCACAGCGGCGGCCGTGCGAGCCGCGCTGCTGTGGCGGCGGCGGGTAGCGGGCGGGCGGCGTGACGTCATGACGCCGGCGCCATCAGCGTGGCGCAGCGCCACCTGCTGGCGGGGAGGTGGTGGCGCCGAATCCTGGGGCTGGCGTCACGGCGCCGTCGAAGGTGACGCCAGCCCCGGGGTGTGACGTTAGCGGTGGGACGTCATCGTCCCCCTGAGGAGCGGGAGGAGGGTCCCTCCGGTGGGACAGGGTGCGGCTCAGGCGCGAGCCGCGGGGCCTGGTCACCACGGGCCTCCCAGGGAGGAGGGCGTGGAGCCTGAGGTGAGCCCAGGCCTTGGCCCTCAGGGGCCTGTCACAGCTGGGAGCAGAGACCTTGGACCCCTCCGAGCGCGGCCTGGAAGCGCTGACGCCTCAGGGGACCTCAGGTTGGGTTCGGGTGGGCAGCTCGTTGCTGCGCTGTAGCTGTTCGGTAGGGTGAAGCTCCGTCCTCGACGTTAACGTGGCACCAAAAGTAAAAAGTCAGTGATAAAGGCAAAGTTGTTCCATAGAAGGCCTGATTACGAGGGTGTCAGGGTTTAAGCATGCATTGACTGCTAAGAAGATTCATTAAGAACTTTGTTTAATGCGTCTGGTCTCAAAGCAAACTTCTTGCAAACAATGTTACCAGGGAAAGCAATTCCGTGGGGTCTGTCAGCTGCTTCATGAAGCAATATGGAATTTTACCTTTCTCTTCCAGGCTCGGGAGCACGAGGAAGAGTGTTTGGGCCGGCCCTGAGGCGAAACAGTGGGTGTCGGCTGTTTTACTGACAGCACTTTGTCCCTGATCCTGCAGATACACAGGTGCTTCTTTTGACCGTGCTGTTTTTAAATAAAGCTGAAATTACACATTTGCTGGGCAAAAATGTATATTTTTGTACTAAATAGTTTGTAAAGCCCAAAGGCAGTGACACTGACGGATGCTCAGTCTATTGGCTTCTGTATAAACTCTCAAAAATTACAGGCTGGGTGCAGCCACTTTTAACTCCAAAAAAAGACCCTTGTGTGGTTGGCTTTAATAGCTACTTGAGATCCTATTCTTCACCTCCCTCCTGGTCCCTCCTCTCTCTCCTTTGATTTTGCTGTTTGGATTAAAGCAGTTTTCTGAGTGTAAAGCATTTTATTACTTTATACTCCACAGATGTGTCAGAGGCAGACTGGAAACAGAAACAGAATTTTTATCATAAGCGTTACATTTGGAAGCAAATGGACCTCAAGTTCCTTTGAGCATTTGCTTTTCCCACTGGGTCAATTTTCATTACAGGTTTTTTTCCAAAGAAACTGTCAAATGGTAGAACATAGCAATTTAAACAGGATGTTTGACACATTATTGTATGCTAGTGAAACTCAGGCTATGCTTCAGGGTCCTCAGTTGAATTCAAGGCCCTTGTCCAGAGTTTCTTGAAAGAATTTTCCTGAAAGAAATGGACAGCATTGTCTGAGAGATGAGCTTTTGCTGTTATTGTAGTCCACGGTGGAAGATACAAAAACGGTTGGACTTCATGATCTTAAAGGTCTTTTCCAACCAAAGCTATTCTATGATTTATGCATCCCTGAGATCATTGGTATGACACCAGAGTTTCCCAGAGCACTCACAGCAAGGATATTGATATTTGCATATTGAGAAGGCGAAGGAACTAAGTTAATAAAAGGAGAAGATATTTTAATAGGAAGATATTTAAACATGTATATTCAGAACAGTAAACCAAGCCTGTTTATGGTTGTCACTGGAGTATGGAGAACATCATAAAGCAACATATCACAAAGTAGCATGTTTTGTGTGTTACTGTAGGTCTTATGTGTGATTTTAGCTGAGAAGAGGGTAAGTTATTTGTTGTTAGAAATTAACAGTGTAAAAGATATGTTATTAGATCACCTGTAGAAATCCATGATGCGTTTGGTCACCTTTTCAAAGCAAACATCTTTCTATTTTAGAGAATGTAGGGAACTCAAGATACTGTATGAAATTTCACTTTATAGTTGGCTTTTATGATGATAAGCTTCAACGTAATCACAAATCAGAATATATACTTTTTGGGAAGGAGTAGTATCGGTAGAACTTAGGTTGTTTTAAGTGAACATGCCCTTTAGAATAACAGTGTCTTCCTGGAGAGAAATGGCTTGAGTATTTAACATTAAAGTGTTCCTATTTCTCTTTATATTCACTTTTTCATTAATTATTCAGTTGATTTCCTTGCCACAAACATCCATAATATTGAGTACTCCATTCCTGATCGACAAAATGACAGAGTTGTCTGACATGGCCAAAATTATTGGTATTGGAGTGGAGTCAGACACCTGGGGTAAGGTCACGTTGGAAGGAGGATGGGCTGGGGAAGGCTTTGGACTGGGAACTGAAAAGGCAGGTTGGAACAGCACCATTCCTAAGCTGTGTGCCACTGGTGGAGGATGGGCTGTGGGCAGTGCATCCTCTTTTGAATGAATCCTGCTGTAGGTTTGCTGTAACAATTCCGCCACTACAAAGGAAATACAACCTTTTTACTGGTACAATATACATATTCATATGGCCACAGACTCCTGTAGGGACCTGCCGTTGTTCTGATTATCTGACCACACTCCCAACTCCTTTGCAGTCAGTGCTTCCCAGGGTGGCTTTACCTGTCCTGTAAGTATGCCCTTGTCCCGAACCAAGGACTTTGTGCTAGTTTGCCCAGCGATCTGCATCCTTCTGCCTCTGTCTGTCAGCAACACTGTCTTAACGGTTCCTTACTCTGCATCATCAGACAGCTTGATCAGCCATGGTCTATGTCTCTCCTACCTCATTTCCTAGGTCTGAATAACAGAAAACAAGATAGGCAGAGACTTAATCCCTGTAGGATGGTACTAGAAACATGTGTGCTCAATGACTGCTGTTTGCAGTTGCATTTTGAAACCTATCTAGCTACATTTTAATAATTTTCAATGTGTTGTGTTGATTTTGTATGATTTTAATTAATCATTTTGTCCCTCGGTGCTTCTTTAATGGTTTACAAAAGAATTATGCATCTGGTAACACACAGAGGTCTCATCAAAAAGGTATTACCTTAACACAGGAGAGCTTGGTTTTCATAAAACTATGTTAATTGTATTAATTTTATTATCCATCTTTATTCACCAATTCCCATATAAGCCATTTCTTTAACCACCTGGCGTTGATCTCAGTCTGAAATATGGGTGTTTACTTCCCTAATTGTCCTTTTTGAAAAATCACAGTGTCTTCTGCTTGCAAATGATCTGATTCTGTTGACAGAAATACCTTCACTAGCTGCTGTTCTTTGGATTATTCTGGTTTGGATTACTGTTAAAATAGGCTACTTTCATCAACGTAATGGGATGGGTATTATAAGGATATTTAGTATTCTCAGTATTAACTGTTCTACAGTTTGTTTTATAATGATCTAGTGGCCTTGGTGGGTTTTTCTTTTTGCTTTTGATGTACACCAAAAAGATCTTTGTGAAAGTCCTTAACTTCCCTGACCAGAAAACTAATCTTCTGTAATTTTATCTCCTTCTTGTTTTAATACAATTCATATTTTATATTCAGTGCTATCCAATTCCCTTACCATGCCGTTATTTTACATATTTGTTTTTATTATTACTCTGAGTACTTTTCTCTCTGAAAACCAAATTAGGTTTTAATAAGTATCATTTTCTTTATTCATTTTTGGGGCCTCTAGTGAAATGTTTTTATTCAGTCCTTAATTCTCAAGTGCATTTTTCTGTTTAAATTAATAATTTTTTGTTATTTTCAGTCAAATCAAATAAGCATTTTTGAAACACCACCTGCATATATTTCTGATTTGTGTGCTACTGTGTTTGCATACAAGCCATGAGCATTTGCACCTGAGCAACCGTTAGTTTTTATTTTTACGTTCACTTCCCCTTTATCCTTCCAGAGGAGGTATAAAGTGAAAATTTCCTATTTCAGTGAAGTGCTTTAGAAAGTAAGGTGAGTTTCTACAGCATTTGAAAGGCAGAAGGGCATTTTGTCATGTAAGTAGTGAGCTAAAATTCATGTCTGGAATGTGCTGGGTTTTCTACTGGCTATGAAATGCTCTGCCATATGTACACGGTACTAGCAGGGGGAGGTGTAGTCTTTAAAAGAAATGTGAGCCTGGTACTCTGGGTAATAGAAGTGGGTAGTGTCAGGTAGACATTGATACTGGTCAGTGCTAAGATTGCTCGCTGGAATCTGATTATGATTTTCCTAGCTATCATTTTCTTGCTTATATAGACTTGAGTTAATTTGTCATTTCTTATTTTCCACGTCTGGTTTTGTTATCCTTTTCTGGCATGGGAAAGCTGGTAGAGACCAGGACAAGAGGGTTGGTACCTGACTTTGAATTCCTGTGCTGCACTTGCATTTGTTCTCTCCTCATAGACCAAGCGTTGCTGTCGTCAGTGTTAATATATTTGTACTTCCACAAACACAGAGACCCTGCACTGTGCGGATCTAGTGTGGGGTCTGTGTAGAGTAGTGACTGTGGTAAAGGTGTTGGTCAGTGCAGGAGCCTGGAGAGAATAGGCTCTGGTGAAGAGAGTCTCTAAAAGTATGGAGGATAATATGCTTTTTCAGAAGTTATACTGTTGACATGTAGGTTCTTCTCCATCAGGAACCTGTAGGAAGATTTTTTTTGTTGCAGGATTTAGTCTGGAGGAATCCCGTGGGACCGCCTTCTGGTGTGGTTTCCAGAACAAACACTACAGACATTCTTTCCCTTTGCAGTATTTGGACTGACTTGACTGAAAGTTTTGCTACCAACCTTCAGATCTTCAGGCCGCAGCTTTCAAAAAGGGAGAAGGGGAGGGGGCAATAAACCAGTGCTAACGCAACAGTGTGCATCCCATCATGCTCTGCGCTGTCAACACTCTGTAATCAGCAGCCTAGGTTCATACAGGCCGTGGCAATTAACTCATTTATGAAGACTGAGGTGATATCAGTCACTTTGATCCCATTCTTTGACTTTCCCTTAAGTTCTGGCCAGCCTTACAGGACTGTCAGGACCACTCCTGTGTTGATCTTGCTGGTGGAGGAAGTGGGAGAAGGTGCTTCTGCCAAGGAAGGTGCCACCCTTCCTGCACAACCCACTCTGCCTGGTGCGCAAACACGGCCTCACTCCGTCTTTCCTGTCTAGTGGAGATGGGTGCTGCAGACTCAGCACCGTGTCTTCCTAGACCCAGTTAGGAATGCAGCTACTGGTTAGGCTGTTTCACTGGTGGAGGTGGGGGGAGAGGATCTGTCTGCAGAAGTACACTTTCTAGCCGTAATGATGACATACTCTTGGAGACTGAAATGGCAGGAGAATTGTTCCTGGAACAAACAGACAGTTCAAAGCGGCAGGTGAGCAGGCCCAGATGTTGTGTGTTTGAGAGCTCGGAAGAGATGGTGTCAAGTGGTTGGACTGCTGGTAGAAATAGGCTTTCAGTTGTTAAAAGAGAAGCTGCTCTGAAAGGTGGGAAGGTAGGAGATGTTTTACCTGTTGTTGGGGTTTTTTTTTTAAAGAAGGGTTCTATGATTGAACTAAGTAATTACAAGGCAGTAAGCCTTTTATATGTACCTGTTAAACTGGTTGAAATGATCATCAGGTTATTTGTAGATGTCTGTCATTATATATTTTTAGCCTGATAGCATCTTATCACCGTGGTAGCCTAGTTTCTCCAGTGGACTGTCTCTCAGTAGTCTAATGGAGTGGTTTGAATTTGTCAACAAATCAGAAAAAAAAGAATGGATTAATGTGGCTTGCTCAGAAATCCTTTGAAAAGGGGAAAGAGATAGAGAATTATCATGATTGGTAAATGATCTGAGAGGGGAAACTGGCTGAAAGGTAGCAAAGAGCATCCAAGGGTTCATTCAGAATCCACCTGGGCCTGTGCCTGGTGCTCCCACTGGGCAGTGACGCAGCTTTTGCAGCTCAGTGGAGATCAGAGGTGGCTCCAGCAGGCTCCAAGCTGCAGGCAGCACTGTAGATCATGAACTTCAGTGTGGAGGAGAGTAAAGTGGAGCATGGACGTGTACAAAGACATAAATCACATGGAATACCTTAATGATACCAGATACCGAAAGAGCCCTGGGCATCTCTGTTCAGGTAGAACCTTTGCTCAACAAGCAAGTGCTTTCAAAACAGAGGAAAGATGATGTTAGGATCTGCGAGGCCTGGGCGGGGAAGGAATGTGAACAATATAAAACTTCTTCATCAGCAGTGTACTGTCTGCAGCACAACATTGTCTGCTGGTCAGTGAGTGTCAGAAAAAGAAATGGAGAGCGAAGGAGGTTCAGGGAATACTGATGGAGATGGTTAGGGGCCAAGAAAGAATCTCCCAGGAAAAGAGAAAAGATGGGGACTCTTATTCTAGAGCACAGACACTGGAGGATGTGATACATATAATTTAATGAAATACTGAGTGGTCTAAAGAGAGTGGATTTGGAGCTTCTGTCCTCCTTGTCTCAACAGAAGACAGTCAGTGACGTACAAAGGCAGCAAACAGAATTGATGAAAAAGGGTACCTTCTCCTGGGGTTTTTCAGTTAAACCAGGGAACTCAATTCAGTAGGTGCCTGTGAGCCTAGAAACGGCAGGACCAAAAAGGTGAGTGTGTTACATGGCTGGAGGGTTATGATGGTGACATTGCTGGATTTCTGTAAGAATTAACTGTTGTGGGTCTGGTTTAAAGAAAGTTGCCAGGAAACAAAATTAGTCCCAAATGGAAAAGGCAAGGACGGACTATTTGTAGGATCATAGGATAGCTCAGGCTGGAAGTGACTTCAGGAGGTCTCTCATCCAACATCCCGCTCAAAGCAGGGTCAGCTGTGGGGTCAGACCAGGTTCCTCAGGGCTTTAACCTGACTGAGCTGTTCTGCCTTCGGGAGGGTTCTGGGCTTTTTCCGCAGCAGCACGTGGTGCTGCTCACTGCTGGGGACACACTGCTGAGCTGAGCAGCCCCTGAGCAACGCATCTAACTCACCTACATATGTCAGGTGCACAGGTCCATGGAAGTGGCAGAATTTAGCACCATTAGAGCATGTGCTATTGCTGTCTCCTTCCCCCTGCAACTTGGAACTCGAGGAAAAAGAGCAGTCAGTACAAAATACACTACCTCTAACCTTTTCCTTCCGTTTTCCGGGTTCCATCTTTCATTCTTACTGGTTCTGCTTTGTACCATTTTGCTGATCCACATTTACTTGGAAGGGCGCAGCTGGGCCTTAGATTTGGCATCTAAGTGGATAGGTAAGTGCTGCTGTTTATTTTATTTGACCAGCTTTGTGATTTGTTGAGTCCTAAAATCTTCCAAAATGAATTGACTACTATACTGAAAGAAAGTCTTTTCAAAGCCATTACTTTTCGAGCTCTACAAACTGCTGCCAAAGCTGGCTGTTAGGTACAGTAGCAGCAGCATCAGAAATACTGAGATGTTAAACAGAGAAGGAGCCTGTAAGTACAAGTCTGGAAAGGGAGGAGTAATATAAATCCTTAGTAAGTTTTGCATTATTTGTGTGCCTGACTTGGTCTACCTGGGGCACTGAACATTGGTTGCAAACGCAAAAGTGCTGATCTGTTTCAAAGTTTAATATCAGGAACTGACCATAAATAATACGACAGTACAGACGTGAATGTGAGAGGTATTTAAAGCCATGGAGGATGTGAGATTCTGTTTTTCTCCACATGCTCTCTCCTACTTAGAAGAAAATGGTCAATTTACAGTGATAACTATACCAAGATTCTGTCCAGGAAAATGAAATTTATGAACTGGCTACATAAAACTTCAGTTTCTCTCTAACAGGAAATGACTCCAAGATTCACAGCAAAATCCTCTGCTGGTTTGGGAGCCTGAGTTTAAAATAAATAAATCCATTAACATCTGTAATTGCTTATAGGAAAGGCTGACCCATGAAAGTGTGTGACCAGCATTCCTTAGCCTCGCTTGTCTGCAGCCAGACCATTTGAGAAAACAGTCTCGCATGTGTTTTTCCTGCTTTTTGAATCTTTCTGTGCCCAGAGTTTTACTGGAGAAACTGAACCGCAGCTGCTGCCATTCCAAGTGAAACACTCTGGTTCAGACTTGAAAAAAATAGGTTTTGGGAGCAATATAAAACCTCTGTTAAAATAGCCAGAGTGAACTTAGGACTAGGAAGAAGAGGACAATCCAAATGTCTAAGAATAGAGATCTAGTTTTAATGTTGCCTGGGAGTTGATGGCATTTCCATCTGGACATTGTACCCAGCGTTGTTCCAAGTAATCCCTAGCTAGTACTGCTGTTCTTATTGTAGCTGAAAAGATTAAGAAACTCATTTTAAAATGCCGTTTGTTTAGTCTGTTCACCTTGAGTATTTGACAGCAGTTTGTGGAATGTGGTCAGTGCCATGGTTTGTTGAGCACTCAGAGGAAGAGTTCAGTATTAGTTAGCAGGGAGCTGATCCTGAATGTGAGCAGCCATGGAGGTAAGAGGAGAGAAAGGATGAACACGTTAGAATTGTTCTCAGACTGGTCCCAGAAACCCTTCTGAAATGCCAGAAACTGCCTTTATTTACTTCTCAAAAAGAGGTCGGGCTCTCCTCTGTAAAGCTGCGGTGTCGCAGAGCAGAATTTTACACTCTAGAATAGCTGCTTGATCTGAAGGACTTTTTTTCTCCGTGCTGCATTCGCTGGTTTTGTGTTACATAAATGTGAGTATGAATGCGTATAAAAAAAGGACAGGCTCAAATCCTGAGCTCCAGGACAAAAGCCTCCCCAGTATCGGATATCTGTTTTGAAAGCTTTCCTCTTTCCTAAAGTGGCTTGTGCATGTCTGCAGTACAGTTATAGAGAGAGTGTTTTGGGTCAATATGTGCTTTTTCTAATCTTACTATTTTATACAAATTCTCTCCTCCTTCAAAGTTCTACTCCAGCCCTGTCCCACACTGCATCTGCATATGCCATCCTATATAACCACCTTTTTTTATTTCTTTATTTAAGGGCTTCAGTAGGTGCCTTTCTGAAGCCCTGTAGCATCTCCTGAAGATCCTACGAATGCTCTACATAAACTGAGGTGCTTAACTTATGGTCTAGAGACCTCTGAAGAACCAACTTGTGAAAGCAAGCGGGGTCCTTGGGGAGAGAATGTGCTCTACTAAATGGCTGTGAATTAAGTGTGGAAGAATGAACTGTCACAACAGCGCAGACGTGCCCACTCTGTTGACCTCATTGAAGTCTGGAGAATGGACATCTCTGAGGTGGTGGAAGGGACTTGGTGAAAATTGCAGGTCACGGAGGATGCAAACCTGAACTGATTCTGGTGTCTCCCCCTGCTCTCCAGTCCTCACAGTGTCGTCAGGCCACAGTGTTACTGGAACCTGCAGGCCAATGGATGAACAGGACAATGATTTTAAACAGTTGTGGGCAAATCTTTTGGGTAGAGGGAAGAAAAAAGCTGGGGATGCTGAGGCAGCAAAGAGGGCTCAGAACAGGTCAAAGAGCACTGCAGCAAGAAGCAAATTAACAAGAGGCAAAGCTGCTGCTAAGAGCCAAAACCCTCATCACTTAGCAGCAGCGAAGGAAACAAACTTGCCTCAAGGTTTGGGTCCAAAGGAACAAACATTGGTGTGCAAAGAAGATGGTGATGCTGTGGCCTGTAGTAGTGGTGAGACTGCACAAGAGGATGGAAAGAGAAGCCCTTTCCCTGACAGCCAGCTGAGTACAGTGGCCAGTGAGTGTAGCCAGAGGACTCTGACAGGTGAGTGAACCGAAATCTTTCCAACAGAAAACAGGCTAGGACTGAAAAGACTCTGTAGTTCAGTGGAGGTCTTCAGCAGTCCACCTGGAGGCAATGTATCGCAGCACTGATAGAAGCAGGCTTGCATTTTGTGTTTCCATCTACACTTAGCTACTTAGGCTTATCCAGGGGTTTAACCTAGGAGTGTGTTCTGTGCTACAGGCGGGCAAAAGATGTCCTTCAGTAAGGTGAAGCTGTGGTACAAAGTGGTGTGTTGGGGAGTCATTATTCACTGTTTTTTTTCAATATCAGAACTGAGAGAAGCACCCTCAAATCATCTAGAAGCAAGCTTAGAATATATTGAGGTGCTTTTTCACCCAGTGCATCATTGTATGGTGAAATACATTGCCACTGGATGTTGGCAAGCCCAAAAATATGAACAAGTTAAGAAAGGTGTTGGATTAATTCATAAAGGATTAGTCCTTCAGTGGTTATTAAACATTGTGGCCAGAATGCAGTCACCAGTGCAGGAAGTCCTTAAACTGATAAATAAGGTCAGCCAGGAAAAGGGTTATTTTATACCTGTTCTGTCCAGATCACACTTTCTTAAGTATGTGTTGCTGACTGCACTGAGAGACAAGATAACTGGGCTGGTGAGATCTTTGTTCCTGTCTTGTGTACTGCCAGTATCCACAGGATACCTCAAGGAGAGCAGTGGTGTGCTGAGGTGTTAGTCCGGCATTGCCTCAACCTCCTGCTTGTTACCACCTCTCTTTGGGAACTCCAGGTTCCTTCAGCTCAGAGTGTGAAAGTTTGAGCCACAGATGAAGTTTGGAGATCAGAGCAAAGAACAGCAGGAACCAGAGGACATTCTGTGGTGGGAATGCTGGGGAGAGCGGGGATGTAGGGCTGCCTTGCTTGTTTGTTCTTGCTAGTGACCTTCAGGCAAGGCCTTCCTTAATATTCCTTCCTCTAAAAGGGATATAGAGATACCTAAACTCCACTGTAGCCCAGAAGCCTGATACTGTTACTGTGGTTATCAAATATCAAGTCATGTAATAGCTAAACAAATTGTTCACTGCTTCCTCTGAGAATGGCTGTTGCAAAACTGAGCCTGGCTTAGGCTGCTGTTGGGGAAGGCTTTGCAGCAGCTCTCTGGGCAGCTCAGCTGTGTGTTTAAAACTGACTGGTAAAGCTTTGGTGTTTTCTTCCCCTCTAGTAAATACTCTGAGTGGCTGTTCCCAGACTACATTGTCATTCCATCCTGCTACACAGCCAGGGACCTGCTCTTCACCCACGTCAAAGATACCACCGCTCGCAGGGTCGAAGGTGCGGGTAGCAGAGCTGGTAGTGGAGAGAATGCAGCAGTTCAAGAGAGTGGCACCTGAGCAGCTAAAACACAGCACAGATGATAGTTTGCCAAAGTCTGTAGCCAGCGGGGACTTCCCTGATGAAAACCAGGAGCAGAACCCACCAGAGGATGGTAACGTGTCTCTTGTTAGCTCTTGTACGTGCAGAAAGAGTGCTGTGGGCTGGTGAGAATGGTTGCATGAGAAGCAGTCCGGATTCCTGGGCTTTGTTCCCAGCTGGCCTAGTGGCTCAGTGTGCAGCACTGAATAAATCACTCCAGATTGCTGAGAAAACTTGCTTTCTCTATTCAAGGACTATCTGTACTTTTCTCCCAGCCCTTCTCTCAGGCTGAATTAACCTTATGCTCGATTCTGGAGGGAGAATTGTCTTATTGGAAGCAGGTTGAAATTCCAACAGGATCAGTGAACTTTGTCATCCTTCCCTTGGGACAGTGTTAGGTAGCTGTTAGGTAAATATGACTCTTAGGTAGCCCTCATCTTTGGTAGATCTCCAAGCACTCTACGAAAGTAATATGTTCTGTGCAGATTAATTGAATTCACAGCAATCTTATTGCGGTTTGGTTCTTCGTACGTGAAGGGCCTGTTGGTTCTGTACGGACCTGAAAATCTGCTGTGTTTTGATATGTAATGTATAAGTAATATATAAGATCCCATGTTCTCCCCAGACACTTTAGCCAAAACTTACCCTTCGTTTGGCTCTGATGGGATGTACTGTGAACAAATTGCAACCTCCTGCTCCCAGGGTAGTGCAGTCCTGTAGCATTTAGAGAGTGCAGTTTGTACGTTTCCTTGTGAGAGATTGAATGTGAAAATGCAAGAGAAAGTTTGCAGTTAATTTTTACACGTCTAGTTTCATAAACTAGTAATGACAAGTGTAACGGCTCCACGCCTTTCATAGAGTATTCTTAGTTTTCTATCTTAGATCATCTCTCCCTTCTTTGCCAGACACCCACCATCTTCCATCCATGGAGCATGACGGTGCTCTGGCTTTGGCTCTTCAGCAGGAAACCAAGGAGGAAGCCCTGGCAAGCCTGGAGGATGCAGGCTTGTTTTTCTGTCAGATCTGCCAGAAGGATCTCTCAGCCATGAACACAACACGACGAGAACAGCATGTTAACAGGTGAAACACCAGCATGGTGTGTCCTTTCCGCATCCTCTCCCCCTTAACCTCATAGACTGCTCACTCAGCTTGGCTGTTACGGAACGTGGTAGCAGGGGAATCTGCATAGTGGCATTGGCCTTTATGGCCTGAATTAACAAGTCGTTTTGCTCTCAAAGCTGAGGCGGATTGTCTTGCCCTGCAGGGCTTCTGCATGTGTGCGGTAAGGCCAATGCTGCTTTCATCAGCAGTGTGGCAGAGGAGCTGCAGTTGTAGTCACTATCAAAATTAACAAGGACTCACTACTGCGGATTTTGACATCTACCCATTTCAGCCAACAAAGTAATGTTTGCTCTGTTTTGCTAAAAATTGTTTGTCTAAGGACATCACTGCGTGTCTGAGCTGTTTGCTGAGGGAAAGGTGATGCTATTCAGAAGGATGACTGACTTGCACTATAGAGCTTTGACAAGGAGAGTAGAGAGGCTAAGGGAAGGTGTCCCTGCCTTCTCTTGTGTCAGAACGTGTGCAATTAAGTTGAAATTATTGCCCTTAATTTAACAGTTTCCTTAGTGGTAAATATCGAGTACTGTTAATATATTATGTACAGATAGGTCTTTGTAAATTAAAAGTCTGTGCTTCTCTGTTGAGAAAGTATCAGAAACAGCACATTTGAATGGTTGTAATTTCTTAATTCCAGCACTTTCAGAAGGCAAGAGTGATTTGATTTGTCCGGTCCTACATCACGTTATTGACTGGCTCGCATTCATGAGGGTTGTCTGCAGCTGCAGCTGTAGAGGTGTTATTGCTGTTCCTGTCTTCAGATATTTACTGCTGCTTGAGAGGACAGAGACTGTGAGACAGTGACAGTGTGTCAGAAATGTTTTTTGGAAATTAAGTCTGCTTTCTGAACTATTCAGTGTGTCATTGTAAGATGAGATTGCAAGGCTGTATTAGCCATGGGTTTTGTGATAGCAGTCTTCATCACAAGAGGTAAAGCTGTAGATGGATAGATGCACTGGCAAACTAGTAATCACGAGTCCTGGTCCATCAGATGAAGAGTCTCTTACACAGCCCTGTGTGTGTAGGTTGTGTGTGTCATTACCTAATCAGGGAGTGGTTTTTATAACAGGTACTGCAGATCCAGGACTTCACACCCTGAATCTCTTTGGAGAGGACAGAAAAAGAAGCATTACAATTTTTTACATAGTTTTGGCCTACCAGAAATTATTAGAAGTTCATTATTCTGCAGTCTTGAATGCAGTGTTAATTTTGACTGGTCCCTTTTCTGTGATGTAAAACACTGTCCTTGTCAAGTGAGATATCTGACTTGAAAACACTTCTTGACACTGCATGTGCTCACGCCTACAAAAGCAGTAAGAAGGACAAGAGGCAGTTCTGTTTCAAGTGAGGAGGACTTACCATTTCTCTGGTAGGGTGGTTCTTTTTTTAATGGTAGTTTATAACTTGTCTGGAATGTTAGAATGAATGCAAAGAGGGATTAGGTGGTGGACGTGCAGTGAAGTTACCTGCACTTGCTTCTGAGCAGCATGTTTTTAATATACCTCTGAGGCTGTAATCTCCATGTAACTGTTACATGTCGTTTTCATCACAGTGGGGGCACATAATTCTTGTTTCTTTGGGGCTTGTTTCTCTGGCTGTTAGAGATATTAGAGATGATTGTGCTTCCTTTTCTTCAGTATGGTTTAAATCTTAGCGTGGACAGTTTTAAAATCTTCAGAGGTAAGCTTTGCCATCATCTCACAGGTGTCTGGATGAGATGGAAGAAGCACAGATGTCATCCTCCAGCAAACCACTGGTCCCTGAATGCCCCATCTGTGGGAAGCAGTTCCAAACCCCACAGAGCCGAGTCAGTCACTTGAAACGCTGTGCTGTTGAGATGGATGTTCCTCCTAAGCTGCTTCTTCAGGCGGTGCAGTTGCAGGCATCCACGCTTGGTGATGCACCTCTTCAGTGTCCCAGGTAAGCTGGGGAAAATAAAAGATGCTGGTTACTTCCTTTGGCCTGATAGACACTGGCCCGGTGCTCCTGGGGATGAATGGTAGAAGCAAGACAGACTCGCATGCTGGGTGGGCTCCAAGTCCAAAGAAGGTCAAGTAGAGCCACGACCCAGTACCACATGAAGAGAATGTGGTAGGTAGTTGGAGAAATCATCTTGCTTTCCTTTATAAGTGGTCAGGTGGTGGATGACTTTAAAAGTCAGCAGGCAGGAGCAAAATGGGGAGTAAATAATCTTACACTGGTTTGACAGAATTATTTGTGCTCTATGAGGCAATTGTGCAGGAAAGCTGAACGGTGCGTTTGAGATGATTAAGCAAACCACAGAGTACGAGTCTGCAGCCTCTGCTGAGCATCTGCCGTACTAGTGCCTCAGCTGGTCGGCTTGTGGCTGCACTGGATATATGTGCTTTACACCCCGAGCCAAAGAGGAAACAGACGTGATGTTTTGAAATGTGCTCAGTGCAGAGCTGCATCTGCTGTCTTGGATTTGAGCAGAATCTTCAGAGCACAGCAAGTGGTGCCTGACTGACTTTGCAGAAGGGCTTGTAAGTCCCTTTGTGCTGAGGAAGGGCTGTTGGCTGTTCCCCATGGAAGCAGAAGAGTGGGAAAGCATTTTCTGGTGGTCTTGTTTTTGCCCTGCTTCAACTTGTTTTTTCCCCTTTGGTACAAAAAAGCATTTAAGGTAGAGCTAGCAGATGCTTCCATCAGTGCTGTGGTCTTGTGCTTACCTTTTCAAAACAAGACTTTCTCTAAATTGCTCTAAATTCCATGGGTGATAAGAAATCCTTTGCGCTCTGCTAGGGAAAAAGATACTGAATAGTTTTGCATTATCCGGGATATGGAAATCTCTCTGAGCAAGCAGAGCGGCTCGTCTGGAGCGCTCAGTGTTTCTTGTCTCTGATCCAGTCGCATTAACTTGGGCTTCCTGCTGCATTCTTGTATTTCAGCAATCAACCAAGCGGGTCAAAGCGAAAAGGTTCCTCCAAAGAGGACTCAAAGAAAACGCAGAAGAGGGCCAAAATGGAGACTAAGGATGAAGATTTGCTGGTTGCTATGGCAATGTCACGCTCTCTGTTGGAGCAAGAAAAGCAGGAACAAGCAAAATCAGTTACAAATGTGAAACCGGTGGCTGCTTTGCCAATCAAATGGAAGCCAGGATCAGGTATGTGTTAAAGTGAGTTAGTGTCAAAGGCTGTGTCATTGGAGGAGTAATGTAGCACAGCCTGCTCTTCACTAAACCTTTCCTGTTGGGTATAGGAGGGATGACAGCCCTGTTTCTGTTTTATTTAAGCTGTCGGAGCTTCAACAATATGCAGTATCCACACTCAGTCAGGAAAGGCTGCAGGATGTCCGTGGGTTTTAGTGAAACCCTGTAGGAATCTCATGCTTTTTTCCACCAATTGATTGTTTAGAATATGTAAAATATTCTTAAGGTGTTGGTTGTTGTAAACTGTGGAAGTGAAAAGAAATAGCATGAAAAGATTATTGTTATTTCTCCTGCAGTAGATTTTTTTCCTTATTCATCCTGCTGTGACCTGGATTAATGCAGCTTTTTCAGCCTTATCTCTCTGCTTTTTTTCTGCCGTGGACATATGTGTATACTACATGCTGTTTGTTATTTCAGTGTGCAGAAAGGTTTAGAAAGGAAGACAACTGCCACGGGAGAGCATTGAGTCTGCATAGAGGGGAGAAT
Source organism: Nyctibius grandis (assembly GCF_013368605.1). NCBI lineage: Eukaryota > Metazoa > Chordata > Aves > Nyctibiiformes > Nyctibiidae > Nyctibius > Nyctibius grandis. The sequence continues at coordinate 2,821,078 of NC_090687.1, forward strand.
TCACTCTTCATGACACTGCTCAGGTCTCCTCCTGCCCATAAGTAATGCCAGTTGGATTTGGGGTTGTTCGTTGGTAAGACAAAGAGAGTAAGATGCAGGATTTCCAAATAAAAGCTGCACTGTGTTCATGTGAGCTGTGGTTTGATAGCAGCAGTGACCAGTACACAAGAAAAGGAGTCCTTCATGGATTTGTTGGTGTTTTTCTCTCCCTTTTTTTGTGAAATGCTGCCATACAGGCACTGTTCCATGGGTCTGGGAGACAGACTGTGTGGATATCAGTTGCTCCCGTAATGATCAGCTTTTGTAGAGATGTGGCAGCTCCCAGCAGGCAGCAGAGCAGTGCAAGCAGGAGTCAGTCTCTTCTGGAGTCCATTTCTCCCATAAGGGCGATGTGAGGCTCCGGGCTACCTGCAGAAATCTTCAGCTTGTAGCTGCCTCTTGGTCATCACTGACCACAGCACGTGAAGGAGCTGGCATGCTGAGCTCCTCTGCCCTGTGTGTTCAGCTGTTTATTTATTCAGGTTCCTCTTCCTTTTCTTTTTAAAGAGAAAAAACGGCGTAAAAGAGGCCCAACTGCACCTCCACCATTACTGCTTCAGGACCCCGAGAAGGTCCGCAAAAGGATCCAAGAGCGAGTAGCTATGCTGCTTGCAGAAGAGGTGGAATTCCCTCCCACCCCTCAGCTTCCCACTAGTAGGATCTTGGAGGATGAATCTGGGAAAGCAACGTGGCTCTTGCCATTGCCCAAAACCAGGGAGTGCTTTTTATGGAATTTCAGTGCTCTGACAGGAACTTACGACCCTGAATCATTCTACACGGCTGGATTAACCCCTCCAATTGTACCTTGGAAGCCTGTGCAGGTGGGATGCTCTTTTGTCCTTGCTCTGATGTTTTGTGCCCTAGTTCACTTGTCCTGTAGCCTTTCTGTTTCCTGATTTGGTATTTAAACAAGTGATCCCCTGCCGCTGCATACTCACTGCTCGTGCCCTGTTGTCCCCTGGTCTTACACAGTTAGGTTTTATGATCTTGAACTTTCATTTCTCCCTTTTCAAGAGGAGACCAAGGCTCACATTACCATGTTATTCCTTGAGCTTTCAGAAAACAAAACTGATGGGAACAGAGAGTCCTGAGTAAAGGGACGCCATCCTGCTCATTTTGCCACCAGTTTGTCCATGTTTACAGCAGCCTGACTCTTGTTTTCCTTCTTGGCACTTTTCTCTGATTGGCTCTAGCATGAGCTTTGCCTGTGTGTTGCACTCAGCAAGGATCTGGGTGAAAAGTTTAAACTGAAGACTGATATTTGTCTTGCACAGAGGAGAAGGTGGGAGCGCCTGGAGTTGTAAAGTGAATCATTTGCACTTCAGGCTTTCCCTGTGCATCCCACTGCCTCTTGGTGCATATTGAGCTTTGATGCAGTTTTCAGTTCCACTGTTTCATTCTGGTTTTCGTCTAGATCTCCTGCCTCTTTCAATGCTCTGTATTTTTATAAAAAGTGCCTACAGAAGTAGGCAAAGCTCTTTTAGTCTCATCACACACTTGCACACTGAGAAGAAGGATATCACTTCTCTTCCTTCCCTCATTCTTTTCTTGAAGAATTGTTTGGTGCTGCTTTTCAAAAACTACTGTGCATATATAGGTGCTTTATTTAGTACTTCTTCCCTAGTCAAAGCCCAGAGTTTTTCACTTGCTTATCACAGTCTAGGGCTGTACTGGAGGGGCTCCATTCTAGTAAGATTTTTGACCTTTCGTTCAAGCCAAAAACTGCCAGAGTAGTTTAAAAATAAAAAGTAGAAAAGCATTTAAAATCATGGCAAGAGGGTGTTTTCCCGTCTGATTCTTTCCATTCACAGAAATGGCTAAACCATTTTTACTTAGAAATAAACAAACAAAACTGTTTTTATTGGGAAACAGAGGCCAAACCTGGAAAATATCAGCTCTAAGGTGAAAGTTTGATTTAGTTACATGTAACTGCAAAAGCATTTCAGGACTCCGAACAGAAGCACCTGGAGAGCTTCAGCTGCGACTGTTGCCAGGCGCTCCAGCTATAGTGAAATATTTAGATGTTGGAGTGGGAGCATTTCCGCCATCCTTTCTCCCTGCTTGGCAGTTGCCTGCACAGACATGCTCCTGGAGAAACCACCTTCTCTGCATTTTCTGTTGTAGTTTCCATTCTTCTGTTTGGAGCTGTCTTATCTCTGGAGAGTCCTTCATAAAATTGCAGAGAGCTTTTGCCTCAGAAGCCTTGTACCTAGGGAATGCTCTATAATCCTTTACTAGATGTTTCAAAAGTATGAAGTAGAGACTGTACTCTGAGCTCTGCAAATAATTGAGACCTAATTTATTGGTGTCGTTTTTCCCTTCTCTTTTGATCAGAATCATAAGCCAGAGAACCTTCTGCTGTCAGTGGGATCTGATGAGCCAGAAGTGTCCCAGCAAATCCAGCCTGGCCTCAGTTCTCAGGAGCCCACTTGCATAGAGGTTGGAGGCCAATCTTCTGATGAATCCAAGTCAGGCCATGAAGATGGTCAGGTTTTATCTCGCAGCCAGAAGGATGTTCAGACCCTCCAGGACCTAGTTGAGTTGGCCGGGGAAGGATTTACCCTCACTCAGTGGAACCTTGATGTTGACGACGTTCAGGCAGCAAAGCAGCCAGGTAGGTTCTGGCAGCCCCATGAGCCCTGTCCCTAGTCCTTTCAGCTACACAGAGACAGACTGACACTGTACTAAGTTAGGAGAGCCATGACAGCACCCACAGGATGTTGAGTTGATCCGAGAGGTGATATTGTGGGGGGAGATTTTTCTGCAGTAAGCTTTAGATACAATCAAGCTGATGTTTGTGAACAATTAGTAAATCCCAGCATTTAAGAGAACTCCTGGTCAGCAGACACTAAATTTTATTTTAAAATTCCCTTAAAGATATCAAAGTATTTTCTGCCAGGCATGTTCAACAGCTGGGCCAAAATGCTCATCCCAGCTATTTGGACAGTCTTTCTGTTACGTGCACTGTTTTTTGAGGTCTTGAGACAATCAGGTGAAAGAGAGTGCAAGAGGGATGATTTTATGTTGGTACATGGATTACACAAACCTGAAGTTTATCCGTAGCTATACAGGGTTGAAAAAATACAACACCTGGAATTCCTCTATGGGCAACTCTAATGTCCCCAGTCATAGTTGCGTGTGGTGCACAACTGCACCTTTCAAGGTCAATGATATCCCTTAAAATGGCCTGGCTGTTCAGCAGTGTGTGTTGTGTGTCTCCTGTTCACCTGTGGAAGACAAAGTGGCTGCTAAGTTCACTAGTCTGCATTTTCACTGGGGTATAATATTCCTCACTTCCCCTACTAAACTGCAGCAAACGATTGCTGGTCTTATAAAGCCACTCCTGGGATTTCAGTGGAGATACAGCTTCCTGGGTGAGGGAAATATGCACAAAAATGTGTATTGTATGTGGAAAGGAGACCAGGTGGAGAAAAAACACCGTGCAGACCCTAATGGAGCCGAACCCATTTCTGAAGACATTAATTCTTTCTGCTGCTCCACATCCTGTTCTGTCGCTCTGTAGAGTACCACGGGGCTCAGGCTGTGTGAAACACTGATTTCACTGGCTGCCTCAGAGCACTAGGGCCCACAAGCATTTTGCCTACGCTGAAACACGGATCCAGGATCTGTTCTGCTAGGATGAGACCATGGCATGTCCCATCCCGCTCTGTGTCCTAGTTTTTTTCCCCACTGAAGGAAAACTGAGACGTGAAAGCGGAGAAGCATGCTGCACTCCGCAGTTCCTCCATCTGGAGGATGATGGCACACGCAGATCTGCAGTAGATTGGTGCTGCTTGTGGCTGAATGGTGCTTGGGTACCCACAGCCTGTCACAGCCCAGAGCCAAACCCTCCAATAAAGGCATGAGGGAGAGGCTGAGCCTTAACTCAATCAGCCTGGTTGTAGCAGCTGTCTCGGGGAGCTGTCATGGCAAGGATCCTGTTAGGCATTCTTATGTGGCTCTGTCTCACAAAGAAGTTGTGCATGATTTGTGATGTGCATTTTCTTCTTTGAGGAAAAGAACTGACTTCCAGCGATACTGCACACCGTGGCTTTGTCCCCCCATCCGAAGAGAAGAGCCTCCTGACGAGCAGCTGTAAAAGAGTAAGGACAACCCTTTCTTTCCACTTTTTTTGTATTTATGTAGCACTGTAAAAAAGAAGCTCTTGCCTTTGTGCAGTTCATAGAAGCATGGAGTATTTCCCATTCCTTCCCATAGAAACAAAGAGGTGCTTAAGGTTCACAGCCACTCAGGAATCATCATGGGCACAGGTGAGATCAGCACACGTGGTGGTATTTCATTGATGCCCACAAGCAGACCTGTGGATTTTTCAGTGCTTGTCCTACCTGATGAGAGAGATGATTTCAAATGACAGGTGACATAAGGCCAATCTGTGCATAGTTTATATAAAGAGAACCAGGTTAAACAGTTATGTTATAGCACTAAGAGTATTTGCGGGTAGGAACTAGGGATGCAGCCGTACCACGTTGGGCAGTACTCTGCTTCGATGCCCAGGCTATCCAAGAGAAAACTGGCTGCAGGCCAAGTGAGACAGAGCTGCCTGCTGCTTCCTCCAGGCTCACACACCCACCTACTTTGGGTGGTTCTGAGTGGAGCTGTTCCTCCTCTGTCACCTTCCTCTCCACGCTGTGCCTCACAGTGGAAAAGAGAATTCTTTCAAGGACTGGCTGACTCGCACTGGCATAAAAGCTGGTAGATGATGTGGAATGCTGTGAGGTCCATAGAAGATGAGCGTTTTTTTGCTGCTTATGTGAGCTTTTAAAAGTTTTAGTATGGAAAATCCTCAATTGTGGGAATTTAGGATCTAGCTTGAAAATCAGTGTGCTCTCTGTGGTGACTAGGTGAAGAATGCAGGCTAGTAAGTCACAGATGATTTTTTTATGAAGCCAGTAGTGTTCTGTAGATCACATCTTGCCCCAGATGCACCAGTCGGTGTGTAGTCCCTCATGGATGTGTAATCCCCCATGGGTGTGTAATGAGTTTTTTTCAATTGAAGTGCATATAAAAAAAAACCCTAATTCATCTTCTCACCATGGTCATCTCCTTTATCTGGTGAAGCTTATTATCTTTGGTTTGATAATAAATAACCATGCCATGAAAGCTAGTAGCTTTTGATGCCAGGTAAATTTTGATGCCTTGAGAAAACGCTTTCACATTGTGCTGATAGAATTAAGAGATTTCTAAAAGGAGACAGTTCTGGGAGGTGGGAATCTACTAAACTTGAGCATCCCAGCTACTTGTTACAGAAACTGTAGATATTATTTGGGGACATTACAAAAAAATCCTTAGCAAGAAAGAACATCTTGTTTTGAAAGCTTCTGAGTCTATTAAACCAGAGGCTTTTAGCAATACAGAAGCTGTTCCAATACTGTTGTTGCAACTCAGTTGCTACCAGCAAAACCAGTATGATCATTTTTTCAGATTTAGTTTGGTTCCATGATAGTTTTCCTGAGCAAAGAAGTGTTGCTGAAGAGTTGGATTGCCAGTGGGAGGGATTTGTGCTTTATATGAGCACAGACAGAGTGTAACCATGTAGAGCAAATACATCCGTTGCGTTGGTGACACATGCCCCCACCCATGCTTAAGACCCTTGTCACATCTGTGAAGTCCAGTCTAGCTGGCCTCCTCAGTAGGAGAGAGTGTTCTGGTGTGTTCTCCAACAGGAGCGCATGCCCACTTGGAGCTGTCTTCAGACCAGTGCGTTTGCTTTGCACAGAGAATGGTGCAGCCAGGAGGTTTCTAGCCTTACTTAATTTCCCCATTCTTGAGTCATAATTTTAGCATCAGCAGGAAAGCTGTTCTGGGCTTGCTGCCTGGAACGTAGCATCAGGAGTCTGTGTTTGCTGGCTTCCTGAGATGCTGTCTTGCAGGTATCCCACCTGCCAAGAATAAGAAAGCAAGAAACACCAGATTAGTTTCCAGACTAAGCTTCCTGTCTTCTCCTTGGAGATCAGTCCACACCATTGCCATGACAAGCAGAGTCTTCTCTAGCCCACCTATGAAGGCCTGGAGGAAGTGTTCCAGTGTGCACTGCTGTTTCGGTGCTAATTAGAGTTGGCTGCCCGCAAACGCATGCTGGAGCAGGCAGGAAGGTGGGGTTTACACAGTCCACCAAGCTAATGTAGAAACCTGCTAATAAAATAAAGAGCTGTGTTGTTCCAGGTGGAACTGCATCTCATGCAGATGTTCACTGGAATAAAACTTGCAGTTTCTCAACTCTGCAGTAGGTTTGAAAAGCACAAGGTCAGTGATTAGTATGTTAACTATGAACTGGTTTCCACTTACAGTCAGGCTCTCAACTGTGAGCTGAGGGTATTTCACACTTCTCTGAAGCACTGGCCACCTCCAGAGGCACAACACTTGCCTAGAGGAATCTGAGCCTTCAGAAGTTTGCCTGGGGTGGGTTTGTAGTGGGAGCAGCTCCAGAGCAGTGTTCATCACTGCTGTTCTTGGCAGCGTACCCCAGGCCTGACCTTACCATCACCAGTAACCAGTCACAGGTAGCTTAGTCAATCAGCCCTCCCCAAAATTCCAGCAAGGGGTTCTAGAATGATAATAGAAATTATGTTTATTTTTATAATTGAGTGGAGTTTTCAAAAGAGGTTTCAGTAACATGCACATAAATTCCTTTGAAATAGACACCTACGTTAGTTTGATTCTATGTGGGCCCCTTGTTGCAGAGCTGCTCTTCTCAGCTGTCCTTGCCAGACAGTGAACGAGAGAAGAAAGCCTCACTACCCCATCCCTGAGTCATCCTGTTTCCTCTAATTATAGTGAATTGAGTTCAAGTCCGTCAAAGTGGAAATTACAGTTTCCTAAAAATGTGGTGGAAGGCAGCAGATCAAGAGGCCAGCTGTAGGCAGTGGCTAGACCACATCAGGAAATGGTGTGGTGAAGATCTGAGGGTGATAATGTGCTGGAATACAAGGCAGAACAAGTACAGTAGAATACAACACAACTGCCCTTTCTTCATGATTGCCAGACTGTGAAAAAGTGGAGGAAAACAAAGCCAGAAATGTCTGCTAGACTTGTCTGCTTTTTGTCCTATGGAAGACCTTAAGTTGATGGTGCTGATGATTATCTTCAGAAGGCAAAGGCCGTGCATCCAGAGTGGTGCCCACCGTACAGCGATGCTGACAAACGGGGTTATTCCCTCCTCATTTTTCAGGGAAATCTCTGACAGCTGTAACTGAACTTCTGTCTTTGTGTTCCTTCTGTGTTCTAGTCCTCTCTCAGGTTGCTGGCTGAAGATTTCAGTGCAATGGTCAACAACCCCCACTTAAGTGATGTCCAGTTCCAGGTGGACTCCGGGGAAGTCCTTTACGCCCACATGTTTGTGTTGTACGCACGGTGTCCGCAGGCCGTTCAAGTTGTAAGTACTGCTGACATACTTCCCTGCTCTGCTTCAGGAAAGCCCAGCCTGCCCACACCTACGATCAGTTAGTGCTGCAGGATGGGCACAGAGCACTGCTGGGCCTGAGGGCAAGTGCCTCTAGATTTGCAGTGGGTTTTCAGCTTAGGAAACCAGAATCCTGACAAAGTGGTGGAAAATGTGGTACTTCATCTTGGGGGGGACTATGGGGAGGCAAGGATCCTTCCTTGCATTCTGCCCATGAGCAAGGGAGGAAGGTTCCTAAGTGCTTTTTGCCCTTGAGGTTTTATACCCAAGCGCAGACTGCCTTGTCCATCTTGGTGTGTCCTGCCTGTCACCCAGGCTGGGAAGCACAAGGATAGAGAGATTCTGGGAAGTCCTTGAAAATAACCTACATGGAGGTTTTGTCACTCTCAGAGTTTCTTTGGAGGTAGCTGCACTGAACTGTGCTTTTTGCAAGGTTGGTGAAGTAGTTCTTATGTTCCCAGAAGCATTTTGGGTTGAATAGTTCCCAGCCTGTTCCCATGCAGTCTCCTGTCGGGACAGTGAGAGGCAGTGAGCCCAAGATTTGAACTCTGCTCTTTCACAGAGCTGCTACCAGCCCGTGCAGCCAGCTCCCTAACAAAGGCAGCTTTCTTTGAAGCTGCCCTTTTGGAAACAGTGGAATTAGTTTTGTCTTCATGCATGTTGGCAGTAGTTTCCACCCGAGGTGACTCAGGCCATTTCTAAGGGGTCCATGAAAGCCTGGGGAGGAGAAGCAAGTTCATACATGCTATACAGCAGTCTTAATGTGAAATTTTTTAAGGGATCTTCACAACCATTAGCAAATGTGCATGTGCCCACCAATCAAATTACTTTAAACTCAGCTGGGTTAGCCACATTCTCTTATTACTTCCCTGCAACTCTGTCTGGCTTGAGTGTTCCCATCCACTGTTTTCATGGGCAGGAATCATTTGTGTGGGTAGAGTTGTGGGCTTGGCCCCATGCTGTGTTTTTGATTCCTGCCGAGGGCTGTTTTCCTGTAAGTCCCCAGCTGCAGAGCAGCATTCCATGTTTATTGTCTGTATAGGTGAGGGAGGGCTCTTCTTTGTTGACGATTTTGGGTAACAAGGAGACAGGAATTAATCAGAGATTACTTCGTTGCGTGGCATCCCCTAACTTTGGAGAGAGTTTCAGGTAGCACAACACGTGATTTGGTTGCAAAGGAAGTGAGACCTTACTGAACTGGAGGTGCATTTTCGCCAAAACCTGAGGCCAAGTTGGACCCACACAGATAATGGTCCAATTCAGTGGAGCAGCATTTTGTGTGGTGTCTCTTTTCCTGTGAGACACCAGGAGAACTAGAGTTTTGGTAGTGAATCAAGGGTAGGTAAATTCAAAACAGATCAGAGGAAGCTCGCTCGTTGAGAGGTGTAGATAACTCTGGAAATTGTGCTCTGGGAAGTCATTTGATTCCAAAACTCTTAAGACCATCTTTTATATGTGTGGCTAAAACAATGAGTAGTCAAACTTTATCCAAGGTAACAGCTGTAGGGTCAGGAAGGAAATGGCCTGTTCCATGTGAAGCTCTGCATAACTGGTTGTTTTAGATTCCCTCTGAGGCATCAGGGCCTGGTCCCAGGATAAGACTTTGGCGAATGAAAGGAATAAGCTGATACAAACAAGAACATTGGTGTTGCCGTTCCACTACCAGCATATGGACTTGTTTGCTTTCCTCCTACCCCAGGTTCACAGCCAAGGGTTCTTAGTGGAGGAGGATGGGAACGCTCAGACACGCCGGGTGCTGCTGAGTGACGTGGCAGGAGAGGCCGTTAGTGCATTCCTGCGATACCTTTATGCTGCTGATGCTGACATCCCTGCTGGGGTGCTGCCCCAGGTGGGGCCTCTGGCTGCCAGGTTTGTATTGTGAGAGTATTTTGGATCCCCTCGTGCTTTCAGCCACACAGACCCCAACCTGATCTTTTCCCTTGCAGTTTTAGTGGCTTACAAGTTCCATAGTCCTCTGCTTACATCTTGAATGAAACTTGAACATAAGAACATCCTACCCTCATCTTTTCCATGAGTCTCTCTTCAAGTTGTATCTGTGTGAGATTTTATGTGTTCAGTATACAGGTAGCAGACTTTTGCCAACAGTTTTGTGTCAGGATCTTTATTGACAGCTGTTATTGATGATGAACGTAGCTTCTATTTGTGATTCTCAAAGCATTGCACTAGCGATGCACTTATATTCTGCAAGTGCTGTTCAGATTATTAGATGCATAGAACGCTAACATGTTGTGTCAGACACGCTCCTGGTCGTGATCCTAAGTAAAGAGCTTGAAATGGGAGCAGTTGCTGAGATACGGGGGGGAATGGTTGGGTCTTGCCAAATTGTATATACAGAGGTGCCCTGTCACTCCAAAAAGCCACGAAGCTCGCACATGACAGACGTTATCCAGTGCAAATGGCAAAGGGGTTTTAGTGTAGTTGTGTAGCTGTTTAGTCTGAAACATAAAAAAGGAAGAGTGAGGCTGATGCTTTCATGTGAGTGACACCTGGAAAAGGGAATTCGAATTTTAGGAGTATACTGGATCTTGTACATCTTGGGAAACCAGCAAATTCTCCTCAGGCAAACTGCAAGGCTCACAGGAGTGATCAGGCAGCCAAATGGTGAACAAATACTGCAGGAGGAAAATACTAACATTACTATTATATCCTTGCAGGTTTGGTGTCAAGGAACTGATGGCAGTGTGTGAAAACAACACTGGAGAGAGTCAGGTGTCTTCTGGAGTGGATTCAGAAGATGATCTTATCTCTGTGAGGGATGACAACGATTGTGAGGACAGAGCTGAGAACTTCCAAGACCTCTTGAAGTCAGTGTGGGTGGGCGAAGATGAGGAAGAAGTAGCTATGCTGAACCCTGAATGCCAGAAGGAAGATGACAACGGGGTGGGTGAACAGGAGCTGGAGGAAATCTATGAGTTTGCTGCAACTCAGAGAAGGATGATTCAAGGTGAAACAGAGGTGAGCGAGGGAACAGACTGCAGCATCTGCAGTGATACTGAGGCAGTCCAAGGTACGAACCAGCAAACTGAGGAGGAAGAGGTAAAGAGATCTGAATCTGCTTCAATAAGCAACAACTTCAAAGATTTGAGGGATGACAATGATACGGAAGGATCTAAATGTGAGTCATCTGCACAAGAGAAAATGCAGAATATAAATAGGTGCGAGAGCATGAATGCTCCACAGACTGCTTTTGTGCCTCACCACAGTGAACCTCAAAAATGGGATGTAGCACCCTGTGGTGCCACTGCTAATGAAGGAGAGACCGTTAGGAGATGTGAGGGTGTGAAGGATTCCAAGTCATCTCAGGTCTCGCATGATGGGACAGATGACTGTAAAAAACAGTTGCCGAGCTTCCACAGCGATACTAATATAAATGAAAGTTATGAACGCTTGTTTTGTGCAACTCAGGGTGATTACTGTGAGCCTTACCCGATGGAAGAAGTTATCAGAGAATCAGGAAAGGCTCCTAGTGAAAAACGAGTTGATGTTAATGATTCACTTCTGTACAGTAAGTCACAAAAAGACCTCTCTCCATGTAGGAACGGTTTTTACGGGAGTCCTCCTCCCAAACCTTATGTGCCCCTTTTTCCTGCTGTTGGCTCTTCACCTGCATCTCCAAAATCAGAGAGAAAGTTTGCCAGAGAACATGTGTCAACAACAAAGCAAAACAAAAAGGAAAAACTGTTGCCATCTGATGAAATATCCTTTCAGAAAGACAATGAGCTGGATACTGCAACAAGAAACGACAACACAATTTATCCAGCAGAGCTTCCCGACGTTGATTTAAACAAGCATATGTATGTCCCAGTGTTGTCATCACCAGTGATCAGAACTCAGGATGCTGCAGCTCAGGGGAACAAGGAGGGTGATGTTATTGTTTTATCTTCTGATGATGAAATGGAGTTACAACAAGACACGAAGTTGCCAGGGTCAGGCTCTGCTCTGGAAGAAATGGAAATCCCTGGGCAACTGAAATGTACAAACACAGAACGAGGTCCTGAGAGAGCAAAACCTGAACCTAACTCATCAGTCACTGAAACAGAGCAGAGATCTACCCAGGTCTCATTTGGCACTACAGATACAGTGCATATAAGTGATGATGTAAAGATGTCCACTGAATTGCCTCTCAGCAGACAAACAGATGCTCGTACGGAGAGCAAACAGAGTCCAAACCTGAGCCCTGAAAAAAGGCTCGGTCACGAAGTGTCTTCAGGTACAGACAGCTCCTGGCTGGTGCCAGGCACACCAGTTCTGAGCAAAAGCAGAAGTTCCTCAACACAGACTCAGGTCACAAGTATTAGTTCTTTAAAGAGTTCAGGATCTAAAAGCACAAAGAACTTAGCAGCAGGTAATAGTAACCATGAAATGGCTGGAAATTTAATAAAAGTTTGTGAAACAACATTGTCAGACAAACATTTGCCTATGGAGACCTCAGTCAGTGAAAGGAGCCCTTCCAGCAGCGTGGCAGCAGAATCATTTTCCAAGAACTCCCCACCAGTTTCTCCAGTGGATCCAGTTCTCCTCTCCCCTGGCCAAATCAACATAAAAAGCAAATGTGCCAAGATCTCGTTTTTATCCCAACCTCCGCCTCCGTGCCACGAGCAGTCATTGGAAGATAAAACAGATATCAGTGTGGTTGAGGTAGAGGACAGTGAAAAGGAAATAAGTCTGCCTTCTTTGAGTAGTAGCGTCCTGCTTTGTGACGACCCCCCAGTCCCCAGTGATGACTGCTGGGCTGTTGAATATCTGTCACCAGTCAGAGGTAACAGCCAGAACTCCAGCCAGGTCAGCCGTGCAAAGACCAGCGCTGCCAGCAGCCCCAAACCGGACTCTTGGCGTGACCGCTGGGAGAGCCCAGTCCACGTGGAGGAAATTCAGGGCAGTACCCCTCTTCGAGGAACTCCTGGTGGCAGGAGAACAACTTTGCTCTCTCTTGAAAAGAGTCCTATTGAGGCATGTTCATCAGTGGGCAGTAGACCAAGTTACCTGAACTCCAAAATCTGGGATGATTGGAATGGAGAAGAGGAGGAAGATGAATTTCCAGAGATGCTTCCTCTGTCTCAGAGGTTGCTGGCTGCAGCAGGTGCCTGTCAGACAGATCCTGTAAAGACTCCTGGTGAGCACTCGTATTGATACCAGATTCACTGAACGAGGTTAAATTGTTTTCATTTTAAGTGGTCAACTCACCTGTTGTTCACTTGATACACTGAAAGGGGCTTCTGCCCTTCTGATCTGAAGTAGCTGTCAGGGCCAGGCACAAGGAAGGTACAGTCATCTTCTGATGTGGGAGAGAGCGTATCTAAGTGTGGGACTCCTGGAGCACAGCTGCTTGTGTTTCATTCACGCTGGTTCTTTGACAGTGATGGCACTCCTTGCAGAAGCTACGGGTACTTGGAGGAAAAAAAAACTAACCAAAACAGAACAAAACCCAGCCTTCAGCTTGCATGCTAGTGGGTATTTGTTCCCAGTAGTAGTGGGTGCCCTGCACAGTCTTGCTTTTCACACATTCGTGAAGTGATGCGTGTGCTAACACATATGAGAACATCAGGTAAGCAACACAGTGGTGCAGGCCCAGAGGGTTTCCCTGCGTTGAGGCTAGCTGGGGGTGGGTGCTGGTCCCTGCCGGGGGGTAAGCTTCGTGCATGCCTTCCTGCAAAGCTCTGCTGATGCACGGTTGTCTTGTGCTGCCTTCTCTTTGCTGGCTCTGGGCCCTTGCAACAGACTTCTGCATGCCTGGCACGTATCCTTCCATGGTTCCTTCCATACAAGACCAGTAATTGATGTCATAGCATCTAATTAAATATATTATGAATTATGCCATACTAAAAGTTTAATGAGTGTTTAGAACATGACATGTGAGACTGACTGTGCTTCACAGGATCAGTAAATTGGTATCATTAAATCGGTATCTAACTCAGGACCCCAGAAGCTTGACTTGCTCAGTTTCTTCTGCATCAAGTCCCTATTGCAAAATTTCCTTCCTGGGAGAAGAACCACTTTACAGAATTGAGTAAACATGTTTTTTTAACTGCCTTGCAAATATTGCCTGTTCTAACAAAGCCCTGAATGGGCTTCGTATTCAGACGTGACATGTCTTAATTTAAGCTGTTTTCTGATTTAAAGTCAATAAAACCCAAGTATCCCAGTTTAGGGAAAAAAAAATGTTGACTGTTCTGTCCAACATGAAGCTGAGAAATAAGTAAAAGAGCTTGCAGAAAAGTAGTGCTACTTAAACAATTATTTATGTAATATTAGAGTATCTGCCACTAAAAGGGGAAGATATCAGCCCTTTTAAGTCCTTTCTGTACTAATTCTAATTATGGTAATTTCATTTTGCTGCAGAACCTTCCTGTCAGGAGAACAACAAGACTCCCAGCACTCCCATGACACCAATGCCAGCTTACTCCATCATGGAGACCCCGGAGCTGAAGAAGGAGTTGAGCAGGTTAGCATTACCTCCACGAGTACATCTCTTTATGAGCAGCCACTTGGTGGCAGGTAGTGTGAAAGCAACCTCCTGGGCTGAAAGGGAAACCTTGGTGAAGCTCCAGTCGGTGTTTTTTGAGGTCATGTCACACTCTTCCAGCTGACCACTGGACTTCCTGGCCCGAGTCCCTTCCTGAGCTGTGACGGTGGAAGGTGCAGCATTATCTTAACCTGAGCTCCCACCTTTCTCTTTTCAGATTTGGAGTTCGTGCTCTCCCAAAACGCCAGATGGTGTTGAAGCTGAAGGAGATATTCCAGTATACTCACCAGGACGTGGACTCTGACTTTGAGGATGAAATCCCATCTTCCCAGCCTCTGCAGAAGCCCCCGGCCAAACGCTCTAGGCAGTCAAAGGCAGACCGGACTGCGGGTGGAAAGCGTGCCAGTGCCTCGAGAGCTGTGGGCAAAAGGAAGCAGGTTGCTACGGCTTCTTCAGTGCTCCCTGTGGAGAGGGCTGATGATGACCTTGTTAGACCCCTTGAAACAGACAGCGCAGCACCCAAGGAGGGAACTAAAACAACACATCACCCAGAAGGAGCCAAAGAGCAGAAAAGATCATCTGTATCTCCAGAGAGATGGTCTCTGGCAGCTGATGGTGAGGAACCAATGCTCTCAGCATCTCAGGAGTCTGCAGTTTCTTTAGGGGATGGAAGCGACGTCTCTTTTGGTTCACAGAGGTAAGGGAACAAAATACTAAACAAAACAGTCAATGGTGCAGGACAGAGACTAGCTAGGAGTGTGGCATACAGAGGTGAGTGCCCATGTGGCCTGCAGTGGCCCTGCCACCTCCTTGGGCTTGTCATTTGAAGGTCGACATGCTCCTACAAAAGAAATAGGCTTTGGGTTTCTTTAGTCTTAATTCCCCGTGAGCTATTCTGAGAGCACACAAGTGCTTGTGGCTGCATGTGCATGGCCCAAATCTGGCCTGCCTGGTCTCTGGAAGTTACAGTGACAACGAGCACTCGTGGCATTGTCTGAGAACCTGCAGCTAGAGTAGGGAGAGGACGGCACAGCACTACTCAGCAGAGGCTGCCACAGTGTGGCAGCAGTAGGTGCTCTGGGTGAGGAGCAAGGAATGCCAGACAGCTCTGGGGCAGGGTGAGCAGGACCAGCGCTGTCACGGCTGGGATGGGGAAGTTTGCAGAACACGTGCCATGTTCTGCTTCACTCATTTTGTGGGTGCCGGTATTGGAGAGTCTGTGATCCTGTAGAGGGTAGTCAGAGGGGTTGGCCACCAGGGATTTGGGGAGCTCTGGTCCTGTCCTTGATGGCCTCTTCTTTCCTTGACCTCTGGTCTACTGGGTCTTGCTTTTAGTTCTTTCATGAATGGATTTGAAGCCTGTGCTTTTGCATCCGAAGAGGAGGAAGAGGAGCTTCCAGCATCTCAGGCAGCAGCTCGGGAAGAAGAAAAGCTGGAGGCAGTACGGTGCTACATCCGCTCAAACACAGCCCTGTACAACAGGATTCTCTTTTACGAGCCAATTGAGCTGGCTGCGCTGCACACAGAGCTCAAACAGAATGGCATTAAAATTTCCAAGGCAAAGCTGCTGGACTTTTTAGATGCTCACTGTATCACATTTACCACGGCTGGAGCCCGGAAAGAGAAGGAACAGAAAAGAAATGGTAAGAAAAAACAGAGGAGACGATACTGAATGGAGCCCACTCCTCCATCCTGAAAATTTTGTACATGGAGGCCTTCCTGATAAGCTGGAAACCCCGTTCCAGGCTGGTGCTCGCAGCGGTGCTGTGATCCGTGGGTGCACTGCTCCTCCTCGTGGCCTGCTGTCCAGATGACAAGCTGGAGAAGAGCTCTGACGAGTTGCACAAACTCCTCCAGTCGCTGTCCTGCCATCAGCACCCAGGGCATCTGGAGACTCTTTTTTTCCCCCGATTTTCTTCCTGTGCCTTTTCTTTTCTTTCCATTTCTCTAATAGGTTTTAGGTCCCCAACTTTTCTTCCTATTGGTGCTTCTAGAGGCTGGTGCCTCCCCCAGTGACATTTGCCAGGACCTTTTCCCTGGCTTCACCCTTCAGGTTCCAGTATTCAGTAGAATAACCCACCTGCAAGAAACCAGACCCCTTTCCCCTGTGTAGAGCAGTGAATGTTCAGACCCCAGTGACTTCCATCTTCATTTCTTCAGCGTACGATGTGCCCTGCTGATTGTTAAGGCAGGGAGCACTGTGGAAATGCAATGCCTTTCTTCTGTCCTTGGTTCAATTTGCAATCGCTGGTAAAACTCCTAAATCTGTGTTTCTTAAATGGCTGCAAAACAGTGGAGGTGGTTTTCTGGTCTCTGTGATGGCTCCCAACAGTGCCCTCTGACACCAGATGTCACGTGAAAGCCCTTTAGATTCAGACATTCAATGTGTGTGTTCCCTCGCGTGCTGGG
Organism: Nyctibius grandis; assembly: GCF_013368605.1. Classification (NCBI taxonomy): domain Eukaryota; kingdom Metazoa; phylum Chordata; class Aves; order Nyctibiiformes; family Nyctibiidae; genus Nyctibius; species Nyctibius grandis. The sequence goes on from NC_090687.1 coordinate 2,837,430, forward strand.
TCGGCGTTAAGATCCCATCTGCTCCCTTCTCTGAGCGCCGTTTTACCTTGTCAGTGGAGCTTGAGTGTGTCCCCAGAGCTGTTTGTAAGGCAGTATTACAGCGACCACTGGATCTCTTCAGCACTTCCTATAACCTGATCTAAACCCACTTCTCTGATCAGTCTCATTTTTGAACTGGACTGATCTTAGGTTGTAAACTGTCTGGGACTCTTGGGGGAGTCTTGGACCCTAAATTGTCACCTTTTATGTATTTTCTTTCACATCACCTTCTGACTTTGGTCTGTTCTGGCAGTTCTGAGTCTGCAAAGAGTCTCACTCAACAAAATGGACACAACACTTCAAAAAAAAGAAGACGGATTTCTAAATGTATTTATATATTTGGAACATATAAATATTTTTTCTATTTTTTTGATACAGTGTATCCTCATTTTTATTTGATTTATATTATATACAATAAACAACTTGTAAGGTACTAATGATAAACTGTAAGTAATGTCTTATGACAGACCTGGGGGGGTATTTCTAAGCAGCAATGTTGGGTCTAGCTGAGAGCAGTGGAATCCACAGTCTGTGCCTGTAGTAACTGAAACCCCGAGCAGAGAAGAGGAGGAGGAGTTGTCACAGGTGCAGCAAGGAGAGGTGGAATGGGAGAGAGCACTCGGCAGTGGCTGATGAATGGCAGACTGGCTGCCGGGAGAGAAACGAGCTGCCCGGTTTGTCTGGGCTGTGCAGCCCTAAGGTAAGGGAGACTTGGGGGGAAGGTGTTGGGGTCTGGGGGAGGGTGGGCTGTGGGGAGGGGTCTGGTCTGGCCTTGGAGGGGAGGGCTGCTGGCGAAGGGGAAATGGTTGACGGCTTAGGAACCTCCTCTGTCAAGTGTCGCTGTGTCATGTGTAATGGTGGGGGCACCTCCTAGCAAAGCCACCTGCCCTGTCTGGTGCGTTTTCAGCAATTTGGGGTGGTTTCCTTCCCTGGCAGTCACATCACTTTTCCTCCCTCACTTTCTTGTGCCAGAGCTGCCAGGAGATGACTTTGTGATGTGGAAAGGACAAGGCTTACCTGAAGTGGCATTCTAGGAAACGTTTCCCTCAGCATGCCATGTATTTCTCAAGTACACAGTCCGTACAGAGAAAAGGCTTCAGTCCTACTTACCAGTCTTAATGTGGGAAAACAAATAAGATCCCTTCCCAGCTTTTTGGCTCTGTTTTTAGGTAAGACTGATTTTATGATCAAAGATTTTGTAATCAGTTCTTTATTACATCATAACCTTCAATGAATGCAGTGTCACAGTTCAGTAGCTATAAATCACAATCATTCAAATAGCATTGTGTCCTAAAAAACTGGTTAGCATGTTCTGAAAAAAATCTGAATTGTAGTCACTGAAATGTCTCCATCCTCCTGTGTTTGTCATCCTTAAGCCTTGCAACTGGGCAGTCTTTGCCTAATGCAGAAAGGAGATTTTAAATACCACATCTGTGCTGTCAGGGTTTGGAGGTGACCACTTTGCAGAGGCTTGCCTCGATGCTTCCTTGTTGCTGAAGTCGACAAAGTGAAATGTCTCCTGTAATTCTAAAACTTTTCTCAGATGACGAGAAAAGGATTTAAAATCTTTCACAGCCTTCAAGACCACAAGGACATATCTGACACACTGCAAATTATCTGAGAGCAGTTTTTCATTCGCCTGCTTCATTAATCCATAAGCAAAGCGTGCCTCCCCAGGCTAGCTCTGGTGTCGCCATCTGCCAGTGATAACAGGTTGCCAAACCGTTCGTTTTGTTACCTGTTTCTGTGTTTCCTTACCCTTCCTAATGCAGGCTCATTGCTCTTGGAAAATACATTGTCATCATTTTTTTATTTCCAACTGTGTAGTAACAGCTACCAAAAATTTTGATACTTCTGTTTTTTCTGGCTGCAGAGAAAAAATACCTTTTCAACTAAGGTCTTTGTTGTTTTTTTAAGTTAAACAAAGGAGCAGATACGTTACTGGCATTGCACAAAGCTGCTGTCTTACCGAGATACACGATGTGAGCTCTGAAGGAGCTCTGGAAGACACCGCTTCTAAACGCGCTGTGACAATCAAATGATCTGTGGGATTGGCTATGGATGCTCCTTTGCAGCTACCACCACGTTGGTTTGTGTGCTGTCACATTTCCTGCCTGAAAAAATAGTCTCATTCGGTTTATTCTGGAAAGCTGAGCTGCAGATGTTTATGTAATAATCTTGCATGTGAGAAGAGAGCTGTTTTCTGACATGGGCACAGTTCTGTGTGTCCACTTACTCCAGAAGTCGCCCTGTCTTAAAGGCGTTTCTTGAGTGGGTGTGATCCATCACCGTGGTCTCTGCCACGGCCAAGACCCACAGTTTAACTACAAAACACGAGAGTGCTGCAAGGGCAGAGCGGTGACTGCGGTGCCTTCCCCTTGTGCTGGGCCAACAGGGCGCAGGTATTATGCCTACAGTGCCAGCGTTTAGATACCGAAGGGATCAATACGAGAGCAATCCTTCCTGCAGTTCCTCAGGAGGAGTGGAGCTGCTCTGGAAGTGCATTTCAAACGTGCTTGTTTGCCTTTCAGACCATTCCAGCACAGAGCCCCTTTCAGAGGCATTGCTTGTTTAATGGAACACAAAGTGCCTGCGAGAGGTGACGCAGCCTTCAGCAAAGACATCACCGTGCTTCTGTTGCTGTCCCCCAGACCAGGGTTTCAGAGGTACCTGCAGTATTTCTCACCCATGTTCCTCACCTCTCCAGCCGCTCTACTGCCCAGGCAGTCATCTTATCAACTCAGATTACTAAGGACTCAGATTGCTAAGGATTTAAGCTCGAGCCTAAGCTCAGCGTGAGCCCACTCCTCACTTCCCCAGCACCAGAGGCCATATCTCCGCTCTCGGGATGTAGGAGGCTCCAGCAGCCGGACAGTGCCCCGGGTAGGTCCTCGTCTCTTGGAAGGGCACCGAGCCAAGCACCGATCTCCAGAGCGCCGCTTTGGTGTCCTCTGGATGCTTTCTTCTCCTTAGACAGCGCCGGCTGCCATCGTGTCTTGTTCGTTGAGCTTCTTCGATGAAGGGTCCGTGTTGCCCCCTGAGGTGGGGGTTTGCTGTTTGCCTGACAGGGATGAGCCGTCGCAGACAGGCAGAGCTGAAGCCTTGTCCTCCGCAGGAACCCCGGGAGAAGCCCCTCGCCTGCGGGGAGAGCATCGGGCGGCGACGGCGGCTCCTCCAGAACCCACCCGGGAGCGGCCCTGCGAGCGTGGGGGGAGCTTCAGCGTGAGCTCGAAGCGGGCGCGGCACCAGGTGACCCCCCCGCGGGGGAGAGGGGTCCGAGCAGGGCCCGGCCTGGCCGGCGGCGGGGCCCAGCCGTGCGGGGTGGCACCAGCCCCGCCGCCGCCCCCGGTGCCGCCATTTTCGGTCGCCCTCAGCGGCGGAGGCGCCGCGCGCCATTGGCCGCCGCCGTCACGTGACAGCGCCCCGGGAGCCGCTGACGGCGCCGGGCGGGCCGGGCGCAGGTACCGGGGGACGCGGGGACGCCCCGCCGCCTCCCCCGGAAGCTCCCCCCGCCGCCTCCCCCGGGGACACCCCCCGCCGCCTCCCGGGGGCTCCCCGCCGCCTCCCCCGGGGCTCCTCCCGCCGCCTCCCCGGGGGCTCCCCGCCGCCTCCCGGGGGCACCCCCGCCCCGGTCAGCCCCCCCCGCCCCCAGCCCTGCGGCTGCCTTCATTTCCCCGGGGCGCTGGGGTGCTCACAGGCCGCAGGGGTGCCGGGCAGCCCCCCGCGGAGGCTCCGCGGATCCCTCCTCAGCCGGGAGCTGCCGGTGTCCCCAGTGCAGAAGCCCCTCGGCTCGGTGCCGTCAGTTAAAGCCCAGCTCCTCTGACCCGCGCCGTTTCTTTTCCCGGAGCAGGACCCCCAGGAGCGGAGCCGGAGATGATCTCCCACATGGACCAGAAGGAGGAACTGTGGTTCTCCCACCTCCACGCCTACGAAGGGGAGACCGTTCTGAGTGGCATCTGTCCAGGTAAGGGGCCGGTGTGATCACCTGTGAACCTGGCGGTGAGAAAAACAGCTCCAGGATCCCCAAATCCCACCAGCACGCGCAAGAGTGGCCGTGCTGGGTCAGACCAGGGTCCTTCCAGCTTTGCCTGCTGTCTCTGGCAACAGCCAGTGTTGGAGGCGCAGAGAAGAGCAGACAAGCGGTGGCGTGTCCCCGTAGGCTTTCCCAGGCCCAAGCAATCTGTGTCTTCAGAAACTCCTGAACTAGATGTGTGAAGTCACGATATCTTGCAGCTCTCTGTGTATTTTCTTGCCTTCTGAAGCTCTGTATGTTTTAGCATCCATGACAGCTTGCAGCAAGGAGTTCCACAGCTTGTTTAGCTGTTTTGTGAGTCGCTCCCTCCTTTGGTTTGCTTTGAAGCTGCCTTCTAGTAGTTCACTTGATGTCAGTAGTTCTTTATTTAGAACAGAGGGTGCAGGATGGATCCCTACCCACCCCACAGGCCACTTGTGTTTTTATAGTCCTCTGTGATATCCCCTATCAGCCGTCCCTTTTCCCAGCAGAACGGGCAGTTGGAGTAACCTCCAATACAGAAACTGTTTGTGCCTTTGATCATTCACGTCTCGCCTCTGTATTTCCCTCGGCTCTATTAGAGTTTCTCTGAAATGGGGGATCTGTCCCCCCCCTTGCACACTGTCAGGATGTGAGGTTTGGGCGGTGAGGCAGAATTACATTCTTTTTTATCCTCTTATTTTTTCCCAACAATCACTAACATCAGATTAGCTGTTTTGTCTGCCTAGGAGCTGTAGTTTTCATCCGTCCGCTCGAACTCTAAGGTGCTGTTCACCTTATTCATGTCAGTAGATTTGGGTTCTGGCAAAGCATGCAGGGCTGTTTCCAGGGTTTCTTCCTCTGAACATGCTGAAAAATCCACTGTGTAGTTTGGAGAGAAATATCAAAACTTTTTATACTTAAAGTCAATCTGCTGAATTTTTATAATTTGGTCCCTTTTGATTTCCCCTGTCCAAAGTTTCCTGTCCTGCCTGTGACTTCTCTCTGGATTCTCATTTTATTGCAGCTGAAGATGGGATTGTGAGCAAGAAAGAGGAAAATACCCACCAAGGCACCCCCAGGCCAGTGGAGCCCGCGGGTTTACTCTCGGGGCTCTCCAAGGAGAACAGTTCCCAGAGCCCTGCACAGGGCCCAGTCCCCCCACGCAGGTCAGAAAAAGTTCAGAGACCTCTGGGGAAGAGGCAAAGCCGAGCGATGCTGCGTGGAAAAAGTTTCAGGAGGCTGCCAGATATTACCCAGCAGAGAAATCCTTCTGCGGGGAGACTGACGATATGTGGGGACTGCGGGAAGAGCTTCCGGGTGAGCTCCAACCTCGTCCAGCATCGGCGAATCCACACCGGAGAGAAACCCTTTGCCTGCGCCGAGTGCGGGGAGAGTTTCCGGCAGCGTTCGCATCTCATCCAGCACCAGAGAATCCACACAGGGGAGAGGCCCTACGAGTGCTCCGAGTGCGGGAAGAGCTTCAGCATGAGCTCGAAGCTGATCCGGCACCAGGTAACCCACACTGGGGAGAAGCCTTACAAGTGTGCCGAGTGCGGGAAGAGCTTCTCCGGGAACTCGCAGCTCGTCCAGCACCAGCGAGTGCACACTGGGGAGAAACCCTACGAGTGCAGCGACTGCGGGAAGAGCTTCAGCGTGAGCTCGGCCCTGACGCGACACCAGCGGGTCCACACCGGGGAGAAACCCTACGAGTGCACGGAGTGTGGGAAGAGCTTCAGCCAGAGCTCTGAACTCATGAAGCACCAGCGGGTCCACACTGGGGAGAAGCCGTACGAGTGCTCCGAGTGCGGGAAGAGCTTCACCGTGAGTTCAGCCCTCATCCAACACCGGCGGTTCCACATGGGTGAGCGGCCTTACGGGTGCACCGAGTGTGGGAAGAGCTTCACCGTGAGCTCCCACCTCATCCAGCACCGCCGATTCCACACTGGGGAGCGCCCCTTTGAGTGCACTGAGTGTGGGAAGAGCTTTCTGTGGAGATCGGCCCTGCTCCGGCACCACCGGGTCCACACAGGGGAGAGGCCCTACGCCTGCGCTGACTGCGGGGACAGCTTTCGGCAGAGCGCCCACCTCATCCAGCACCGGCGCATCCACACCGGGGAGCGTCCCTACGCCTGTGCCGACTGCGGGAAGGGCTTCACCGTGAGCTCTGCGCTCCTCCGGCACCGGCAGATCCACAGGGGTGGGGAGCCCTAGGAGGGGGGAGTGTGGGGAGCAGTTAGGTCTGATGCCCTGTGAGCATCCCTGGGGAGCAAAGCCCAGTGCCTCCCTTCGCTCTATTGACCGCTGTGCTTGCGGAAGGTGGAAGCAATTTCTTTTTAGGACAACATGTCCTGACAGAGAGAGATGGAAGAAGGGGAGAGTCAGTGCAAGGAGCTGAGCTGGAGGTTTGGGGAAGAGTGTGTGGCAGAGCAGGGGAAAGGAGGTGGTGGGCGGAGGGATCGCTCTTGGGAGAGAGAGAGAGAGGAAGTCATTTGAAAAGGCTGGAATGTACTTGGTGGTGTATTTTAGAGGAAGGTAAAGACTTTGCCTTTTCTCTGTGCACACACATTTCGGACAATTTAGTGAACCAAACGGACCATTTAGAGCCTGTGACACCCTGACTCGATAAACAAAAGCTCTCGCGTTCCCTCCCTGCCGCTGCTGTGCTCAGAGGCTGTTACCTTCCTTGGGCCATGGGCTGGGCCTGTAGCACAGAGAGGCCAAAAGCCTGGTGTGCCTCAGCCCCCCTGTGCTGTGCCCCCACCCTGGCTGTGTCCCGCGGTGGGTCCGAGCGGGGCGGCCCGGTGGGGTGGCCCTCCATGCCGGTGGCCATCGCTGCCGGGGCGTGTGGTGCTCGGTGCGGCCTGGGCAGGGGCCAGAGCCCCCCCGGGAGCCCAGCGCGTGTCAGCGGGGCCAGAGCCCCCCCGGGAGCCCAGCGCGTGTCAGCGGGGTTTGGTTATTTCCGAAACCGCCAAATAAAACCATCGTTAAAACCCCCGTTCCCGCCATTTCTCCGTCACCGCCGCGGCCTTTCCCGCCTTCCCCCGCCCCGGGCCCGGCCCCGCCTGCGCCTGCGCGGCCCCACGCGCCCACAGCCCCCCGGGGGCGGGGCCGCGCGCGACGCCGGAGGTCGCGATTGGCGGACGGCGAGGTGGGGCGGGGGCTGGAGCCGCTGTGTGGCGTCTCGGCCGCCTCCGCCAGTGGGCGGTGCCGGCGCGCGCCGTAGGCGGCTCCTGATTGGCCGCGCAGTCCCCCCCTCGTCAATAAATGCGGCGCGGCCGGGCCGGGCCTTTGTCTCGCGCCGCGGGGCAGAGGGCGGGCGGCGGCGGGTGAGTGCGCGCGGCGCGTCTCCATGGCAACGCGGGCGGGGGGTGACTGGCGGCCCGGGCCGGTACCGGGCTGAGGCCCGCGGGACGCACCACCCCCCCCAGCCCGGGGCCCTGCTCCGCTTCCCCGCCCCGGGAAGGAGGCCCCGCTGCCCTGGAGCCGCCGCGGGAGGCAGCGGCCCCGGCCTCCCCGCTCCCGGGGGCAGGTGGGCCCGGTACCCTGCGGCGGGGAGGCGCTAGGCCGGGCCGTGTCCGTGTGCCTCCGCTCTCCGGGCCCTGGGGCGGCCGGGCCTCGGCTCTGCCCCTCGCCCTGCCAGCCGCAGGCCGGGCTGTCGCGGCCGCCCTGTCCGCCTTGGCCGGGGCCGCGGAAGGACGGTCCGCAAGGCGCCGAGAGCAGTTCGGGGCCCGCAGCGCCCGTCCGCGAGGTGCGTGTTCACGGCGAGCCGAGCCCCAGGGCCGGGCCAGCGATTGTCGGGCCTCCCTCTTCCTGCCGCTCCCACGGGCGAGCGTCTGCCCAGCAGCTGAGGAAGTGAGCGGGACCGGCGGCCTCGCATCCCTGCGGCGGTGCCTGCGTGCGGCCTCTCGTGAGGGACGCCCGAGTCCTCCGGACGCGAGTCCTGCGCCGGGCTCTCCCAGTGGCCTGGGGGCACTCGGCCCTTCTTGACTCAGCTGAGCTCAGGGGAGAGCTTGGAGGTCGAAGGCCTCTGAGGCCTCTTGCTGTCCCTACTTTTCATTGCTGGGGGAAACAAATGTCTTATTCATGCCCCGCAGTGCTGGCACTTGTCCACAGCGCTGCGTTACATCCATCAGCTGTAAGTGCCTGTCACCGGCCCTGCTTGGGGTGTCCCGGGTGTGCGCTGGGATGGGCAGGGCGAGCGCTGGCTCTCCCCAGAGCAAAGGCTGCTTGATATATTAATGTGTGTGTCACACTGCGCTCTTCCTCCCCTCAGATCTAACCCTGACTGACTGACCTGCCCCTTGCGCTGCTCTCCGGGCCCATGTGAGAAGATAGATTCCTGATGCACTCCCTGACGCAAGGGCCGGTTACCAAAGTGCAGAACTGGGCAAGATCTATGAACTTACCAGGAGTTTCCTTTGGTCAATTTGTTGAGGTGCTGGCTTGCAGTTCTGGGGGACAGAAGTAGCGTTTGTGTGGGCGCTGCTGGAAGTGTCTTAGCCTTGAATTATTGCCTAAATTTAGGCTGTGTCCAGGTGGAGTCTTAAACCTACCTGGGAGCAGGTAATGTAGTAATTTATTCTGTGAGTCTCCATTTCCAGCAGCAGCTGGTGCCAAATATCTCCCCAGAGGGAGAAGGAGGAGTGAAGCTCTCCTGATGTTCTTGCTGGGTTGCCACTGTGATGACTCCACGCCACTAGGCCTGGAGTTCTGGGGTTTGTCTGCACTGCAGTGGTGCTTGAGGAGGTCCGGGCACGCTCTGCTGCTTGTTAAAGCAGGGAGGTAAGCTCTGCGCGTGGGGAAGCAGCTTGAAGTTGTGTGCTAGTTGAACAGCGAACATGAACTCTGTACTGCTGGGGTGTTTGTGAATTATTGAACTTCTGAGAGTGCCCAAGCAAAGCCAGGGCTTCCAGTCCTGCTTCCCTGCAGCAGCAGCGTCTGCTTCCTTCAAAAGGCAGGGGATTATTGGGGTGAAGTGTCTTCCTACCCTGAGAAGAACGGCTGCATGTCTTAAGTGTGAAGCATGCTGTGGAAAAGTGTGCAGGGGTGAACTAATTCCTGGCTAGATGAGGTGGGGATGTTTTCTCACACACAGAATCACAGATTCTCGGAGGGTTTGAACACCATTATTGGGAAAGAAATGTTTGGAGTGCTGAGGTGTTCTGTACCAAACCTTCTCTGCACTCTCCAGCCCTGCTATCCCGACTCGTGTGGCTGCTGGCAGGGCACCGGGAAGGTATGTGTTTACCCTGAACACCAGCCAGGCTCGTGGTGGGCAGAGCTCCTCAGAGCAAATGAAAGGACGTTGCAGCCTCTGCAGTGGAGGTGGGCAGCTGCTGGAACCTCCCTCTCGGTGTGTAGGACGCTGCCTCTTTGAGAGGAGCAGAACACCCCGAGAAAGCGGGGTTTTGACCTGTGACCATGCTGTGGGCTTCCAGGTGCCCGTTTTTGAACAAAAACAATGATGTGTGGTGGTAAGAGAGACACTAGGATTTTGACTTCCCTTCCTCCCAGTTCTCGTGCGATATCCTAATACTGAACAGGACAGGGCTTTGATTTGTGCTGACTTGTCTCTTGAATTCACGGCTCATCAGGGAGGCGTCTCTCCTAGAGACGGTATCGGGTGAAATCTAAGCTTCCATGTTTTCCTGTGCGTGTCCTGTCCTCACCTCGGGCTAAAGGGGCTGGTGTCGTCACTGCCCTGTGTATTGCTGTGGAGATGAACATGCTGGACTGAGCCTCTACAAAAAAAGCCATGGGAGATACAAGTCTGAGAGTGCACCAAAGTCCTTAAATGACTTTTTGTGTCCTAACCCTTTCTTCCAACAGCAGACAGTGCTACTGGGACCATCGTTCACTGTTCTGATCAGTTGTCCTTCTACAACACTAGTGACAAGCTTGGGTGAAGGCTTCTTAGACCCCCTCAGATGCCCCATGAGTAGCATGAAGAGCAAAGCTCCTGTGTTGGTGAGCACCTCTAAACACAAGCGTGCTGCGAGGTGTGAGTGTGGAGGCTCTAACAAGTAGCAGACATGTCTTGTACGACGACGATCTGGGGAGCCATGCCGTGTTTGTCTGGCCATTGGGAGCCTTGTACCATTGCTGCTCTTAACCACTAGCTCCTGAGGCTTGATCTGGTGTGTTCCTTTGGGTTGGATTTAACGTCAGCCTTCGGGCCTCTTCCAAGGGATGAGCGATGCTGAAGTGCTCTTCGTAGCTCCGCTCTCACCTGCCACTTTGTAGTGGTGGCTGCTGCAGGCCTGGCAGTGTGTGGAGGCAGCACACCCTTCCTCCAGGACTCCACCTCTCTGCAGGTATAAGATTAAATCAGAACCAGTTCATCTAGTGTAATTTTGGAATCTGTGTTTCTTGAGCAGTGCCTGGCCTGAAGTGAGCTGAGCAGGAAGCCCGGGTGTCCTGAGAACTTGTGCGTCTGTATTGGCCGGAGGCCGCTGGCTGTGCGGTGGGGTGAGCAGGCTGTTCCCCCCTGTGCCCGTGACAGGCTCCTGGCTGGGGCCGGGCAGGTTATTTGCCTCTTTGCTGACCTGGTGTGAACACACTTGCTGTCTAGTGAGTGATCAAACAGGCAGTGCAGCACCTGCGCCTGGTCTCCTCAAACACCTCTGAGCCCTTGTGCTGGTGGGCCTTTGTGCCGTGCTGCACCCGGGGCCGGGTGCTCAGACCCAGCTCCCAGCGCTCCTGGCCGAGCCCTGTGCTGGAGTGTGCAGGGCAGCGAGAGCGACTGTGACACAGGGCTCAGAAACTCGGGGGTGAGGAACTGGAGGGCAGTTAATTTATAACCAGTGTGCTCCGTGTGAGCTGGGAGCCAGCAACGGAGGTGCTGATGCTGGCCCCGTGCGAACAAGCTCGGTGTGCTCGCAGCTGCCTGCCTGCTGCTCCCACAGCCCCGGCCGTGGGCTGAGCAGGGAGCCTGCTGGAGACGGAGCCAGCGTGGGAGGGCAGGAGGGACGGCTCTCTTCTAGTGGGTGCTCTCCGAAGAGCCAGCAAGCAGCGTTCTGGCCAGGCAGGCTGGGAGGTGGTGGGGCTGCTGACAGGTCCATTTTCTAGAGGAGGTGGCCGGATTTCTGGCTTACAGGGGTGTTTGGCTGGCATAAGCCAGGTGTCTTGTTCCCGCTTCTGGGTGAGTCTTGTGCATCCTGCTACATTCACAGAGATTTTTTTTTTCCCCTTTGCAAAAGAGGAGGAAGGACCCAGTTACATCTGGCGTTTGAAGTAAACCCTGTTAGGCAGCAGAGGAGTGTGAGTGGCGGCAGGAGCTATCTGCAGCTCACTTTGGTCAGAGAGTGGCTGCTTTCACGGAGTGCAGCCCAGGAAGGGCAGAACAGGGACATCTGCCCCTGCTCTGGAAGTTCCTCTCCATACGCTCCATTGCAGGGAAGGCTTTTTGTTTCCCCTGTGAGCTGCCTGACTTCAGAGCTCAGCTGCCCTAATTCACTGCAGCTTTCTTCCAGGGTTTGTGCTGCTGTGGAAATGAAGTGGCTTGTTCTTCCTCCTGACTGAAGGAGAGGTGCTTCCCTTTCCAGTTCCTCTGCTCAGAGTGTGAGATTGGGTGAGATATTCAGTAGCACCAGTGGAAAGCAGCTTGCTCACCATATCAGTGCAGATTGCTCAAGTTGAGGTCTCTGGTTATCTTAACCCAGCAGCCATTCTGAAGTGGGCAACCTCATGCAGGCTGCTTGCTGCCTTGTGAGTCTCCTCTGAGGTTAATGTTTGGTGAACTGGGTGTTAGCGTTGAAGCTCACCCAGGGTAACTAAAGTGACCGAGCACGGCTCGCGTGGAAGCGCCTGGTGTGCGGTGGGAATGGCCACTGGCTGCTCCTCGCTGCTCTGCGCGGTGGTGCAGCGCCGAGGCTCCATGCTGGGCTGCTCAGCATTTCATACCCATCCCTTTGCTAAGGCAGCTTCCCTCTGAAGCCCCTCTCTGATTTTGCCTTTCAGATTGTCCAGTCTCCAGCACTGACCAGCAATGCCATCAGCTATGGAGGGCTCCAAGGGAGGAGATGAAGGGGAAATCTTGCGCTATGAGGAAACAGAAGATGACAACGTCAGGTGAGTCCTGTCTCACAACAGGCACAGACACAGTCTCGCAGGAGACCTTCCAGGTAAAGCAGGGATCTCTTTTCCTCATCTGAAAGGGAGTGAGGGACTCCAATAGGTGATTAATCAAATATATGTGCAGTAAAATCTGTTTAATCAAACTGTCCTGAAAGGGTGGAAGGGTTGGGGAGGAGTGATCTGGCTGAGGCTGACAACAAGCAGTTGGGTTTTTTTAGTCTCTACTATCAAACTCGCATTTCAGAAATGCTTTGGCCATTTGGCAGTTGTGTTTGTGCCTTCCTGGCCAAGGTGAGCCAGTTTTCCATGGCTTGCTGGGCGGTCTCATGTGATAGCAGCTTCTTGTTTTGAAAGATGACTCTAGAGATGAACTCTGCTCCAGTGAGCTGCCTCTCTTGCCTTTGCAGAACACCCGCTGGTCTAGGCAAGGACCTTTTCCTGGAGGTTAGTTTAAAACACAAATTCACACACATGCTCTAAAAGCCAAGGCTTTGGGGTTGGAAAATGGGGAGGGTGAACAGGCTGTACCGAGGCAGGCTGCTTGGCTTCTCTTTGGCTCAACAGGCTCAGTTTCGTAACAGGTCAATGCTGCCTGGCTCTCCTGGCACCCCTGGGCCTTCTCTAGCCTGTTGGCTGCAGCGTTCAGCCCCTCAGTGGGTCTGGAGTGTTCGAGGTCTTGTCTCTCTCACAGCTAACACGAACGTGCTATCACCTGTAGGCAGCCAGTCACAAGAACTGCAAGGTGCACTTTGGCATAACTTGGAGTGCGCGTAGGTGTTGATAACGCTGTACCAAACTCCAGGCAGGTGCAGGGCCTGTAGCCTAAAATCACAGTGGGGTTTGGTTTTTTTAATTTTTTTTAGAAAGAGAACTGAAAAAACAGTGTGATTCAGGATAAATGAACTTCCTGTGGGTGTTCTTGCCCTGTTTTGCTATTTGGCTCTAAAAAAAGGCTTCTGTGCCCTTTAGCCTGCCCCAGTAGTTATTCTTCATATGCTCAAGGTCTCCTTTTGCAGTATTGTTGGGGCTCACATGGGTGAGAAGCGAAAGTTAATGGTGCAGGGATCAGAGGATCCTTGGCAATTGCTTCAGCGTCCCGGGTCTGAGCCCCTGGGAAGCCCTAACCCTCCCAGGACAGCAAGTCTGGTTGGCATGTGGGGACCTGCATCTGCTGCCACCCTGCTGCTGCTTCCTGGTGGTGCTGGCCTGAGGGATCCCACCTTGTACCTTCTCCAAACGGCTTGAGATGGTGGGGAGTGGGGAGGGATCCCTCCAAACGCAGCAGGGATGAACTCCTTGCTGCGTGTGGGAGAGGGTGAAAGGAGCTCTCCCTGTTTGCCTGCAGTCCCACAGACCTTTCGGAGCTCCTGAAGGAGGGCACTAAGGAATCCCACGACCGTGCGGAGAACACTCAGTTTGTCAAAGACTTCCTGAAAGGACGGATCAAGAAGGAGCTCTTCAAGGTGAGCGCTGCTCTGCGCCCGTGGCAGAGAAACCCTTTGACCTACGCAGTGACTGATGCAGGCTCTGAGGCAGAGCCCCACAGCCCTGTGTGTAGGGGATGGGGAGGAATCCAGTTTCTAGGTGAGTTCCTGGTTTTGCAGGGATAAAATTTATAGAATCACTTTTCTGTTCCATGTTGTTTCAGTGTGTGGCCAGCTGTGGGATGATGATCAGGGCCATTAGCAGTAAGCCAGGGCAGCTGCCCCAGGCTGCCCACTGGTGTGTTCTGTAACACTAACATCACCTTCACTATAAATGGGAAAGCTGCTGGGGGTGGGGGCTCTTTGCTCTGCTCTGCTCTCTCTCTTTCTCCTCTCTTCTCAATGGTTACTATCTCTGGAGGGACTTGCCACCGCTCTATGAGCTAAGTATAATTTTGTGTCTTTTGTATTAGTATTGATATTGGTTCTTTTATTTTATTAAATCTGTTTAAATTTCAGCCCACAAGTCTCCCTCCTTTTCCCAATTCCCTTTTTCGGCTGGGGAGGGGTCTTGGGTGACAGAACAACTGGTTATTGTTTAGCCCTGGGTGTGGGCTAAAGAGAGACATATAGTCAAAACTACAGGTGGGCCCTTGTCCAGGACTTCTGCCTGGTGGACCCTACAGCTGGGACCCGGCAGGGTGGGAGGGTGCTGGCCCAGCACAGGTTTGATAGGTGGAAGTGCTGAGCTTCTGGCCATGCATCTGCTGGCTGCTCAAGGCAGATGTGGCTGCAGCACAGATACTGGTGGCATAAGCTGTTGAGGAGTGAAATCCTGGTGAGATTACAGCACCTATTCCATCCTCTGAAGACTAGGCTGTTTTCCACAGACTACAGGTTGGATTGCTCTCTCTTCTCTACAGAAGAGATGGTGTTCTGGGTCTGAGCAGCCCTGCCTGATCCAGAAGGACTTGGCATCGATCATAGTCTCCTATAGCACAAGGCTGTTGGTGCTAGTTGTACCTTTTGGATGAAGTTTGTCCCTGTGCCTTGCTCTCAAGGTGACAGGAGGCCCAGATCACACAGCTGGCAACATCAGACTGACTCTTAGCTCGTGCTCCATAGGTAGTGTTGGTATGAACGTAGATAGAGAAGAGCCTCTGATCCTTCAAGCGGTACATGCCTGGCCCGGGCTCTCCAGGCTGGTTTTGTGTCAAGCCTGGGGGTTTCCTCCTTGTTTACCCCAGCTCCGTGCAGGGGGGGAGTAGTCACAAGGTGTGAGGTGCCGATCTAGTAAAGGGCTTCTCACGTTAGCTGTGCTTTGTCCGTAGCTGGCCACCGTGGCACTTTACTTCACGTACTCTGCTCTGGAAGAGGAAATGGATCACAACAAGGACAACCCAGTCTTTGCTCCCCTGTATTTCCCCCTGGAGCTTCACCGGAGAGAAGCATTGGTCAAAGACCTGAAATATTTCTATGGGGAAGACTGGAAAGAGAAGATCCAGTGTTCAGAGGCAACTCAGCACTATGTGGACAGAATCCATCACGTGGGACAGCACGAGCCAGAGCTTCTAGTGGCTCATGCTTACACACGCTACATGGGGGACCTCTCGGGTGGCCAAGTGCTGAAGAAGGTAGCCCAGAGGGCCCTGAAGTTGCCCAGTACTGAGGAAGGAATCCAATTCTACACGTTTGACAACGTTTCCAATGCGCAGCAGTTCAAGCAGCTCTACAGAGCGAGGATGAATGCTCTGGACTTGGACAAGAACACCAAGGAAAGGATCGTGGAAGAGGCCAACCGAGCCTTCAGATTTAACATGCAGGTACCAAATCCCTTGAGCTGTATACCTGTATGTGTAGGTGCTGCCGCTTTGGGGTCTGGGCCAGCTCCTAGGCCTAGGTTAGTTCAGTCAGACTGCTCATCCACGCAGTGGGTTGGGTCTGAGACCACCAGAGTCCCTCCTTCGGGGGGCGGTGGGATTCTAGTGTGACTAGCTCCTGCGCTAGCTTCTGGAGACGGGGCTGGCGTGGGGCAGGAGTTCCTCCCACGCTCCACCACCGCAGCCGAGCCTTTGATGAAGGCAAAATTAAGATGAGTTCACTACAAGCTGCCCCGTGGGCTGTGTGGCTCTGAAGCAGCGAGGGGAGCAGAGCTTTCGCTCCCAGACAGCTTCAAACACTTTGAGCGTATTGCACCACACTGGTTACAACTCCATCTCCTGTCTCACGGCTGACGTGTTGCCCAGTGGCCAAAAACGTCTGTAGCCTCTTGTTCCTTCCCATAGTATTTGCCTTTCATAAAACCTGCCTGAGCTGCCCTTCTGCCCCAGGGGGATGAACACAGTCTTAGATTAAAGCTTCCCCACAGTAGCTGTGCCTATAGCAGGTCAGTGTGGTTTGAGCTGGTCAGAAACGTGGTGGGCTGTGGTTAGCTCCTTTGCCAGGAGCCTTACAGAAACCTGAGCGCTGCAGGAACAGGAGCAGTGGCGCCAGAGAGGGGCTGCAGCAGGGAGGGGGGAGCATGTTGTCTCATACTCCCCCCTGCAGCAGGCTGGGAGGTGACCAGCAGGTTGATGCTGCGTCCGTCTCGCTCCTGGGTCTGAGTTGATGCTCCTGGAAGGGGCTGTGCCTTCCCAGGGCCGTAGCGTGTGCCAGACATCGCCGCAGGGCTGCCTGCAAGGCACGCTGAAGGAGTGGCACGCGCTGTCTTTGCAGGGAGGGAGGCAGGAGGGGCTCTTGCCTGTTCTCCACGTCGTGCCAGGGGTCTGGGTGAAAGCGGCCTGGCTCTGCCTGCTTCACCTCCTTGCTGTACCCACTTGCAGGTGTTTGATGAACTGGACAAGACTGGCAGGGCGCTGACAGACGAAGGCCAGGATGGAGGCGGTCCAGTCCACGATGGACAAGGAGACCTACGCAAATGCCCTTACTATGCAGACAAACTAGGTAGGTCATGGGCAACGACAGCGCTGCCACGCGCCTGTGGCACGAGACTGGCAGCACTGACGGCGTTTTCTGTGTCCTAGGAGGTGGGGCAGGACCCAGCTGCCCCTACCACGCTGCCGTGGCCCTGGCAAAGCAGCCCCTGGTGCAGCTGATCCTGGCAGCCTGCGTCGCCGTGGCAGCAGGAGCCGCCGCGTGGTACCTCATGTGATGGGGCGAGCGGCGCGTGGCTCTCGGCGGCGGCCGGGGAGAGGCGCGCCCCGTCCTTCAGACTGTGCCCCTGCTGTTGGCGGTGAGTGGGCTGCAGGGTGGAAGTGAGAACATAACCAGGACTTCTGCGGGACTGTCAAAGGCTCTTTGCACACCACTGATGTAAGCACTGTAATAGAATGTCTTTAGCTGACTAGAGTACAGGCCTGCTGCGGTGTGAGGAGCCTGCTTCAGCACTGCCCTGCCCGGGCTGGGCCGGCTTTTAAGGTTAGAAATGTCTCGTCCTGTACTGGCAAAGGCTCCACGTGCTTGGCTTGTCATCTCCTTCCCAGGAGCAGGCGCTGGAGGGAGGTTCCTGCCCTGGGCCGCAACCCAAGAAGGTGTCATCAGCCTTTGCGGTGAGGAGCACTCGGTTTCCTACCCTGAGAACCTGATGTTTCAGTCGTGCTGCAGTGGCTGTGCCATGGGGCCGTGGGCTCAATGGAGTGTCCTGTGTGGCGCGGTGTCCCAGGGACCAAGGCTGACGGGTGGGGGAGAGGTGGGGACAGGACCACAGGTGTGGGTGGGGGAATGAAGGTGAGAGATGTGTATTGTGTAACATAGGGGGGTTGTGGGTTGTTTCATTTTCTGAAGCCTTGACTGGAATAAAAAGTTGTGATGCTGTAGCTTGGGAAAGACAAGAGCACAGCACTGGGAGCAGGAGTGAACTGGGCCATGAGGTGGGGGGGAGGCAGAAGGCTGGGGAGGGGGGGGTGAGGGGGAGAATCAGAGTAGGTAAAGTCCCCCCCTTGCACTTGTCCCTGAGGGAGGGGCAGGGAAAGCTCATGTTACTCCCAGGGCCTCTCCTGCCCTGGGCTGGGGTAGGGAAGCTGCTGATCTGCTATGGGCCATGCCCCCCCATGCCCTCCCTCCTCCTCCTCAGCTCCCCTGGGGGTAGATCTGCTGTGGGCTTGGAGCAGGGCAGAAGAAAAGATGTACACAGAGTTCAGGGTCTGTTATTTATTTACATAAAAACACAGACTAGTGCCACAGTTCCACCTCTGAGCAAACAGCAGCTGCCTGCGCAGGCCTGGCTGTGTTTGCAGCCCTGTGTACTGAGAGACCCGCTGCCCACCCCGCTCGGGGGGGCTGCTCTCCAGCTGCCCTGGCTGCAGGGGCTGGGGGCCAGGGGAGGGAGGAGCAGCCACAGAGAGCCTGGAAATGGCCCCCAGGTCCTCTTGCCCTCATCTGTCACAGCGCTGCTGGCAGCTCCTGTCACTGCCTGCTTGCCCCGTATCACGTGAGCTAAAAAGAAACCCCCACACCCACATGCATGGAGGAACCCCCCAGGGTGCAGCAGGAGGGGTGCTGCAGGGTGTGTGCCCACGGCCCCTGCTGGGCTCGGGAGGTGGCTCTGCAGCGTACCCACCGCCTCTACTCTACGGCTGGGGCAGGCGGGACATGCCGGGTGCGGTGTTCACTAAGGGTGTGCCAGGGGCTTTCCCTCCCCAGCGGGGCCAGGCAGGGGCGGGGAGGAGGCGCATGCAGCTGGAGCAGCCGTGGCCGCTCCGCAGGATGGAGGTGCTGATCAAGGGTGCAGCGCTGCTGCTGTTTTTGCCCCCACACACACACACCCACCTCCAAGGCGGCTCTGCCTCTCCTGGGGGAAGGGGCTTTGCCATGGGGCTGCACAGGGACCTGGACAGAGGGGGCCATGAACCACACAAACCTGGCAGGTGTGGCACTACCCTCTCTTGGTGGCCACTGAGCCACCACCAGGCCCCCCCCAAAGGTGCCACAGGGGCTTTGCTGCCTCCCCTGGGTGCGCTGAGGGCTGCTCAGGGCCCCCCTTCCCCTCCTGGGCAGCAGGTGCCCCCCTGGCCGCAGCAGCTCCCTGTGGGGCAGTGAGGGGTGGGGGCCTCCAGCAGCTGCTGCTCTTCCCTGGGTTGCTCTGGGCAAGAGGGGCCTCACTCGTGCCCTGGAGCATCAGGGGGTGCGGAGGAAGGGCAGCCCCCCCGCAGCAGCTGGGGCCTGGGCCCAGGTCCCCTCTGCACTCACACCAGCGTTGCCAATCCAACCGTTCACAGCGAGGCCCGGAGCTGGGGGAAGGCGCTCGGAGCGAGAGGAGCCAGGGATACACACACACAGCGCTGAGGGTGAAGCGAAGGAGTGTTGCACACGGATAGACGGGACGGCCGCGGGAGAGGGGCCGGTGCAGCGGCTCGGGCTCCCAGGGCCCTGTTAGCACATGCGCTTGTAGGTGTAGATATAGGCCTTGCAGTTGGGACACGTGTGTGTCACATCCTTGAAGTCATCGAAGAGGCAGGGGATGAGGCAGCAGCAGAGATCACACCTGGAGCACACAGGGAACGGCAGAGCTGTGAGCTGGGGACCCGAGGCAGCCCCCAGGCACAGCGTGGAGGAGGGCGGGGGGGTCATATGTAGGGTTCACTCTGGAGCATGGGCAAGAGAGGCGAGGACTTGCCCCAGGAGCCAGCCATGACCCCCTGCTTCTGCTGCAAAGGGCAGCACGAAGCCCCCCGCCCCTCAGGGTGCGCTGCTACAAGGGTAAGTGCTTCGTTAGTGAGCGGCCGTGCACCTTGGGAGGGAAGGGGCAGCCTGGGGAGAGGCAGGCAGGGGACAAGGCCTCGCCTACCACCGCTGGGACAAGCGCCCCATCCCCTCCCGCAGCCCCTGTCGCTGCCAGCCCTTGGCCGCGCGGCGAGGCCGGGGCTCTCCACAGCCCTGCGAGTTCTGGGCCCGGGGATGGACGGCTCCTGCACAAAGGCCCTCTGATGCTCCCCAATGGGCCTTTGGTGGCAGCACCTTCCACTCCCCTGGCAGGAGCCCAGGTCTCCAGGCACTGTCACCCCAGGAACACAACTGCTGCTCCAGCAACACCTCAGTGCCGAGGCCCCTGCCCTGCCCAACAGCTCTGCCGAGGCCACCAGGACCAGGGCAGAGCGACCACCATCGCCCCCGGGGCAGCTGGCCACAGCGAGGCCCCCAGCTCTGCCTGCAGCACCTACCCCACGAAGCAGCAGAGGAAGCCCAGAAGGAAGCTCATGAGCCCGATCTCGTAGGTGATCTTGGTGGTGATGGCTTGCTGGCAGTGGGGACACACCGTCTGTACGGGGGCTCCCTGGAAGATCTCTCCCTGCAACACCGTCACTGTGGTGGCAGCCCCGGATGGGACGAAGACTGTCGCCGTGTGGCCGCTGGGCGAGGGGTAGTGGCCCGGGCCAGGGTAGTAGCCCATGTGGGGGTGAGGGCCTGGGGGTGGGTAATAACCTGCTGGGAATGAGAAACACGCACAGGTGAACATCACTGCACGCGGCAGGAGAGGCCACATCCTCACTGGGGACCCCCACGCTGCCACCACCCCACCACCTTGGGTAGGGACACGGGGCCAGCCCTGCTGCAGGCACTGTGCCCCCACAGAGCCTTGCTGGCAGCCCCAAATGGCACCCCCAACCCCCCTTGTGTCCCCCCACCCCACTTCCCAGGGCACTGGCAGACATGCTGCTGTCCTTGCCCACCACCACCCCCTGCTTCATGCAGCCCCTCGTGGCACTCACCAGGCGGCACATAGGGCCCGGAGCCATCTGTGGGCATGTGGGGGGGCACGTGGGGAGGCACGAACCCTGGCTGCGAGGGTGGCTCGTACGGGGGGGGCCCAAATTCAGGAGGAGGGACAGGAGCCCCCTGGGGCTGTCCCATGACAGGGGTGACACCATCTGAAAGGAAACACAGAGTGAGCAGCAAGGGCCGGAGGTGGCAGAGGTGGGGAGAGGGTGGCTTGGCTGGGGGGGGTCGGGGCAGGGGGTGGGCCCAGCAGGGAAGGGAGACACAACATGGGGTGGGGGCCACCCCCCCCCAAGCCTCGTACTCTGGGCCACAAGCAGCCCAGATTCACCCCACGTTACCCACAGCAGCGGGCAGAGCCAGGCTGCTCCTGTCACCTCCCCTGGGACCTCCTGCCTCCCAGAGGGTGGTAACGGTGACAGAGCCGGGCATCGCCCCACCCTCCCCAGCGCCCTGCAGGGCAGAGCTGGGAGGAGAGGCCAGGGCCCTCCCAGAAAGCCCTGCTCGCTTGACTCCTGCCCGCTCGGCCGGGTCACCCCACCAGCCCAGAGCCGCTGGGATCCCCCCCTACCTGCGGCGGCAGGCGGGCCGTGCTTCTCTTCTATCAGCGGTGCCGAGGGGCCTCCCGGGTAGGGTGGCGGCGGGTCGTTGGACATGGCTCAGGGCGGCCCTGCAAGGACAGAAGCCTTCAGAAGGGACGCCGGCCTCTGGCTGCACGCAGGCGCCCACCGGAGCCGCGCGGTGCTGGGGGAAGAGGTGGCCGCTCACGGAGGGGCTCAGCTGCTGCACTGGCCTCAGCCCCGCCACGGGCAGCCCCGCAGCTGGACAGGCAAACCCGAGGTGCAGCATCTTCCTGCTGGCTCCGCAGGGCTGCCCCATAACACCCACGTGTGGTGCAGCGGCTCTCGGCTGCCTTGCCCACTGCTGGGCTGGAAGCTGCTCTGCCGAGCGCCTCGGCTGCAGCGTTACGGGACCCAAGATGGGGCAGAGCTGCCCACAGCCCCCCCAGCTCCACCCAGCAGAGCGATATGCAATGCTGCGCCCCGAGGGGATGGCAGGAACCCCTGAGCCTGAAGCAGAGGGTACAAACCCACCGAGGGCATCTCTAAATACTCTCATTGAGAGAGTTAAGGTGAGCCCATCTTTAACAGCTGGAGACATTATTTTACATGGGGTAAAACTTACCTGTCCTCTTCCTTGCAGCAAGGAGCTCAGAGGCCTCGACAGAGCTGAGAAAAACAATTCTTCCGAGCAGTGTAGTTTGGACACTACCTTATCCCACCAGCTCTGTGTGAAAGGAGAGAGCAAGAGTTAGAGATGGGAGAGGAGCCACTGCTGCAGCACTGCCTTGGCCACTGTGCCAAACCCCCTCCCCTCCCTGCTGCAGGCGTGGGGAGAGCGGGTCTGGGCAGGAACCTCCCCACATGTGCCCCCTCCATGGCAAGCACCAGGATCCATGTCCGTGGCCTGTGGAAAAGCCCCACCAACACGCTCTGAACCCCAAGGAAGTGCAACGACATCAAGAAACCCGACTTCCCTGTTTACTCTGGCTCAGTTATATCTGGTAGGACGTGACTAAATTGGGAAATACAAATGAGAGGCTGTTCACTGGGTGCTTGGGAAGGCTGCCACCAGGCATGGGACACGGTGACATTGCTGTCAGTGCCCGGGGAGCAGTGCTAGGAGCTCCCCTCAGGGTCTGAGCAGCCACCCAAACCCCCCAAACCTTTGCATCCGAAGGGCCAGGGGCAAACGTGCCCCCGCTTCCCTTGGTGTCCCGCTCACCTCGAGGCAGGTCACCCTGCTGTGAGGACGGTGCTTTCCCAGCCGGTCCCACACATCCCGCTCCAGCCGCCCCCGACTGAGCAGGAAAAATGCACCCAGGCTACGACCAGCCTGCAACAACCCCCCAGGCACAACCAGGGCGGCCCTGGACCCCCAGAACTGGCCGGAGCAGGCGCTGCTGCCACGTTACCCACCCCAGGCGTGCCCGGCGAGGCTGCCCCGCAGCCCTGGCGAGGCACGAACCGCCTGCTCGGCCCCAGGGAGCTCAGGGCTGAGGCGTGCTGGAGCGGGGCCGAGGCGGGCAGCACCCCGCTGGGGTCACTGCTGAGGGAGGAGAGGCAGCGAGGCTCCCTCCGGCCCCAGCATCAACGCCACAGCACTGGGCAACCTGCCCAGGGCACAGACGCCTCCACCTGCGGCTGCTGGGCCAAGGGAAGCCGAGGCCTCGGGGCAGGGGGCAGGAAGACCCATCCCTCCCCGACCTGCCTGGCTTTCCACTCCTGTTTTTCTAGCTCCCAATCCCTGCCTCCCAGCAGCCTCCTGCCAGGCGGCAGGACATCTAATCAGGTCACAAGTCTGCCAAGGAGCACCATTCCCGGTCACGGAGCAGCACGCTGATCCCCCCAGGAGCTGAGCAAAGCCTGGACTGGCAGAGGGTCGCCCCAGGATGGCCACATCGACTGACTAACATTTCTCCCCGGAGGTCTGAAGCGGTATGTTGCAGACACAGCTTCAACGTGTAATACGGGGGTGCCTGGGGGTCATCTTCCTCCTGCTTTTCTCTCCAATTTCTTCCGTAAGAGCCAGTGGAAGGAGAGCCAGCCCGTGCAGCGGGCACAGCAGAGCTGCCATGGCACAGAGCGCTCACAGACGGAGGAAAGCAGCTGAGGCCCAGCACACTGCAGAGCCCTCCTTCTCCTTCAGTGCCCTACAAAGCTACAAACTGGGCTGTGCTCTTTTTAGCTTCGCTGGGGATGTAAAGGAAAGGAGGACTTATTCTTCTGAAAGTAGCCAACGAACCCACCCTGCGCACCCAGGAGCCTCAGACCTTCCTGTCCCCATGCCTGCAGGGCTCCTGGATGAGCCGAGCCCAAGCAGAGCATCCCCCAGTCCCTACCTGGGGACACACAACGTAACATCTTTCAACACTCCCCGGCCTTACTGCCCCCATCATCAAAGCAGCTGGTGAGAAAACTCAGGAAAGGAGGAGACCAAGAGGCGATCCCACCCAAGCGCTCCACCAGCTGCTCCAGAAACACCCGTCAGATGAAGCAACAGCCCCAGACTCAGCCAGCAGTTAATCCTGCCACCTCGACCAGAAGGAAAAGGCAGCCAGGAGGGTGACGGCCAGGGGATGTCAGAGCCACGTGTGCCCTGGGAGGAAGAGAGCTGCAGGGGCCGCAGAGCTGTTCTGCTCGTACTTGGCAGACTCAGACTCCTAATGCAATATTCTACTTATTAAGAGAGATCCGTAAAGAGCAAGATGTTGGCTGTGTGCCCTTCAGGGAGGAAAAAGAAAGCCTGTTGCTTTTAAGCCTCTTAGAAGCTGTGTCTCCTGTGCTTTCTTTTATCTTAATGTGAGAAGCACAAAACCTGCCCCAGCCTATTTCCTCCGGGGAGCTCTGGGAGCACAGGGCTTTCCCTCCGCGCGGGGTTGGGAGCTGCCCCAGAAACCACAGCAGTACTGAATGATCCCCAGAATCACGTAGAGAGGACTCTTGCTGCTGCTCATTCCTGGTTTTGCCCACTAGCTTGCGGTGGAGCTGACTTGCTCCACTCCCTGTCTTGCAAAGGAGAACCAAGACGTCCCCTGCCCACGGCACCGCCACGGAGAGACGACGGGCTCGGAGTCCAGTGGCAGCTCACAGCAGAGACTTCAGGGCACGCAGAGCCCGGTGCTCCCTCCCCCAGGAGGACACCCCTGGCAGGCTGCGCTGTGCCCCAGGGTCGCCAGCCACCCGCACCAGCGCGACGAGCCACCCCACTGCAAAGCCATCCCACGTTAACCACGCTGGTTTATTAACGCTGAACCACCAGTGCATTTCTGTGTCATGAAAGCAGTTTAGACCCCACTAGCTGTTCTCACGTGGGAAGAAATGTTCCCAAAGACTGCAGAAATGGCGTCCACACTAGGGCTTACTGGAGTAACCACACTTATAGACCAGCTGAACACCCAGGGGGAAAATAAGAGCTTTACAAATAATTCTGGCCAAGTTTACCAGGCTTAAGTTCAAGATCTGAGGGAGTCACCAGTGTCTAGTGCAGGTGCTTTAGGAGCAAGGACCCATTGCAAGATCCTAAGACTCCAAAGGAGTTGGTTATCAGTAAAAGGATGGACAGAGGAGATGCTATTTCTTCTCAACTGGAAGAACAGAGTACGGCTTTTCCTGGCTCCTCTGCTTTAAACTACCGCCAGAACGTGAGCCCACCACTCAGTCATCACAAACACCGCTCCTGTTAAACGCAGGAGCCAAGCAAAGGGCCCCCAGGGGCTGGCAGCGTGGCAACCCGAGCAGAACAAGGATCAGAGGACAGAGGGGACCCACGGGATCAGACATGAGGGTCTAAAGCACAGGTGCAGCGGAGCCTACGCGCAGGCTAGGCTGGAGATTTGCTAAAGGAAACAAAAAAGATCCAGATTCCCACCGCTCCCCTTAGCCCTGCCAGGGCACAGCAGCATGACAGACACAACCAGGAGAGCATGAATCCACCACAGCCCCAAAGACAGAGAGGGCTTGGCCCACCCCAGCTATGGCTTCAGTCCGTGCACCCTCCCCCACGGCTGGCTCTGTGCTCCCTGGTCAACCCAGGGTCTCACTTCAGGCAGCTTTTGGGCGAGGAGAACGAACAGCAGGTCTCTGGATCCCCCAGACCAGGGCGTAACTCGCAGCCCAAGAGGTCTGCCTGGGGCTTCTCTACAGCTGTGAGCACAGCCAAAGGGCCGGTGGGGCAGCACAAGTCCTGCACACAGAAACACAGGGCTTCCTAATCCGCCTCCTTCCCACGCTCAGCAACCCCGGCTCTAGGCAATTTGGGATCGAGACCCCAGAGCCCACGGTTCCCATCACTGACACATCCAGAACTGGTGACCACGAAGCTCTCCCAGCGGCAATGAGAGGAGCTGATGCATCAGGGTCCCGTGTTCCCCGCTGGCTGTATCTCCCCCTGCTACATCACCAAGCTCACTGCAGAGACAGTTTGGGACTCAAACATGGCAAGAGGAAAGGTCTGCCCATCCAACCTGCTCTCCAAACAGGGATGGTGGGCACCACTTGTCAAAAACAACGGAACCGGGGCGTGCAGTGGGACCAGAGAACAGCGTGCCACCAGAACAGGTCCTAGCTGAACACACACCGTAAATAGCTAACACACCATAAACCAGATAACACCACAACGAGGACAGTCACAGACAGCTCCTGCACTGCTTGCAGACCCAAAGGTTTGCTGTGTTAACGCCATTCTTCCCAGGCAGCAGCCGCGTGCGCTTCAGGCTGCTTCCTCCTGGATGAAATCACCAAGGGTGAGACAAACCCGAGAAGGACGGATCAGATCGCTGGCGAGCCGAACTCACGTGCAAACCCCGGTGGTGCAGCGCTGGCCCCGTGCAGCTCTGAGTCAGCCTCACAGCGCAGCTGAGATCCACCCCCACCAGCAGAAACACGGCCTGCGCTGTCCTTGCTCCTCCTGCGTTCGGTAACTGGAGACCCACAGGCTTTGTTTTGCCTACGCGAGCAGTGGCTCCAGCCACTGAGACAGGGAGCAGCGTTTGTTCATACTCAACCATGTTCGGTGATGTTGGCACTTCCACAGCTGCTGCTGCGCATTTTTGGAGCTCTTCCTCCACAAGAAATAACTTCCAATATTTAGAAAAGGAAAAAAATATGCTAAAATTCAATGAATAAATAAGAGGAAAGGGTATGACTGCTTCCAGCTTCACTGCACATCAAACAGATGCAAATTTTGGCTTCCAGGCTTTTGTAAATACATCTTCAAAAGCAAAGCCAAGAGCTCCGAAGAAGCTGGGCTCCCTCACCGAGGCCAGCCTCATTCCTTTTAAAAAAGGAACAGCGTTGTGGCCAGCATCACCCCAGCCTTCCTGGCCCCAGGAAAGCTACCTGTGTGCCCTGGGCTTCTACCTGCTCCAGAAACAGGGAAATACTGAGACTAGGAAGGCAGAGAAATACCCTAGGTATGAGCACAAAAGGCAGATCAGAAGCTGGCAAAATGTCGTTTGACCGAAAGCCTGTTACCCTTTAGAAGGGCTTTAGGAGTAGCAAGAAGAGACTGAACAGAGCAGGGTCAGATGAGAGGTGGGCAGAGCCATACCCTGACCGTGGCAATCACGACTGCCCTCCTCCACGGCAGCATTTCTGAGCAGCATCCCCCAAAGCCCAGCCTGGACGTGCTCTGCAGCGTGTTCTCTGCATCACCCCGTGCCACAGGGCAAGCCAGGGGTGCTGCCCTCGCCCCGCACATGCCCGCTCGCACGCAGCTTGCAGGGATGCGGCTGAACTCCCACTGCTCCTGAAAGCACCACACGCAATCCACAGCAGACAGCTCTTACCTTGAAAGGAAAGACAGCAAAAATCCCTGCTGGAAACGCAGTATCAGTGGTTGCTTCTGCTGGGTTTTTACAAAGGAAAAGAAAAAAAAAAATGTTTTCCCTGTGAGCGAGCCAAACTTCCCCCTCAGCCCTGCCTCTTCCCACACGCATTTGCTGCCTCCAGCCTGCACGCCATCTCCCCAGAGCCAGGAGGGGAGGAATAAACAGCAGACAGTGCTGCAGCCTCCTTTAGAAAGAGGATGCCCAGGCAACCCTTGACCAGGCGCAGGTACCCCCTCCTTTACCCCTCTGTTAACCCCAGCAGCGCCTCCTCAGCTCATCATCCTGGTCCTGGCCGAGCCAGCGAGAGGGCGCATGCCTAGGAGACGCCGATGGAAACCCAAGTTAAGGACTAAGAGAAAGGTCTGTTCTTTTTCTGACTTCAGCTGTGTTCCCCCAAGCGCAAACCCTGCGCCTCCAGCGCCGCTGCCAGGGAGCACCAACCCACCGCGCAGGAACAGCCGGGCTGCTCGCAGAACAGCAGGTTTCTCCCACACTTCTGCAGTCAGATTTTAGCTGCAGAAAACTTCCAGGAGGATCGGGCTCTGCCTTCAGTGCGGGGATGGAGAGCTCTGCTGGCAAAGCAGGACAGAAGCGGCTCTTTAAAACAAAGGGCTGCCGGAGGAGAAGGTTATTCACCATTCAATCCAGCTCCATCAGACGGCCAAAGCTCCCCCTCTGCTCTACAGCATGCGAATCTCTGGAGGAGCATCCCCAGTTGCAGTCGTTTACCCTGGGACTTCAGACATGTCATCCGACCTTCTGTGTGCCACTGTCACCCAGCAGGCAGATCGACCAAGAGCAGGATCCTCGCTGGGAGCCAGGTGCTGTGTCCAAAGGAAGATTTCTCAGGGCATTAAATCCAAAGCACAATCAGATAATCTCCACGCTGCTGCCCAGGCTCAGCTGTCCTCAGCCAGAGATTCAAATCACTGCTTCATGCAGCTCCTCTGCGTGGAGATCAGGAAAACCGGACACAAATTCCCCCAATTAAGGCAAAGATGGTTTATCCGCAGCACCCACAAAGGGTTACGTGCGGGAGGAGCGCTTGTCAGGACCCGCTGCCGCCTCTGGGATTCTCTCCAGTGCTATTCGCCTCCAGATGGGCTGACCAAGTGCTTGTTGGCTCTCCCCACCGGGGCTGCACAAACAGCACTGCCAGGACCCGGTTAACCTGAACATTTAAAGAAAAACCAGCCCAAATGAAAAGAACGAACTGGAGTAGCTCTTTGCTCTCTGCTGTGGGCTCCCAAGCTGTAGCACACAACTGCGGGAAGCATCACGCGCCTGCAGAGCTCGCCGTGCCGGTGGTGACACCTGACAAGAGCCAAGAGAGGCTGCAAGGGAGCCTGAGAGCTACCAGCGAGGAGGGGCCATTGCCCCACACTTCAGAACTGAACCCCAGCCCTTACACGTGTCGGGGCACCGGGGAAGGCTCAGGCACGCACAGAGCATGCGGGACCACCGGGGCAGCTGAACTCAGCCCCCAAAAGCCAGTTTTCTGAACACGGAGCAAGCACAGGGCACGCTGCAGCCAGGCTGCTCTGCAGGCTGCTACTGGCCCTGGAAAACACGCTCCCTCCCACTCAGGAGGTGCTTTCTGCTCAGGCGTTACCAGCTGGTGAGCTGGTGAGAGAAGACAGACCACAATACGCCAGGCGTCCTCATGGATGTAAAGATGTGATTTAAAAGAAACATTAAAGACAAACCTGAGTTCCTCTGCACCTTAGCACCTGCTCCAGAGACACTTGGATGAGAGAAGGAGGGTGCTGCAAGCCAAATCTCTGGGAAACCAGAGAGCTTTTCCATGAGACTTTCAGAGAAGTTCACAAACAGGCCCAGCTAACACTCGGTAACATCCATGGGAAAGCACCAGCGGCAGCAGCAGCTGTTGCCTGCAGTCCTGGGCATCTACTTAATTTTCCCCCTGAGATGACGAAGACCGCATTACATCGTCCGTTTGATATCTAGTTAATAATGTTAATAACATAACCTGCGATAATCTAGAGCAATTAAAACCAAGATCTACTTCAATACGGGTGCTTTAACACCAAAATTAACTGTGCCACAAGACTAGTTGTTCCTTTAAACAACCAACCAAAAAGCCTCCAGCTCAAGCAGCTTAACAGCAAGCAGAAGTCCCAGAGGAGATCGGGCAGAAGCTCCGCAGTTCCTTGCATTAAAGACAGTCACAGCTCCGTAGCTCACCTCTGATGGCAGCCCAGAACAGACGCTTAAGGACGACTCAGGGAGCAAGCGAAGGCAGGCTGACCCCCCTGTCAGTCCCTCCCTCTCCCAGCACTCAGGGTTTTGGAGATCAGGCAGCCTGGAGGTTCTCCATGGACCACCCCAGCTCCTTCACAGCCCACCAGCTCGCTGAGCTCTGCTGCAGACGGCAGTGGCAAGTTCTGCTCCTCAGTTACCTACACGAAAAGGCATCTCCTGCTGTCCCTGTCTGCTGCCTGCCCATTTCAACGGCACATCCCAGAGAGGATGAATACGGGATGATTACCCCCTACGTCTCACAGTACAACTCAGGATTTTATAGATTTCCTTCCCAAAACTATATTAAAAATATTTTATTCCTTTATCCACCCCATTTTTTTATTACATCCTCATTCTACAGAATGTTTTGAGATAAAGTCAAATAATACAGCTACATCGTCACTGAATCAAACTGATTAGATGTGGGACTTCCATTAAATAACACAGCAAGCTCCAAGCGAGGAGGAAATTAAGAGCCATAGAGGATCAGCACTTCCGTGACGATGTAGCTGCACTTCAGGTTCAGAATTAACCAGAGCCCAGGAGCCTATTCAGAATTCCCTTGCAGATTTTGCAACACAATGAAATAATTTCAAATCCATTGGTGGTGATTCCAGATCCATTTTCCTTGCAAGTGACGTACAAAGTGTGTGTCACAGTACTGATGTTTTCTTATCCAGCTTGCTATAGGACTGACTCCAGTCTCCAACGACATTAGCAGTTTCTGTCCTCACAGATACCCCTGCCTTGGCGCCAGAGAAGCTGCTGACGTTCACATTTCACAGGTACAGTGTCACCTTGCTTTTTTTTTTCCTGAGGACTAGTGAGAAGTGCTCTGTGTCACTCAGTTTTAAAGGCCACGGCTCGCTCTTTGCAAAGAAGTTCAGGGTTATGCAGGAGTGTGCGTGTACGGTCTGAGATCTCTCCCCAGTCCTGCTGCCAACAAGGAGGACCCATGCACGTCCATAGACACGTGCACTAGAGGAACTCCTCCGTGCTGAGGCCACTCATGTTATCACACTCACCTTCTTGCTCCCACAGCATGGCCAGACCTTCCCGTTTCCAGACAGGACCTCTCTCGGGGTGGCCCAGGGCCCTGCTAGCGTGGGGCTTGCTCGCCTCATGGCAGTTTGGCAGGAGGAGGGTACCCCACACCTCCCTGCTGCCAAGCCCAGCTCATCCAGGCTGCTCAAAGACAGATGACAATGTCTCAGCTCGAAGAGGGGGAAAACCCCTGGGTTAATCAGCAGCCCCTGAGTGTGCCCAGTGCTGGGTCATCTCCAGCAGCACCGCGGTGGCTCAGGGGGAGCACTGGGACGCACCTGAGTCACACACAGCTCCTGACAGTCCCATTTCTCCCTCCAGGGAGAAATGCCAGTCCAGGAAAGTCATTTTTACTCCACAGCATTTTGTGACTTTGGTTGCAGTTTGCAGCACCAAGTTCCTGCCAACTCCTTCATAACCCCTTCCCCAAAACCCTGTAGCTATCTGCTGAACAAAGCCACCTAACGAGCTGCTCCGTATCTGTCCCTCAGATCACACCAAAAGCTGCTTCCCCACAAGCCTAATTTGCCACTACTGCTTGCTCGGAGGCAACGCACAGCAGTCCTGCCAGGGGAGGCAACGAAGACCCGCAAAGCCACAGCGTTAGCCCGGCTCACTTAAATGTAAGCAGGTCTGACAGGAACATTGACCGAGATACAAATCAGCTAGCCAAGTTCAGCAGGATCTGCAACCAGGCACACAGAGCTGCATTCCCTTTGGAAACAAGAGAGATGATGTCCTCATACCTCTCCAGGCCACAGCTCTGGGCACCGTCCTAGTTTTGGCATGCGTGGGACATCACCTGGATACGAGCCCCACCGACTCCAGAACTGTGGACAAAGCAAGCAGACCTCTCGCTGAAAATCTACACACAGCAGCTGGACTCAGAGCATCCCTGACACGCAGCAATGTACCTCCTCGAGTCCCTGTTCTAAGCTTTTCTAAACCCTTTCTCTGCCTCTCTGTCAAGGCAACACCTCACTGCTTTACTGTTAAAATTAAAAGCGTCACTGGTCAGAGGGTTACAACCAGTCCTAAGGCTGGGTCACTGCTCTCACAGCAGGGGATGAGACTGGTGAAAATCCAAGCGCGTAATACCGAGATGCCCTCAGGGCAGGTAAATAGCTCAGCTGCTCTGGAGGATTCAGGACTGAAATCCTCTCCTGAGCCTGAAGAAGACAGAGCAGCTCCCACAGCTACAACACTAAACAGGCTGGGAACTGTTTTCTCGCTCATCAGAACAGCCCAGCAGCCAGCTCACAACTGAGCTCCCACCGCGCTAATGTATCCCGAACCGTGGCACCCAAGAGGGAGTTTGATAGCCTCACTGTGGCTAAAATAACATCACCTGTAGCTTGAAGCCATGAACTTTGGGGGAACCTCCATTCCCAATATGAAAATATACCCTAGATGACATCTCTGGGGAAGAGCTACAAGCAGCCGGGGGAAGAGCTGATTTTTTAAGAGCAATGGAAACGGTCTCCAGTCCCAACTTCACTCTCTTGCTCAAAGATTTCGTTGAAGTTTTGGAGGAGCTGAATGGTCCCAGCAGAGCAGGTGGGAAGAGCAAGCTGAGCCTGCAGCACACACCCACACCTCCTGCAAGCACTTCCTTACATACCATAAAGCAGAATAAAGGCACTACGTTAATCAGAAGACAAACTGAATACGCCTTTAAGAAGAGGGCAGCACACATACACCAGCAGCAGCTGTTTACCCTGTGGTCAGCTAAAAACACAAGCCCAAAGGAGTCGGCAGCAGCACAGAAATCCCACCGCGACTGCTCTCCTCCCCGCTGTGTTCCAGCCTTCGTCCTCCCTCCAACGCTCCCCTTCTGCCACGCGTCTGGTGACTGGGACCCCTGAGGACCACAAAAGCATCCCAGGTTGGAGAGTGACCGCAGCAGAGGTACAGCGTTGGCTTTGGCACATGGTTTCCTCCCAAAATGATGCTGCGCTGAAGCCCAGGGGTTCCTTTGCCTCTCTTACAAGGGTGGGCTGCTACTTATTGGGAGAAACAACCAATAAAATTCAGACTGATTTTTCATTCATCACCAGCCAGGAATCTAATCTCAAGTTAACAGCACTACCCCAAACACAGATCATCTATCTATCACATCTATCATTTAAGCTATCTGCCGTGGGTACTAGCATGAGTGGATTTTACAGCTTCAGTGAGCAGGGCTGCCTACATCACAAGGACTAATTTATTCTCAGAAAGGCTAATTTGATCTGGCAGGGAATGTTCTCAAAGCCTCCTCGCACAGAAAACCTTTTATCCTGGTTGGCTTAACAACAATACAGCGTACCCAAAAACGTGGAGGGATGCTAAAGAAGAACACTACCCTTGTGTTTTGAGTCTTCTAGTACTTTTGTCCGAGAAATTTCTCTTGGTAACCACAGACTTTGAGAAAACAGAGTGCCTCGGGTTTTGTTGAAAAGCCAACTGTGTTTTCAAGGCAAAATACACAACAGCTTCCCCCTCGCATACAACTGCCTTGACAGAAAGAGCTGTACTCTTAATAAAGCTAAAACCCAGTAAAGATTATTTAATATTAGACACCATGTTCACTTCCAACCGGCCATCTGCGCAGCAGGAGTGGTGGCCAGCACGCCTGGCCCAGGCCGTACTACCTGCCACTGGAAGGTGACTTTCCCCAGCCCATGCTACAATGGAATAAATTTCAGAAGAAATTCAAAAGCCCTCTTGTGTCAGGAAGCTGTGTAACTGCATCACGAAGCATTTCAGAGAGAGCATCCTTCAGATCTCCAGCCTCTGCTATCCATGGAAGGGGACGCTAACTAATGAAGCAATCAGAAAGCTTTTTTTCATTGGTTTTAAATCCTAGTTCATGTTTTCCCCTTACTGGTGAACATATGCACAGAGTCACACTGAGCCATTTGAACTGGAGCGCACTGTCCCTTAGCTCTGCGATGAGAGTCACCTTATCACCCAAGTCGTGTGGACACGGCATGAAGAAGGGGTCCTCACCTGGATCTACCCCTTGAAGATCACTGGAGAGCCAGGCACTGTCCCTTGGAATTACAGGGACTAACCCAAGGGGGTTTTAAAGCATTACAATAGACATCACTGTACCAGGATAATCCTCCATGCTCTTACGAGTGTCACCGTCATCCCGCTGCAGAAGAAAAGCTGGTGCTGTGCAAGGGTCACAGCCTAGATCGTGCCTGAGAGGGCTCCTTTGGTACAAGGGCAAGAACACTTCCCAAATGGCGTCCAACAATTTAGGACGATTCAGTAATTCGGGAACAAGGAAAAAAATCAGAGGGAAGCAGAGCATTAAGGCCAGAGGCGAAAAAAAAACCACAACAAGACAACACTGCCCTTGTTCCTATCTGTCAGGAACCGCGTCCCAAGAATAGCCTATTCAGAAACCAGGAAACTCAGAGAGCAGCGGGAAGGGCTGAGTCATGGCCATTTGAAAAAAAAAACCCACAACAAAACAACACAAAAGGGAAGGAGCGAAAACATGGACAGCAGCTGTTCTGGGTCTTGGAGAGATGAACGAGTCCATCCAGAACATATTAGCCAATCTTTATGTTTAAAAGCTCTGCAAACACACGGTACTGCCATGAAAAGCAGCTGACCCTCTCTCTGCTCCCGGGAGGCAAATACAGCTCTGGTTGAATCAGGCAAAGTCGGTGGAGCTTCCCGGCACCAGCCTCTCGACCTAACACCCACTCGGCCACGCACGGCTGCCAGGACATAAACTGCTCCGCGTTTACGCCCTGTTTTTGCGTTTACTTGTTCCTCTCCAGCACGAGCATCCCAATATCACAGACTTACAGGCTGGACAAACGCTTTCCAGAAGGGAAGGTGCAGTCCATTTCAGGGATGCCATTAGCAGAGGGTGGGGAGCCCTTTCCCTCACCCACACTGGAAGGGCACGAAGTAAAGCGTGACTTTGATGGGTTTTCTACAGCTCTCTGCGAGCGGCCGAGCAGAAGACAAGCGCTCCCACCTCGCAGCCAGCCTTAGCGCTGCCCATCCAGCCCCCCCAGAAGGCCAGACCATGGTTAAGTTTTGCTCACGTCTTCCCACAAAACAATCTTTGTTCCATGACCTAAATGAAATCGATTTTACAATAATTCTCCCCAGGACAATAATCTTATTCACTCACCCATAATCTAACAGATTATACCTGCTCTCCAGCTGTGGGGCTCTGGGAGGAAGCACAAGGGATTTCTGAGCAAGGAGGGCTTATTTTAGTACAGTTCCTCAGCTACCCCTCACAAACTAGGGAGGGAGCTGCATCTTTGCAATCAAACAACTGCTATTCAAAACATGTTTGGGAAAAAAAACTCTCCCATTTATTTTATCTTGCACTGTGAGGTTCTGTCAGATTAAAGACACAAAGGTAAGAAGGGGGAAGACCCTCCGAGTCTGTCCCTGCAGGGAGCGGGCTGACCACGCCTGCCGTCCCCAGACTCTGGCAGGTTACACACACTCACGTGTAACCACACCTCAGCCACCACGTCTTGTCTTGGTGTCTCCGTTTAGCCCACACCCAGGGCTAAACAATAACCAGTTGTTCTGTCACCCAAGACCCCTCCCCAGCCAAGAAAGGGAACTGGGAAAAGGAGGGAGACTCATGGGTTGAAATCAAAACAGACTTAATAAAATAAGAAAAACAATATTGATGCTAATGGTAATACGAAAAATATAAACTCTCCAGGGGCGGCACCTATGGCTGGGGAGAAGACCAGAGCAAAAAAACTCACCCTCACCCCCCCAGCAGCTTTCCCATTTATAGTGAAGGTGACGTTAATGTTACAGAACACACCTGTGGGCCAGCCTGGGGCAGCTGCCCTGGCTGTCACTGCTGATGGCCCTGATCACCATCCCAGGCCGGACAGGGGAATGCACCCTGCCGAGAAGGCAGCTCCCACAGACCCAACCTCTTCCCGGCACTGGGACTTGCTGGGATAACTACAACACAAGGCCTTCGCACGTAGACCCAGCCTTCACACTAACTCCCAGGACAAGAGCTCAAGCAAAGTGTCCCAAAGCAAACAGGCTCTCAGAGCTCAAATTTTAAGTAAAATTCTTTCTCTCCGTGACCACACAATGCAACGAGTAAATAAAGATGAAATATAGCTAGAGCACGGGATGTGCATGTACCACGGCAAGACGTGATGTCTCACCTGGCAGCCATCAAATCTTTTCCTCGGCTTGGTGCAACGCTGAGTAAGTGTGAACCTGCACACAGAAAAACCATCACAGCACTGACGGTGTGTTCAGCACATGGACAGAGCCACGGTGACACCAGCAGAAGTGACACATGGCCCCGCTGCAGACCCTACAAAAAAAGTTATTAAAAAGAGTTTAAAAAACTTAGCTGCTTTCAATCTAGGATATTCTCTCCTGATTAAAGCAATTACAAGAAATCAAATGTAGGGCTTTAGAATGGTACCACAAACGGACGTAGCACACTTAATTTCATACTTCTCTCTACCCATAAGCAAAAAACTGGTCTTGGGTCAGAGCAGATACTAGAATTCTGTGTATCTCCTTCCCAAACCACTCATCCTCCTACTGGAAGATCTCTGCATCAACCACCTCCTTTAAATGCAAGCATTTATCTGCTAAAGTCACATCTGAAAGGGAAAAGATGATAATCTTTCACATAATAAATTTACTTTCATTCCTTCTCTATGTTAGTGAGTAACACCAGCAATGGGAACGCTTCTGCACATGACAACACTGTGCCAAGGACCCAAAACCCCCTGAAACACGTACAGGGTGGGTGTTGGGGACAGGCTAGTCCAGCCCCTGGCTGAATGCCCTTCAGCTACAGGAGTGCATTAGCTGCGCTCCCAGGGCGCATCTGCCAGTTGTGCCTCATCCAGCAGGAAAGCAGTCGCGGCACTTTGCATCCCTGCGTGATTTCCCACGCACAGAAAGCACGGCTGATTAGGAAGTGAGCTTCAAAAACACGCTCATAAACCAAAACAAGGCGCTGACGGAGACACCCTCCCTCCTTTCATAACAGCAGCTGAGCCAGAGCTCCAGTCAGAACAGAAACACGAGGAACGGAATTTCAGAACTGAATTTCAGGTGCAGGACCTGTTGAGGGAACACAACAAGGAACTCGGCGTGGTCTTGCATCCTCTTAGGAAGGGCTCAGGTCCTGAAAGGAAGCTCCACCTCTGTTATCTGTCCCAGTCACACATGCGGCAAGATCTTTTGGTTCTCAGCATATGAACATGCACATCCCCTCTCCCAGCACCTCCCCAAGTGCAGCCCCGAGCAGACACAGCCACCGCAGCCCCACCACCCGTACAACAGCAGCTGGGGAGGACTGAGCATGTTTCCTCACTCAGGGGACACCTGGGGACATTGCTCCATCACCCTGCCCTTGTTACAGCCTCATCCCACAGCTGCACTCAAGCCATGCCACTAGACAGCCTCGTATCAGTTCCTGAAGTCGTTGCCTCCCTATCTCCAGGCAGGAATTCCTTCCTCACAGAACACCTAAGGAGAACAGAGCAGGTGCTGGCATGCTTCGGGGGGCTTCCTGGGGCGCACGGACATTGCTACAACATTTAGACAGAGAAACCTTTTGGGAAAGGGACATTTTCAGCCCATGCTTTCCACACTGACCTAAACACTTCATCCTAAAAATGAATGAATGACATACTATGGTTATACATTACGCTACATAATACTCACTGTAGTTTCCCCTGCTGCCTACTCCAGTCACACACTCTGGAGGGCAGAAGGGCCCCCGCTGAAAGGAAAGCCCCATTTCAAGCACGTCGGTTGAAAGGGAACAAGCAGGACAGCTTGCAGATTCACAGTGTTTCTCAGCAAGTTTTACATACAGCCCCAAACCACTCTAATTATAACTTAAAACATTTCTACTTAAAATCGTTGTGTCTGACCTAGTCTATCACTTAATATTTTAGGCTCAGCCTGGAACGTGGCAACCACCAGTCCCCTCACCACATCTCACTGCTGCAAGGAGACCATCTCTGAACAACTTTTCCAGTGACGCCTTGGGCCAAGGGGCACACATATACACAGCGACTTGGAGAAGTTTAACCTTGAGCACGACTCGTGGGGACGATACAGAGGATGTCGGCATGGCAATGTCCATCCCAGCCCGCCTGTTCCCGCTCCCCTGCACAGCCCTGGAGCTCTGCCTGGTGTCCCAAGCCCCATCGCTCCATTTAGCAGCAATCACAACCCCCTGTGCTTTTCATAAAGCAACTGAACGCTGCCTTAACAGCTCCTACCCTTTTGCCTCTCCAGTCCCCTTGGGAGGCAGAACCAAGATCTCACCGCTCTAATGGTTAAAGACCTCCCAGCCTCCCGCTAACATTTATTTGTTGGTATTCGTTGTTGTGCTGCGCTACCCATCAGCTGAATGAGCCCTCCTCGTTTCACAGGGCTCACACTGCTGATGGACAATATCATAGAATCACAGAACCGTTTGGGTTGGAAAGGGCCTTTAAGATCATCAAGTCCAACCGTTAACCCAGCACTGCCAAGCCCACCACTAACCCCTGTCCCTCAGCACCACATCTACTCATCTTTTAAATCCCTCCAGGGACGGTGACTCCACCACTGCCCTGGGCAGCCTGTTCCAATGCTTGACAACCCTTTCAGTGAAGAAATTTTTCCTGATATCCAATCTAAACCTCCCCTGGCACAACTTGAGGCCGCAGTTCCAGCCAAAGCTCATCTCCCGAGCAGGGATGACTGGAAACACACACACTTGTACGTACGCCTGGGGATCTGTCCGGGTAAGGGATCATATTTGCTCTTCTCACAGCTGTGCCCTCCTGGCAGCTCCCCGCCGTCCTCTCCCCAAGCTGGCACCACCTCGGTCGGGCTGGAGCACTCGCCTTACAGCGGAAAGTCTCTTCTCTCCCCAAGTACACGACCTCGCTTTCCATCCGATTAAATTTCACCCTGTGCCCGCTGCTCCAGCCCTCCAGCACGTCCCGATCCTCCCGTCCCAACCCATCCGTGTGCTGCTGAGGGCACACAGCTGAACCTTTGTAAGATTTTAGGAGCACCCTGAGGCATTTTGTGGTCCCTACAGACAACGTTAAAGACCAGTCCCCCGCTCCCGGGCCCATCTTACCATCCATCCCTACCTCTTCTCCCTGGGACGCAGCTCCACAGCCAACGCTCCGGCCACGGCGGAGCAGGGAGCCCTTCTCGGCCTGGAGACGCGAGCTCCCGCCGCACAGCGCTCACCGGGGATTTATTTTCATCCTCTTTTTATTATCAGCTGCGGATAGTGCTGGACATCTGCGTTTCCCGCCGTGTCCCCACGCCTCCGGCTGGCCCCGCTGCCAGGAGGCCGCCGCGGCCCGCCCGGGGCTGGGAATCGGCCCCACCGGGCCTCCAGGCCTCCCTCCCCGCCGCCGCCTCCCGCGCCCGGCTCTCCCCGCTCCCCCTGCGCCCGATCTCCGGCCTCGGCCTCCTGCAGAGGAACCTACCGGCTACCGGCTACCGGCGGCGGCTCCGGCACCTGACGGCTCCGGGGCTCCGGGGCGGGGCGGGGCGGGGCGGGGCCGCAGCGGGGCGGGCCCGGGCTGGGGCCTGCTCCTCCCGCCGGGCCGCGGCCTGCTCCCCCCCCCCGAGCCAGGCCGGGGCCTGCTGCCCACCCCAGGCCGGGGCCTGCGCCCCCCGCCGGGCCGCTCCAGGGAAGGGGCCGGGGCCGTCTCCGGGTAACGTCCGCTGTGACCTCAGCCCCGGGTCCCCACCCGAAGGTCCCCCTCGGGGGGCCGAAGGCAGCATGAGTGTCACCGTGAGGCTGGTGGGGGTGGCGGACGTGGCCACCACGGCCGATGGCGGCGGCCCCCAGGTCGGAGCCCTCCGCGCCGTCCCGCGTGGCCGCCTGGAGCACCTCCAGCCGCAGCAGGCCGCGGTGCAGGCCGCGGGGGACGAGAGGGGTCCCCGGGAGCCTGTGGCCGGGGGGAAGCCCGGCTCCCCCCATCAGCAGAGGCTGGGGAGGGCGGAGGGGCAGCCAGAGCCGCCCCGGCGCGTTCCTGGGCACCGCAGAGCTGCCGGCCCCGGGCAGGCCGGCCGCCGGGGCAACGGTGCAGCTGAAGAAGAGGATGGAGGTGACTGAGGAGAGAATGGCGAAGGTGAGAAACCATTGTCTGGATGGTGCCCGTCCTCGGCAGGGTGCCAGTCCCGGTGCTGGGCCACTGGCTTGCTGGTCCTGCCCTACAGTGTCACAGTGGGCTGTGCCCTGTGCCACATCTTGCCCGGGGTCCTGCCCTATGCCACATGCTGCCCCACACAGTGTCCTATGCAGTGTCCTGCCCTACACAAGCACCCTGCCCTACACGGTGTCATAGAATCAGAAAATGGTTTGGGTTGGAAGGGACCTTAAAGCTCATCTCGTTCCAACCCCGCTGCCACAGGCAGGGACACCTTCCACCAGACCAGGTTGCTCCAAGCCCCATCCAACCTGGCCTTGAACACTGCCAGGGAGGGGGCAGCCACAGCTTCTCTGGGCAACCTGGGCCAGCGTCTCACCACCCTCACAGCAAAGAATTTCTTCCTCATATCTCAATCTCCCCTCTTTCAGTTTAAAACCGTTCCCCCTTGTCCTGTCACTACACGCCCTTGTAAAAAGTCCCTCTCCAGCTTTCCTGTAGCCCTTCAGGTACTGGAAGGTGCTAGAAGATCTCCCCAGAGCCTTCTCTTCTCCAGGCTGAAGAGCCCCAACTCTCTCAGCCTGTCTCCATAGCAGAGGTGCTCCAGCCCTCTGAGCATCTTCGTGGCCTCCTCTGGACTCGCTCCAACAGCTCCGTGTCCTTCTTGTGTTGGGGGCCCCAGAGCTGGATCCCAGAGTCCTGGCTTATGCCACGCACTGCCCTACACAATGTACTGCTCTGGGTGGCATCCTGCCAGGACCAGTGGATGGTGGGGCCACACTCAGCCATCCCATATGAGTCCCCAAGCTGCTGCAGCCCCCTCGTCCCTCTGCCTCGCCCCCAGCCACGCTGGCATGGCTGGCAGGGATGTGGTCACTGCCCTCTGTGGCACCCCTGGCCACACCTGGGGGCTGGCAGCAGGGCCAGGGGGGCCTCCTCAGCCATAAATCCACCTGGGTTTGGGATGGCACTGTGCTGGGGGCCTGCAGGAGCCAGCACTGCCTGGAGCAAAGCTTTGGTGTCTACTTTCAGCCAACTCGGGGACCATGGAGGACATGGCTGCCCAACAGGAGAAGGTGCTGTTCGAGATGAAGCACCAGCAGGACGGAGGAGAGAAGGTGCCCAGCTGCCTGGACCTGGGGGGGGGTTGCCCAAGGGTCTGGGGGCTGCAGCCCTGCACCCCACTTGCCAGGGACACACTAGGGCATCTCTCAGGATGTCCTCGCTAGCCACTCACTGGGGCCACCCATAAGCATGCCTCCCTGCCTCACCCAGGTCCTGCAGCCACCCTGTTTCTCACCCAGGGCCACATTTGTCCTCCCCAGGGGCTGGATTTCGGCAGGGAGGTGCTGGGCCAGCTGAGGCAGCTGCAGGAGCAGTGCATGAGGCTGCAGGAAGCTGCAGAGCGGCTGTGGGGTGACACCAAGGCTGCCCTGGCAGCCCCTCACTGCAGCACGTGAACACTGCAGGCCATAAAGATGCTCCCTCTGCCATTGCCTCTCCTGTGTGGTCTCTGGGCTCACGGGGGCACGTGGGGCGTCCTTGGGGACTCACTGACCAGAGCCTGGCACTTTTGGGCTGTGCCATGTGCCCGTGAGCTCTCTCTGACCAGCCAGACGTTCAGGCCTGTGCCGAGGCCCTGGATTTTCCAGTCCCACGGCTCCTGGTGGCCTTGGGACAGTCACAAGCAGGCTCCCCTCCCCACAACCCAGGTCTCCATGTGGCTTCACCTGCATTTCACGGGCTGGGGACAGATCCCTTCTCCGTGTCTCCCCTGGGTGGGCTCTGTGCCACACAGCCCCTGCCTCACGGACCATCCCCACTCCCAGCAGGACTCCACGCTGGCCTCAATGTGCTCAGGCCACCAAGGTTGGTCCATGAGGCCCACGGTTGCAGCTCGCTTTAGAGGCCACCAGCTTGGCCCAGCCCCACCTGGGTGAGGCAGGACTGAGCCACACAGCTCCAGCACAACCCTGCGTGGGGAAGCTCACAAGGGCTGGCACCAGCTCCAGCCCGAGGCTGCCTGGGTGAAACCATCGCTCCTACAATGTTTATTTTACCAACACAAATAAGAGATTGAAATTAATTATTGACTGGTGAGCACAGGGATGCCGGGGCATGGCCTCACGGGGAGAGTGCTCTGCAGGGATGGCGACCTCCAAGGGACATGGCCCCTGTAATCCGGTGAAGTGGGGATGAAGCCAGGTCACAGCCAGACACTCAGGGCCTGTGGGTATCACACGGGG
This sequence comes from Nyctibius grandis, assembly GCF_013368605.1. Taxonomy (NCBI): domain Eukaryota; kingdom Metazoa; phylum Chordata; class Aves; order Nyctibiiformes; family Nyctibiidae; genus Nyctibius; species Nyctibius grandis. The sequence continues at coordinate 2,878,763 of NC_090687.1, forward strand.
AGCCCGAGGGCTCACTGTAGCCCTGCCATCAGCCTGCCCCTGCTCCTGGTGGGGTCTCACACCCGCAGCTGATGTCGTGGGGCAGCGGGCAGAGCCAGAGTGGCTTCTGCTGGGGCTGAGCCCTGGCATGCACCTGGCCAAAGGCAGCTGGCAGTCACCGCACAGCTGGGACGGGGTGTTTGGAGCAGCACACATGCAGTGGAGACGCGGCCAGCCCCAGCTCGGAGGCACGGCACGCACAGAGCCACTCGGAGAGGGGATCCTGAAACACCCCGGGCCCAGGCCCGCCTTCCCCACGTCCCGCCGCTGCTGCAAACGAAGCAAAGACACGGGGTTCAAAGCAGAAGAGCGTGTATTGCAAGCAGCTGCGGCGTGTCCGGAGAGACTTCCAGCCGCTGGGAGAAAAGAACAGAGGGGTTAAAAACAATCCCAGTCTCTAGGGTTACACTGTGTCATGCAAACAGCACCGGGGCAAACCCCATCCCAGGAGGGTGAGGAGAGGGTGTGCTGGCCCAGCCGGGCCACCCCCTGCTCCCCCTCGCCAGGGTGGGCGAGGGGCCAGGTGCCTCCCCAGGAGCCGGCGTCCCCCAGCCCTGCTCACCAGCGAGCACGGCGCATGCGGGGTGGAGGCTGCGGCCGAGCAGGAGCAGCCCTTGCTCTCCCCCCCCCTTACAAAAAAAACAAGCTGCGTGGGGTGTCTGCCCCCAACCCGGTTGAGTGGGGCTGAGGGATGGGGGGAAACACTCGGGTACAACCCACTCTGCCTGGTGGGGTGGCCCAGGGGACCGCGAAGAAGGGACCTCCTCCGTAAACGTCACTCGCATGCAAACGCTGGTGTCCCAAGAGAGGGGGGGGTGCTCCCGCCCCGAGAGCCTGGCGGGGTCCCAGGCAGAGGCCAGCACCGGTCCCGTGTCCCACGCAGCCTCCCGCTGTCTCTGGGGAGCTCCGTTCAGCTCGAGGACAAGTAAAAACTACTTCAAACCAAACCCATGCAAGGCAGCTATTTGCTCGTGTGTCTCAGCAGCTGCCAGACACCCTGGCAGCAGAGTTCCTCTCCTCTTCGGGGAGGGTGGGGGGGGGAAATATATATTTATACGCAGGGGTCCCCGCTGCGTTCGCTCTCCGCCGCGGCCTCATCTCTCTGCCTCCATGGTCACGTTGGCCTTCTGTTCTGCCGTGGCTTGCTGGGAGACGGCGGCTGGCCAGCCGGCAGGCTGCGCCGCGGCGGCCGGAGTCCACATGCTCTGCTGCTGGCCGGGGGGCGAAGCCGTGGGCCAGGCGGGGTTGAAAGCCCCGTGCTGGGGCAGCGGCGGGGCCGGGGGTGGCGGGGAAGTCGCCATGGAGGCCACGGGGCTGCTGCTGTTGAAGCTCTCGGAGGCCTTGAGGCGGGAGAACATGGTGAGGGCGTCGGGGAAGTTGGGCGGCGTGGCCGGCGTGTTGGCAGGAGTGCACATCTGCAGGAAGGAGACACGGGGTCAGGCATGGTGGGGGGGGGAACCTCCACCTTCACCTCCCACCACAGCCCAGCACAAGACCCCTCTGCCCCCACTCCTGCAGCACAGGGAGCCCCCAGACTCGCACTGCCCACAGGCAGCAGTTATTTAAGGCTCTGAAGACTGCGCCCACTCCTGTGCCCAGCCAAGGTGGGGACTCCTTGTGCTCCACAACCCACTGATGCCACCCCAGTCCTGCAGCTTCCTGCCTCGGTGGGCGCAAGGCTCAGCTCCCACCCCATGGGAGACCGGGTGTGCTCGTGCCCTGCACGCTTACTGCATGCTCCCAACCCCCAATTGTCCCACAGAGCGAAATGAGGCCACGGCAGCCAGCAAATCCCTAAGACACATCTGCCCAGGCCGATTATGGGCTGGTGGGGCATGAGAGTTAAAGGGACAGCTGGGAGAGAGCGGAGTCAGGCAGCACCCACGTGCGTGCACGCCCTTGTGTGCTCACACACACCCAGACCAGCACGCTGCACCAGCAGGGCAAAGGTTTGCACGCCCAGTCCCCCCAGCAAGCACACGAGGACTCTCTCTGCTGTGTTGGGGCTGGTCTGGACCATTGGCCGTGCCCAAGTCATCCTCTGTTAGACCAGCCCTCTCTGAGGAGCAGCCCCAACCCCTCTGCAGGGCTCCGAGGGCACTCCCGGACCCGCTGTCCCACTGTGAAGGACAGCCTATGCACCCCTGGCCGCTCTTCCTTGGCAGGATGCTCTGGCAGTGCCCGGCCAGACCTCCCTGCCTGCACTCCTGGAGCTGCGAAGCGGAGAGCTGGGCATCAGCAACAGCCCAAAGCGCCCACCAGCTGGTGCTGTGCCCCGGGTGAGCACTGGAGAGGTGGGAAAGCACTTACCATCTGATGGTGGTGGCTGTAGGGGATGTTTGTTTCTTGGAAAAAAGCACTAAGAGCAGTCTGCAGAAAAAAAAAGGAAGATGGTGTTACCAGTAGCACGCAAACTGGGCACCCACCTCATCCCTGCAGACAATGGCAGGGCTTTGCAAGGCCCCAAACATGATCCAAAACAGGCCCCGGGGGGCTGGACCGTGCCCACAGCTCCCTTTTTCCCACAGCACAGGAAAGCGCAGTGCGCAGCTGCTCCCACGTCCCCAGGCAGGGACCCACGGCTGCCGTCTGCCTGCACCGAGGCAGGAAGGGATCACTCGTGTTTGGGATCACTGTGCTCCTCGCTGACTGCTGGAGCGGACCCCGGCAGGCATTTCACAACTCACGGCGATGCTCCACAACCGCTGCGTGCAGGGAGAGGAGGGAAACCAAACCCAAACCCAGCAGGAACTGGTCAGATGTGTGTCCTTAACAGGACAAGATCACAGTCACCAGTCACGCCTGGAGACCCCCAGGGCTGGGGCTGCAACAGGTAGCCCACCCCACACACCAGAGCATTTCCAGTTCCGTCGCAGGCGGGGTACGGTTATGACTGACATAATTTTGGTTAGCTTCCAGTTCAGACCAGTAATAATCTGGTAAATACGTCACACGCTACAGGCGTGGGGGGGTTACAGGGAGGGAACGCCGGGGGCACAGCCTGGGAGGGCAGATACCCAGCCCAGGTCTGGGAGGAGCGGGGACAGCGGGAGCTTTGGGGGTGCACGGGACGGGGCTGATGCAGGTGAAGGTGAAGCTGCCTCCTGTTCTGTGCCAGGCTTTAGCTGAGTTAGAGCTAGAAAACAATGTTTTGATTCAGCTGCAGATCAGACTCGATAGAAATGTTAGAGAATTGGTTTGGATTCAGTTGTGGTTGGAGGAAACCTCCCCACTGCCATCAACCCCCACTGCATCCCCTCCCCAGGGGCAGCCTGGCCTGCAGGTCTCCAAGCTGGGGTGCGAGGCACGAGTGCTGCTACACCACCGGAGACTTTGCTCCCTTCCTGCAAGCCAGCGATTGGGGCTACCCAAGCTGCTAAAAAAGAAAACAAGCAGTAAAACCTGGGAAAAGCAGAGGCAGGTTGTCCCAAACCCTGCGTGACTGCAGCAGCCACAGTCCTACCACCGCACACGCTCCTGTCACCCCCAGGGTGGGAGGAACAACTCAGCTCAGTTTACTGGTGTGATGCAAACTATTCTGCCCCAAAACCCCCATGCTGGCAGGCCCCGGGAAGGCAAAGGGGCTCCACTCGTGCTGCTGGGGAGCTGGAGAGGTAGTGCCAGCCGCTTGCAGGGGGGGTTATGGTTTCCTGGCTAAAGGGGGGTAACCCATCGGGGACCAGGTGGCAGCCAGGAGCGATATCTGCAAACAATAATCCAGACCTGGGTGGGGGAAGCAATTGCTGCTGTCAAGTCTGGCAGCTCCCTGGGCTGGTGAGGCTCTTCCCTGTGATGGCTGCATTTCTCTGTCTGTGTTTAATAACACAGTACCCGAACCCTGCACCCAGGCAGGCTGTGAGCCGAGAGCCCACGGCACCCGCAGGCAGGACCCGCCGGATTTCAGTGACGGCCATAAAGCAGGAATAGGGGCTGCGGCCCCAGAGATCAGCTCTGAACGGGCCAGCACACATCTACCAATCAAGGAAGCGGCCGATGGAGACACGGACGCTTCTGAGGCAGTGACACCCCCATCACTGCGCTACCCTTCGTCCTGGGCAAGGTCTGATGCCAACACCCACAGGCGCTATCAGACAGAAAGGGCTGTGATAAGAAAGGGGGAAACAGCGAACGAGCACAGGCAGAGGTGTGGGCACAGCCAGATACCATAAACTGATTAAATCTGCTCTGTGCTCCTGTTCTCCAAGTGGCCTCGTGTCTGGGACTGTGCCATCAGCAGACAGGGCACAGAAGGTCCCCGCTGTCCCCCTGAGCTGCCCGCCGATCCCTGCTGGCGCTGGGGTAAGAGCCGTGACCTGGGTGGAGGCAGCACTCCACCATCGCAGGCCCCGCTGCACCTCCTCCCCTCCATCTGCCCATTTCCAAGCGCGGCAGAAGCAACCCCTCTGCCCACAGCGCCGGCTGACTGTGTCCCTCCAGCCGCGGGGAATGGCTGCCGCCTCCCAAGGACCTGCAGCAGCCCCAACCCAGGCAGGCGAGAGGCCCGTGCACCCACCTCCTCGGTGGCACGGGGTGCCAGGGCCGCACATGTAACCAGAGCTGCTGATGCTGCCTGGTCTCCAGCCAGCGTCACAAGTGCCAGGGGCAACCGGTGCAAGAGCAAAGCCAATTAAGGCTCCTCTGCTTGAGAAGGAGCCTCAGCCGCAGCTCAGCCCTGACCCTGGGCCAAAGGCCCCATGGCCCGTGTCACCCTGGGTGTGTGTGGGAGCAGGGCAGCCCCGCACCCACTGCCTGGCCATGCTTGGCTGGTGGTCAGGCCACCGTGTCCCCGACCAGGGTGCAAAAACAGGAGTTTTGCAGGAGGCGGATCATGCAGCGATCCTACCAGGCTGCTGAGAAGCGCCTGTGGAGACCTGGGTGCTGAGCAGAACAAGCTCAGCCTGGAGGAGTGGGACACCCAGCCCTCTGCAGCCGCTCAGACGGGACCTCGGGTGCTGTTTGATCCCCTGCCCATTGCTGCCCAAGCTGCACTTGCACCCGCTCCCAGCTGCATGTGTGAGCCGCTGCCAGCTCAGGGGATCTGGCAGCAGGGAGCCCACGGTGCCAGAGCTGCCCTGGGGGCACCCAGCCCTTGAGCCACAAGGGAAAGGGAAAGGGGCTCGATAAAACAGAAACAGATCACAAGAGGAAGTGGAAATCCAACCACGGACACAGCGGGCAGAGCCAGACACCTGCTCCTCCTCTTGTTCCCCACACACAACCTCACTACGCTGAACAGCCACGACACTCAGCACCAGGCAAAAGGAAGGAACGGGTGGTTTTTTAAAAGCTGATGTCTTCCTATCCTTCCCAAGGAGCCCCAGGGGCAATCAGCGCATAACAAAGCCAATTAATACTCTTCTACCTGGGAAGGAGCCTGATCCACCGCTCAGCCCAGCCTGACATGAGACTCTGCAAACTCTGAAATGTCTCCCTGGTAGCCCGGCAGGTTCCAGCCATGGTGGAGGTACCTGCTGCCTTCCTCAGCTTCTCCCAAAAAGCCAGCACCTGCGGCCCTGGAGGCCGAGTGCCAGCCCTCACCCAGAGACACTCCAAGTAGCTTTCTTCAGCCTGTAAGCCTCCCCCTCCGATCGGCCATGGCACTGCTCCAGCTGCTGGAGGGCTGGGCTGGCACGGCCGTTCCTGCTGGCACCCACCGCGGCTGTCCCTGGAAGCACAGCAGAGCTCATGGCACTGCAAGAGCTGCAAACGACGCCGGGCGTGCTGTGAGAGAGCCTGCCCTGGGTCCCTGTGAAACAGGAGTGGAGTCACGGCGAGGGGGAGAGGCGATCCACATGCTACCCACGAGCTGCCCCGCTCCCTGGGGATGGAGGGGACGCAACATAAACAGCTCCTTCGCAAGCCCCTGAGCACGGTACAGGCTCTGATGGGCTCATGCTGCATCGAAGGCAGCTGTATCCCCAGTGGTTTCCTGACTTCCTGCCCTGCTCGCTGTCCTGGATCGCGCTCCTTCCCCCCAAACTCCGGGTCTGCCAGAGTTAGCAGGACACTGAGCACAGCAAACCCTCTCTACAGCCCCCACCAGCCACAACAGCCCCAGAGCAGCCCCAGCCTACGAAAGGGGTCCCAAAACATCAGCACCCCACCAGCCCAAAGCTGTCCGCGTTTCACAGCAGCCTCCCTCTCCCTCTCCCCCTCCTGCCAGTGATCCACCACCCCAGGCTCCTGCTCCCTGTCTGGCTGTTACACGCAGCGAGCGGGGCACATGCCCACGTAGGAAAGGTCCTGGGCAGGGCAGACAGATGCCAGGAGCGCCCTGGCCAGGACAGAGGCACGACACTGGGAGAATACAGCTCCTGCTGTCTTGTCACCAGGCTATCTACCTCACCTCGGCTCTGCTGTGTGGAACACCTCTCCCCACAGTGGTCTTAAGAGACAGAAGCAACGTCCTCGGGGTGCAAGCGGGCTGCTCCGACTCACACCGCGCCCCTGGAGCAGCACTTCAAATCCGTGGAGACTATGAGTGAAGGCAGCGCAAATTACAACTGAACTTGCCTGAACTCCACCGATTTACACTCGCTGCAGAGGCGGGCCAGTCAGCAAAGGGGTACTGCACTAGAATAACAAAAGCCTCAGAATATCACAGGGAAGAGGTGAGAGCACACCGGAGCCAGGAGATGCCACCTCCCCGGCGCAGCTCCCCGAAGAAGGCATGCCCAGCAGCCATTTTGCAAAGGGAATTATCTGACCGTTGCACCAAAAGTGAGTGGGAACATGGTAACTGCTCATCGCGGCGCGTTTGTTTACAGCCGAGCTTCCTCTGAGTCATGTGAGAGCCAAGCCGGCAGGAGACGGCTGTTTGTACTTGTGCAACTCGCCAAACGGTGGCAAAGTTCTGCAAAACGCCTTTTGAAAGAAAAGTTGAAAGTTTTGTCATCCATTCGCAGCTCTTCCGCGACGCGCGCGGAGGTGGTGGAAGCGGATCCTGCCCGTCCCAGAGGGCCACTGTCAAACTGTATTAGTAAACAAAACCCCGAGCACGTTACGCACGCAACACATCCACCAACGGTGCTCCGGTCAGCAGACCGTGGCATTAAACGGGCACGGTGGAGAGGAACAACTGGCTCAGCTTTCCACACACCCCCGCACACCCACCCCCTCGCTCCTTGGCCACGCACGGCTTGGCTCCGAATGCCTCCTGGCCTCCGATTTAGCTCCTGGCAATGCTCTGCCTGCACGGCGACCAACTGCCTCCGTGCCCGATCCATCCGACGGCCGTCACGTTACCGAACACGCCCCGGTAACGTCTCGGAGGCCCTGCCAGCAGCGCTCGCACCCACGCGGGCTGCACCGGGTGCCGACCGAGGGGTGCCCCAGCCACGGGGACGAACACAAACGGAACCTCCCGCTCTGCAGACTGACTCAGACCTCCTCCTGCATCACGAAACACACACTTCGATTACCAAGGTGCCATTAGCATCAAACCCACCAGCTCCAGAGCCGCTGGGGCTGCAGCAGAAAAAAGAAAAATGCTCTTTAGAAAGAGCTTTGCTTGCTACAGCTGCCGCACTCCCCGCTTTGCTCCGGGCGTCTCTGGAGGAGCAGAGCACCCAGAAAGGCTGCAGGGGGGGTTCCCCACCCACAAACCGGCCCCACGCGTGCCGTTAACCCGTCGATATCACGGAGCATCCTCAGGAAAAGGCATCTCGAGTAAGAAACGCTCTGAGCTACACGGTCCCCCCTCCCACGGCTGCCTGAGGACTCAAACTCTCCGAGGCCGGGACGTGGAGAAGGCGGGGCGGGGGGTTTCCAGCCCACGGCCACGCGTGGCGGTGGGGGGGGCACGGTGAGAGGGCTCGGTGCCCCCACGGTGCGGAGCGGGGCCGGGGCGGGCCGCGGGCCCGGGTCCCGCAACCCCCCGGGTGAGCGCGGCCCACGCCACGGGGCAGAGCGCGGCCCACGCCCACCGCGCTGCCTAAACCCACCCGGCTGCCCCCCCCCCTCCACGCCCCACGCAGGGGCCCGCCCCGGAGCGTTCGGCGGTACCGGGGGTCGGTACCGGAGCGGCGGCGGCCTCACCTCGAACTGCCAATGCGCCGCCTGCAGCAGCTGCTTGGCCTGGTCGGCGGCGCAACCGGCCGCCAGCACGAACTGGTTGATCATCACCTGGTGCTTGAGCTCGTCCATGGCCCCGGCCCCCCGCCGCCGCCGCCCAGCCCGCCGCGCCACCCCCCGCCCTCACGGCGCCGCCACCATGGCGGAGCCGGCGCGGCTCACGCCAATGTTTACTGGGCACTGACTCACGGCGCCCGGCGAGCCCCGCCGGCGGCCGCCCGGGGCGGGGCGGGAACCGCGCGGGGGCTGCCGGGACATGTAGTTCCCGCCCGCCCCACGGCCGCGCCGCTTCCTCCCCGCCCGGACTACACCTCCCAGCAGCCCCCGCTTTGTTTGCGGAGCGGCCGCCGGGCGTTGAGTGACGCGCCGGGCTGACCAACCGCCGCAAGAGGCTTGGTAGTACCTGACCGTATATGGTCAACAACGCCGCTGTTTCCAATCAGAGGGCGGCGGGGGCGGGACGGGGCTGGGGCGGGGCAGGTCACGTGGGCGGGCGGTGTTTACAGTCGGCCGCGTGCGGTTTCCTGTTGACGTGCGGGGAGCGGCCGGGGAGCGGGGGGGTAACGGCGACGGCGGGGCCGGCGCTGCCCTTCGGCCCGCGGGTAATGTTTAACCGGGGCGGGGGGGGCCCTGCAGGCCCCGAGGTGCCCCCACCGCCCCGGTCTGGTGGGGGCCCTGCTCTCACTGCCTGAAGTGAGCCCCTTGGCCCCCGGCCTGGCCCAGGCCTCCCCGGCAGCACTAATAAAAGATGGCGGGGTGCCCCCCCACAGGCCTGCTCGTGTCACTCCCTGGGCTGGAGCATGTCCCCGCACCCCGCCGACATGGCTGTCGAGGTGTAAAAGGAGAGCTGGCAGCAGGGGAAGGTTCTGGAAGGTGCCGGGGGGCTCTGGGTGGCATGAAAGGATCCTTTGAGAGCGGGGCAATGCCATAGCAGGTGAAAGCACGCAGCCAGGCAGGCGCTGCGGGGCCGTGCCGCGCCGCCCCGGGGGGGACGATGGTGTTGCTAAGTACCAGGAAGCGATAAGCAGGCACGGACATGCGGTGGAGTGGCTGGGAGGTAATAAAGCATGGGAAGAGCGAGGCGAGACGAAGGGAACCACTGGCTCCGCAGGGCGTGCGAAGGGCCCCGGCCTCCTCCACCTTTCCTGAGCGATTCTGGGCTCTTTCCTGCAATTTGTGTTTGAACTTCACCTCACCGCAAGCAGTTTGTTCACTAACACCTCTGACCCTGGCTGGCGTTTCACATACAGCTACTTCTGAGCCGTGAGGGTTAATGGCTGAAGCTCAGTCGGGTCACGCGTTTGACCTGAGGGGTTTGCAACCTCTGCTGCTTGGACACAAATTGCCCTGATATTGTCCAAAGCTGACCACCTGGTAACCATCTTCCATGTCTCCTTTAGCAACCATGCAAAGTACTCCAGGCCTTGGAGGATGCTGGGGCCAAGGGGATTCCTCCTCCTTGTACCTATGTCACTGCCCAAATCAGAGTGAGAGCGCAGCTGTATGATGGTGGCACTGGGACGTGTCAAGGGGTGACCAGTCTTTCTTACAAAGTCGAGACAACCCCAAGAGGGAAGTGGCAAAAGGAGATCTGTAGCCAGCAAGGTGTAAATATAGCTGGGAAAACAAATCTCCTGAGGGATTATTTTAATCAGACAGAACCGGACATTTTTAGAAGCCTTGCAGTCTGATTTTTTGAAGGGGGAAGGGTTGGCCCCGGCCCAGCAGGGCTTTCGGGGAGGGTTGCAAGCCCTTTGGAGCAGGGCAGTGTTTAGGGAGGCAAAGTTCATGGGCTCGCCACTCCTTCTGGTGAGGAACAACTCTGCGTGTCGTCTCCAGAGCTCCTGAACCTTGTTGTTTTACAAGTACCTGACAAAGCAAGTGACAGCACCGGGGAGGGGACGACTGAGACAAAGCAACTTGCTTCACTGGGTAATAAACTCCCCCGAGCAGCTGGACTTTGGATGAGCTGCTCTGGTGAGTGGAAGGTTTGCAGGCAAACATACTTCCTTGTTTACACGGGCGTGCTCGTAGCTGCCTCCCTGGCAGAGACGTCCAAGCGGACTCCTGAAGGGCAGGTTGCGGTAGCTGGAGAAACGTCTGTGAAACATGTCCAGCTTCAGAACTCCTTTTTCATCCATGTTTTGCAGGAGGGAGTGATGTAGTGGGTGACAGCTGGGTCTGGGATGTAGTGACACGACTTGTGGTGATGGTGAGCGTGCAAATGAGCCGTAGGGAGTCCTGAGAGCTGGCACAGGAGGTGGGCTCACAGCCCAAGCATCCCTCTATCCTGCTGCTTCTCTCCAGGTCGTGCTGGAGAATGGCTCCAGGCTCACCTTTTCCTGGAAGGATTTTGCCCAGCAGGAAAGACGGCCGAGCTGGAAGGCAGCACAGGAGCCGAGGCCTCCTCACCACCCCTGGGGCTCTTCAGGGTCCTGGGGCAGGAGCCCTGGCCTGTTTCCACCTGGCCCTCCCTAGCTTTGCTGCTCTCACTCTGCACAATGACGGCACCTGGGGTTCCAGGCTCCCTTGTACCTCGTGGGAGTGTTTTCATCCCTTTGGCGGATGTCAGGGAGGGCTTCCTTCGTGGCTTTCCTCCCTTTCCATCCTTGGCATGGTGCAGGGCCCAGAGCTGGCAGCACCACACTGGGGAGGAAACATGGGCTCAGGAGCCCGGAGGTGAAGGGTGAAGGTGTGAAACCCGCGCCTGGTGGCACCACCAGGGTTTCTGGGGCCATTGCTGCTTCTTGCAGCCACCACGGTGCCGCAGGCTGGGGGGCTGCTGCTCCTCCAGCCCACTGGACGTGGCTGTGGTGCTGCTGGGTCCCCATGTGCGGGCTGGCAGGGCAGCCCGGCTCCCTGCCCCGCTGCTGGCAGCAGCTCCATCCCCGAGTCGCCTGCTCTCCTTTCCCCCGTGCTGCTGGCGGTGGCTCCTGCGAGGGACGGAGGAGGCGAGTGGTGCAATATCCTGCCTTTGTGTGTGCCAGCGCCCGCGTCCCCCGGGGCCGGGCGAGGGAAAAGGAGCCGCCATGTCCGCTGGAGGTGCTGCCCGTCAGCTCCGCTCGCTCTGGGCCCTGGGGTTTGGAGCGGAAGGGCTGAGCCCTGTCCCTGGCACGCCTGGGCTGCTATTGTACTTGTCTGTCACATAGTCTCACCGAGCAGGGCCCTGAGGGAGATATTCTCCAGCAAAGGCCCCTGCCCTCCCAGATGACAATAACCCCCTCGGGGGCCTGACCGCTTCCTCCGAGCTCTGGAGAGCTGTGCGGCCCGGGAGGGACCTTCCCGCTGGTGGAGGTTTTGCATGAACAAAAGCCTCCCACCGTGGCCGCTTCCCGCCCTGTGGCCCCGGTGCTCACAGTGCCAGCACCCTGCTGCTTGCCGGGACTCTCCCCTTGGCTTCCCCATTTAACCCGTATGGCACTGGGCTCCCAGTGAGCTGCACCAGCAGCTGCAGAGGGAAGGAGGCTGCTTCTGTCCCCAAAAAAGCTCAGGGCAGAGCTTTGGGGCAGTTGCCTGCCAAGACAGGACAGAGTCCAGGCGCCTCCTTGGGCTGGGGTGCTGAGGTGCTGCTCTTGGTGCTGAGGACATGGGAGGGAAGGGAGGGGGACCCTCGTCTTCTGTCCCTGTGCAAATTCTCCTCCTCGCCCCGCTGCATGGTGTGAACACGGCTCTGCTTTGCTCCCGTGCTCGTGGCCAGCTGGCCACCGGCTGGTAGCCAGTACAGCATGGGGAGATGGAGCCGCTGAGCCTTGCTGTGCCGGGTCTGCTCCCGCTGAGATCCAAATCGGCTGCTGGTGTGCAGGGTGAGGCCATGGCGGGTTATGGGTTCACCTGCTGGGTTTGGGGCTGCTGGTAGCACACGAGCTGTTCGCATCAGCCCACTGCTGCCAGGGCACTGCTGGGGCCCTTGTTCCCAGCACCGAGGAGCATCTCCGAGCTGCCTGTGCAGGCAGGGAGCATCTGGGACACGCTCCGGGGCAGCACACACGGGCTGGGCATTGCTTTGCAGGTCAGCAGACTCCATTCCTCCCTCTCTTTGCAATTTCTGTCACGAGAAACTCTTGCGCGGAGAGGCTGGTTGAGCAAGAGGCACCATCGCTTCGGGTGCCAGCAGGATCCTGGGGGACGCAGCGGGCAGAGCCCAGGTCTCCCCTGTGCCAGGTGCAGGGTACCCGGCTCTCGTGGTTTGCCGGTAGGACGTGGCTGTTGCTAGTTCCCTGGCTTTTCCCTGTCCTTCCCAGCCCTGTCACATCACAGGACGCAGCAGAGCAAGGTCTGGCCCTGCTCTGTCCTCACCCCCAGCACCCATTCCCCTGGCAGCCAGTGCCTTGTACGGCCCTGCCGGCGCAGAGCGGCTGTGCTCGGGGTGGCCACAACTGCAAGGGTAATAACTAGCCGGAAGCACATTTCCCCGCGGGTTTGTTTGCTTATTCCCGCTGGGTGTGTTTTAGTTTGTGTTTACGGCCAGCAAATTCCACCCACCGCCCCCTCACTATTGGAAAATCCTCCTGGGCCGGCAGGCTTGGCTCTCTGCCGTGTCCTGCCTCCCTGCACCCCAGCCCTCTTCCCGTGCTCGTCTCCTGCTCCAGAGGCCAATTTAAGAGATATTGCGTGTGCCACCTCCGCTCCTTCGTGTCTCCTGGGGATCCCCAACTCCACTGCTGAGAATTTGGGTCCCCAGTTCCTTTGCAGCGTGGGCCTGGCTGTAGCGTGTGCGCAGGAAGGTGCCTCCCTTTACAAGCCGAGCCTGGGGGGCTCTTCCCCGCACCTTTGCAAGACCTGGGTGCCAGAGCAGACAGGGATGTTGGGGGAGGCTCTTTCGTGCCTCCTGGCTTTCACCATCCTCCTGGCTGTTGCGTCACGCATGCAAGCCAGCCTGCAGTGGTTCCCCGCTCTCACATCTGAACCTCAGGCCCCTCCGTTCGCTTTTGTGAGCGGATTATCTGCGAGAGGAGGAACCCGGGAGAGGTTTCCCCGTCTGCACGCCACACGGGCCTGCAGCTGGGGTGGCCGGTCGGCTCCCTCTCCCGCTGGCACTGGGCCTCAGCCAGGAGCGGTACCACCTCTGTGAACTGGCCCAGACACCGACTCCCCGTGCCACTCCCCAGGAGGTGTGTGGCCACCCCAGCTGGCCCACGGCCTCCCTGCACACCCCTGTCCCAGCACGGGCCGGCCGTGCCCGGGGGGATGCACCGCCGGCGCCGTGTCCTGCTCCCCACCAGCTGGTGAAGGATTGTGGTGTTGCTGCACGAAGCTGCTCTGCAAAACAGCTACCAGCAGGTTAATCATTCCCTGGGCAGAGCAATACGGCCCGTCCGGGCACCCCCGGGCGCCCCGGGCCTCCCCTGCCCGCCGCTGCCTCCGCTCCCGCCCGCGTCCCTCATGGCAGCGCCCTCTGCCGGCGGAGCGCACCCGCCGCTGTCGGTGGGCGCCGCCGCGGTGCCTGACGGGAGCTGTAGTGCCGGGCGGGCGGACTCGCTTTCCCGGCGTGCCCCGCGCCGCCGCCGCCGCCGTGGGTGCGGGTGCCGGTGCGGGCCGCTCGCCGCCGCCGCGCTGCTCTGCGTTCCCCCCCGGCCCGCCGCCGCCGCCATGGGCTCCCTGCTCAGCCGGCGCATCGCGGGCGTGGAGGACATCGACATCCAGGCTAACTCGGCCTACCGCTACCCGCCCAAGTCCGGTGAGGGCCGCGGGGCCGCTCCCCTCAGCGCCGGGCACGGGGGAGGGGGACGCGGCTTCGCCGGGCCCGGTGCCCCCCAGGCTGCCCCGAGGGGGATAGGTGTAGCGGGGTGGGGGTGCGCTGGTCGCGGTGTGCCCAGGGGAAGGGGCTGCGGGAGTGCCCGTCACCGGCCGGGGCCGAGCGGGGCCCGGGGCTGGCTCTGGCTCCGCTGTGGGGCCTGCCCGCCCGGCGGCGGGGCCTCCTTGGTGGGCAGAGCCGATGGATGGGGCTTCTGGGGCCGGACCGATGGTATAAGGCTGTCTCGGCGCCCTGTTTGGCTGAAGTGCGGGGGTGGAGGAGGGCCGTGTGCCCTGCATCTAACGCTGAAGTCGTCTGCCCGTCCCTGTGTCAGTGTCCGCGGCCACCCGGCTCCGTGGCTGCCCTTCGGTCCCGGTGGGTCATGGCAGGCGAGTAAGGCTTTGCTTCGCCCCTCTCCGACGTGGCTGCAGCGAGTCGTCAGTCTGCGGCAAGTGGGGCATCTCCTGCTGGTAAAGAAGAAGTGGTGATGGAGTTCAGTGGGGATTTGGAAGGAAAATCGGATCTGGTGCGATACAGGATGGAAAAATTCTGACATGACAACCTTCTGTAACTCCTTAAAATGGCCGTGGTTCTCACCTAGGAGCTGTTGGACTGACATGGCCTACGTGTATGTTTGTTTTGCAAAGGGAAATGTTCTGAAAACTTAGATTTGTCAGCAGTGCCACTTTTGTGGAGTTAGGATGAGCCCGTGGCTCCCCTTATCTTGGACTGCCTTTTGAGGTTGGCCTGGTTTAACTTGTCTAAAGAGTTCTATTTATTTTTCTCACAAAACAAGTCATCAGGGAAATTCAGATGCTCTTTTCTCCTACAGTATCCATTCACTTCCAAATTTTTCTAGGTTTCTGTTCTGCTAGGGCTCTTCCGAGCAGGGTAAGGAGTTTGCAGAGCAGCAGTTTGGGTTCCCTCGCTCTTGGTACAGATGCAGCATAGCCTTTTTGTTCAGAGACTCGAGTTCTGCGTGTGTCCGATGGCTTGCTGGCTGTGACATCCTCAGGGCTGTGTGATGGAGGGAGATAGGTCCCCCTGTTTTGTTTGGAGGGGGTGCAAGGTCTTCTCAAATAGAGCCCTGCCATCATTACACTTTGTCTTGTTGCAGGTTGGCCTTCAGCAAGAATGGTAGTGCGGAGGAAATAGAAGGGGGAAACCTGCCCAGAAAGATTCTTCAGCTGTGCTGGCGCTCTTAGGAAATGTAACCTGCTTTTTTAGGGGGGTGGGAACCAGTTTCTTGGGCTGCTGGGAGAGGCAAATGTCACTGCTAGGTTAGAGCAGCCTCTGCGTGTCCCTTGGGGGGCTTTCCCAGTGTGGGAGACTGGGTGGACGCTGGGTGAGCTGCCTGCTAAGCTGTAGCTGTGGTACCATGGGCCCTGCTGGCAATTTTCGTACAGCCTAGAGGTGGCACCTGATTTCTGTTGACACTTAGACAGGATTTTTAGATACGGACTGGATTAATTATAGCCACCACGTTCAATGAACATTAAAGTGCTTCTTTCAAGTCATCATCCTGTTGTTTCTGTGCTGTTGTAATTACCCGGACTAGAATTTAACGGTGTGTTGGGTTTCAGCCAACGCGCTTGCCGAGGTAACCCCATCACACACGTGAGGTTGGGTCTGTATGTTCACGTGCACCCTGGAAGGGGTCTGTTGACCTAGATGCTGCCAAAGAGCATTCCACACATGGTACCTCCCTTGTGAAACTGAACAGCTAATGCTTTCAAGCAGCTGATTAAAGAAAAATATTTATATTTCCTTTAAAGGCTTTAAATACAATTAGATGCATTTTAGTTAATTTTCTGTTGCACTTGCTTGTGCCCTCTCTGAAAGCATCCTGGCTTTAGGCTAGACCTTTCTCTTTGCCTTCTTCAGGTTTATCTAACAAGGATCCTCTTGACTTCAGGAAGAGAGAAGAGCTGTTCAAGCTCAAGATCATTCTAGGCAGAAGAGGTTGTGAACACTTCTAAGGTGGAGATTCAAGGAAGGTTTCTAAACACCAGAACAGGAAGGGCTGTTAGGATGGCAACCCCTCCTCCTGCCTTCAGATGGAGCGTGTTCAGAAGGACACTGTCCCTTCTGGTCCTACAGTCCTAAGTGTGTTTGACCTGGGGCTGGAAAGATTGGCTGTGACTGGTACAAAACCTGGCAGCAGGGAGGGAAGGCAACTGGAAGTGAGTCTGTATGGTTGTGTTTGATTTCCAGAGGCAAGCTGGAAGTACAGAAAGTTCTTAAGCTAAATGGTTGCTAGTTATTTCTAACTTGACACTGTCACTGTGAGCCCTGTACTGCTCCTGACTGCCTGACTGGAAGAAGCCAGTTTTCCATCTGCTGTGTTAGGTGTTTGCATGTGTGCACTGGAGTGTTAGCCTGACGCACGGACAGTCCCCTGGCTGCTCAGAGATTGCTCCTGGAAGGCTGGAAGGTGCAGCGAGGGAGTGTTACCTGAGGTTTCCCATCCGCTGAAGTCTTGTGTGGCACCAAGGGCTGTCCGTCACCTTTTGCGTTCTTTCCCTCCGAGTCTCTGGTTTAAGCAGATCTCGACTTGCTGTGGGTGTCTGGGCAGGCTGCTGTGGCTCTGGTCAGCTGTCGTCCGTGGTTGGCATCGGTTTGAAGGATGCAGGTTTGTGTTCTGGAGCCAATACACCACCTCACAAGAAGGCCACGTTGTGTAAGGAGATAAACACAAAGTACAGGTATCCTGGCTGTGATCTAAGCAGGAAGTCAGCCTGCCTGGGGAAAGGAACACGGTTACTTTGCCAGGTCATACCAAGTGGCAGCACCTTGTTGAGTCACAGCGGGTTGCAAACGCAGTGGTGAATGTTCAGTTCTCTTGTGTTGACTTTTGATGTGGTTATTGCTGGGTCAGTCACGTGCTCCGTGGAGGATTGAGCAGGTTGTTGTGGAATCCACCTTTGTCTTTATGAGCCAGAGTCCCTAACGAGGCATTTGCAGATCGTGTAACAGCTTTGTTGTGACCGGTCTGTGTTTTTTTAGTCAAAAATCCCCTGAAAATGCCCTGCATATTCCTCCAAGGCTCTGGATATGGACCATCTGCATTTCCTCTCCTGCATTTGGGGGGCTGAGGCTGCTGAAATGCTGTAAGATGACACCTGATTCTGTTCTTTAATACCTCTTCACTGGTACCTTTTAACCTTTCTTGCTTGCTTTATGGAGACTGTGCTGGCATTGCAGATGCCTGCCCTGTTGGAAGGGGGTTGGAGAAGGGCTCTGTTTATACA
The DNA here is from genome assembly GCF_013368605.1 of Nyctibius grandis. Taxonomy (NCBI): domain Eukaryota; kingdom Metazoa; phylum Chordata; class Aves; order Nyctibiiformes; family Nyctibiidae; genus Nyctibius; species Nyctibius grandis. The sequence continues at coordinate 2,895,860 of NC_090687.1, forward strand.
GAAGAACTATTGCCCCCATGAAACGGGCTAAAAATGGGTAATCACAGGTAACAGTTGTGATCTTTGCTGTGCTTCTGTGCTTTAAGCAGTAAAAGGATCCCTGTTCTTGCATGCAGACTCATGATGCCCCTATTGCTTTAGCAACCAGTGAGCAATGCACCAGTGTTTTCCGCAGCTCCTCTGTCAGCTTGTCTCTTGTTCCAGTGAGCTCATCTGCAGTGTGGAGCAGGGCAGGGAGCACGTGCCCTTGAAATGGCTTTCCTCCTCTGGAGTAGGCTCTTGAAAGAGAATTGCAGACCCTGGCTGTATTTGGGAGGAAAGAAGAGAGGTAGATTACTCCTCTCTGAAGCTGAACTGCTTTGTTGCTCGGGAATGGTGCTTTAATCAAAGAAAGAGCAATTTTAAATGGGAGAAGAGTACCCCGAGTTCTAACCAGTCTGCCACCTTGTTCTTGGCTCATGAGCCACGTGTGCCGTGGCAATGTTGAGACAGGAATACGTTCCTGTATTTCACACGTAGCTCTCGTTCCTCACCCGCTCCACAAAGCACAGCGCAGCGGTTGTCTCCGTTACTCCTGCTGTGGTTCTGTAGGGGTTTCAGCCCAACCCCGCTGGTGATGGCCACCACCGCCTGCCGTTGACTGGTCCATTCCTTTCCTGCCTTCTCCCCAGCTACTCACGAGCACCAGACTGGAGGACTCATGGGTCAAAAGCAGTTGCTTTTGTTACTTGTTTGTTGCTGGGTTGTTTTTAACCCAGCTCAGAGCCATGTTCCCCTTTGCTATATGATCACTTTTGGTGGCCCAGCAGGGATGGGCGATGAGGAGTGCGAGAGGGCCTCATCCAGCCGCAATGCTGGTTCAGGCTCAGGCTGTGTCTAGGACCATGCTGTCAGTCCATCCCTCAGCATGCCGTGGTAGTGAGTGTCTGGCTGAGTAATTAAAAAGGACTCAATTTCTATCACTTCACTGTTAATTCTAATAGTGGTGAGAAGCCTAAATGGACATCTAATTGCTTTCTGTTAATAAACATTGTACAATACAGCACTTGTTTTGATGGGGCTGCGGTTGTGCTCCTGGCCATTGTAGGTGGTGTGTTCCCTGCCAGCGTGTCCCTCGTGCATCACATCCACGCGTTAGGGTTGCATGGTCACAGGATTAGGATGCTGGGTGAGGGAGAAGTAATTATGACTGTGGCAGTCTGGTGCTTAATGCTGGTGCATTTATGATAATAAAAGCCCGCCATCATGTTGGACTAAATGTTAAGCAGTTTGGTGTCATTTGATGCCTTGGAGACGCCTTGGGTTCTGGTTTGGTTTCACATGGGACAAACTAATTAGTTAGATTTGGCCATTCTGGGTGTCCCAGTGGTGTTTTTCCAGCCACTGTAAAGTTTTCCACCATAACAATTTCTCTTACAACCACTGCTTGTACTTCACCTACCTGAGCGTTACCTATTGCTTTCCCATGTGCTGTGCTGATTTACTCTGGGGCAGTAAAGTCCAAGCCACAGTTTTTCTTTGCTCTGGCGTTTTTCTCCTGTCCCCTCCTTGGTTATTCATGTGTGATTCTTGTAAGTGTGTTGCTGCATTTTCCTGCAGGATTTCTCTTTGTAGCAGTTCTGTGGAGGGTTAATCCAAACATTTTTTGCTTCTCTTTTTTTTTTTTTCTGCCAAAGAGGATGGTGCTTAGCATCCCCCTTGTGTCCATAGCTACAGAGCTCTGTGTCAAGCTGGCCTTGCAACACCTGCGTAAGGTAGATCAGGGTTGGTTTATAGACTAGGGAGATGTGTGGGAACAGGGTTCAAGAGGCAGGGTAGTCTGGCTGAAAGCCTAAAGCTGTCTGGAGTTGGAAATAGAACCTAAAGGTGGAGCTGCAGCAGGATTTTAATACATAGAAAATATATACAAGCCTTTCAGAGACATGACAAATCATATCAGTCTTGTACTAGATGTGTGGACATCATGGTGACCAGAAAAGAGGACACCTCAATTTTTCCTTCTTGAAGTTTCTCTGTCCTTTTAGTCCTTGGTGTGATATTTACAGAAGTGCTTTCTGAGAGCATTTTGTCTCCAACTTGGTCAAACTGTCAGGTGCTTGTGACAGAATTGAGAGGAATAATGCATAACTTTGGTCTTACCTTGAGAGCTCTGAATGTAATGTGTTTTTGTAGCAGCTGGTTTCTGAAAGCTTGCAATAGAATGTCTTTTTTTAGCTGCTAAAAACCATGCTATAAATTTGTGAAGACAGTTTGCTGACATCCTTGTTTGTTAGTTTTGCTGTTGAGACCTTGTGTATGCAGTGGCTTTTGTATCCGTAGCAGCACTGGCAGGGCCCTGGGGTGTCCTGCTCGCCAGTGTATTCCCCTCTGAGCTCCTCAAAGTGATTTTCCTCGTGCTCTTGATGACTGACACTGACTATGTTTCTTGTTTGCTCGTGAAGGAAGCACCTCTGGGAAAAAAAACTTCACGTTGCAGGGGGTAACTTAGCAGGAGGACGAAGGGAGCCTTGAGCCTGAGCATGGAATTGAAGCTGTGGTTTCCAGTTAGGTGCTGCTGTGTTGTGGGGGGGTAGCGTGTGTTTGTGAGAAATCCTAACAATTTGTTAGAGCTCCCAAAAGTAGTTCTTAGTGGAGCAAAGACAGTGTGGCAGGTGCCTTGAATATGCTAGTTGTGTGTCTGGGTGTCGTTCCAGTTGTACGAGAGGGATCTTTTCATCCCAGGGTGCTGGAGAGGCTGTCTGGTGATGCTCTCCTGGACAGCCGGCTCCCCGCAGGCGCGAGGTTCCAGTGGTGGTGAGCAGTCCTTGCCCGCTGAACCTCTGCATCCTCTGCGTGTGGGATGCAGAACTTCTGCAAAAAAGCTCTGCTCTGAATTTGTGGAATACAGGTTTGCTGAGGTGAGTTGAGCCTCAGGATGTCTCGTTCACGGGATATGAGGGAGCTGTCTGAACTCTGATCCCAGATAATCAGCTGCTGCGGTACCGAGATGTCCTGCATAAGTGTTGTCTTCACAGTTAATCAGATAAAATCCTCCAGAACACAATCCTACTTGACCCACGTAAAATGCGAAATCTATCCCTAAACCCCAGTGTTCGTCACACTTTTCTGAACCTTAGTATGAGCGTAAACCACCGCGGTGTATCTCGGGTGGAGAGGCTGTACCAAGCTAGCTGAGCTTGGAGATTATATGCGGCTGAGCTTTTTGATTTGTTGCTTCTGGGAGGGGTGGGAAAAGGTTGCCTGTCATTTGGAGCACCTACATTTTGTTATGCTGATTCTGTAGGACAGATTCTAGGCAGATTCTGGACCTGGGCTGAAGTGGATTGTTGTATTTGGAAAGAAGGATGTGTTTCTATAATATAAACATCTGGATGCTTGTATGCTGAGCTCAGCAATAGCTGAGCACTCCCATCGTCATTAAAGCACTACCATCTGTGCGGAGTAAGAAGAGCCTTTCTTGAAGCATAAAGGAAAAAAGCCTTAATGGAAAAAACAGTGCCATTCATGAAAGCCCTTCCATTTCAGAGTAAATCATGCTTGCTCCTAGCTAGAGGGACTGCAGATCCTTCCATAATGCCTCCATAACCGTTCAGATGATAAGTTACTGCTTCTGTAATGACTCATTTTAAAACAAATTTTATGCTGTCTGTGCATTGCACCTAGGGAAGTGAATGTACGTTTGGCTCAGTCCTTTCATCACGTGCATGAAAAACCCCCACGCTGAAACTTCAAGGGAAATGGCTTGGGTGGAGCCTTTGATTTTAGTTCTTCCCTGATATTTATTTCTCTGAAACTGTAACTCCGTGAAGTTCATATTTGAGAGTCTTTTCCTGAAGTCTTTCTAGGAGGAAGCTACATCGGTGGTGCTCTCATACAGACTTTGCAGTTAATCCCGTGCTCCAGAGTCCCAAGGACCTTGCACACGCTTCGTCTCCTGAAATTTACGCTGTAGTGCATCACCTTAAAGATGAATGAAACAAATCTGTGGTGAAGCTTCCAGAGCTGAAGTTCAGTTTAGTCAATCCCAGGGTTTATCTCTTCCAGACATCCATGTTTCTGCATTTAGAACTGTCAGTGTTGTTAATTAAATTCAGCATCAAGGCATGTAGTCTCTAGCACTCACAGTAGAAGTTTTGTGTGGTTCTCGCCCTGGGATATGGGAGTGAAGGAGTGGGAGGGAAGGCAGACTTTGCCCAACAGGAGCCCCTCTGGCTGTGCAGGGCTTTGCGATGAGAGGAAGCCTCATCCTTCTCTGAGCAGGTTGATGGTGTTTGTGGGACTGGACTCCACACTTGGAAGGTGGAGAAAAGGGAAGAATTCATCAGAATTGAACAAAAATGGAAAGAGCTGACTCTTACTGCTCCTTGTCCCTTCTCTGGAAAACAAATTAAAATGGAATTATCTCCACTGTAATGATTTTTTCTAGGGTGGGTTTTTTTTTCTGCTTCTACTGTTGGCAGTGGCCATCAGTAGTACAGGGAAGGAGTAAGCTAGCAAGTATTTCCCTGTCTTGTGCTCTTTTATACTTGTGAATTAAAAACTGCACAGACCAGCTGTTCTCTGGGAAGCACTCATTTAGAGGTTTTTTTATTCCCTTGTGGTTTTTTTTTTCCTAGGAAACTACTTTGCAAGTCACTTCTTTATGGGAGGCGAGAAGTTTGACACCCCTCACCCCGAGGGCTACCTTTTTGGCGAGAACATGGATCTAAACTTCCTTGGGAATAGACCTGTTCAGGCAAGTTCCTATATACTGTCTATTTTACCCTTTTGTTTTCTGCCTGTTTTGGAAAATCTTGAGTAGGGCTTGGAGAGGAGGAGAGCACAGACCGAGGAGACTCTGGCTACTGGGGAGTGTCATCCCAGCCTGAGGTGCAAGAGTGTTCTCCCACCCCATGTCCCAGCTTGCCGGCTGCCATAGCTGTTCAGGTGCAAGCAGAGTTTTTCTGAGAAGCAATATTCACCTTCTAGGCTTATTTTCACTTGGGGCAGAAGAAAGAAGGAGTGGGGGAAGAAGGGCAGGGACTTGGGAGCATGTATTTTGGGAACTAATTCGGATGGCCTTCTTGCATGAGACTTGCCTGCCTGAGCAGGTGTAAAACATACTGCAGAGAAGAGAAGGCTGGGAAGCAGATCCACTCTCAGAGCCTGAACTTCGCAGGGCTCCTGGGCACGTTGGATGGATTCCAGCCAGTGTTCAATGCGTGCTGTTCTCTATGTAAATGAGTGGCCTGACTGGGCGTAGGGCAGCGTTAAGACAGATTTTGATATTTGGTGATTTTGTTTGCTTTGTAACCTAGGTGGGCTGCTCAGAAAGTCTCTCCTCTACTTTTCCTGGTTGGAACATGGAGGTATTTCTGGGCTCACAGATGCCTTATGAGACTGTGAAAAGCTGCCTGCTCCAGCAATTGGCTAGTTCTTTTGTTGGGAACAGGGAATAGCACTGTTGCGAGGGACAGATGGGAATTTTATGTAAGTGTGGTGTTTTGGATTTCTCTTGCATCTCAGAACTACTTAAAAAGAACCAAAAGGTGACAGAGTAGGAGCCATTTGGAGATGTTTTCAGAGTGCTGGAGGGGAAAGGGAAAAGAGCTGCTTGCTTTGCCAGCTATTTTCCTAGTTGTTCCTGCAGCTTCAAAACAAGAAAAAGCAAAACTGGTATGGTTCTCATCTTCAGAAAAGCTGTGACTATTAGTTAATTCATGCTTGTGGTGCTCGGAGGCAGTTCAGTATCACCCTGGTTTTACAGATGGAGGAAACTGAGGAGGATGACTTGATGTTTGAATTTGGATCAATGACAAGCACTTTCTACTTTCTGAGTTATCCTCGGGCTGTGCTATTGGTCTCAGCACCACAGTTAGTTAACAGGACTCTGCAGGGGAGGACAAGAGATAATCTGGAGAGTCTCTCTTCAAGCAGAAAGTGCAGATGAGCAACGGAATTAGGAAGGAGGGACTATACATGGAAATAGTTGTAATGGTGCTCTGCAGGCGTGGGGATGCTCACCACATACCCTGTGCGATGTCTGCATGCAGGGCCCGTGCAGGACAGTGGTTAAAAGCTGACCTCTTTCTTCTCCTTTGCTCTGTGACTAGCAGCTGCACAGCGCTCCAACAAAAGCAGAAGATGCAGCTGGTAGCTCAGTTTCCCATGTGCCTGTGGCTGTAGGGACTAGCCTTGCAGAGTTAAATTGTCTGCATGTCTCAGCCTGGATTTCCTTGTAGACATTCCAGCACTGAATTTCATCATTTCTTCAGAGGGGAGTGGGTGAGAATGCTATTAACACAATGGGACGTTTGCCAAATAGGTTTAAAAGAGGGAGGCTGTCGTGGTATATAGTTTGCCTATGTAAAGTTAATGCCCTTTGGCAGCTCTGATTAATCTTCAAGGAAAAAAACACTTGAACACAGAGCAGCAAAACTGCTGTCTGGACATGGGCCAGGTTCTCGCTTTGGAGTAACTGAGGTCTTGACTGCTCTGTGTAGAGCAGTGCTACCAACCACAGTACGGAGCAGTCAGGGTGCAAGGAAAGTAGTTGCTGCTGCCCTGTGAATTCTCTGCTGCCTGTGGCTGTGGCACGACGTCTTCTGTGGCGTTCTTGTGTCGGTCAGGAAACAGCACAGTTTTCCCGCAGGCTCTGGCTATTGCCCCACCAATTAATTTCTGTGGCCTGAGGGGACAACGCTGAAGGGTTGTGTCCTGGAGCTGCCCTGAAGTTCAGCTGCAGCAGTGTTTGGCTGCCTGGTTAGCAGACTCCTCATTTCTAAGGAAACGTGTATTGGTGGTCCCTGGTGCTTCTGCTCCATGTCAGTCACTCTCTCTACACCGCTGCAGGGCACCTAGTAGATGTGTTTTGAAGGACCCCGACTCTAATGAGGCTGTGTGATGGCACTGTTGCTGGATACATTCAGAGTAACCTGCCTGAAAGCCTGTCCCGTAGCTCTGTACCTTTGTGTTGTGCCGTTGCTCTGACGTGGAGCACGGCTGTGTCTCCAGCCTGAGCACCTATCAAACCTGGCAGTTGTGCGAGTGGATGTTTCAGCTTCAGACTTTCCCGAGCAGCTGGGAGATCCAGCAGGCAGCTCTGCAGCTGTACAGGTTGTGGTCACCACAGTAAGCAGTTTCCTTTGCATTTCTCACTGGAGATTCTGTGACCAGTAAGGAGAGTTACAGTCTGAAGCATTATTGTCCTTTATTTAAAGGACAATCTGCGAGAGAAGGTTTCTTGACTGTGGAATAGAATGAGGCCCCCTATCCCTGTCTTTTCTTTTCCAGAACATTTGCCCCATTGTTTCAGAATAAAAAGAGTTTCCCCCAGTAATCCAGGGCTTCGGCATGCTGATTAGCAGTCAAGTCACTGTTTGCTCGCTGTAACACACATGAAAGAGCTGAGTTTCTTCTGCTTGAGCTGGAGGTGGTTTCTGTAGTGGAAATAAAAGCTTGTGAGAGCAAGGCTTTCCAGACTGAGAATTCAGGGTGCAGAAAAAGACCTTGTGAAAATGCCCTTTATCAAATGCCCTTTTTTAAAGTACGTACTCCCAAGATGAGCTGGGCCAGAGCAGGGTTTTCACCCTGAAACATGCTTGATTTATCTGTAAATAGAATTCTCTATTACTGTTCCTTGTGACTGTTGGACTGAGTACCCTTAAAGGTAGATGTTTCTTGGTTTGGGTAAATTGTATGCCAGGTAACATGCTGCTGCCTTTTATAGTATAATAATAGGAGAATTATTTGCCTTTTTGTTCCAGTTTCCCTATGTAACTCCAGCTCCACATGAGCCAGTGAAGACGCTGAGAAGTTTGGTGAATATCCGCAAAGACTCTCTCCGGCTTGTGAGGTACAGTTATTGCCTGAACCTTTCATTTTATTCAACCCAGCGATCTGTCATGCAGAGCCAAACTGTATTGGATAAGGTTTTGGAGAAATAGCTGAATTCCAGATCCTTGTTGCTATGTATGTCTAGAGGTTTCTGTGTTCCCTTGTGATCAGAGCTTTCAGGTGATTTATATGCTCCTTATCCCTAGACTTGAGCAGTCTGTGTTTCCAAACAGGACCAGCAATGTATCTGTCTCTGCAGGACAGACTGGGGTGGTAAACAAAGCCATGAAATCATTAGCATGAACAGAAGATATTAGTCAGGTCAATAAACCCTACAGACAGATTCCTCTCTGCATTCTTGTGCAAGCCGAAGCCAGAAAGTAGCTGATTCTGGTGCAAGTCACGGGGCAGGAAGACTGATTGGTCTTGAGTGAAACTTCCTCAGAGTTTTCCTGCTGCCAAGGTAAAGTGTGGTCTGTGTTATGCACTCGTTTAGATGGCTGGCATTCCACGCATAGGGGAAGGAGGGCTGGATAATCATGGAGATCTGTGACCTCTCGCTGCTCTACACTGAGATCTAGAACAGCACTAGCTGGATTAAACGCAATGGCTAACACTTCGACCTGGCTGCCCTCTTTCAAAGAGATGGCTGAAGTACAGGGGCCCAGCGTACAGTGCTTTGTTTTGGTCTGAGCGACTGGGCAGAGGTCCAGGCAGAGCATTTCCCAAAGATCCTCGAGTCGCTCTGAATTCTGCGTTTCGGGCGCAGGGCTGGAGTACTGGCAGGGGGCCAGCTTCAACTCTCGGCCAAGGTGGTTCTGAGAGCATGGCGTAACGTGAGTAATTTGAGTCATAACCACACAAAACCCTGAGTTTGTTTTTATGTGAAAACAGAAGGTTATTTTGTTTTGTTTTGTTTTTAAATGAGCAATACCTGTGGTTTCAAAACTGATTGGACAGGAAAAGAGGGAAGAACTTCTGAAAAAGTAACCATTGGTAAACTGCTCTGAATGCTCTCTGGCTTTTTCTGCTAAAGGGTGAAGTACTTCTCTAGGAGAAAGTCTTGCTTTCCTCCCACACTTGCTGTGGAAAGAGTATTTTGTTCTCCTTGTAGGCATCCAAGTAAACAGTGTAACACCTCTCAGAAGCCAAATGGGAAGTGGCTTTTTCACTGGGAGAGGCCTTACTGTGAATGGAGCAGTCGGTGGGGTTTCGAACGTACAGTTCTGTCATTCTGCTTTCTGTGGTTGCCCGTCCTGTCCCCCCAAGCAGAGCTGCAGCTCTGGGTGATTTGAAATGCAGTGTCCATGCACCTTGGCAGTGTCTAGGTTTGCATCCGTTTAATTCCTGGTACGACCGGTTCTTTCTCTGCCTTGTGAGCTCTCACGGCCTCTTGTGCTGCTGCTGCTGTGTTAGTGCTGACGACAGCACTGCCAACATTAATCTATTTAATTTTGTACTGATGTAGACCCAAAATGAGATTTTAATTGCCAGTCCCCAAGAGGACATTCTGTCTCATGCTTTTCTACCGTGCTGGACTAGAGGCTTTTCCTTTCTCCCTCTGTGCACGTAAAGACACTTTGTGCCCTCTCCAGCGTGGCTTATTCACAACTGGTGGTTGAGGCTTGCACATTCTTTCCAGAACTAGTTAAGTTTAATTTACCACCTCCTCCACCAAATAAAATGGTACTGAGTCGAGTGTCTAGGTGTAAAGTAGGTTCTGATGGTAAAGTCCTTGCAAGCTTTTTGTTTTTCCTTGTGTTTAATTGAAAATTCATTGTTCACCTGTGAAGAAGGTGTTGATTAATAATTTGGAGTGTAGGGCTTTATGGAGGAATAAGAGGAAATGTCCACTCTAGGCTTCCTGCCTAGCTCTGACCAGGCAAAATTCTGAGCTTTGCCCAATCCTGAATATTTACAGCAGCTTTGTAGACAAGCAGTAAACCTGTGGATAATGGCGTTGAAATTCTGAGTCTTTGACTTGTGTAAGTGCTTGATTTCTAGCAGGATGAGACTCTGTGAACCTCAGAGGAGGGCAGCATGAGTTTTGCTGTTAACCACTAACAGAAAAAGACTGCCTTGTGTCTGTCTTGCGTCCCTCTTTTGGCCCTGGATTGGAAGCTTTATTTCAGAGCTGAAGTACCTGATGGGCTGGTACTGGCCACCTTGAAAGCACTTCCAGTTGAAGGAGGAAGACCAGCTCATGAAGCAATGTGTTTCATGGAAGAGTTGCACCCTGGGACAGCCTCTCTGCTTCAGCGTGGGCTTTGGGCTTTGGATAGCGTCATGGAACAAAAGTGCTGAAGGAATCGGCAACTGCAGTGGTTTGGGAATGTGTCTGAAGCAGCAGCAATATCATGGAGAGTAGTGAGACCACAGAGCATTTCGGATAAAGGCCTGAGAGGGAGGTGGGTGATAGGAACCGAGGGGAGACAGGTGAGTTGCTGTGAGTGAGAAGGGAAATCCCTTCTCTTCCATCTCGAGCACAGTGGGGCTGACCTTCATCCTTGGAGCAGTTCATCCTGTGGTGGAGGTGGTGATGGTGAGGGTGCTGGGCCTGCCTGCTCTGCGGCCCTGGATAGCGTTAAACTGTGTACAGATCTCTGCAGAACCCCCAAACAGGAAAGGCTCCATTTAATGATGATCTCCCCCTGTTAAAGTCAATGCTGATAGAGATGTCAGCTAGTTCTTACTTCATTTAGTGCCTGCTCTAACGCTGTAGTAACACATATCTCACAATACTAAGTCAAGCAATACTTAGCATTTATCCTGCATGTCTACTAAGTTGTTGATCAAACTTTTTAATCTCCTCAGAGGATGAAATCAGGTTTGACCCGACCTATTTCTATAAAATTGTCATGGCTGCTGTTAATTATATTTTTATCTTTTAATTCTTTAACAGACAAACAAAAAGTTCCAGCATTTCCATTGTTTTATCCAGAAGTGATGTCAGACCAAGTGGCCTCCCCTCCCTTGGTCATCCTGCTTTCCCTTTTTCATCATAACATTGGATCAGCTGTTTGTTCTCAGACGTGGTCAGTCTCTTCTGCTCTATACACACGATTGCAAAGGCTGTGGTGATTAACCTGTGTGCATGACCGAAAGGCACACCTAGAGAAGTCACTGGTTTCGAAATTTGTGCATGCATCTGTGGCCACCTCACATCAACACTGTCTGTAGGGCTAGACTAAATGTACACTGTAAACTTCAAGTGCAGGTGGAGACAGAACTCTTGAACCACCTGACCCACTCCTGAACCACCTCCTTGTTTGCCAAGTCTGTTGCAAAGATGGAAGAAATGCAGAATGTGTGATTTTGTCTTGTTTCTCCTCTGAAGTTACATCCCACTGTTCCTCCACCTTAAGGTGGAACATGAGATGTCTCTGCCTCTCAAAGTACGCACCAAAGTGGTCCTTGCTTGTTCCTTGGTCCAGCTACCAGCTGGCATAGCTGCTTATACAGTCTTCCCTCACCTGAACTCCTTGCTATGTGGCAGACGATTTTCTTAACCTCCAGCATGAGGCATGTTGCAACAGGAAGATGTGTACACAGCCTTGGTGTTGCTGTCACCATTCAGGCACGTGTAGTTTGCCCCCTGCTCGAGTGATGCTGCTGCATGCAGGCAGGGCTCTGGCTCTACTTCTTCCCAGCAGGTGCAGCCTCCAGAAACCTTCTCTTCAGGCACTGCAGTTGGTAGTGGCCCTTCAGTGGTTTCCCTAGGCAACAGATCTAGTCTATGCTTAACCCCTTTTCTCCTCGAAAGGATGGAAGCGTGTTCTGAGTGCTGGCAGGGAGGTGCAGAGGTGAAGTTGAGAGCAGGGGGGTGATCTAAGAGCCTGTGTGCCTGGAAGGGGTGCTGGCTCTCCCCGACTCTACTTCTTCTGGAAGAAGTGGCAAGTGGTAGCCTGGAGATCATGCTCCCTTTGTCCTTTGCTGCTGACCTCGGATCTGTGGAGGGCAGCGCAGCAAGAGATAATTTGCAGAAGCTTGTACTGCTGATTTCTCTGGACACCCAACACTTGTGAGCAGATTGTCACCTTCTGTCTTCTTGGGTCAGTCCAGCACAAAATGTTGAGGCTGCCCCTGTGTTTTCCAGGCAAACCTGCCCTGCTGGCTAGTGTTTCTTGTTTACAGCCTTCAAGTGCCATGATTTTATTCTTTGAATGCAACTTAGCTTGTGTGAAAATCCCATCTTGCTCTATACTCTATATTGTATCCAGGCTCCTGCAGATGTTCAGACTCTCTGTTCTTGGGATTTGTCTTTTTTATAGTAGCCTGTTGGGTGTATTCTAGCTTGATTTGCTCTTCTGACCTAGGTGGACCTCTGGCAAAAGCCTTGTTTGGAGCTCTCCATGTCTTTCAGACAGGAATGCAAGTGTATGCTGTAGTGATTCACTAGGGTTACATTAGTACAAGTATGTGTGGTAGGTATTTGATTATACTGCTCTTAAATTTTATTTTGCACCTTCTGTATTAAATTGCTGAAGCTGAACATTTCATTCTTGTTCAGTGTGGTGTTAAGTAAAATTCATGCTGGAACCCTCTTAATTAGGCAGCAGTTATTACATCTCAGTGAACTCAGTAAATAAGAATTCCCTTGACAGTTTTTAGATTGAATTATGGAGCTTTGCCTAGCCCATTTCGGAGTATCTTCAACAGTGCAGCGTATTCATGGAGGCTGTTTAATGAAGGGAGAGGCTGACTGATACTGTGCAGCCAGAGATGGTGCCAAGCTTTTCCTGAATACTTCAGCTGCTTGGCTTTGACCCAGGCATTGTGGCAATTAAGGTAACACTGACAGACAAGTGAGGCTGGAGCTGGGTGGCAGATCGAGCAGAGGTAGACAAGTGAGGCTGGAGCTGGGTGGCAGATCGAGTAGTGTTGTACACCTCTCAAAGGCAACCTGCTGCATTCACTGTTCATACCAGTGCGTGAACTAACGGTGGTACCTACAGTTGTGGGATTACAGTGGGACTGGAATTTACGTATGAGAATCTGCTTCTGCCCTGCCAGCGTATCGCGTCCGTCTGTCTGTCACTTTGCTCTTCAAGGCAGGGGAGATGTTCTCAGGGTGTGTTGTGTTGGCTGCTTGTTCCAGGATCTGCTGGTCTCCCTGGCCACTCCTGCCACACCATAACTCACTGCTTGTCCATGGCCATAGCTCGCTGCCCTAAGAGCTTGCTTCATTCCACCTTCTTCACCAGATTTGTTACCTGCCTTTTCCAGCAGTAGGGAGAAGGAGTAACACTGGGCAGTGGTGATCACACAGTGGGATCCAGCTGTACAGTAGCCCATAGCCAAGTTATGACTCACCTTTATGTTAATTGAAATAACTTCTAGACTCATTCTTGTATTGGTTATCATACATCTGTTATGCAGTTGAATGTGTTAATTTTTGTTCATACAATAAATGTGTGCAAGCTTCAGTCGTTAGCAGCATCAAAGGTTTAGTTGATGATTTGTACATTTAAAGGTATTTGAAGTTCCTGTATTTGGATGCTTTCTGATCTGAATATCATCATCTGTGTGATGCTAGAGGTACCTTTTGTTGAGCTTCAGGAGTTCTTTGTGTTACAGAAACCTTGTTTTTTTGCCTGTCATGCACTGTTTCGTAGAGTCATAGAACCATTTTGGTTGGAAAAGACCTTTGAGATCATCAAGGTTTTCATTTGCAGACTTAAAAGAATTAGGCTCTAGCCTTCTCAGGCCCATGCAGGATTTCTTTAGCCCAAATACTGGGCCTAATGTAAAGATTTAAAAGGAGGGAGAATGTTTCTTCTCCTAAGGGTTTGACATTCAAGAGTTCACTTTCTTGTCTCATTCTGTGTCTTGGCACTGTAAGGCTGGGTGAAATCCCTCAACACTGTCGTTACATAATTCACTTCAATAACTTAAGACAAATCTTGGAAGAACCTTCCTCAGAGGAAAGAAGGGAAATCTTCTGGGAAGCCCCAGGTGGAAGCCCATGGTGCCTTGCTTGCCCAGAACACCTAGGTTGGAGTACTCTTGTCGTGATTTCCCGAGTGATCTTGATGATATCTCATAAATATATGTTCTAATCCTCTGGCATTGTCTTTCAGGTATAAAGATGACGTTGACAGTCCTACAGAGGACAATGGGAAGCAGAAAGTCCTGTACAGCCTGGAGTTCACGTTTGATGCGGATGCGCGAGTTGCCATCACAATCTACTGCCAGGCTACGGAAGAGTTTGTTGGTGGCATGGCAGTGTAAGTCCTGGGCTTGTGGGTGCGTGGAGGGGCACAGGAGCTCTCGGGTGATGAGCCTGTCAAACATCTCATTAATCACCCCTGAGGGCAGTGCTGCCACAGATGGTAGAGAGGGAAATCTTCTCTTTCTGTTTTATATATTCTCATAGCTTTGAATATTACTTTCACTTCCCGCCCCCACATAGCCAATATCTTCTCTTGTTCCCTTTTTGGTTTGTTTTTGGGTGTGGGGAAACCATTCTGTGAGCAACAAAGGAGAGGAACTCACGGCTGTATGCTTTGTCAGCAAGATGTTCTATGAAATTAAAAAAAAAAACAACCACCCTTCCCTTCAAATACTACCTGCTTTTTTCCAGATCACCTAACTCACTGGATTTCTGGGTTCCCTGTGACGGAAGGATCTGGGCCACCAAAGTAAAGTTCAGTCTGACATTTACATAGTGAGTCTGTGGAATTGAGGCCCACCCAAAGCCCCCTTTGATAAATGACCACCTCAACAGAGGCTGTTGGGAGATGGTTATCAGGAGGGTTTATGCCTGAAACCCTGTCTATGTGTTACATGTATTAGTCTTTGGCTAGCTGTAGAAAGAATGGTCAAAACATCATCCATGGAGTCTTTCTCATATCCTGGTGGTGCATCCCTACAGATTTCAAAACCTTTTTATGTAAATCAGCACATTTAAACCATTCCAATCAACACTGCATCCCATAAGACAATGAAAAATTTCCTCTCTATTAAGAGCTAAGGTGGCTGAAATGTGCTCTCCCTGGTGTGAATTGGGTACACGTGAGCTGCTGGTATGTTATGGCAGGCTTCCAGTGGCCATGGGACAAAGAATCCTTTTTGTTCTATGGGTAAAGGAAGATTCAGGCTGCAGAAGCTCTTGGCTTCCTCTAGTAGAGGCTTCTGGCTGATCAGCGGCTCTGCGCACGTAGTGCTGCCAGCTTCTGCAGTGGTGCTCTGGATTTGGGGGTAAACTTACTTTTTATTGAAGGGATCTGCAGAGGTTTCAACAGGGAGAAATATATATGACAAACCATAAAATGGCTTCTGTGTTTTATGCAAAATATAAACATCCCACTAATGATCAATGAATCGTGTATTTTTAGAAATGAGACAAGCTGAATGCTCCCATCCAGATGTGCACTCCTTCAAACTGGAGGATATCCTGATCCAGAATTTTTGTTTAGGCCCTTTTTCTTCTTCTGTTGAAGCCTATGGCTGCCTCTTTGTTTTGGGGAGGTAATAAATTAGGTCCTTTTAAGTGCTTGAAAAATATCTCTCTGAAAACGCTGTCTGTTTAGATGCAGTTTTTCCTGAGCAGAGCTGAATGCAGCAGGATGCCTTAGAAACCCTCATAAAGTTTCCGTGTTCTGTCTCTTAAGTCCTTAGGTTTCCTGTGAATTTAGTGCTAGTGAAGGTGTTGGAATGGCAGCCTTGGAGATTGAAGTCCTCTTTTCCTAATACAGGTACAACGTGGAGAGGTGGTCAGTGTCCCTTGTGCTGCCCTGCAGTGCTCCTTGGTTTTTGACCTCAGAAGGAAACCGTGTACGGGCTAATGGGGAGAACTGAGGGCCTCTATGGCCAGGGTGGATGTATTTACATTGCCAGACTTCAGCCATGGCTTAAATCAGCAAGTCTTATTTTAAATCATTGATTTTAATCTTGTTTTGCATATTGGTTTACCTCGAAGGAGAATTTGTTTGTCACTGGTCAGTAACAGTGAAATATCTGCATTTACAACTCAGTGTAAGCTTCGTATCAAACTTTGTGCTACATTTTACAAACAGCTTAAGTCTGTTAAGAATATGCATATAGTTTAAAATATATTTTTTCAGACTCCTAGTTTTGCAGTTTATTATGTCAAAATGGCAAAAAAGAAAGTTATTCTAAAAAGGAAAGATAATTTCTTTTAAACTTGTGTCTTGAACCAAGCTGTGTTGGGATGGAAGCGCAACTGAGTCACCCGAGACCAGCAGTGTAGCATTCTTGTTGGTTCAACTGCTCTGTGTCGGCCTCTTAAGAGACTGTCTTGTCAAGTTGTGCCTTGAATAATAATTGCTTAATGGAAGTATTATAGTTACCAAATATAACTAACTGTTTCTGGGCAGAGTGTGTTTTCAGTCTTCTGTAACTAGTAGCTCAACTCTCAGAACTCTGTCGGTTGATTGGAGGAGGAAAGCACAGTTTCTGGTTCACTTGAGAACATGTTTTACTGAAATTTAGTGCCATGCACTAAGCCAGTGACTGTCACAACTGCTGTGGTCTGTTCTTTAAAGCTCATGCAGCAAACATGACCTACCTAATTGCCTTTTAAGTTTAATTGGAACAATTCCTAGGTAGAGTTTCTGAAAGTTCACACAACTCTCTTAATCCACCCTGTCCATGGTTCACTGAGAGATGGATCTCTGTTCAGGTGGCGGAGGAGAAGCCTTTGTTCATGAGCCCTACCTGCCTCTGCACGAAACCAGGATCAGTAGCCAGCAGTCATTACCTCGCTAACGAATGTAGCTGACGATACTGTGCTGCCCAGTGCACTGAACCTTTATGTCAAAAGTCAACGCGCTCGGATTCAGCTCTTGCTTCCACTGACCTTTTATTTAATAAATCTTGCTTTAATTTCCCCATAGTATAGGAGTGATGAACTGTCTGTCTCTGCTCTGGAGTTCTTGGACAATAAATGTATAAGTGTGGGGGGCTGCACCAGAAGGCAGGGAACCTTTTGGAAGGCAGGATCCTGATTTCATGCAGATGTGTAGGTAATAAGGGCTGGGGGAAGTGACATAGATACAGACTTTATAAGCTGCTTTAATTCAACCCAGGCTATTTTTCCATGTGGAAGTGGCTTATGAAGCACGTCTTGGGGCTAGTGCAGCTGCCGAAAGTAGGCATCTCTGCTTCTCTGGATTTGCTGGCTGCTAGTAAAAACCTTTTGAAGCTCTGATTTCAGCTTTGCAAAGCAATTCTGAAAGGGCACTGCTATAATTACTTTGATTTATTCTTTTCAAATTCTAGTGGAAAAAAAAAAAACCTGGGCTGCATTCTTAGAGCTCTAAGTGGAGCGAGTGCATTTTTAGTGCACTAATAGGAATGCAGCTTCCCCCTGCCTGGGCTGGTAGTTTTTCCTTTTTCTCAATTTCTCTTGGTGCTAACAGCTTAATTCAAGGAACAAGCATGTGCAAAAGCTGCACTCTGTATAAATTCAAAACTTTTTCTACTGCTGTGTCCAGCACTTGATTGGGAAGAAGATGCTCTTTAAAACAAAGCACTTTTTTTTTTTCCACTCTCCTAAATTGATGCTAAATCCTAAAATGGGAGAAACTTTCTGGACCCTTGTCAAAAGCAGAAATTTTCTCCTAGTCGCCAGCCTGCAGCATGGCTCCTTAGAAGCGCTAAACAAGTTATTCTTGCTTCTCTGCTGAAACAACCACTGATCCTGATAGTATCAGCACTCCTGCTCATGTGAAACTCCTGCTAGGAACATTGTTATGTTCACACAATTTGGGGTGAGAGGAGGGAGGGGAGGGAAGGTGACTCTCCCTGAGCAGAGGCATTGCTTGCTGTAGAGCCTCTGCTCATCTGAGAGCCACAGCACTCCGTGTGCCATGGGCCTGCCTTCAGGATTAGCTGGTCTCCACGACCAAATGGAAGCCTTTCTCTCTGCACTCCGGGAAGTTTCCTCCTGGGGTTATTTGGGCTCCCTTTAAAAGCTGGTGGCTTTATCAGTATGTGCTACCTGTGCTAACCTGTCTCAAAGGCGCGTTCAGCAGACTTTCCCAGGTAATTGTGCTGGGAGATATGCTCAGCTGTACCGTTCCCCAGCCAAGATCTTGGGAACACGTTGCTCCCAACTGCTGCCTGCCTCTTGTCCTGAACTGTTGAACTCTTGAGTTTCACAGGGAGCTGTATCGTCACCGCAGTTGGCCGGTAAAGTCTGGAGAAGGCAAATGTGTGGCTGTTAGTGATGGTAGAGGTGTCTTCACCTCGGCAGCCCCATGCCTAGGGGAAGGTACCCACCACTTTCTGGTGCTAGTGCAGATATCTGGGGAAGCCTCTTGGATGAAATGGGAATTAGTTTAAATCTAGAGGGAACTGCTGCTCTCACCTTCTGAGTGTCTTTTGCCCAGTTACTTTGTGGTGAGCCTAAAGACTCTCTAGAGTAAAACACATGAGTTCTCAGAGAACCAGCTCATGCATTACCCCAAGGGTAACAGACACCAGATCTGCTTATGTCCAGAGTCTCTTTAATGGCATGGAATTAGCAGTGACCTGCCTCTGAACAGCTCAAGACCCCTGATAATCCTCAGTTTTATTTATTTTTCTGGTTGTGTCCATTTCTTTGGTTTTGGAAATGGGCAAACTGTTCCGCTGTGCTTCTCTTCCCTGTGGCAGTGTCCCCAGTGAGCTTCAGCACAGCGTCTTCCCTGAGGATCCGCTCTCATCTTTGATTAGTGGTGGCTGTGCTCTTGGGGAGTTGGTCTGTGACCTGGCTGGTGTGGAGAGAGTGGTATTTCTCAGTTTGTCCTTTCCTTTGGCTTCAGTTTCCCAGCAGCTGGGTAGAAAGCAGGGAATGCCCTGGTTGGGGAAACCATCATAACAGCTTGACTGCTCACCTGTGAGGATGAGCCTTGTATTGCTCAGCATCACTGAGGCACAGCAGTACCTGTCAGCTTCAAAAATGTCCTACAAACAAAGAGCAATTTGCTGTCAGAATCTGTGGTGCTAACTGGGTTTTAAGGCCAGCCAGCTGGCGAGGCAGCTCCGTGCCTGCGGTAGAGGTGATCGGCACGTGCAGCAAGGAAGGGTTCCGCCATCTCGGCCGAAAGGCAAAGGGTGACCAGGATGGGCCCTATCTAATGGCCTGAGAATCTCTGCCGTAGCGTATAGGAGGCACAAACACGCAGGTGTGTGAGCAGTACGTCGACTACTCGCTAGTGATTGCCCATAAGCGTGTAATTTCCCCCCAGGTAAACAGGAGGGTACTCTGCATTGCATTTCCATTGCAGGGCTGGCAGTACTCCTCAGCAGCTCCTAGAGAATAGTTGAAGGACTCCCAGTTCACAGCCTGCCTTCTCCTGCAGTAACTGGTTCATGTGTTCGTACACTTAGATGTCTTTGGTTTAGGAGACAGGTATGTTTTTTGGAGCAGGCTGCAGAGATGTTCCTGTTCTCTTTTTGTGTGCGCTCTACGAGTGCATCCCTTCCTTTTCTGGTAAAAGCCTTGATGTGCACACTGTTAGCCTGTTCCTGGGAGGGCCCCGGGACTTTTCCAGCTGCAGGTATCCTGCCGACTAGCAGGAAGGCTTGTGTAGTTAAAACATGACAGCAGCGGTTGTTTCCCCAGGGGAAGAAGTCAAACCAGCCCCGTAGCTGGAAGCACTTAAACAGCCAGCTCTAAAGACATGAGCAATCCAGGCAGATCAGGAGCTAATGATAAATACGACATGAGAGGTTTGAGTTTTGCAGCCCATTCTTATAAAAAAGATCCTCCTCTTTGGACAGAAAAGGTTCTCTGCTGTACCCTAGTGATGTTGCCAAGTCTGTTTTCTCATTATAAAGAGAAAACACTATGAAAATAGGTCAGTCCAGCTCTGCAATCCTTGCCCTTTTTCAGGGCTGTGCTGTTTGTGTTGCTGATGCCCAAATGGGTGTACTGGATATTTTTTTTTTTTTAAATCTCATTTCCTTGTTTGTTTTGCAATGCCTGCTACGCTCATCACAAACATCCTACCGCAGCCTTTCAAGCTGACGGTGAACGTGACACAGCAATTATTATATATTCTGTCTGCATGTGGAAGTTTGGGTGGTTGGTTCACAAAATGAAATCCAACTGAAATGGGTAGCTCAGTGCGTGGCTGTTTTCACTAAAGCTTGCGTAGGAGAGACAGCAGCACTCAGATATTCCTTTGGTTATTTAATATCCTCAGTCTATTCAGGGCCTTTGAAAGGTGCTCTTGCTGCTTTTGGCTGTGGACTGTGGTGATTAATATGAATTCTTTGTGCAGAGAGATTTCTCCTGTGTGAGGAAATCAGAGGCGAGTGCCGGTTTTTGCTAGGCTCAAGCCTTTACAGCCGAAACCTGCTTTGATCCAGGCAGACACCAGTCCCCAAGGGAACGCTGTAGTGTGCAAAGTTCACAGGCTGGAGAGCTAAATTCTATAGATTTCAGGGAGCAGACAAACCCTCTGTCTTTAATAAGAGTTCTGGCCTTTGTGCCTCTCTGTGTAGCTGTTGTGTAAGCTGCCGGCTCTGAAGCCTGGCTGGAGCCGCGAGCGCGGTGCTCTCAGCAGTGAGTTCAGCAGCCAAAGGCAGAGCTCTGCAGGTGCTGGAGCGGGATGTGGGTGGCAGGGGCTCAGCTGCGTGGTGAGGTGTGTGTTTCCTCCTGGCCTCGAGTGGACACTCAGTCCTGGGAGGAAGCAGGAGGGGAGGAGAAGGCTGGCAGGGACTGCAATGCACCAACTCAGCACCCAGTTAACCTCCAAACTCTGTGTGGGAGCCTCGCTGGACTGGATGTTGCCTAACTCTCACCGAGACCCAGGGCTACGGCCTTTTTATCTTTTGGTATTGTTTCTTTTATCAATAAAAATCACTTTGAGATGAGACACTTATTCAACTTCCCTCTTCCCAAAAGCTGACCTGTGAGATTCTGGCCCAAAATGAAAGGGGAATGTGCGGGTGGGAGAGAGAGGGGGGCCAGCGTGGTTGCTCCACATCAACTCCTGGCCCCTTTGAACACCAGCAGAATGTGACTGCCTCCCTCCTCGTCACCTGTAAGAGGACATGGAGCCTGACAGGCAGTCACAGCCTGTAGCAGTGGAAGAATTAGTTCCTGAGCACTCTCTAAAGCTCTCGTATAATTCTGCCTTCAGTAACTGTGCCTTGTCCGTGGTTCACTGCAGATTGCCATGCAACGTGCGTAGCTGTTACTAAAGAAAGAGGACTCTTATTTTGTTCTCAGGCTCTTCAAAGCGCAGGCTGTCTCTCAGCCATTACTAGTCAAAACCAGTACCTCAGGGCAACATTGCGACGTGCATCCTGCTTTTCTCCGAGGAATGGGGTCTGGCCAGTGCTCTGTGCAACTCTGAGGCAAGCTCACTAGGATCCTCGCTTGGTGCTTCTCGGTCAGGGGTCCCAGCGTGCTTGTGGTGACAGGAACCGTCTTTTGACTGTCTGAGGCAGCCCCCAGTGCCAGGCAGAGCTGAGCGTGAGGAGCGCAGTAGTGAAGAAATCTGCACGAGTTGGGACTGGTGCCCTGCTGAGAACTTCCCCAGGCGCTGATCAGGGATGAGCAAGAGGGGGAATCACACCCACACGTTCTTGTTGCATCTCCAGTGAGCGTGTAGCAACAGAAGTTTAGCTCTGCTTAGCCAGAGGTTCCTGAAAGGCTCCCACTGATGGCTTGGGAGCTACTTAAGGTCTACATGTACCCAGCAGCAAGTCTGGACTGCGTACAGGGAGAGGCCTGCGTGAGCCACAGGCTGAGTTGCTCTGTGCAGGCAGCAAGTGCATCTCAGCTGGTGAAGAAGTGAGACTGGGGAATAATTCTAGTTTGTTTCCTGTTCTCTCAAAAGTCACTATGATGTAG
This sequence comes from Nyctibius grandis, assembly GCF_013368605.1. Classification (NCBI taxonomy): domain Eukaryota; kingdom Metazoa; phylum Chordata; class Aves; order Nyctibiiformes; family Nyctibiidae; genus Nyctibius; species Nyctibius grandis. The sequence goes on from NC_090687.1 coordinate 2,917,488, forward strand.
TCACAGGGCCTGTTCTCCAATACACAGCTGGTTTTGGGGGGTGGAAGGATTTGGCGTGGGGGAGGAAGGAGTCAGTGCGGGGTGTAAGTTTTGCTTTGTGAGAGTAAAGGTGTGTTGGAGAGCTTGCGGGAGGAGATGGGCTGCATGAATGCCGAGGACAGAGCTGGGGGCTGCTGCTGCAGTCAGCGGTGTGGCACCTCGCGTTGCTGGTGATTCTCACGCTGTCAGGGGTACCTGACCCAACAAATGGGTTTAAAAAAATGTGACAGGGGATTTCTCTTTGGCCCTGACCTAACAGGACAGACCCCGCTTCTCCATTGTCCTGAGCTGCCAGTGATTGCGAGGTGGTTTTGTTAGCCCTGCCGTATGGATGGAGAGCTGGCCTGGTGCAGACTGAAAATCACAGCCCAAACGTTCAGCTTTCAGGCTTTATCCAGGGAGAGGCAGTGCGTTGCTTCTCTGCTATCCTTTATTCTTAATACCTGCTCTCTTTTTCTGCAGTGCATCTCCGTTGCGCTACAGAGCTTCTCCACTTGTGTTTGCTGTAAGCACACAGCAGCATAGGCAGGGGATAGAAGACTTGTGAATACAGCAGATGGCAACAAAAAGAGCTGGGGATGAGTAGAGACCATTTAGACACTAATATGCAGGATACTTGCTCTGTAGCAGCTTGCCAGGTTGTCCTTCCATGCAGCACGAGGAGCGCGTACTTGTGCAGTGGATCCTGTGCATCACCTTAGAAACGTGATCGATCTCTGGGATCATGTGGGATCACCAGTGCTTCCAGGGAATTCACCAGGCTCTTGGCCCGCTGGTGCTCGGCAGCCTCGGCACTGGCTGCTGACTGGGGGTCTCCAGCATTCAGTCTGGGTGTTCAGATCCAAGTCTGACCTGCGTTTTGGCAGTGGAGGCTAGGCAGTCACACAGTCCAAGGCACAGAGCATACTTGGTTCACTTGGGGAAGCCTCCTTGGTATCTTTGTCATACTCTTCAGCTCAGAAAATCTGTGTACCTGGTTTATTTCTTTTCTCAGGAATGGTGAGAGCAGCAAGTCTATCCCATCCTCCTTGGAACAGTGTTACTCGTTTTCCTGGTCTAGACTGGTTTGGCTTTCTGGTGCTGTAAGTGCAGGCCCTCCAGCCTTCCTGGCACTCACCATCAGCGTGTTTACATCCCTTTCCCGGTGCTGCTGTGGTGCATGTCATCCAGGCAGCCTCTGACCTCCTTTCTCTCCTCTGCACTTTATTTCTAGTAGGTTCCTGACTTGCTGTCACCTTAAATAAGTCACTCTTCCATCCCCTGCTTTCCCAGCTGTAGAGAGAGAACTGTGGCTGTCTGCAGAGCTGGGAAGCTTTGAGAGTGCCACAAAAGGAGCTAGATACAGGCTTGCTCTATTCATTGTGCTTGACAACTCAGTAAATAAAACTTCACTCAATTGCTCGCTCTGTAATTCACACATAAAAGACCTGTCATTCTGATCTCTCCCACACCATGCTTTAAATGCAAAGGATGGAGTGAGACCTTCTAGTAAAGCAGCACAATTTCAGCGCGGTACAGAATGGTCTTTGAGGGTAAGGTGTTGTCATAAATAACATCATGCACCTGCCTTGGCAGGAAGAGCAGAGTGCATGTGGTGAACCTGGCCTTTGTCACGGCCTTCCAGAATTTAACATGAATCTTGTGACCCTTGATAAGCCTTCTGGATCCTCAGAGGGTGCAGGAATTACACTAGCTTTCCACAAAAAGGCAGCAGTTCGTGCCAGTGGGGAGCCTGGTTTTTCCTCCTTGGGTTTGAGAGGAATTAGTAAGTATTTGTCATCTTCTGGTATCCAGGTTCTTACACCTTCAGCTGCAAAATGCATCCTAATCTTTGTGCTTCAAGGCTCTGTGTTACAGTGCTGGCTGGCCTGAGCCCTGGAGGGCAGCCCCCTGTCTCTGTGGGCTCTTGCACTCTGGCAGGAGGTAGCTGCCAGAGCTATAGCTCTTGAGTGTAAAGTTTCCACAGCATCGCTTAAAGCTGAGTTTTAAGGTTCAGGCATGTCCTCTCTAATCACCTCTGCCATCCTCCAGCCCAATCTTCACATCTCTGGTGTGATGCTCAGTTCTGCAGTTCTTGATTGACTCTGCACCTCGGGCTTTTCCCACGGTTTTTTGCTTCACCCCCTCTGGGATTGAGCTGTGAGCTGCCCAGCCCTCTTGCTCCTGGCTTGCAGAAACCAGAAGGCATTACCTCGGCTGTAGAAAAGCTTTGTATTGCCATCCCCTTCTGGTGTGCTGCGCTCCTCCACAAAGTGTAGTTAGGCTGAAGGAGCTTGGAGCTTTCCAACCTTTGCTTACCTACCTGGTGATTTGTAAGCTGTGTCTGTGTTTCAGAATAGCTGAATGTCCTCAAAAGTACAGAACCCTGTTTTTCAAACAAGGATTCTCTTTGCCTTTGTGCACACTCTGTTATCTGCTCTTCTTGACAGGACTCTGTACTGAATCGGCCACGTCAAGTGCCATGATATCCTCTGGTGGTGTCTCCTTCACAGGGCTGGCAGTAGCACTGCCTGTGTTATTCTTTGAGAAATGGAATCAGCAAAATCTGAGGAGCTGGTTGTCAGGGGATCCTGTGTGATATCCCAAATTGAATTAAGGAAAAACTCAGCCTAGAGTTCCTGGTGCTAATGTGACACCTGTCCCTGGAGCCTGTCCCTGGGCTGTCTGGTCAGCCAAGAACAGTGGCAATCAAGTTTGAACAGTCAACAAGGCTTCGAGCTTGTAGCTGCTCAGTGTGCAGTGGCTGGAGGCCAGCGCTCTCGCAGGATTACTGTGTGAAGCTCTGCTTAGGAAGTGATGGTTGGTGTGCAGAAGAGATAACATCCCATTACTGTGACTGGCTGTTAAAGTCTTTCTGGTAGAGCCGGAGCTAGACCTGCCTCGTCACTGTGCCGGGGGAGATTGTTGTTTCTGCAGTGGAAGCCTCTTGGGCAAGGCATCTCTCACTTTCTCTCCGGTTTGTCAACATGCTCTGAACACACGGTTGGTGGCTCAACAACAAAGGCTTTGGTGGTGAAACCAGCTTCGGATGTTCCCACTCTGCTTTGCACTTCACTGCCTCCTCTCCTGTGCCAGAATTGGCATGGCGAGGGGCTGCGCACATCCAGCTCAGAAATCACCCTCCAGAAAGGAGTGAAAACTTCTCAGTCGTGTTTTGCCACTGAAGCCCAGTGTGAATCGCACCGTTTGTAGTGACGGTCGGTGGGCAGTGAGATGTCTCTCTTGGGGCAGGCAGCGCTGGGTGGGCTCTGGGTGCAGGAGATGGTGGATGGTAGCTGTAGTCCAATTCCAGAGATGTTCATCCCAGCCTGGCAGTGCTGGCGTTTCAGTGCCAGGCCTTGAGACAGTGGAAGAGTTGTGACTCTTCCCTAGGTGGCCGTCGCAGAGGACTGTCTGGTGTTTCTCTGGTGGTTTTGGGAGCCCTGCAACACCTCTGGGGGAGCACATGAGGAATAGAGGAGTGAATTGGAATGGCCCTTGCTTACAGGGATGATGGCGAGCCAAGCATCATTCCTCACTGCAGAGCTGTCCCATGGAGGCATGGGAGACCTTTCAGTGCCGTGTTGGGCTGTGTGTTGCCACTGTTAGATCATTGCTCCTTCTTCCTATGTTTCCTGTAGAAAATAAGACTGTGCTGGGCTGAAAGCCAGCGTTGCCTAGGCCCTGGATTTAGGGAGCTAGCCTTTGCCAGACTGCCGCACCCCACTGTACTCCTCAAAACTCAGTGTTTCCAGGCAGGTCAGTATGGATCCAGTCAGACCTTGCCTGTCTGCGCTGCTTTCCCTTCCCTGTGCTCACCTTCTTGCTTTGACCTTTCCCTTCCCTTTTTGTATCCCCACTGAATGGCTGCCAGCCGCTGCCAGCTCTGCCTCTTAGAGCTGCCACTTGTGATTCCTGAAAGGCGGACAGGCGTGGATGAATGAGAGCCTAGCAGAGAGCAATCTTTTGTTACAGCAAGTTTTTTTTTCCCCCCTTTCTTCAGATACAGCACAAAGAATCCCTCTCTGCAGTCGGAGACGGTTCATTACAAGAGAGGGGTAAGCCAGCAATTCTCCCTGCCTTCCTTCAAGATTGATTTCTCAAACTGGAAGGATGATGAGGTAAGTCTCTTCTCAGTGTCCCCTTCTTTCCATAACCCTCTTGTCCCGGAAGCACTGGACTCCATTTAGTGCCATGAAGTTATGGCTGGAAGACACACTTTCCCAGCTGCCATGGCATGTTTTGTGGGCATGAGACGATTGGAGTCCTGGGAGGAGCAGGTATGAACACTGTATGGGAACTTGGCTGGTAGATCAGGCAAACAGAGAAGAAACCCAGAGAAATTACTTTTTGATATCGCTGATCAGCTGGCATCCCAGCATCAGGTGTAGGAGGGAGACTGCAGAGATTGGCACGGAGCTCTTCCTGCAGGAACCCGCCACTCCTCAGCCTTCCTCTCCCTGCCAGCCAAAGAGCTTGCGGGAACAAGTGTCTGTCTTGTTCTCTCTGTTTTGGCTGGTCCTCCAGAACAGTGGCCTCCAAAGTGGGCTGCATGCAAGACAGTTCATTGGGGTGCAGGAAGAACTTCGGTACTACATGTATATATCTTATAAATAATAAATATACATATATTGGGAGTACGTGCTCAAAGTTTTTTACTGATGGGATGAATAGTCAAAATAGTTTGGAGACCATTGCTCTGGAAGAGTCCTGTTCTGTTTCAGGGCCACATCCTCATCATTAGCTGTAGCAGTACAGTGTTGGGGGGCATACTCTCCCTTCTGGGGCAGATTCACGCTGGTGCATTAATGCTGAATAAGGGAATGCCTTCCTCCTTTTAGTTTAACCCGTAATTGCAAACAGACGAGGGCTTGGTTTTAATTAAGCTCCATGGCTTTTACTACATAGCAAGATCTGTGCAGTCCTGTTAATTTTGGTATCTTTGCAAAATTCCAACCCAGGCAGTAACTCTCTGCTTCTTGAGCCTCTGAGCTTTGACCGAAGAGCTTCCCCTGCGTATGACGCAGGGCAGGGAGGCCTTGGTCTTTCCCCTGCTCTGTGCAGAATTGCCATAAGATATTTCTGATGCAGAAGAGTTGGTCTGTAGCTACTGCTGATATATTTGTTCCTGTGGACCTCTCTCCCAGGCCATCACTGATACAGGGTTCATTTCCTGACCCAAGCCTGTACAAGAGTATTGTGTATGTGAACTCTGGTAGATAACCACCTATTGAAAAAAAAAAAAAAAGAAAGAAAAGAAAAAAGAAACAAAAAAGGAAGAAAGTAATCTTTCATGTATTTTGAAAAGATTGAATAGCTATTGTCTTGAAGTTACAGTTATAACTATAATCAGTCCCGTGCCTTAACAAATGCTGTGGCGGTTACCAAGAGCCTGCAGAGTCTGGTCTCCTGATGTCTTGGCTTCTCTGCCAATAGATGATTTCACAAGTTCAGCCTACAAAAGCCTGGAAGAGCTGCTTTTCAATCCCTTCTGTCGTCTGAGAGCGCTGGAAAGCAGGAGCTCGGATCCCTTTCTTCTTAAAGAATTGAGAAGCTTTATTTTCACTTTTATTCCTGCCAGCAAGGTTTTAACTCGAGTCCTAAGGTCATGTCCCTTTGACACCTTAAAGGGAGAGATGCTGCGGGAAAGTAAGCTTCTAGGTCCCTTTGCTTGATTCTGCTGCATCCTCTGGCTCCTCTTTTTTCATTGGTGTTACTGGGAGCTCTGGTTGTGGGAAAAATGTGGAACAAGCACTGTGATTCGGAAGAGTTTCTTCCCCCATTTTGGCTCTGTGTACATACCAGTCCTTGTCCTCTCAAGTCCAGTAAAATGCATATGGCTAAATCTTAACTGGCCACTGAAACGCAGCACTTTTATCTGGGGTTGCTGGCAGAGTGGTATCACTCAGCTGTGTGCAATTGCATGCTTCAGATTGCTTTCCAGCTTTGTTATTGGCGTTGTCCAAAAAACCCAGATTTACTTCATATTTTTGCTCAGTGTAATACTCGCACATGATGTAGTTCTTGGCTGGCCAACAGAAGGGAAAATAATGTTCTGTTGGGTTGTTATGTGGAAAGCTTTATAAAAGTTTGCTTTGTCTTCGTAATATACTGGTTTGCTTGCAAGTTATAGCGTATGGCTTGTGTTGAGACAGTTGTTTTCAGGTCCCTAAAAATGAATGTGAAATGGACCCTTAAAGAGGCCTTTTGTTTGAGAATGCAAAAGTTTATATCGTAAAGCAACCACAATGCTGTGATGTGACTTTCCCTTCAAGTGGACAAACAGGAACTGTTGTCGTACAGTAATAAATCAGAGCAGGAAGCAAAGCAAAACCATAAGCTTCTTTCAGCAATTTTAATCAATTGTCCTCGATGAATTTTCCCTCTGTGGCATGCCATAATGGTCCAAAAATGCAAGCTGGAAAACAGCGGCTCAGTGAGTCTCTTCTGTAACAAATACTGAGAGGTTAAATGATATTTTTGTGTTCGCTCTGTTACTCTGTTGTTTTGGAAAGAGATTCTGGTAGTTTAAAAGAGGATTAAAACGTAAAACCATCATACAGAGGATGAAAATCAGCATCCCTCAGGTTTGAAGAGTAGCTCGGTCAGATCATAAGGTCTTCCAGCACACGCTTTCTGTTTGGAATCAGGTTTGCACGTTTGAACGGGGCGGGGTGTGTGTGCAAAGCTTTGTTACGCAGCTAAGAGTCGCTTCTAGAAAGCGCTGCAGAAGCTGAGTGGCCCCAAAGGTGTGTAACCTGCACGAGGAGTGTGCAGCTGTGGACAGAAGAGCAGCAGTCTTGCGATTCCCTGTTCCCCCCACGCCTCCTGTGGAAGGTTAGTGAGCTGTTGCAGTCTGAAGCATGTGCCTGCAGCTCTTGGCAGAGGCGCAGCCATGTGGCTAATGGGCTACGGCACACTTGGCTGGTGGCTGCCAGGGTGTGTTGTCTCCCAGTGCCCAGTTATCATTCATTTCAGGATGAACATTTAGGTTGTAATTCATTTGAGGAGGACCCATTTTCAACTATGTTAAGGCTGAGGGTCATGTTCTCTCCAGTCTGGGTGTTTTGGGTTGCCATTTGTGCCAATGCCAATGGCTGTCTTGATAGTTTATCTTTTGAGGGACTGGCTGGAGAAAATCATGCTGCAAATGATGTTGGGGTTGTTAGCCCCGAAGCACTAACTGAACGGTGCTGCAGTGCTTCGAATTGGGTCTCAGTTTCCACTGGAGAACTGAGAACAGACTACCTGGAGCACCATCATGAAATGACATTTTTTTCTCTCTTGGCAAGAGATGAGACACAAAAACACCAGAAATCCAGTCTCTGAACCACTTCCGTTCCTGGCATAGGACCGTGTTTGTAAGGTTGCATTTTTCTTGTGTTTATAAGATGACATGGAGCTTTTGAAGTGCTTTAATGAAGTGCAGGGCAAAGGAAGTAATTGAGTCTGTTTTCCTTTTACTCAAGTGAGATCTTAAATTTTTGTTCTTGCCCATTAGAAGGCCAAGGACCTGAATTTCCTGACGTGCCAAGAGATGGAAATCAGTCTGGTGTTTCCTTAAAGTGTTGTGTGAGCTTGAAGTTTCACAGATTTTTCTCACATCTTCAAGATCTTCATACAGGAGTTGGGTTTCTTTTGTGGTATAGGGGGCATAACGTGTACTGCTGTGCTATAACCGGTATATCCTACCATACATAAGCAAAACTGTGGCACTAGTTATATTTTGAGAAACTTGTCCTACTGCAAATCACTTAGGAGTTTTTCAGGCTATCTGAATTAGTGAGAATTAAATAACATCAAATCCAAACAGGGATCCTTTCCTTTGCTAGCCACAGTTGGCGTTTAGCACCATGTCAATGTATATATGTTGTAGTTATTCTGACTGACTCCCTTTGAAAGTTGGTGTCTGAATTTTAAATCCTTCTGCTCTGTCATGTCCTTTTGAGATCAGGGTCTGGGGCCCATCAGAAGGAGCCTTCATTCCTCTGATGTTAACGCTATCTCAAGCGTTGTCTTCAGGCAAGCGTGGTGTGAATTGACTAACCTCATCTCGTTTCTTTCCCTCAGCTGAACTTTGACTTGGATCGTGGTGTGTTCCCTGTGGTCATCCGAGCCGTGGTGGATGAAGGGGATGGTAAGCAGGGTGGTGCGCTGCCTTGGTCTTCTTCTAGCTCTCTTTGAGGTTATGTGCCTCCTTCAGGGCAGGCCTCCTACTGCAATGACGAAAACATTTTACTTGTAGCAAAGGTTTGGGGAGCCTTTCCAGAATAAAAATATTTCAAGAGTTCACCTTAACTTCCCTGTATTAAAAGGGCCCAGCTAAGCACGTGTTCTTACATAAAAACATGCTTTTAAAAACAGCCTCCATTTTTTACAGGAGAAAATGGCCAGGTATTTAGTGTTGGTGTGGCGTTGGGAGAGCTCCTGGCTCTGCCACCAATGCCAGGCACAAACTGGAGCAAATGACTTCCTCTCTCTTTGTAAGGCAAGGAGGGAGTTGGTCTTTTCCCCGCTTTGAGGGGTAAGTTGTCTTCATAAAAGCTCTAGCTAACTAGGGTGGGTCTTCCCCTAGGAATGGTCAGAGATAAAGAAAAGGCTTTAAAATGCTCAGGCTGCTGTTCAACCCAATACAGCTCCGTTTGGCAGTTGACAATTCGCCTGCTTTTTCTGAAGGGTGCTGAATGGTTACAATTAAACAGCATAACCTTTGAGAAATGATATTGTTGATGGGTTTTAAAGCACCTTGCCATTTTGGGGAGGGAAGTCTGGTAAGTGTTTAGATTGTCACTCACCTTGCACGGTGTGTTCCTTAGGGGGGGTGTGCTTTTGGGCTCTGTGTGTTTGCACTCATTCTGAGCGTCAGCAGTAAAAAGGGCACAAGGAAGTCACATTTTCTTTAAAATTGGGGGCTGTTGTGGTCAGCAGGACCAGCATTTCACTTCTGTATTTTGTAACATTTTGTACAAAATTTAAGAATAATTAGAAAGGAAAAAATCCATTGTTGATTGCATTGTTTAGTGCAGTCACTGTGCTCAGTTTTTTGTGTTGTAGATGTGAAAGTGTCCAGAAATTCATTGCGTTATTTTACAGTCCTTCAAGCAGAGTGAAATAGAACTGGATGAACCAATTTAAGGTGTGACTAACAAAGCACAGTGCACCATGAAGGAAATTACTTCTAAAGTGCACCTATTTTGAGTTATTTCAGGCACTGTTAGTAAAATTGACAGAGATGTATATTTCTTGACCATAAATATAAAACACTTTCCTCTGTTTATGGAGCTTTTGGCAACGTGTTTGTACTTTCTAATGTTGGGCATGCCTAGAAGAACAAAAAATAGAACAGGAGGCAGCATGGGAAGCATACATTTATGCACATACCATGTCCAGTCTTAGGCAATAGCACACATCTATCTTAATGACCTGGAAAGGCAATTGCTTTTAAATCCCCTCCTGGAAAGAATATCAGCACAAAAATATGTGACACTTGAGCGAGGTTTGAGGAAATCGTTGTGTATTTTGATTCTTTTTTAACTGATGGGACTGGAATGAGCCGGCCTTGTGTGTTTGGAGGACCTGGAAACTTACAGCTGGCCTGTAACTGCTTGTATTAAATAAAATTGAATGGCAAATTAAAATAGCAGTCAGTGAGATGTTGGTTTGGACTGAATTCTGCCAGGAGATGTTTGCGTGCTTTGAAGAATGTGGACTTGCAATGTTAGCCCTCTCCCATTCCTGCCAGCGCGACTGGTCTCAGGGAAAGGTACAGGAGCCCTTTGGGGAGGGAAGGTGCTGTGCAAAACGGGTCACAGCTCCAGCCACACACACGCTGCTTGAATGCCACGGAGGATGTGAAGGGAAGCGATGCCTGTTCTCTCTTACTTGGCTACTCGAACTCTGGAGAGGGACCTGAATGTCATTTACTGAGGGAGCTAGAACAGCCTTCCTCTTGGCTGGCAGTGGGAGGAGCAAGCAGATGAATTCCTAGTTTTAGCCCTCTTTTCTGCATGCCATTATGTTCCTGATTGCGCCCAAATTGCCATGACTGATCTCAGTTGCCCAGCAAATCCACAGGCATGGACTCTCTTCTCCCACATACTGCTGCTTCCAAACACGATCTGTGTGCCATAGTCCAGTGAATGGTTCCTCTTGTCTCTTGTTCTGGGAGCCCAAAGGAAGCTGTCGAGCTCCTCTCCCTTTTAGACAACGCAGGAGTTGCTTCCTTCAGCTGTTCACCTTCTGGCACAGAGCTGGTAGTAGTGTCTGCCAGCTCTTCTGCACGTGCTGAGCCCAGCCGGGTACTTGTCGGTCCAGGCAGGGCGAGGTGGTTACAAGCTTTCCCATCCCTTGGTGACTCCTCCACGACCTCCGTCTCCAATTTCCATATGATGAGTCTGAACATAATTAAGCCAAAGGATCCAACCAGTTGGAGCTGAACAGAACCTTAGAGTCTTGAGCCAGAGAGACTGGGATTGTACCTCTGTTCTGTATTTTTATTTGCTGAGGGAGCCATGAATGCAGTACAGAAACCTCTGACAGCCTCTTCTCAGTGCTGTTGGATTAAGAGGGAAGCCTCGAGTTTGGAAGAGGGAAGATGTGATGTTTGGGGAAAAAATCAAAGAACTGTACAGAGGTGTTTCAGTCTCCAAAACTGGTATGAGAAATAAATGTTTTATAAGCATGTTGGATTAGAGCGAAATAAAGTGATAATTACCAGGGCTGGAAGTGCTGCCAACTGCTGTTAAACCAGATGGATTTATTAATCTCTATGATAAATTCAGGTAATTAAGAACAGGAATTTGAGGGGAGAGCAGAATCCCACTGAGCTCTTTGTTTTACTTTCCCATTCCAGCCTCTGAAAATAAAGTGGGATGGTTTGGAGCACCCCAGACAATGAAGGCAGGTCTGTGTAGGGCCCACCACAGAGCCCAGCAGGGCTTTGTTCTTGCTCTGCAGGAGTGTGAGATGAACCAACCTGATGACAAGATGAGAAAAGTTTTAAATTGCAAGAGGAGATGAAGATAGAACAGGTGGTGGTGTAGAAATTGTAAATGGACTAAAATTCAGCTCGTGGTAGTTTTATGCTTGTGCTGTCTTCAAGGTTTAACCAGGACTGCTCTTTCTCTTTTTGCAGTGGTGGTTGAGGTGACGGGTCATGCCCATGTTCTTCTGGCTGCCTTTGAAAAGGTAAATGAGTTCTTTTTTCCCTGCTCAGTTCCTGTTCTTGTATATGTAAACACTTCCATGGGTCATTAGTTTGTATTTATATAGCACTTAGCACAGTGCAGTCCTGGCCCGTGACTGGGGTTCCCGAGTGCTATTGTAGTACAAATAATTGCTTGCAGCAGCTCCTGTGCAGCCTGTAATTATCATTTGTACCTGAGCTGGTCACTCAGCTAATTGTAGCTGGTGTTTCCTGTGTGTGGGTGTGCCTCCGTGGCTGTGATGTTCGAGAGTGGAAGGTGTTGACCATGGCTGCTACCATGCAGTTTTCCAGGGCCTCATGATCTCTTTGCAGAACCAGATCTGCTGTGTCCAGACCCTGTCACACCATTCTTTGGCCTTAGTTTACACATAGCACCAAGCCCTTTTAAAGAATTAGGATACATCCTGCGTAAAGACTTTGAGCTCCACTACTTTTCGGTGGCGTGTTTGATGTAGCTGACCACTGCCTGCATGGTAAGGCTAAGCCAAGCTGTCTGCACAAGCCTTGATAACACAATCCCTTCCCATGATAACTGGACCCTGAAAACAGTTTCAAGATCCATAACTGCACCATGTTGTGTCTGGTTGTGGTAATACTGCAGACACATATCCTGGGCAAGTGGTACTTGTAGCGACATGCTCAGATGAGGCAAGAGATGCTGAAGGAGAGCTGGGCATGTAGAGGGGGACAGCATCAATGCTGTGCTGTTAGAAATTCCCCACTTCCAGGCTGACATGTGGAATGACTTCTGTTTCTCAATCTGCTTGGCTCCTGCCGTATCCCTGAGCAAGCTGACAGGTCTTATTCTGTTCCTCCCAGGAGGATAATGTGGATGGTGACAAGCTGAGTCAGAGGGCACGGGAAGCACAGTCAGTCCTAAGGAAGTCCTGTGGCTGGAAGATGATCTAAGTGTTCTAGGTCACTTTTTTGTTGGACTTAGTATGTGAAGAAAATGTGGTTTCCTGTATTAGAAAGGCTGCTCTGAGCACTGGCTCTGTGGGTGGTTCTACTCCTGGCAACTAGACATCTGTCAGAAATCAGATGGGCAGCTGCAGCACCCCTGGGACTAGGGCAGGGATGTTATTCTTCTGGTTTCCTCCTCCAGCTGATCTGAAAAAACAAAACACACTGGAATCCCCAGTCATTTTTCAGCAGCACCTGGGAGAGGACAGTGTGGGCAGTGGGTCCTTGGGGAAGGCTGTAGTATTTGGAGTCCATCTGTCATCTTGGTGGGAAAGTGCTGTAGATGGAGACCCCCTAGCCTTGAAAAATGAATGATCAGCCATTTCTGAGGAGAGAAAAATAGATGAGATCACCAGCTTCCCACTTGTTACAGCCTGATTTTGAAGTATCCCACGCATGTTTGCCTTCCTCATCTGCGAGACTCACCTGTGCTCCCCTGGCTATTGCCTTCATAGCTTGTTGGTTGTAGCTAGGTTCAGGTCAGGCTTTGGATCTGATGATGTGAGTAAATTCCACATACTGTGCAGAACCTCTGAGCTCTCTGGATGCACAAAGGTGATGGCAAAAGCCCCTTATTGCTCAGGGAGCTGAACAAGGTATGCAGCAAAACTGGGAACCAACTAAAGCTGGTCAGGCCATTCCATCAATGCTGGGTTATGTCCCATGTCCAGGTCTGAGCTCAAGGATTGAAAGTGCTTCCCTTCTTTTTCTAGTCTGTGCGTGCTGTGAGAGGGAGCTTCCTACTTCTACTTCCACTTCCTACTTCTCATCTTCCACTGAATGCTTAAAACAAGATCAAAATCTTTCTTTTAATAAAAAGTCCCAGGGCAAAGTGCTTGTTGAGTTCTTTCTCCTCCCTCTTTGATTGAAATATATTCCCCATCCTTAGAATAATTGCAATGTTTGAAGTGTAGGTCCATAAATCCAGAGGAGATCCTTGCTAATAAACACTGCTGCTGATCACCAGAGCATGCTTAGGGGACAGACAGACCAGCAGGCCGTGGTAACTTGCTATTTATATGTATCTTGAAGATCAGATCAGCACACATGACTTGTTTCTGACTCCATCCAGTGGACAAGCCTTGTTCTGGTGCCAGCCCCCTGCTCTCCTGGGGCTCTGGCCTCAAGGATGGCTCTGTAACTGGATGTTATTTAGGGTGTTAACAAATATCCCCTGCCAGGTCTTGCTGGGCTTGCTACAGTGTTTGCAGCCAGTTAGACTGCTTGCAACCTGAGAGCATCCAGTGTGCCAGTGGATTTTTGTGTATGCTCTGTCCCACTTCAGCCAGGTTTAACTTAAGCCAAGTCCATCTAGCTCTGCACTGGAGCAGAGAAGGAGCACTGTGATACCCTGCTCCACTAACTCTGCTGGGAATGATTGCCGTTCAGGCTGTCCTGGTTATACATATGCAGCCCTCCCCTTAGGTAGAAGACACCAACTCTGATCACGAGTCTGTTTTACTCCTAATTTGTACACTTAGCTATGTAATACATTTCCTTTTTTTTCCTCCTAGCACGTCGATGGCAGTTTTTCCGTGAAGCCGTTAAAACAGAAGCAGATCGTAAGTACCTCTGTCCTGTCTGCTGCTTGGTTAAAGACATTTGCTGGTGTCCCACAGGTGCCCAACTGTCCCCTGTGAGAGCCTTCAATGTTAGTTCCCTGGGAGCCTGAGATCTCACCTTGTGAGCTCAGATATCACAAGCAAGCTGGCAGCCCTTAACGTTGGGTGGGTTGTTGCACAGCCAGACATGTGTTGGGGGAACAAATGTGGCAGCGTGGGACTGGCAGAATGGTGGTGCAGGTCTCTTTGTGCTCCTCTGGGAGGCAGGCTCTATGTATAGATCCAGTCTTCCCTACACGTTCCTGCCTTGCTGGCATTTGGTGCTTGAATACAAAACTGGCAGAGCCCCCAGATGGACAACAGTGTTGATGCTTCCATGTCTGTGTAGGTGCAAGTAAATTAGGTTTGCATAAGTGAGCAAACAGCTTCTCCCTGCACGAGCTTCCTTGTTGTGCCCATGGTAACTTCGGAGCAGCCTGAGGGACTGAGACCTTTCAGCTCATCTTGCCTCTCCCTTACGAGTACCCTGGGACTTGAGCAGTCACAGAAACGGTCTTGCTTTGGAGTTGTTGTTCATGTACCAGACTGCACGTGTTACGAGGGGAAGGGTAGAAGGGAGACTGGCAAACAGGGAAACATTAGGGATCTGTAGCCCTCTTTTAGCCCAGTCCAGTGTGGTGTGATGCACAGAAGCTGTGCACTGCCTTATCAGGATTGAAATTGCATCCAGTCTTGCATAGAGAGAAATACATAAGCAACTGCAGACTGCTAAGATTGCCAAGAATTCCAGCTTCTGAAAGGAAATCTGGTGGTAATCCTGCTGCAAGGATCGGCTTGAAATATCTTGGAGAGAGAGATGAGATTTTGGTGGTCTGTCTCTTCACCTTTAGATGTGTGCTGTGTTTCTGCTTTGAACATGTGTGACTTCAGCTGCTTGTGCTTGATGGCCAGGGTTTTCTGATCTGAATTAAAAAGTCTTTTACTACCAAGAAGGTCATTAAGTGCCTTGGTTAGACACTTTTTGCTCTAAGATGTTCCTTCCAGTCCCCAAGTCAGAAAAGAGCCACTAATAAGTACCAGTTAATCACAGATCAAAATTACGTTCAGTAATTCACTGTCTGCCTCATCAGTGCTGTGCAGAAACTCACAGCCCATCCTCCACGCTTGCTTATGCCCAGTGGCAGCTGCCAGAGCTTTAGCCCAGTGCTAGTGGTGAGTTACTTGCCGTTCCAGCCTGACCTCTGTTGTGAGCCCTGTGTGTCCCAGACTGCCCTATGCTCCTCTCCCTTCCTTGGTGCTTAACTCAGCTGTGTGGCAGCATGATCTCCTGGCTGGTTGATCGATCTGGATCTCACAGGTATTTTTAATAAAGACAGCCAGAGACTGTTCTAGAAGGGAGTCTACAGAGCGTGCGAAGGCAGGTTTGTAGTGGGAACATCCAGAAGAGCCATGACTCTGAAGGGAGAGCTTGTGTGCCGTGCTGGCAGGGGCTGCCCGAGCGCTGAGGGAGCAGAGCAGTGTGATACCAGCAGTGCCTCTTTCTCACATGTTCTTCTGATCAGAGAAGAGCATTCATGAGCTGATGAAAAGCCATTTATCTTGCTTGTGGGTTTTTGGGGGGATTTTTTTCTTAAGAACAGTGGTTACATGGCTGTGAGCTCTCTGAGTGGCTGTTGGGTGACTGTGCACACTAACAGTGTGTAATGTTCTCCATCCAGCACTCCGGACTGCCCCGATGGAGGGCTGTCTTGGTGGAAGTGCTCTCTAGGGAAGTTCCCACCCTGCCACAGCATGGTTAGCTGACTCCTGCAGTGAAACAGTGTGTGCTTGTCTGTCTTTACTGGCAGAGCGTGTAACCTTCCCACTCAGCGTTTGGTTGTGGGTACTTTTTTTTATTGGCAGTTTGTAAAATGTAATGCTTATATGTTCTCTCTCATGGCTTTTAAAATAGAAGGGAGCTCTTGCTAGAAGAACACACAGTACCACTGAAACTGAGATAGCATCTGCACCCGTAAGAGCATAGAGCAGAGGTATAGAGTATATGTCTGCAGTACAACATTGTACGTTCTTCCCCATCACTGCTTTTCTTTTGCCTTCCCCTCCTTGCCATTGCCAGGATTCCCAGGTACCTTTTGTGTGCATCGATCTCTAAAGCTCTTTGGGAGCAGGAAGCAGCCGATAATGAGCTGAGCTGCTTTGTTCTCACAGCTGAGATCAGTTATAATGTATGTACCAACCTGTTCAAAGAAATTGAACGTGGATGAATGCAAACAGATGGATCAGCAGAAAAACATGACCTGGACTTGGCTGGTGGCTCCTGTGTGCATCAGCTGAGGCTGTATATAGCAACAGAAGCCTTTGGAAGGATGATGTGGTGCAGGATGGGTTGGAGAAGCATGAAGGAGTGCATTGTGTACAATCACGTACTCCTTATTTACTCCTACTCTTTTAAAACCTAGAGATCTTTCTAGTGAGAGCCATGTTGCACTGCTCACCATTTTCCTACTGGGACATGAGCTTCTCGGGATTTTCAGAGGCAAGCAGTTAAAGCGAACACAGACTTCTGCAGAGGCTTTGGTGTCTTCATTCGTGACTTCTTGTTTGCTTTGAGCTGACCACTTCTGCACTCACTGTTGCTCGTCATGATCCTCTGAGGAGTCAGGATGCTGTAACAAGACTCTCTTTGAAATGTCAAGTTACAAAAGGACATCTCCCACATAATTGTTCCCAAGCTTCCTGGGTGAGTTGTGAGCCGCTGCAGAGGATTTTGCTCAGCAGTCCAACAGCTGACCTCATTGCCGTGAAATGCAAGCCTAGAACAGATTGTCTGTGAGCTGCACGCTGAGTTAAACGGGGAGACTCTGGAATTAGTTTGTTAAAGCTGCTGCATCCTAGCGCAGAGCATTTCTAAACTGGCAAACAGGCTGGATATAACTAGCTCCTGCCCCCATCTTGGCATGTGACGTCTTCTACAGCACTGAAGTCCCATGGCAAAGCCATTGCTCTTCTGAGCACCTGGCTTGACAAAAGAGAGGAGAGAGGCCAATTACACATGGAAATGCCAAAAGCCCTGGGAGTGACGAGCTGTTGAAGCACTGGATTCCCTGTGGCTTGGCTTTGCTGCATGGTGTCAACCGGACAGTTACTGGAGATGGCAGGAAAGCGTTTCCTTCCCCTGTTTGTGAGATGAGTCAGTTTGATGCCTTGCAACCCCTCCACCGTTTTACCTGTTGCGGGGTGTTGTGCAGAGGAACGCGCCTGCTCTAGAGGAGCTGCTGCATAGCACCACATCTCGGGGGAGCGGTACCTTTGTGCATCCTTGTAGAGGCTGCTCCACACTGCTCTAAGAGTCTCGTGCTGTACTTGCTGGCTGAGCTAGGGAACAGGGGAGAACACCCCACAGTGCAGAGGGGCTTGTCTTGCTGGGACTTAAACCATCAGCCTTTCTTGCCTCAGTGCTTTAGTTCAGCTGCTCAGGGGAGTTGGCAGGCAGCTGCCAGTGTTTGCATAAAGGCATGGCTCCGGGGGGTCCGTCCCAGGTTTGGGGCTGTGAGCAACTCCCACTGTGCCTAGAGCACTTTCTGCCACCACACCCCCCAATTTAGAGGTGCCACCAAGGGCCTGGAGGTGGTAATAAATGACACTCAATGTTGTCCCTTGAGTGGTTCTCATGTTAAGGGAGATGGCTTGTCTGTCTTCTGTGGCTTGACCTTATGCTCCCAGGTGTTGAACAGGGACGTGATGTGCAGCCACTGATGTGCCAGGAACGAGCTGTTGGCACAGCACCTCTCTTGAGGTTACAGAGATGGGTGGAAGTTCATCTTGGTTAAAGTTAAGCAGTACGTCACAGAAGGAAAGGACTGTGGAAGGCTGATTGCCTCGGGCTTATTTGAGCTGTGGGTGCATGTTCCCTCTTGATCTCTGAGACAAGCAGAGTACTTGCTTTTTAGATGATTTTGATAGTGACAAAATTGGTCAGTTGGGCTCCCTGCTCAGACCAGACAGGATGGGCACCGCTTTTTGAGCAAGGACAGGCTCATTCTCCCAGCTATCCTTTGCAATATTCGTTTGTGTTAGTTTTTTTGTGTGGCTCTAGGAGAGTCGGCTGCCATGGGTGTAACATGGACATTTTGACACAGGGAGGGAGGGGAAGTGATCACAATGACCGAGCAGCTGGCACTCCAACTGTTGTCTTCTTCCCTAGGTTGACCGGGTGAGCTATCTGCTTCAGGAGATCTACGGCATCGAGAATAAAAACAACCAAGAGACCAAGGTAAGGGTGCTCAGGAGGCTCCTGCTCCCTGATCTGTGGGTTTCCAGCCTGCACCTTCTGCTTTTGAGCTTAACTATGGTGCTTGGCAGGGCAATATGGAGATGCTTCCCAGAATGACTGTCGAGTCTGTGTGCAGGCACTGAAGAAGCCCAGGGATGTCAGGTCCTCACTGCTGTAAGGCCCAAACAATCAGTGGAGTTGTGCTGAGATAATTTTAGATAGCATGAGGCTCTTGAGGATATTCCTTGGGGCTGGAATTGCTGGGAGAGAAGGATATCGGTACCCCGTGGGGCAGCGCACGGATCTTAGGGCTTGTGGAGACAGTGGGCCAGTGTCAGCTGCTGTTCTTGGTGCCCTGAGGCTGCTGGCCAGTCTAGGTGCTTCCCAGTTTGCATAGCCAAGAGTATCTTTTTTTTTTCCTCATTGATCGTAAATGAGCATTGCCTCCCAGGCTCCTCTGAAGTCTTCCCTCTGATGCCCACAGCACCTCACTGCCTGTCTGCAGGCAAGGCAGTCGTGCCTGGTGTGTCTGTGCTTTGCTCCTGTGGCTCCTTCATTGTCTCCTGTTTGTTGGGGTTTTTTTGTTTTATTTTGTTTTTTAATGGGGGGACTGCACGTTCCCGTAGCATTGCAGGGAACTGAGCTCTCCAGGGCCTGCCAGTACCCAGAGAGCAGCCTGCATCCCCCAGCCAGAGGGAGCACAGCATCACTAGGGGGTGTATATGCAAATGCCTTAACCAGAAACATTGCTCGTCTTTAGGCAGGAGCTTCTGCTGAATCCCAGCTTGCTGCACAGCCCCATGGGCGTTATGTGACTGCTTTGTGCTTGCTTTAGCCTTGTGTTGAGCTGCCCTTTGCTGCCACCTGGGCTGCAGAGCGTACCAAGCGCTGGCCTCAGGATCTGGTGTGTGTAGTGCGTGATTTGCACACAGAGGAGTAGCCAAAGAGCAAGACAAGCAGGATTTCCTCTCCAAGCAATGCAGTGTCCTGCCCCAAGCATCCTGTGATCTCTGTGCCTGTGCCAACAGGTAGTGCCTGAAGAGGCAGGAGGGAGAAGTCTCTTCAAAGATTTGTCTTGCATGGGATCTCTTTTAAGAGGATTGAAGGCTTCTGTTTGAGTCCTCCAGGGTCTTGTGATGATTCTTTTGATCCAGCAATCACACGTTTGTGACCCATCAGACAAGTGGCCTGGGGCCATTTTTGTTCTTCCCGGTATACTTAGCAAACCATATGAATGGGAAAGCAAAAAGCCTGCCCTCCCTGCCTCCCAAAATAGATGAGGGGTGCACGTGATGGGGCAGACAGGCCTGCAGACTTTGGCTGGCATGGTCGGCCGGCTGGGTGTGGATGTGGCAGCAGCAGATGCTGTATATCGTATATTGGTGTAAACACAGCAAGGTTGCCCATGGTCTAGCATGTGCTGGCCCTGGTGACCAAAGGGGCCTCCTGAAGTGGGACCAGGCGAAGGTGGAGGGTGGCCCATGCTGGGTCATGACTTTGGTGCGCTCTGGCATGACTTCTGTGGCATCGGTGGGGTGACTGTGGGGTTCTCGGGTGTCAGTGAAGAGAGCTCTTGTGATCGGAGAGTGGGTTTCTTCGCCCAGCAACAGCTTGCTCGGTGGCTGTCATCCAATTTGTGGGGCTCCGAGTGACTGAAAGACTAGTGTGATGCACATTTGTGTTGCGTGGGTTCACACTGACCTTTTTACCAGGGTAACTGTGAGCAGGTGAACATCCCAGGCTGGTTCTCCTGCAGCTGCATCGAGGCTTGTGCCAGCACAGGAGACTGGTGAAGATGCTGTGGCAGGAGAACCACTCACTCCATCGCTTGTCCAGAGGACCTGTGGAAACTGGGCTAGATGTGGCTGGAGTGCCTCCTTCTGTCCAGCCCCGGGGCAGCCTGACCTGCTGCAAGCCACAGTGAGCAAGCAGCTCCTTTTGGGGCTGCTCTCTCTCTGTGGCCGTGGGGCAGAAAGGCTGGCCTGCCAGAGAGCCGCTTCCCTGCTGACCCAGGGAGCCACCGGGCTGGCAGGCAGGAGCTTGTTCTTGGTGCCCCTCAGGCAAGGGGATCCCTACCCCAAAGGGGCTCCGCTGTGCACACAGCCTAGCTCGGGGGGGGACAGCCATGTGTGAATTCACAGTGCAGTGCCCTGTCTCTGGCCTTTAGTAAGCTCAGAGCAGAGCCCCGAGAGGAAGGAGTGTCCATAGTGGGGCTGTGTGGGCTGGAGCTTGCTCTCCTTGAGAAACCCCCGCTGAGAGCTGCGGAAAGCAGATGCCAGCTCTCTCACAACAGACTTTTGGGTGGGAAATTTCCCCAGGCTCCAGAGTCCCTTGGCAGTTTGGCGTGGCCCTTTCCATTCACATGCCAACATCTTGCCTCTCGGTGCAGCCTTCAGATGACGAGAACAGCGACAACAGCAACGAGTGTGTGGTTTGCCTGTCTGACCTCCGCGACACCCTCATCCTGCCCTGCAGACACCTCTGCCTGTGCAATTCCTGCGCCGACACCCTGCGCTACCAGGCCAACAACTGCCCCATCTGCAGGCTGCGTGAGTATGTGCCCAGCCAACAAGGGCATCGTCATCCCTTCCAGGCTCCTGTTAAGTCAGTACAGGCTGTGAGAGGGAGCGTGTATTTTATATACCCCACCCCAAGGCTCAGCATCAAACGTGCTGCTGCTCTCACTGGCATCTGGAGATCCCTGGCACCTTAAATAACTGTCCTCGAACAGGGAAGGAGGAGAGCACATGGGAGAATGGCTCTTTGTCCAGTGCCTCCCTGGCCACTTCCCCTCTCCCTGGGATGGCTCAGAAGGTGCAGGTGCTCTGAGCTGTGCCGTGTAGACAGTTCTTGTGTTTTGGTGAAGAAGATGGAAAATCCCCCAAAGGAGGGGACGTAGAAGCTTTATCCTGAGAGTATCTGGCCGAGCCCACCGGAGGGCTGTCCAAGTACTTTGCGTGATTCTTTTTTTTCCCCTCTGACAATCTTACTTTGACTTCACCAGTGAGGCAGAGGTGAGATAACAGTCAATTTGGAGTCCTTTGCTTTGCCAGGAGAGTTAGGGGGATCTGCTTAACCCCTGCATTGCTCAGCTCCCCAAAGGTGGAAAAAATTAAATACCTGTTCTGACACTCAGGCAGCACTCCCTGAATTCCGTGTCTTTTCTCAAAAGCCCAGAGGCGTAGGAGTCTCTTGAGAAAATGCCTGTGTTTTTGCTGGAATAGAGAGATTGTGTGTTTTACCCTGTGCTTGATCTCTGAGGTATTTGGTTGTTTCTAATTGGTACTTCTCAGGAAAACAAAAAAGAGCCTAAGACAGATGTTTGGCCTGAGAAATTAAGTCTAAACAGTTCAAACTTGGCAAAGATGGAGTAACCGAAAGCAAGATCTTATCAGAGGAAGTGCCAGACAGCTTTGACTATAAGTAGCACAACTTAAAACACAGGAACAGCATTCTCTCATCTGCGTGCTGCGGGGGAGTAGGTTGTGTTTGTTTGGAAAGTGCCCCCGTGTCAGACTTCCTGGGAGTCTGCTTCTGGGAGCGCAGAGGCAGTGAGGACAGGTTTGTACCTCTGTCTCTAAGCTGATCTTGCAAGCAGTTGGGTGCAACAAGAAATGCCTGGGCTTTTCCTTATGTACGAGCAAGTTCTTACAGCTGCGTCAGAACAGATGTCTGGCTCCTTCATGTGCACCCTTGGCACAGGGGAACTAACAATGTTAAAGATCTGCAGATAGAAAATGGGGCTGTGGGCAGGGAGTGGAGATCAAAGCTGTTAGTGAGAGGACCAAGGGATCGCTGTGCTGGAGACAGGAGTTCAGCCACTAACCCTCTGGCTGGGTTCGCAGCTCTTGCAGAGCCTCTCACACCACAGTGCTGGCCAGTGAGTGAGCAGCCAGCGGCAGGAGCGATGCTTCCAGCTGAGACTGGTGGGCTCTGAACGAACCCAAAGTGGTTTTACATGAGGCCCATCCCATCCTATAGCTTGCAGTGCGCTGCCTGAGGCCAAGCTCTTGTTTTTCTTACTCTGCCATACAGTATCAGGCCTGAAGCACCTCTGTACAGGACTGTACCGGGGCAGGCAGGGCCTGTTCTCCGCAAGGGCTATATGTACCCACTTTTTTGGCCAGCAGATCTCTCCCCAGTATAGACCGATCAACTAGAAGCCAGACTGCAGCACTTGGCTTTAGTGTGCTCCATGGTCCTGCTCCCCATGCACATGGGGAGCTCTCCCGTGCCGATGGTGTGTCTGTGGCAAGCTGAGGAGCTCTGGCCTGTCTTTGGCACAGCTTGGCCATGCGGTCACCTGCCTGCTGTTCTCTCCTAGCCTTCCGTGCCCTGCTGCAGATCCGGGCTGTGAGGAAGAAGCCGGGGGCTCTGTCGCCGGTGTCGTTCAGCCCTGTCTTGGCACAGAGCGTTGACCACGACGAGCACTCTGTAAGTACCTCGCAGCCCCGTGTACAAAGCCTGGGCGCTGGTCTCAGCCTGAGTGGGCAGCTTGTGCACGCACGAGGTGCTTGGCCTGATGACCAGCGTCCCTGGGACCTCAGGAGGTGCACTCAGGCCTTGGAGCAAGGTGCAGCCTCTCTTCTCAACCCTGCTAGAGAGCCAGGACCTCTCTTCTTGTGGATTAGTAATACAACTGGTTTTAGCCGAGTGCCCTCCTGTCTTTTGGAGAAAACAAATCCACAGAAACCTCAGCCTGAGAAATTTTCTCAGGGCCTGTCCCAGCAGAAAAGTGGCAGACTCTGGGCATGGCAGAGGTGGGAGCTGCGAAAACGGGAGGGGGTTACGGTTCGGCTGATGAGATGCCCTTGGTGTCGGCATTCCCAGCGTGGCAGCAGAAAGGCCTCTTTCCGCCAGCCCCCCGGAGTGATGGGGGTCTCGGCAGGCGGCTGAGGGAGCGTGGGGTGGGAAGTGTGGTGCTGGTGGCCTCAGGGCCGGGTTGCACGTCACCGGTGCGGTGAGGGCAACAGCTCATTGCCTGAGCAGTGCTATTGCACAGCTGGCTCTGGTGAGACACGTGAGATCAGAGCGAGCAGGGGGAGATCTGCATCTAGATGATCTTACAGGCTTTCGTGGGAACAGAAAGAGATTGTCACAGAAGAAGCTTGGTTTTATCTATCTGTCCTCTGCACCACTGTAGCCCTGGTGCCTCCAACTGGGGCTAAGAAATAGGGCAGGGGAGAAACCCCGAGGGCTGTTGTGAAGCTGAGCGTGGTGGGTAGAGGAAGCAGGTGCTGTCACCTGGAGCAAGGTGAGGAGATGCCGTGTGTCTCTTCATGTCACTAACCTCGAGAAAGAACTTCTTTGAAACATGGTTTTCTCTTGACAGTGTCCCTTTAAACCCCTTAAAGTGAGCACTGTCTCCCTGCCCGGCAGGAAACCTAGGAGGGAAACAGTAAGTGGACTTGGTTGTACTTGCTCCTACGGCAGTTCTTTGCCCGTGGTGTCACTAGCACGTGGAAGCGTTACACACGAGGGCTTGCTAACACGCCGGGTTTGCCTCGTGCCCCTGCACGGGCTGCGACACTCCACGTGCTGCCTCCACGTTAGCGGTGAGACGCTCACGGCCTGCACGGACGGTCACTAACCTCCCCGGTTTGCGTGCGGAGGAATAAGCAAGATGGAAGCAGCTTGCCACAGGGGCCTGACGCTGACTCTCGGGGACTGTCCCCAGGTCCCAAGCCTGGCTGCTTTATAGCTCCTGGCCAAGATGTTTTTGTTGCTTTGTAGGACTGTGGGCAAGCTGCTGTCCCCTTGGCTCACCCAAAAGCTTCCTTGCACTTGTCTCATCCCCTTGGCAGTTTGGTGTGGGCACGTTCTTGTTGTGGTTTCCACCCTGGTGCTGGGATGTAGAGGTGGACAAATAGGCACAGCTGGACCAGGTCTTGCGCTGAGGAACGCTGGCTGCGATGGGCTGGTTTGCTTTTACAGAAACAGAAAGGAGGGAGCTTGTTTTGTTGGGGACTCTCTGAGTTGGTGTGAAAGTGTGTAACTGGGATGCCATGCTGGGGACAGCGTGAATGGCAATTGTGGGGGACCAGGGGCCAGGAAGTGGAAAGGCGAGGGAGGCCCCCAGGCCAGGAAGGCTCTGTTTGTGTCGTCTTTGTGTACTCCCGTCAAATGCAGCTACAGCTGTCAGCGGTGTCAGGAGGCTGTGGTTTTCTCTTGCTCAGGCCAGCCTGGATGCTCAGCCTTAAGAGGAGTGTGGCTTGTTCTGCTTGTCAGGTCTGGAGAAAACCTGAGGCTGGGCTCAGGTAACGAGGCTGTCGCACGCTCGGTATGACCCTGGCTCACTGCAGGCCTCCTGCAGCGACTGGCAGTACTCGGGCCGGAGCGGTGTAGTGTCGTGTCTCTTAGGGTGGTTTGAAAGCTCAGTAGCTTGCAGCGAGGGTCTTGTAGCCATCGGCTGAGAAATCCTCCTGCAGCCTCTGAGCTGTGCCGCAGACCCTGAGCTTTCCCCTCAGGGAACCAACATGAGCACCCGTTGAACCCTCAGGCCTTGGTCTACACAGCCAGGAGGAAATGTCCCAAACACAAGCCAGGGGGGTTTGTCTCCCTGACTTTTCTGTCCACAAAACAGCACCTCTGAGCTGCTGTCTGGAGACAAAATGTTCTTGTGGAGATGGCTTTTGGCCCCACTGCCTGCAGGTGGCAGCAACTGGGAGCTGGTTCCTTGTTCAGCTGCCTTGGGTATCTTGCAGTTACCAGCTGTGGTCTTGAGCACGAGCTCATAACCATCACAGACCAATCCTTAGGGGATGGGGGTTGATGCTTGACCCCAGGTGCCATTCATTCTTTCCTCCCGGTCAGATCTAGCTCCTTCTGTGACCACAAGTGAGTCAGTTCAGCAATCAGCTCACCCCACATTAATGGCGGGGTTGGAAGAGGTTGCTGGGCAGGCTCCTCTGCAGCTGTGCGATGGGCAGATGAGGCACAGAGAAGCTACAGGAGTTGACGGCCAAGCTCAGCAGCAGCACACCATCTTAGGTACAAGGCAGAGCCACCTCCCTGAGGGTGCAGGGCTCAAACAGCTTAATTTAATGTAAGCCTGGACTGCTGCAGTGCTGCCTCTGTTTGCAGCAGGCTGGGTTGAGCTGCCTGTGACCTGCTGACTTGCAACATAAACCGTGTGTATCTCTGAGTCCACAGGGCCTTGATGATCAGGAGGATGTTTGGAGTTAAACCAGTGTTGGTTTAATGACTTTGCAAGGGTCCCTTTGGCTGGCAGCTGAGTGAGTTACGGAGGGAATGGGAGTTGGTGCAGTTTTGCCCTCCTCCCTGCAGGGTTGTGTGATCCCTTTCCTACCTTCTAGCAGAGGTGGCTGTGCAGAGAGACAGCATTAGCAGCTGAGGGGACCGAGTCCGTGGGAGAAGTGGAAGTGGTTGAAGGGGAGGGGGGCCGAGGCTCTCTGGAGAGGTGGCTGTGCGGATGGGCTGCCTGGGAGCGCAGCGTGGGAGGGACAGGACTGGGTTGCAGTGGGGCTTCCCCTTTCTAGGGGGGCTTCCAGCCTGGTGAGGGTTTCTTAACATGCTCCTCTCTTTCTCGCCCACAGAGCTCTGACAACATCCCTCCAGGCTACGAGCCCATTTCCTTGCTGGAAGCGCTGAACGGCCTTCGCTCTGTTTCCCCCTCCATCCCGTCAGCTCCCCTCTATGAGGAAATCAGCTACTCTGGCGTGGTGGATGGGATGCCGCCTGCCAGCCGACCGCTTGTTGGGATGGACAGAGCTGTGGAGAGCAGCCACCAAAAGGGCAAGCGGAGCAAGTCTCCAGATAGGTCAGCATGGGGACGGAGGGGTCCGCTCCTCTTGCAAGCCCTGAGGGCTTGTGGCCACACACACTGGGAGCCAGGAGCTCTGGCTGGTCCCATCACTGGTAGCACTGCTAGCTCCCAATTTTCGGAGGCCAGCAGGTACTCATGCTGGTGAGAGAATTGGGACACTGCCCCTGTGTTCAGCCCAAGGTGACCAGCTTATGTCTCCCAAGAGCTGGCTTTGTCACCAAAAGGAGGAGGATTTTTAACAAGAAGATTTTGTCCAGACTTTGGATGGAAAATGTGCAGTTAGTGCCTCAGTTTGCATTTGACATCCAAACCTTGTTGGATTTCAGCTTTCCATGGAGTTACCCAGGAACAAAAGAATGGGGAGAGAGTGACCTGAATTTCAGAGTACAAAATGCTGAGTGAGAGCCTTTAGTTGTTGTCTGAACCCTCCTCTCCTGGCCCGGTGATGGAGGATGTAGGTGTGGGTGCCGTGGAGTGGGCAGCCCCCTGCAGGTGCCCTGCAGGTGTCCCTTGCAGGGCTGTACACGTGGGGTCAGACTGGGTTTGTTCCTGGCACCCCTCCCTGTGCTCCATTCCAAGTTCCCCCCTGGGATGGGGGCCCCTGAAGGTGTGAGGGACAGCATGGGACCTGGGCCTCTTGCTTTCCACGCGAAGGCAGGACTTGTCCGAGTTGTGTTACTGTGCCAGAGCTCTGCCCCGCGTGGCTCTGCCCCAGACACGCTGCTGCTGCTGTTCCCTCTGTAGCTGGTACTGGAGGCCACGGTGAATTCAGCTCCATAGTTTGAGCTCCTGCTCATGCGTGTTGGCTTAGTCTGCTGGTGGAGGGACAGGGCAGGGGTGGTGACAGCTTGAGCTGCTGCCACCAAATCCGCCGGGACCTGCGGTGCTGGCAGCACTGCGGTCCTTGCAAACGGGGTTTCTCTTGCCGCAGCACACTACGGTCTCCCTCGTCCCCGATCCACGAGGAGGATGAGGAGAAGCTCTCCGAGGACTCCGACTCGCAGCCAGCACTGGGCGGGGGTGAGCTGGTCCTGAGAGAGACCAGCTCTCCAGAAGTAAGTCTGTGCTCTGCTGGGGAGCTGCTCTGGGCCAGGGCTCTTCTGGGGGGGCTTCTCTGGGGATGCGGCAGGTGCCTCGTGAAGGGCCGTCGCTTCCTCAGTGACAGGGTCAAGATGAGCTTCTGAGCACAAGTAGCCTGGAGCCAACAGTCTTGGCTGCCGTTGTTTACCCGCAGGGCTCCAGGGGAAGGGTGTAGCTGCTCCTTGTGCCCCTAACAGGGGGGTTGGAAAGCTGCTTGGCTGCAGCCACTGCCTGTAAAACCCCTCCATCCCAGCCCAAGGTGCCACGGCGCTGATGGGTGGCCCCTTGGTCCCTCTGGGAAATGAGCCCCTGGCCCCAAGCACAGCTCTCTGGAGAAAGCCGGAGCAGGAGGCGAGCACAGCAAAGGCCTCCAGCCTGCAGAAGTAACCTGTGCTGTTCCTCCTTACAGAGCGTGGCCGGGGAAGAGATGGAGGAGGCCTCGTCCCTGCAGCAGGGTGAGTGTGCACTCAGCTGTGGGGGCAACCACGGGCCGTGGTGTCCAGCTCTGCTGTGGTGGGAGGGGGGCAGCTGGGGAATGGACATACTAGTTCAGAAACATTCAGCCCCTGAAATCCCATCTCAGCTGCTGTGGCTTCACCAGGTCCCTGCTGCTTCCCTGGTCTCCCCTGGGAAGGGGAGGAACAAACTCAACAGACCTCCCTGGTTTATTTGCCAAGTGTCTCTCCTTGCTGTAAGCTCTACCCAGGCAGAGCTGTGCACCACGCCATGGGCTGTCTCCTTGCACAGCTGAGGGGAGAGAGGGCTGCATGCACCAATGTGGTCCTGGTGAGACCGTGGCTGCAGTACTGGGCACGCAGGATGTGCCCCATGGCTTTGGGATGGGTCTCTGGTGCTCAGTCAGCATCTGGAGGGCATGAGGGACAGGGTTTGGGGGCATGAGCCTGCATGTGAACAGAGGTGGGCCTTCAGCACAGTGACCTGGGCCAGTCTGACCAGCTCCCTGAGCCTGCAGGGCTGTGGGGCTGGGGAGCTTCCTCACGTGGAAGATCTCAGCCTGTGCTGGCCGCATGCCCCTGTGGAGCCGGGCACTGAGGGGCCGCGCTCTCGGCTGGTTCCAGGGAGCCGCCCGCCCTCCGTCGAAGACGTCCTGCAGGACGGCGGCTGTGGCGAGCACAGGAGCCTGACGCAGGCGGAGAGCGACCCTCCGGTGGACGTCTACCTGCCAGGTAATGGCCGCGCCGTCGGGCCGGGGGCACGCTGCTGCGCCGAGGGGCCCGGGGGGTTGTGGGCTGCGTGCCCGACCGCGGGCAGCCTCCCCTGGGGACGGGACAGGGACCCACCCGCCCGGAGCACGGGCTGCCGCTGCCTCCCAGAGGGCAGGGCGAGCTGTGGGCGAGGGGGCCTAGCACAGAGGTAACTTGCCCCCCCTTCTCTCTCCTCCCTCACCCTTTTGTCTCTGTCCTTCCCCTCCTTTCTCCTCTGAGCTGTGGCCCCTCGGTGGCACAGTGTATGTGACAGTGGCCCCCTGTGCCTGCCCCCAAACCACGCTCCTGCTTTCGGCCGAGGGAGGGGGACCATCTGAGCCAGCTGCTGGGAGCCTGAGCCGGCACGGGGGGCAGCGGGCACCCCTCTGCCGGGGGGAGGGCCGGGGGGTGCCGTGCTTTGCTGTCCTCACCCTGACCGTTGTCGTTGCAGCCTGTTTTCTTCTGTAGAGTCGCAGTCTGTTCTGAGTTACCTCTCTAATGTCTCCTTCCCTCCCTGTCTGCCTTCCTCCCTCCTGTCTTGGGCAGCACTGGGTCCCGATTCCTGCTCTATTGGTATAGAGGAGTAAGCTGGTACGTCTGCTCGTTCTTCTTACGCATCGCTGGTGTGGGGGGCAGCAGGACCCTCCTGGGAAGGCTGGTGGCCAGGCGAGAGCGGGGACGGGACCGATCTAGGCCGTTGGGGCAGGGAAGGAGGGGGCAGCAAACCCACCAGTCTGCACTGCTGGCCCTGTCCTGGCACCAGCATCCCTGCACCCCGCAGGGTCCCTGCTGTCCCTGAGTGCCAGGACCCCCGGCAGGGCAGCAGAAACCCTGGCGCTGCCCACTGGCTTCTCCTGGGTGAGGGCACTGCTGTCTCATGGGCACCACGAGCAGTCACTGGCTTCTCCCAGGCTGGTGGCAGATAGCGTGTCCCCTTCGTCCCCCGTGTCCCACCCCTGGCGCTTGCTGAACCTGCATCTTAGCAGGGGCAGAGGTGATGGAGCTCGTGGGCTCCAGCCGTGTCCCCTGTGGTTGGTGCAGGGTAGGAGGGGGTGGCGGGGGTGCTGCTCTCCTCGGCCCATGCTGCCCTCTCCCCACTGCCCCCCCCCAGGGCTGGCATCCTTGGGGCTGAACCCCCCCTTTCTCCTCCCTCAGGCTCATCCGATTTCACCAAGACGCTCCCCGGCCGCGGTACCGGCAGCCCCACGCAGCCCCTTCTCTTCGAGCAGACGCGTCTTCACCTGGAGGACGAGCAGAACCTCTCGTGAGCGGGGCCGGACCTCCCTGCCCCAGGCCCCACGCGCAGCCTCTCCCCCTGCTCCGCAGCGGGGCTCACCCCCCCAGGGGGATGCACCGGTTTTCGGCACAGCCCGGCTTTTTTAAAGACGTGCATGTTTGGGTGGGGGCTGGCGGCGTGTTTTTACGTCGTGGGGGGGTGGGAGGGACGGGGTGAAGGGGGGGGGGTTTGGGGTTAAAATCAGCAAATGAAGGACACTACGGTTGTATATTTTGTACACACACCCCCAGCACAGCCCTTTGCTGTCACTGCCCCTGTATATAGCTGTGGCCCCCTGCCCCGGCAGCCCCTCGGGGTGCTGGGGGGAGCTTTGCAGGGCTCCACGGTGGTGGTGGGGGGGGTGGGGGTCAGCCCCCCGGCCCACGGCCCGCCCCCACCGTGGAGCCCGGCGCTGCCCACGCCGTGTGCCTTGTTCTGCTTCTGCGATGGGTCCCGGGGCGACCCCCAACCCCGTCCTTCCTCTCGATGTTTGTAGTAATAAACCCGTGGAGCAGCCACGCGAGTCCGTGCCTCGGGGGGGGCGGGAGCCCGGGGGCGGTGCGCGGCGGGGGGGCGGGGCTGGAGCGGTGCATGGCGGGATGCTGCGTGAGTCCGCCTCCTTCCCGGCGTGCTCTGCGGCGCGCCCGCCCTCCCAGCTTGATCTCGTCGGTCGCGGGCAGCGCCGACCCCCCGTGCAGCCGTTACCTTATATGGCGAGCGACGCGCGCAGGAGCGCGCGCTCCCATTGGCCGCCCGCCGTCATCGGCCGCCCCGCCGAGGGCGCGCGCGTGGGGGTTGGTGGGCGCCGCCGAGCGCCCATTGGCCCCGCGGCGCGCGGCGTGCCGCCATTGGTTCCGGCGGCGGTCGGTCCCGCCCCTTCGTTGCCGTCGCGGCCGCGCGTGCGCGGAGCGGGCTCCCGGGGCGGGCGGCGAGACGATGGCGGCCATGGGGACGATGGCGGCCATGGGGGCGCTGCCGGCGGGTGTGGGGGCGCTGCCGCCGCTGCCGACGCTGGGGGTGCCGGGCGTGCCCGAGCTGAAGCCGCTGACGCGGTACGAGGCGATGCGGCTGGGCCCGGGCTGGAGCCACTCGTGCCACGCCATGCTGTACGCACCCAACCCGGGCATGCTCTTCGGCCGCATCCCGCTGCGCTACGCCGTGCTGGTGAGGGGGCGGGCGGGGGGCCGGGACCGGGACCGGGGCCGGGGCCAGGATCGGGACCACGGGGCGCGGGCGGGCCCTCGGGCTGGGGCGGGCCGGGCCGGGCTGGGTCGGGCCGCGGGCTCCGGGGGAGGCGGGCTGAGGGCAGCGGGCGGGCCCGGCCGGCGCTGGCTGGCCGGTAGTTCCTGTGCAGGGCGGTAGCATCAGGCTTGGCCGAGGCGGCGGCGGGCCCGAGCCCGGGGGGGAGCCCCCGGGACCCCCGGCTGTGCGGCCGGGGCGGACCCGCCTCGGCTCCCCGGCCCAGGGCCGCGGCGAGCTGTCGGCGACGGTGGCGATGAACGGTCCTGGATGCGCTGGAGCTGGTAGGGCCGCGCCGGAGCGGCCGGGAGGCTTCGCCGCGCTCCTACGCCTCCGCGGAGGCCTCCGTGGCGCCGGGCCGGGGCGCCCGCGCCCCCCCTCGCCCCCCGCCGGGGGCCCCGCCGTGCCCCATTAACACCATGCGCCTCTATTGCAGATGCAGATGCGATTTGACGGACTACTGGGCTTTCCCGGGGGGTTCGTGGATCGCCGTTACTGGTCCCTGGAGGACGGTCTGAATCGGGTGCTGGGCTTGGGTTTGGGCTGTGTGCGCCTGACGGAAGCTGACTATCTGTGCTCGCACCTGACAGAGGGGCCACATCGCGTGGTGGCACACTTCTACGCCAGGCAGCTGACCCTGGAGGAGCTGCATACCATCGAGATCAGCGCGGTGCATTCCCGAGACCACGGGCTGGAGGTGGGACATCCAGGGAGGGGGCGTGTAGAGCTCTGAGCGTTAGGGCGAGGGAAGACAAAGCTTCCCTCCTAGGGTCTGCTGGGCTGCCCTCTGCGGCAGCCCGGCGGGGGAATGCACCGCATGTAGAGCTACCGACGGCGAGTGCCGCGCACCGCCGCGTAGCGCTGGCGTTAGGAGGTCTGGCTGTTGGCTGGGGTTGTGTCTCGGGCTCCGGAGCGTAGCAAGCTCGAGCTCCGGCCTTTCCCGGCGACCGCCCGTGTAGAGCAGAGCCCCATTTACCCACTCAGCCTCAGGACGCGGGTGAGGTCCGTCTCGCATCCGGTGGGCATCTGCCCCTGCCCTGGGCTGAGTAACCTGGACCGGACTCGCGACCCTCGGCGCGGTGATGTGTTGCTCTAACCCCAGTTCTCCCTGGCTTGCACGGAGGCAGGGCGGCGGGCAGCCTTCCTCCCGGGGAGCTGGGTCGGGCTGACGCCCCGGGGTAGAGGGCGAGAGGCAGGGTCTCCCCGCGCGCCCCCGAGGCGCTCGGCAGGTTTCGGCAGCTGCGTGAACGGAGGCCGTTGGCCCTGGGTTGTGGCGTGGTTGAGGGGGATGCGTGGGGAAGCCGTGGTGTCCCCAGGCAGGGCAGGGCCTGGAGGGGGAAGCGGGACTCCCCGTAGCGGCCTGGGGCAGCGGGATCCCCCCCAAAGGGGCAGGAGGGGGAACGGAGCCAGGGCTGGGCTGGGCAGGGAGAGCAGGGGCCTGGCGGGGCTCGGGGAGGGGCAGCACAGGGGCTACAGCCGGGCTGAGGGCAGGCAGGTGTGGGCAGGGGTCGGTGTGGGCAGGATCGGGCAGGGCGGGCCTGGGCCTGGGCCGTGGGCTGGCAGGGTGCTGGGGCGAGGGTGCGGGGGCAGAGGGGGTGTGGGGGGGCTGGTGTGGCCGTGGCCTCTGCTGAGCTGCGCTCCGTGCCGTTGCAGGTGATGGGCATGGTCCGTGTCCCCCTCTACACCCAGAAGGACCGCATGGGCGGGCTGCCCAACTTCCTGGGCAACTCCTTCGTTGGAACCGCCAAATTCCAGCTGCTCTTTGCCCTGAAGATCTTGAACATGGTGCCAGAGGAGAAGCTGGCCGAGGCGGTGGCTGCCACGCAGAAGCCGAAGAAGTCGGCCCTCGACCAGGCAGCCGGGGCGACAGGAAACATGGCTGCCTATAAGCCGGCGAACGAGCTGGCGGCGCACGCTAAAACAGGCAACGAATTGGCGGAGAACCAGGCAGCTGCGCAGGCAGCGGCCGAGGCGGCGGAGCAGCCGCTGACCGGGCTGGAGGGCCAGGCCGTGGCGGAGCAGCTGGTGGCCGTGGCGGCGGCCGAGGCAGTGGAGCAGCCGGCGGGGCTGGGGGCAGACGCTGTGGCGGAGCAGCCGGTGGCCGAGGCGATGGAGTGACGCCGCCGTGTTTGCGCTTGATTTAAAGTGGGTGAGAGTAGAGACTTTTCTTCTAACTTTCCGACCCGCCGCTGGCCGCGGCTGCTGCCCACGCGGTGCCGCTGCCCGGCCGGGCGGGCTGGGGTTTGTCTGAAGCAGGGGAACGCGATGTATTTTTATGGCCATTAAACTCTAGCGAGCTTCCCAGATCAACGCGCACAGCCCCCTGCAGAGAGTTCAGGTGCTTACGTGAGGGCACCGAAGCCTTAGAGTTACGCTTTTGATTTCAGGGACGCGCTGCCGCTGGCAGGTCCCCCCCTTTTCATTTTTAAGGAACAAAAAAATGTCTTATTTTTTAAATGCTCCGTGTTGACTTGGACGCGGCTGTGTTGGCAGCGGACACAGCTGAGGGACGGGGCTGCTGGCCAAGCACCTCTGCCAGCGCTGGTGGAAGGGCAGGGTGCGGCCGGGCTCCCACTCGGGGTGCCGTGAATTCCCTCTGGGGCGTGGGGGAGCGCTCGTGGGGGTCTCTACCTGGAGATCTGGGAGCAGGAACATGGAATAAATGGCTTTGCTGAATGCTTCGCAGTCAGGCCCGTTCTTGGCTGCCAGCACAGCGCCTGCGGCCCCACCAAGAGCTGTGGGGGTGCAGGGGCCGGGGTAGCACAGCGTTCCCTCTGCCCCCTGCTCCTTGCTGGCCTGTGCAGGAGGTGCAGGGGAAGGGCAGGGCCTGGTGCTGGCAGCCCCCCAGCCGGGGGCAGCTGGGGCAGGGGAGGCTGGCAGGGTGCGGGCTGGCTGCACTGCTGCAGACGGGTGATAAGCTTTTGCTGCTGGGGCTACTCCAAAATGGCTCCTGCACCCGAGGGCTTTGGGCAGGGGCCTGGGGAGAAGCTGGCTGTGCCGCTGCGGGTGCCACAGCACCTCCTGTGCACTGGCTGTGGGCTGGGGGTGTTTGTCCTGCTGCTGGGGCAGCCAGGGAGGGGCCCTGGGCTCTGCGGGGTGAGGCGTTCAGCTGAGCCTTGGTACGATCCTCTGCCCAGCCAACAGCCCCCCTGCGATGGGGCAGGAGCTGCTCCCCCTGCTCCAGCCTCTGGCCCTGCCCCGTGTCCCCCGTCCCTGGCTGGGAGCAGCAGCTCCAGGCCGAGCCCTCCCCAGCCCGGTGCAGGGGCCCGCGGTGGCCCCGCATCACGGCAGAGCACAAGGTGAGGTGAAGGTGCCCGAGCAGCCGCAGGCTCCTGCGCAGACTGACAAAGGACTCCGAAAAGAGATCTGGTTTAATTGATGACATTTAGAGGGTGATGGTGACAGCACAACACTCCTCAATAAATAACGGGCTGTGAGACAGGGATGTGGCTGACACCTCGGAGGACAGGGTGGCAGGAGGACACAGACCAGTCCAGGTCCCCTCAGGCTGTGCTCAGGTGCTGCAGCAGTGGAGTCGAGTTGTGTAACGGGCAGGATGGGGGGGGGGGGGCGGGTGGAACATCCATCCCAGGCAACCAGGAGAGAAAGAGAGAGTCATTCTGGGCCTGAGAGAGCAAGGGCTGAAGAAAACCAGGGGCATGAGGTGCTGAAGAAACTGATAAAAAACCAGGAGAGGTGTTTAAGTAAAAAGTGGATAAGCAAAAAGAAAAACCCCCCCCAAACCAAGCAGTGGTAACACAGATGAGGCTGTAAGGGAGCTTCAGGTCTCCCGTGGGCAAACGCTGTGGCTAGGAGGGCTTGCAGCAATTCCTGCTGCTACCTCCCCTGCCCGTGGGTGCCAGGGGGCTGCGAGAGGAGCAGTGGGGACAATGGGGACAGCCAAAGCCTCCCCAAGGCAACACCTGCAGAGCCGTGGGCTGGTGGTGGGCACAGCCTCTCCTGCGAGTCCGGGCAGGGCAGTGTGGCCAGGGCACCCATGCGCCAGCTCTGCTGGGCTGGAGGCAGCCAGGCCACCTGGGTGAGGTGGTGGCAGCCAGAGCCTGGCTGAAGGAGCCAGCCGGCTCCACGGCACAGGAGGGGGACGCACCGGGAGCCATGAGTGGCTCAGCTGAGCCCTTGGCTGCACAAACCCACCCTGCTCTTTCACAGGCAGTTCCACCACAGCACTCGCAGGCAGGAGCACACAGCCCTGCAGAGGGGACGGACCTTTGGTGGCAGCAGGCTGTGAGCCCACCCTGCCATCTCAGCACCCCAGCTGGGGGTGGCGGAGCTCCTCTCCCAGCCCACCTAAAAGCCCAGGAGAGGCACCTTGGCTGAAGCTGCGAGCACCAGCCCCAGCTCCTCCCGCTGCCTCTTACCCCAGCACGTCGTCTGCCACAAACCTGTCACCTGAGCCTGGTGCAGCCTGTCACGCACGGGGCAGCGGGCACGGCTTGTCACCCAGCACAGCAGCCTCTGCCCAGTGCCACTCATGCTTCTGAGCTGACGGGGAACCCCAGACGCAGGGGCTGGAAGGAGCCTCAGGAGTGCTCTGGTCCAACAGCCGAGGCCAGCCCGGGCTTCCCGGGGCTTGCAGGTCTCCAGGGATGGAGACGCTCCCGCAGCTCCGTGCTTGACTGGCCCCATGGAAACAGGTTTTTTTAACCTTGTGTATCTATCTGTCACTGAGCCAGACCTCTCTGAGTCCCAGCAGAGGGACCAGCACCTCCCAGAACAGCCTTCTGCTGCTCCCAGACCCAGTATGCGCCTGCCCCTGGGGCAAGCTCCCCTCCTGCACCCTTTTGTTAACTAATCCCCCTCAGGGGCTTACAGACACGGCTTTGTATGGGCATCGGCTGCAGGACCTTAACGTGGGGGGGTGTTTTTTTTTTTTCTCTTCTAAGCCCAAGTGACCTGTGCTGTCTCCTCCCCAGGCCCTGCCCGCTGCCAGCGCTGCCCCAGCTGCACACGCAGGCCCTGCACCAGCTGCTTCACCCTCCTTTGCTCAGGTCCCAGTTTCACGATGAGAAGGGAACGAGGAGCATGGTGCTGAGCAGGGGAAGAGCCTCGGCCAGGGAAGGGGGATGCACCAGGGGACCCGGGCAGGGCGCAGGGGTACCTGCACCGCCCATACATGCCCAGGCTGGGTGAGCTGCACCAACACCCACCTTAAAAGCAAAGCGCTCGCCCGCCCTCCCTCCAGGGCGCAGGAAGGGGGCCTGGCCTGGCTGCAGCACACGGGCACATCGGGACCCTCCGCGCAGGCTGGACATTAACTGAGCCGAGCCCCAGCCCCAGGGGTCCCGCAGCCAGGGCAGGAGCCTCCTGTCCGCCAGCACAGCCCTGTGGTGATGCCCAGAGTACGGCCTGAAGCACACCAGAGAGTGTCTGGGGGGGCTTTTCTTCAGCAAGGAAAAGCTGCTGTGATCTGTGCCCAGATCTCATCCCTGAACATCGTGCAAGAGGCCAGCCCTGCTACCAAGGGAGGGTGCATACAGCGGAGCAGGGCTCTGGACCAGACCCTGCAGCAGCTCTACACCCCCAGCTCCCCTCCCCTGCTACATTCCAACTTGGACAAAGGCAGAACGATCTATACAGTATAATATATATATTTCACTATGAAATAGCAATTTCATTCCCTGCCCTCTACTTGATGCATCCCGAATTAGATGCTGCTTTCTAGGTCACC
This sequence comes from Nyctibius grandis, assembly GCF_013368605.1. Lineage (NCBI taxonomy): Eukaryota > Metazoa > Chordata > Aves > Nyctibiiformes > Nyctibiidae > Nyctibius > Nyctibius grandis. The sequence continues at coordinate 2,953,785 of NC_090687.1, forward strand.
CCAGAGGGCTGGTGGGGCTGGGCTGTTTCTCATGCGAGGCAGCTCCCCTCCCTGGAAGTCACCTGCAGGAAGCACCAGCGGCAGCAGCTGACGGCAGGACCCAGACACAGTCTTCACTCCCTGCTCCCCCTCGCCCAGCTCCCACCTTCCCTTGCAACAAGGGCACGACTGTGTGTTCTGCCAGCAGCGGCCTGCCACGGTGCTTACAGCTCACTTACATGGTTGGTCAGTGCAGAGTCATTAACCTCATTCACGCTGCTTTCAGTGGCCATGGTGTGGAAGCAGCAGCTGAACCCCCCGCACATCACATATGCGAATAGGAGCAAACCAGGGGCAAGGGAAGTGGCGGCGACAGTGCAACATGCACACAGACCGGTGACGCGGGGGGCCCTGGGCTGCGGCACAGCCAGGCGCCTCGCACGCCAGCCAGGCCTGCCCGGGCAGTGCTCGCAGGCTCCAGGCCACGGGGGGTACGTCAGGGCTGAGCCCGTCAAGTGGGAAGTCTGCCAAATTTTGGTCAACCTGTGAAGCTGCCCAGGGAGGTGGTGGAGTCACCATAGCTGGAGGTGCTTAAGAAAAGACTGGACGTGGCACTTAGTGCCATGGTCTAGTTGACATGGTGGTGTCAGGGCCATGGTTGGACTCGATGAGCCCAGAGGGCTCTTCCAACCTGATTGATTCTGTGAGCAGGGAGTCCTGTCCAGGGGCTGGGTCACTGGCCAAGAGCCGTCACTGCTGGAATCAGCGCAGAGCCGGGTGGTCCAGGAGACATAAGGAAGAACAATCCTGTGGAAAGACAAAGAGGGCAGCTGTCTTAGGGAAACCAGGTGTTATGGGATTCTTCAAGTGTGCTGGGGAGCCACTGCCCTGAAGACCTTGTTGTCAGAGACCTGCAATGCAACTGGCAGCAAACAGGCTACCAGTTACTGTGCTGGGACACTGAGCTGGGGAAAGAGCAAGGACTCGGTCTCTCTGGGTCTTATAAGCTGGTCTAACAGAGCTGGGAAAAGGAGACAGAGGGACAGGTTCAGTCTGCTGTCAGGCTCTGGGCTCAGGTCAACAAGATCAGAATTCAAACTCCCTTCAAATAAAACCAACAGGAGTTTGGCCACCAGCTGGAGCGCAGAGCACAGCGATGCCCCAGACACACAGCAGCAGAGCTGCAGCTTGGGCAGCCCTCGCCCCAGCACGCTGCCCTGAGACAGCGGCCGTGGCATCACCACGGGCAGAGGAGGGAGCTCCCCCCAGGCACCCACCTCTGCTTTCTGTCCACCTCCCGATGCAGTCACATCGTCCGGCTGTACTCAATGCCGCTCTTGGCAGAAATGCCAGACCAGGGCAGAAGGCTGCAGAGAAGGCTCTGGGCCTGCCGATATATCCTCTGGGGAATCGAGCACGGGCTCAGGCTGGCTAGCGTTGATCCAATGTGCTGTAGGTAGTCAGTGGCTATAAGTTAAGGACAGCAACATGTACACTGTAATTTAAGAAATAACTTAAAATACTCTGTGGACTAGCACTCCCTAACGAGCCCCGTGACACAGCGAAAGCTGCTCTGCTCAGTTAGACAGATCTTGTATTAATTGCCTGCTCCTTTCTGTCAAAAGCAGGTCTGCTTTGCACCATAAAAGGCAGCAGTTTGGGAACACTGGCTCCAGCTTGTGTGGGAAACACCTCCTCTAAGCGGCTGCTCGTTCCCTTTTCGCTCCACAGTGAGTTCCTGTGGGGATGGCAACCTACCCGCCTGCCTGGAGAGGTTTGGACTGACCAGCTACACCCAGGAAAGATCAGATTTCTTCTTCGTGATCCAACGACCTGAAATAAACTCCCAAAGTCAGTTTGAGAGCAGCCTGCTGAAATCCAGGCCAGGCCAGGGTCACAGGGGATCCTAGGCCACAGGAAACAAGACCAAGGGCTTCTCTGCCGTGCTGCTGGATGAATCCAGCACCACACAGGCCAGAGCACGCCTAGCACTCTGGCTTAGCACCAGCATTCACTATCACTGGCATCAAACTCACTCCAACGTAGAATTCAATGTACCATCCTACACTGCCTCCCTGAACTGTTCCCAGAGGAGGAGAGGGAGCTTGGGCACAAACAGGTCCCTTCAAATCCCTCTAACATCCCCCTCCTTCCAGCTTCAGGTTAAACTGGCATCTCAGCAGGCATCAGTCCCCAGACCTAGCCAGGTCACACTTTGCTGCTTGCTGTTTTTAACCCAAAACACGGTTTGGTGTCTGCTTAGTGTGCTCCACTGCTCATCGGACCGAAGGTAAAGGATATAAGATTGTCCAGGGTGGGTGTCCGCCGTTGATGTACAGAACATAGGTGAAGCCATCTTTGAGGACCCCTCGGATGGAATAATAATAGGGAAGGTAGTGGTGCTGTTTAAAGTCTCTGTTTTCATAGAAGTTTATTGCTGTGTTGTTAGTGGTGAGGACGTGCAGGTAGATGGCTTTGCAGTGGTCTTGGGCAGTCGTTGATATATGGTCTTTTAAACTCTCAAGCAAGAGCGAACCTGTTGAAGGGAAGAGCAGCAGAATCACAGAGTGCAGCTGCCTTCTCAGGGACGGCACAAGGGTTCGTGGGTCCCAGCTGAGATCTCCTGCACCCAGCGTCTAAGCAGCGATTGCTGTAACGCTTGAAGACCCCAGATCCCACCCAGTTCTCACAGACCCTCTTGATGAATTTAGCAGGACCATGGTACATGGTTTTAAAATGAATCTCATCTCACCTATGAGCATGGCTTCACGAAACACATTTTATAAAGACATAAACTTCTGATTCAATAACCACAAAGATGAGCCAGACATGGGAATCTGCCAGTACTGCCCATCCCCAACCAAGCAGCTCTCAGCTTTGGGGAAGGTCAGTGAGTCATTTTCAGTGGTATCAATTCCATCACATTTATTTATTTGAAAGCCATTTAAAACAGCACAGAGCCAAAACAAGACTTCACAAGCAGGTTATTGGATTGCATCTGCTGCACTCGAATTAAAATCTAAGAACTGGTAGTATTTTAAGATCCCTTCTTAGGAGGAGAGGTGAGGCATAGTCTCACTCAACCTGGATTTTCTGCAGCCGCTTGTCAGCAGGAGAAACCGAAGTAGGGCACAGAGAATACTCCAGCCCCAAGAGAGGAGATCTGGAGGTTCATCCAAACCACCTCAACACAGCATGAAGGACCCAGCAGAACCTGCAAGGGAACTTCTTCCATCAGGTGTGGTAACAACAGGCTAAAGAAACAGCTTAGCTAATACACACACACACAGACGAGACTTGTGCTGCTGTTTCACAATCCCCAGACCACTTCATGGTCACTTGATACTTAGTAGGAATTTATATCAGGCAAGCACAAAAAGACACTGACAGACATCAAGAGGAGAGCAGTTTAATTTTGTTAGGAGATATTCCACTCTCCTGTCTCTCAGAAATCCAACTGCCCTCTGGTTTAAGAATAGCAGAGAACTAGAAACCAAAGCCTTTTAATGCCTGCCAGAGAAAAATCAGAGCTTTAGTGCTTAGAAGTATGCCTCAGGTGAAAAGTCTCCTGCATGAAAGACTTCGGCTTCAAATATAAGTGGAAAAACTCTCAAGAGAAAGGTCTCAGACAAAGCAGCAGCAGGCAGCAGCTTTTTTAGGTGGTTTTGCAATAGGTACAAGTCCTAAGGTTTTGAGAGAGCACAGCAACGTGCGATCTAAATGGGATGGATACAGGAAATACTGATACTGAAAGAAGACAAGTCAGCAAGATAAAGCCAAAAAACCCATAGGATTTGGAAACTGAAAGGGGACTCAAAACAGCCACAACTTTACAGAACAGAAGGCCCGTTTGCCACCTTCTCTGAACATTATTCCGTGCAAGTATTTTCTTCTTTGTACAGAAAATTTATCTGCAGTAGCATTTCAATGCAAGTTTTAAAAACAGGGCTCCCACTGAGGGCTCTTCTGCTCATTTCTTTATGTGTCCTGTCAGTTTGTACCCTTCTAAACATGACTGGGGGAGAAGGGAGGGCTCAAGGAAGAGCAGTTATACCTGTATCCACTGAGGAGACTCCAGATGTGCAACACCAGGTCATGCTGCCAAACCTGGTCTGTTTCCTTTTGCAGATCAAAGATACAGATCGCGCTTGAAATTGCACCACAAGAGCACTTATTTGATGACAAAACACATCCTGCTCTAAGCAGAGATAAGCCTTCCTGGCTGCAGGGTTTTCAAACGGCTGCAGAAACGCTGCGTGTTGCAGCAGGCATTCAGAGCTGGCTTTTACGTGCATTTGACAGATTTAATCCGGTCCAAGTTACACTCTCTATCCAGTTCCCTTTGTCTTTTCCTAAATGTTTGTTCTATCTGTTGAAGTTGAAAGGTTAAAAACAGACATATTTTCTGCCTCGGGGACCAGGCTTCTGATACCCATGAAAGAAAATCGCTTCAAACCCTGCTCCAGGATGAAGTCCTAGCGCTCCAGTCAGTCTCAGCAGCAGGAGTGCAAGTTTTTGGTGTGCTCAGCTGTCCCCTGGGAACAAGACTGACAAAACCCTGTGCTCTTTGGAAACATCTGCACATTGTGTTGTGCCTACACCAGTGAAAACATCTCAGTGCACCTGCATGAACACCAAGAAGGGGATGTGAGCACACCACCTTCCCAATTGCTGGTATAAATCACCAACAAACTTGTCTCAAAAGGGTATTGCGGTGAAATGGTCAGGCTCCTTCAGTCATGCCCACCAGCCACACGTGGCAAATGACAGCAACAGAGTTGTCACTTAGCAGCATCTTACCTATTCCATGTTTTCTGAACTCCTTGACCACTCCAAGACTTAGGATGTAAGCGACTTGAGTGTCCACAGGAAAATTGGAAGCTAGGATGTCTCCATCCTGAGTAGAGATGTGACAAGTTATTTAGTGAGATACCTGCGGAAGCACAGGAGAAGGCCAGAATCCCATACTAAAACATCTGAAAACAAGGCTATAGCAGGAGCAGTCTTAGCTGAAGCTTCTGGAAAGGAGGTGGGGAGTTAAAAAAAACAAGCATGGTCCCTTAGGGGGTATTCCTATTTTCATATTGTCTTCCCAGATGGAGAACACAAATCATGATGTTTCCTTACTATAGATGTCATGTGTGAGCTTAGGGACAGAATATATTTGCATTCTTTACCAGGAAGGAGTCAAGTGCCAATTCTGGAGTTACACATCAGTGTCTAGATCAGTCCAGCAACAGTCCTTATTGCCTGCACGCTCAGCCCGAGCTTCGTGTCAGCTGGAGATCTCTGTACTGCTGTAGAGGACAAGGAGCATGTTCTACAGGCTCTGTCGCCTGGAGCAGTGTTGGAATAAGCCCCTGGCTTTCAGCTTGGCTGGAACAAGAGCCTTTTGTTACGAGTTGCTGAAGATGCAGTTTCTGACTTTAACTAGCTTTGAGGTGAAGCCAGATAGCTAGAGTGAGGAGACCCATGCCACTCAATGCTCCCGGTTCCTACCAATGTTAAGATTATTGTTTCATCACAACACTAGTGGCCTTTCAGAAGTTACGCACTCTCTGCATTGTCCCTGCTTTTTTTTTTAATCCACTTGCCCACACTGTTTTCTCTACACTAACCCAGTGGTCTTTTCCCATACTGTCTTCAGTGACCACCTGTTCTTCACCTCTCTGCTGTAGTCTTGTCTCTCCTGGCCTCCAAGCTCTGTTATCCCTGAAGCCTGAGCTCTCTGCAGGTCGGTTACCTCTGCTTTGTGTTTGAGACAGTGACTGGGTAAGTGAAGGAGCTTCAGCAGGAAGTCACAGAAGAAGTTCAACTCTTATGTAAAAGAGGAAGAGGTTCCTTCTCCCACAGCTGCACGTACCTCAGCCACCAGCGGTGACCCGGCACACTGCAAACAGCCAGGCAGCAGTGAGGTGGCCTGCTACACAGTCACGTTGGGATTACACCTGCATGATCTGATCTCTCCGCCCAGCACATCAGGCAGCAAGCTTCCCACCAGGCCACAGCTGCCTAGTCCCGGCAGGAAGAGACTCTGTGGTACCAGGCTGCTCAGATACACCCCACCACCCACACTCCGTTAGCTGGAAACGGGCATGTTCTTGGTTTCTCACGTTAACTCAGGATTGCTCTTACAAGTGTCTGGATAGAGGGAGGAAAAAATACCCCACATCCCATCCCAGTTAACCATGGCAAGAGGTGGACTATCTCCTACTGCAGCTCAGTTTAGTAGCATACCTCTTTATGCACCTTTGTTCTGCTCTTGATCTCTGCCACTATCATTCCCACGATGGAGCCTCTATACGTGGCCGCGAGGGAAAAGAACTTCTTGTTGGAAGTGATATCTCGGTACCATGAGTCAGGGTACCTGGGAAGGAGGGAAAAACAGGCACGTTTGGGGCACAGAGCTAAGATGCTGCTCAACTGGAAATGGGCAGCAACATCTTTAAATGCCAGTGACTGGGAGTGCAGGCCAGTGTATTTCACACAGGGCTAAGGGAGGGAAGCTGCACTACTGACAGGGCTGTCTTCTGCAAGGACACACAGCCAAGTAGCTCAGCCATGTGTCAATGTAAAGCTCTTTCTATGCTACTAATTTAGGTTATTTCATGGAATCTGGGTTAGGAAGTTATTCACCTTTCCGGTCTTCACTGTTGTATGGTACCAATGAACATCAAACAGCTGCTGTGCCCCATTTGGTAGCACGTTTTTCAATTGCATCCAAGCAGCAATGCAGGCTGCTCATGTAATGGCCTCCTGCCTTGCTAAGACAACCACGTTTTAATTTTATATTCATTGCCCAGAGCTTTCACTTCCATCTTTAGTAAGTTATTTTTAAATGCAAGATCCATCTGGCCTCATCTAAGAGCGTAAGGATCTAATTAATTTGATACACATGTGAAAAAATACTGCATATTGGTACAAAAAAAATCCCACCACCAGCCTCCAGCTCTCCTCCCCCTTCTGCAGCACTAAGGGGAAGCTAGCATAGACAAATTTATTTCCAAGTGAGAGTTCAGCATACTTTGTGTTTAAAAGAAATCTACAAATTCAAAATATTATGAATGCTTTTGCTGGTTTGTTACATTTTATGCAATCTTAATCATAATCCCCTAAGATCCTCCCTAAACTTTCTCAACAAAGCTAAAGAAAAATAATCCTTGAAGTCTGCAGCTGTAGTTTCCCTGGATGCTTTAAGCCAGAAAGCTATCACTGCCCCCCAGAAAAGCTCCTTACTCCCCTGCTGTGCAGACACAAGCATTTACCAAACAGGGGCCTGGGGAACCAACCTGGGACAGACTGAGATCAGCTTTAAGCCAGATCTTTGCCAGAGCTTTGGGAGCAACAGTGATCCCGACTACACCGACAAGTGCTGCTCAGTCTCCTCCTGGGCCATTCAGAAAGACCTTCCCTTAGGAAGAGTTGCTCCGTGTCAGTTTGGTTCAGCTCTGAGAGTGCTTCCTCGGCACCCACTCCACAACACAGCTTGCTTCCACAAGCAAAGGGACGCTGGCCTTTTTGCTGGAGGTGTGCTCCTTTCCCCATCTCATACCCAGTCTTTCCCAGGAAGCTGATCCACCCTCTTAATTACAAAGCCCATTTTTCTGCCAAAATCTGCATACAGGAACTTTCTGATGACTTTAGGACGCTGCAGGACAGGTGGCAAAGGGTCATTAACAGGAACACCACCACAGTGCATAAAAGATTCAGAACCTGCTGCTATCTCAGCAACAGTCCAGATGGCTGCAGAGCATTTGGTGTCAGCTCTGAACTGGCCCAGTGCAGCTTCACCGCATTTGTTTCTAGATCCCCGCCACCTCACGCCCCAAACCGGTAACGTACTCTATTGGGAACCAGTCGCCACAGAGCTGCTTCACTGTGTCTATGTCATCGTGGCAGAGAAGACGCAGGTTTACGTCCGTAAGTGCAGTCGGGGGCACCTCCTCTGTCATTCACGCCTGCAAGAGAAGAAGGCACGTTAGGAACGATGAAGGACGGATGCTGACTCTCAGCTTCAGTCAAGCATCTGCGCAAAGGCAGCGGGAGGTTCTCAGCATTGACAAAGTTTTTCCTAGCAGAACAAGTTTTCAAGAGAGATGAAGCAAAACATGGTAACATTAACCTGAGAAGCAACTTGAAGCCCTGTTGCCCACAGGACAAGCACAGCTCACCTCCCAGCCTGACGCACCCCGCTCCCTGCGAGCGCAGTCCAGCGATGCTGCGTGAAGGACCACGTGGCACCAACCACTCCCAAAAAGAGCTCAGGATGCTTCATTAAATAAGCCAACAATGTGCCAAGTGTACCTTACAATGTGGAGCTCTTCAAATGTCTATGCAGGACCAACACTTTGTTAAAACAAAACTGAACAAACAGCTTAAAAAGGAAGCACTGCTCGAAGAACGTTTATAAAGTCCTCTTACACGATCCCGTCATCTCCGGTTAGTATGGATGCAAAGGATTCAAATTCTTTAAAATGTTAATTTTGTTTAACTTATGCTGGTGAAATGAGATCTAGTTTCATTTCCCCTCATTCCTACGTGCTACAACTCCACGAGGGCTGGCTTTCCAGCCCCACAGAGAGCGTTCAAATACAGAAACCCCAAGACTTTCTTTCACCATAGCAGTACCACAATCCTGCTAACCACGTACAGGACACTTACTTCAATGTCTTCAGCCTTTTTAAACAAGGTACCAGAGGGAAACAGGCAAGCAGTAACTAAAGCGGTTGTAAAAGCTTTTGGAGTGCAGACGCATGAATGAAGAACAGCTCCTGAGAACAGGCTTTAGGGAGGACAAAGGCCCATGCGAGACACTGCGTGCACAGAGCAGACAAGGCAGGCAGAGACAGGGCAGCTGCAGGAGCCGCAGCCCTTTCACGGGCCACCTGCAGTTCTCCATCCACAGCTTGGTCTCTTTGAGCCCTCCTAGCCCCAGGTCAAAGAACCAGACCAGGATGCAAAGGAAAAAAAAACACCCTTCATTTAAAATGTTGTCTGTTTGTGTTTTTACTTTATTTTACCAGTTTTAAGAGTCTCAAATCTTGGTTTCAAAATGCAAGTTATAAGGAAAAAGCTGCACGCAGCAGCGCTTGGGTATGCCCTCCTGGTGACGGGGATGCTCAGCTCTCCAGTGCTCTCACTTTGAAGCTCAGAGACTCCAGAAGGAACAGATTTAAACACACTCCCCATTCGACTAGATATGCCATTTGAGCAGCTTCAACACAAAAATCACATCACCTCTGTAATACACTCTGTAACTGGCAAAGACACACAAAAGGAGTAGGCACAGCAACGGTCCCAGTTTGACGTGTTTGACAGCACACAACTGTGAGCGATTGCTCGCCTAAAAATTTGAAACACCCTCTGCCACTGCACCCCTACGAAAAAAACAGGCTAAGCCGTAAAATCCCCACTCCACCCCCAAATTTCTCTTTTACAGCACATAAGCCAGCTTTTTTCTGCAGTTTCCCTGGATTAACTGGTAGAGAGCAACTCCCAGTTGGCACAACATGATGACATTCAGAGCACAGAGAGTGCCCAGATGCCAGGGTCACTGAAACCCAACATCCGTGCTGAAAGAGAGGTAATTAGCACTGCTAACGAGAACTATGCTCACCCTCGACTTTGGCGCTCTCCCTGCCACACACATTGTACGACTCCTCTGCACTGGCCAGCGCAGCGTGAGCTCCCACCCCTCCGTCCTCTGGGACAGCAGCTCAAAGCCCCCACGCTGCATCAGCCCGGATCTCCCAGGGAGGAAGGAGGAACTCTGCCACTGCGTTCTGTGCAACCTGGAACATGTCAATGTGTTCCAATATATCAACAGGAGAAAGGATACAATTAAGGTCCACTATTATCCAGAGAAATCTTTGCCAGCCCTTCTCCCATGCAGGCAGAAAGAACGGCCAAATGCTTTAATAGAGCAGAGGTCCAAGGAAGTTCTCCTACAGCTCTTGAGAAGGATGAAATGAGGTGGGTTTCTCCAAGGAAGGGATCCTCCCCAGACACAGCCTTCCTCCCAGTGACTGGTCCTATGTATTTCCCCGAGAAGGTCATCCTGGGTGATCCACATATTGATATGGATTGTTTGTTCTTCTCCAAAGAAGTCCTTAAAAAGAATCACAGCTATTTCACTGCCTGTTCTAGGACTGTGGCTGCATACTTACCAAGCAGCCTACAGCCTTCACAATCAGCCCAGATGCTAGTTTCAAAACAACTTGAGCACCCAGAACACCCACAAAACCAGTACTCCTTGCTGCTTTTAAAACTAATTTTACACTCCTAGAATTTGCTCAAGCCCTCCAAGGCTAGACTTTGGACCTGTACTCTGTCACAGCAGTGAGCATGCTCTCCACCACCAGCCCCTGGTGACCTTTGAAGATGCCTCAGCTTTACCCCACGGGGCCTTGAAGGAAGGGCACGTTCACTTGCTGTGCCTGATCTGCTCCACACGCTGCTGGCTGAGGCAGCTGATGCACGGCGGTGTGGAGCCCAGGGGTTCAGAGGCAGCACAGCTCCACTCACCGCTGCAACACCGACACCAAGCTCTGACCTCTGAGGCCGAGTGGTGGGTGCTGTGAAGGAAAACGTATGCTCCAGCCACGCGCAGTTAACTGTAGGGGGTCCACAGCCATTTCTGAAAGCCCAAAGTGAAGTTACCTTATTTAATATCTTTTTCTCAGGTGTCAGTCTTTGTTCATGCGATAGCCACGGTCTGGGAAGTGGCACGGCTAACATCACCCGCTGCCTCTCCACCCAGCAGGGCACAGCGACCTCACTCTTTTGTCAAAACGGGAAACACTCGCTCATGAGGATTATAAAATGAGCCAATATTTTGTGCTTAGGAAGGGATCGTGCAGTTGAACATTAGAAAAAGCTCTGAGGACAGCCCTTTCCAAAATACTGAAGTTAGCAGTGAGTAGAACTAGAAACTGAGCATTTAATTCACTTTCCTGCCTAAAAACTGCAGATTAACATACAACAAATTCATTTCAAAAAATGTAGGTGAAAGTATAAGGGATTTGAGTAGTTCTACTAGCCTTCTGCCTTGCTCTATTGAAACACATCTAGCAAAACATTTTGGCCTTACGTGTGTTGGGTGGCTGCAGAGGAACCTGTCAAATATCATTACAAATCCTTAGCAGTAAGGGAAGTAGGATGAAAGAAATAGTAAGTACATTACTAAATAAGCCGATTTAACATGTAATTTAAAATTAAAGCACGTTGTAAGGCCTAAACTTACTATTTAAAAATAATGTCATAAATCTTTGGCTTTAATAAGCTAAAGAACAGTATTTCACAAGTCTAAAAGGCAGAGGAGCCTTTAGCTTCCAGCATCAGCCCCAGCGATGGCTGGGACTCCGTGAATTATCAACACTCACGCCGCACAAAGAGCCGAGTAGGGGTACTGACATTGCTACCACCAGCACTTCCAGGTCCTACCGCCCAAGAGTAGGTCTTGTTCTGAGTCTAGGTTAGCTATCAGGTGCAGGGCCACTTTCTTTACTTGAATGAGATGCTTCACAGCTAAGAAACATCAACTCCGGCTTTTCTCGAGAGCTGGAACTTTTCTTTCCCTCTTAGATCCCTTGTATGAAAAAAAAAAGTGAGAAAAATCTACAAAATACCAAATTCTCAGAGAAATTAAGGTAGCCACATGGAATCAGCACTCTTCATCCAAATTGTTCAAATGCAAGATAAAGCCTAATGCTTCCTAGAATCTGGCAGGACGCTGCTTAAATGCTTTTGAAAATCCCTCGAGCACTTCCACACCTACAAAAGCCTGGCCAAGCGGTTCAACAAGTTAAGATTTCCCTCATTTAGCACTATTAGACATGTATTAACAATGTTTCTGCCTCGTGCATCCTGTGAAAATGAGTTGGATTTAAGCAATGAACAATCACAAGATGCCATTTTTATGAATTTTTATTTGGACTTCAACTTCCATCCAGATAAGCTCATGAAAATTCCAAATAAAAAAATTTTACCATCTAGCAACAAATATCACTGAATTTCCTGGCAGAATAAAAGCAAGGTAACCTAGGACTAAAGCTAAATGAATACTAACTGAATTGTATACATATATAACTTCCAATAAGGGGGGTATTGGCTTCAAATTTAGTGTTCACACAACCAACATAAAGGAATCTTCTTTACTTGCAGAAACAGAGCTGGACTAAAGTCCATCAAAATCTTTCACTTTCCAATTTAAAAGCTAATTGAAATCAATTCATCCTGAACAGAAAGAAACAAACCTGCAGGAAAGAATAAAGCAAAACAAGCTCTGGCAGGGTAGAGGATTTTTATAAAGCGACCCTACGACTCAGGATGAGCTGCCCGAAAGACACGGGGCCGACCACCGCGGTACTGCAGGCACCTCCGTGCGGCGCAGACCCTTACGTACTTGGGCTGAAGATTTTCACCTTCTGGAACTCAAAACGCTTTCTTCAAGCGCCCTGCTGCGAGATTATTAAGAAGGATTATCTGCTGTCGTTCCACAGAAGGAAAAGATTAAGTTCCGCCAGACAACTCCCAAGCACACACCGCGCACGGGCCAGGGCTGAGGAGCCGCGGCGGTGCTGAACGAGTCTGCTCCGTGCAGGCGACACGCGAGTTGGCCCTTCCTCCAGCTGCCGGGTCACGTCCCTCTGCCTGCGGCTGCATGTTCCTACCCAGCATCTCAGCGATGGGCATATGCCCAGTAGCTGTATTTACTTTACACAAGCAGACCATCTGCTCGGCACAAACACAGACCAGCAGATCCTCCCCGGAAGGTTTGCATGCGCGCACAGCGGGCCAGAGCGGGATCTCCTTACAGCTGGTACCCTCACCAGAGGTGCTGCTCTCGTGTCGCCACCAAATCCTTGCTTGTGACTTCTGTGCGGACAGTCCTTAAATCCCAGCAAGACAAGATTTCCAGGAAAAAAATAATGACACTTGGCGTTGTCTCTCTCTTGTAAATAAACAGGATCAAACAAAGCCCAGACAGAATTTTAAGAGCTCCTCAAAATGCAGGACAGGCTCACGTCAGCTGTGACTGAGCAACCAGCACTCAAAACAGACACGAACCTGCCATTGTCTGGGGAGCACCACTCAGAGCGCCAGCGGGAGCTGTCACAGCTATGAGTCTCTCTACCTTGCGCCATCTGGCACCGGGGATTTGATTTACATTAAACCATTCAATCTGAATCAGCCAAAGGTCTAATTTCCAACAAAGCAGTAAAGATTTCCCTTCTGCATTTCATTTTAAGCTTACTGCGTTTTTAGGTTACTGGTCTCAGAGGGAATGTTCCACACAGACACCCCTGTTACCAAGCTCCTTTTATTTAATACAATAAAATTGTGACTGGATTTGAAAACATCATGAATTCATTACTAAGAATCTCAAAGAGGCGCTTCTAGGTCTTAGGGCAACATTATCAAAGCAATAGGAGACATGGTTTTTGAAGATATTTAAATACTCAGCTTGATACCTCCTAGGTACTACTTCAAGTCTGGTCATAGAATAAAACCATCAGGTTGGAAGGACCCTTCGGAGGTCATCTGATTCAACCCAACTTAGACCGGGTTGCTCAGGCCCACAGTCCTACGTGACATCAGTGAGGAGCAAACCTCCTCACCCTGCCTGGGCTCAGACTAGTTCTTTTGCACCCAAAGGCACAGCTGGAAAGCTGGGGGGTTAAACGTGCTCTCTACACCAACACAACCCCCTCTGCTACGTGTGCAACACAAGCACACCTCTATGTGCTACTTGTTACACTCTATTTATTCCATTTAATGCTCCTTCTAAGAATCCCATGCAGGTTCATTTAGGACAAGTAATGAATAAACCCCAGGAGATGTGGTTCTCCTCGTTTCTGGTATGTCACGGAGCACGGAGTTCACAGTCATGAGCAAAATGGTGATTGTTTCACCTCCATTCCTGTACCACTCATCACATCCCACAGGAGGGCTGCCCAAAACTGCCGTCACTTAATTCCCTACATTAGCAGAAGCAGGTGTTTGGAGTGAGCGAGACACTTAATGGGAAATCTAGGACAAAATGACTCATTTTGTGCCTTAGTCTGAAAATAATGTAGTTGTATGGCTGGTAACAGGCTCTGATGCTAGATGATGTTATTTCACAATAGCCCATAACACCTTTTGATCCAGGCATGATGTTTTTCTGTAGTTTCTACCAGAGCCACAAGCACTGAGCCTAGGAGCCCCTCATGGACCCTGCTCACTCAGCGACATGCACAAGCTGAAGACTTTGAGCTCCTCATTATTTAAACTCCTTCAGTAGCAGCTTCCTTCTGTGCACAAAACTGCCCTCCTCACCCAGCTCCCCCTGCACAATTTCCTAGGCTGCCACATCTGGAAGAGACGCCGTTAGCCCAGCCCTGCTATGCGGATCCATTTTGCCTCCGAGCACACCTCAAGCACTAATGAAGTTCTCTCTGGGACATCACTCTGGAGAAAGGAGTTTGTCAGTGCCTGGACCTGACCAGCACATCCCTGCAGTGGAGGAAGGCAAAAAACAGTGAGCTTGGGGAAGAATGTATTGTAAAGAAAGCTGAGTTTATCTCAACACCAGGGAGCCTGGAGGGTATCCTTGGGTTTAGATAAGACAGTTGCACCAGTGAATCGTCAGGTGCCCTGAGACAATCAACAAAGAATAACGTCTTCCTGAGCTAGCCAGAGCGGCATGGGGGAGCATAGATGTGGCTGAGCCCGAAGTATAAGGACTGGGCAATTAATAAAGTAAACTCTGAAGAAAGCAAAGGGCCTGAGCCGGCTTCCATCTGCATATTCCTTCCTGGTGACTGCGGGCACGGAGCACGGTGATGGTGAACATACAGAGACCGGTAACAGGCATCACGTTTGTATTTGGATTCAACTGTACATCGCCACTGCTGTATGATGCTTGTGCTGCGATTTCAGTATGTTGCTGTATCACCCTGCTAAATCAAAATGTAACATTTGTGTTACATCCCGTGTAACACCAAATATACCACACAAGTACATTTGATATTAAGCCTTCCTCATGGGGAATATCTACAAGAGCCTGGCCAGAGCGTATTGGACTCAGACAGTCACGAAGGCAGCACTGTCGCACACAACCTGGGAAAACCCGTCCTGGCATTCAGCCCTCCTCCCAAAGGCTCGCCCCACGCTGCTCAGCCAATTTTTCCTCAGCTCTGAAATTCTGAAAACATCATTCCAAGAAATGCACTTGCACCTTGTTCCCAGCTCTGCCCTTCGTCTGCTGTCACGCCCAGATTGAGCTGTGCACGCCACAGGACTAAAAGCCTCAAAGCCAAAAACACAGAGCCACAGTAATTAACACTTTGGCCTCCTGCCATGAAGGCTCAGGATTGGAAACAGACCCCAAAAGGATATTAAGAAATGAGAGAGCAAAATGTAGTTCTACCTCCACAGCAAGCAGCAGTTATTTGAAATGAAAACACTTACTGTTAGTGAAATCCTTTTATAGCTGTATCCCTGATCCTCTGCACACTTGAAGTTTGACTTGTCAGCCTTCCAGCAGCAGAAACGTTAATGTTTTGCATGTGAGTTGCTTTTCTGGGCTGTTCTTTTACCCTACAGCTCTAGATACATTACTGGAGCTGTACATTTCACAGGAGCTGGTACCCAAATAGTGTCTCTAAAGCACACTGCAAAAGGCACAGCTTCCTGCTGCCCCAGATACAGCAATTCCTCCAGGGAACAGCGAACGAGACTCTCTAAGAGGGTTTTGCTGTTAAATCTTTTCTTGTTAAGACGCAGAAGAGAAAATCTGCTTTGTGACAGCAGCACTGCCGGGAGTTAAAACCGAAGGGTCACAACAGAGGCACATTTAGAAGCAGCTCGCTAGAGGAGAGATCGAATACCTCGCAAACGCCAAACACGGCGAGTTTCCAGTAGGCAGCTCTTCCTCCAGAGGACAAAAAACCCTCCAAACAATTCATCACACATGCAGGCCCGCTGCCGTTTCCAAATTAGAATAAACAGCTGCACAGAAAACGTATGTAGTGGCTAAAAAAAAAACAGCCAGAAATTCAGCCTAGTGCAGTGCAAACACTGGGAGAGGGGAATTTGAGCCTCCATTTCCTAGGCACTGTCCTCATTACTGAGCAGCAACACGCGGCTGTCGGCAAAACCCAGTCCCTCCGCCTACATCACTACAGGAGACACTAACAAGTAACTTTTTAGAGGCTATTGCAAACCAGGTGCTTTAAAGAAAAACAAACAAACTTGAAAAGAACATTCCTTCCCTACTTGGCAGCCAGGCGTGCCAAACTCCCTTCTCTCCAAGATCCCGAATTTAAAATTTGAGCCAACATGGCTCCTTTTCCTTCTCAATGGTGTTTTCCTGCATGAGACACCCAGGTGCGACTCAAAAAAACCCACGGCTACTGCTTCAAGCTAGTAACATGGATTCTGGCACAGACGTCTGCTCTTACATCCACAGCACTACCTTGAAAAGGAGAAATTAAAAACTTAATTAAAAGCTAATGTTGGAAAACTGAGCAGCTCCGTTCCTACCTTTTTGCAAGGGGGAAAGTGTAGGTGGGGGGATGTAGTGTGAGACACGAAGCTCTAAGTCTTTTTGCAACACCCTGCGCTGAAGCCATCAGACACGCTGTGGCTGGTCGAAACAAACAGGAAGACAGGAGCGACACCACTCTAATAATGATTTCAGAAAGCGTTTAACTTTCAAGTTTGTAAAAGAGGTGCTCAACTAAGAACGTTCTCTGCTGCTACACTGAACAGCTTAGCCCAATTGTTTCTTTAAAGGTGTCTTAACATCAGAGGAACAAAGCATGAACAGCAGCAGCTGGCACCAAGTCACCGCAGGGAATTCCTGCCCATGACCAAAGGCCTGTGCTGAGCAGGAAGGCAGAGCCCTGAAGGCTTCTGAATCAGCCCTGCGAACCACTCACGGGCAAGTCCCCAGTAATTCCTCAGGTATTCACAACAGCACTGTCATCCAGAGCCAGCCTTTGCAACCACAGTTTCACCTGCTCCTGCCCACTCCATGAATTATGCTGGGAGTGGCTGGGGTGGTGGGCAGAGAGGTGGAAAACAGCCAGGAAGAGAGAGGATGGCTCCTGGGGTGGCAGGACCAGTTCACATCAGACGATGGACTGAGATACCAGCACCGACTCACAGACCGGCTTATCAGACTATACTGGCCCAATACCAATATTCATAACATCCCCCCCAAAAAACACCTCCACATGCAAATAAAGATCATCCTTAGTGGGAAAGAACAAACAACAGACATGAGAGAAGCACCAGACTTTCATGACATCTGAGGCCAGCCCACATCCCAAAAGACATGATGATACCACTCTGGCTTAGGAAAATAAATGAAAATAAAGAATGCCCCAGGTTTTAAGAGGGCATCCACAGCACAGCCACTTACCAACTCCTCAGACATGTTAAGTCAACTTGCTTTAAATACATCAAGCAACCAGCTGAGAGAAACAACAGCAGCAGCTACTTCAAAGAACAAAGCGACGTATTAGAACAACGCTTACACACTACTGTATGTTGCTTTATTTGCTACCAGGCATATAAAGACTAATTAAAGCACCAGTTTACAAGACATAACAGAACTACTTTTTTAACCTGCCAGATTAAAACCATCTTCTTTAAAAGCCTGGCACCAGGCAGTACCCAGTATCACTGCCTCAGATGGGGGTGAGGCTGCTCCAACGTTATCTTGTCAGTGAAGAGTTCACACTAATTGTAACATGTTGGGAGAGAGCCAGCAGATTTTTTTAAGAGAACCTCACTTCTGAGAAATCTACTAGAGTTTATTCATGCAGTCAATTGATTTACTTAAAAAAAAAATACCATGCACCAGCACTCCCAAAAACCTACCAGAAGTGACCCTCGTAAAGGCTTTTGAGGAAACTGAGCTGGACTAAGGAGAGTCTATGGCAGATTAAAAGAAATGAAACAAATCTAGGATCAATCCATGGAGAAAAGAGATTGCAGCTATGACCCATTCAGCAGATTCATAAAAACTAGACAGTAGCAGAGGTGAATAGATAGGCAACAAAAATTGATGATCCTTTGGGAGAGGGCACAGATTTCCAGGACAGTAAAATCTAAAGCTGTTCACAGTTGTAGGAAGCTCTCACGATGCCAAAAGACTAATAAAATGGCAGATAAAGTCTGTAAGTTGATAGATGAAAAAGGAATGCAGGTTGGAGAAAGGCAAACATTTCCAGTTTGTGTTAAGCACTGCAAGGGGAAAAAAAAAAATCCACGTTCTCACAGCAAGTTCCCCGAGAATATTAGTTTGCTGCTCAGCAGCAGTCAAAATAAGATACTGGGAATTATCAGAACAGACAGAGAAGGAAAAACACGCATCTAGAAAGCCTTTGGAATGAGATAGTTAGAGATATTTAATGCTGCTATATATGTGTCAATAAAAGGCCACTCAGCCACGTTCACGCGGTTCTCAAGAGCAGAGAACAGCTCCAACGACCGGCCAAGGTTCAGAGGAGCTCACCAGTGTCACCCAGCACAGGCTAGCTGATACTGGGAGGTGCTGTAGAATAACAAAGACAGGATAAACTACAACAGATACAGAGCAGGCTAACAGAGTTCCAACTCAGCATAGCAAACATAAACATTTAAACAGCTTACCACGGGAGACGATAATAATTTGATGCCTATAATCAAGCGTGAATGTCTAAGACACAAGCTTAGTTCATGGCTGGACACAGCAATGCGGGTGGCGAGGGCACCGGCCCTGGTCACTGTGACGGGCACGGGAAGCAGCAGCACTTTCAGCAGTTTCCAAAACGGAGATGTTATTTTCACCATACGGATAGTGCAGGTGTAACCACCGGCGTGCAGCCCGAGGGACCGGGCACAGCAGCCGGGGCGCTCCGGCAAAGCCAAGGGCCGCCGTGCCCAGCTGGAAGCGCTGGGCTGCGAAGTCTTTGGGACAACGTTTAAAGTTCAGCTGCAATTAAAACCCTCAAGATACCACCTGTAAAAACACTCAGCCCTCGTCCTGCCCAGAGAAGAAGCCGAGCAATCGCTTTCCCTCCGCTAAAGCTCTCCGGGCTGGTTCAGACACAAGGCTCAGCTCCGCGGGGCGCCTTAGGCCTGACCCAGCCGGGCGGCGTGTGAGCCGGGACCCGGGGCAACCGGGAGAGCCAGAGCAGCTCCCGTGCAGCGGAAAGGGCTGGATCTAGCGATACGGGACACACTCCCGACCCTCCCGAGGGAAATTCTGCTACGGAGGAAGCGGAAACGGAGACGCGGTGGTTAATGCTACGGATCCCCTGCGCTGCCGGGGTCGCCATGGCAACCCCCGTCTCCCGCTCCACGGCGGAGGCCCCGAGCGCGCTTCCCCTCTCACCTCGGAGGGGCGGCGGGCGCCGGGCGGGCGCTCCGCGGGCGGGCGGGGCGGGTCAACGCATACCCGGGGCGGCGGAGGCGAGCGAGGGGCCGGCGGGCGCGGCGGAGGCCGGCGGGCACTTCCGTTCCGCGGGCACCGCGCGGCGAGGAGCGCCCCCATTGGCTGCCTCCGGCACGTGACCGGCGCGCAGGCGCAGGAGGGAATCCCGCCCCCCCGGGGGTACGCGGGCAGCGCCGAGCAGGGGCGGCAGCGCGACATCAGGGTGCTAATTAAAGGGGCAATTTAAAATTAGCGCCGCATCCTTGAGCACGAAACTGAACGCAGGTTGGTCACGGGCCTCTCCCGCAGCTTCCCCCGGTCCTACGCTGTGCCAGGGGCGCCGGGGCGACCCGTCACACTGCCGGGGCTTGATGCCAATAATGACTCTACTGCTGAAATTCAGAGTTTTTAAGGGTTTTTCCTTGTATTCGAAGCTCTATAAATTGAGATGAGGTAGGACAGGATATTGCAGGTGGAAGGGACCTACCACGATCATCTAGTCCCAACTGCCTGACAGGAAGTTTTGTTATTATATTATTATTATTATTTACCGTCCCTTTCCAGGGAAGGGCAAACACAGTTTCCTTCTCAGCTGTTTCATTCCAATCAGATTTTCACAGCTTCGATCTAATCTGTCCAATTTTTGCAGCCAGTGTCCAACCAGGTAACCACAGCCACTACACCCTCTCCGATGAGGACAACAGCAGTGGAGGTCTTTGTAATAAGGTCACTAATGGATAGAAAGGACCCTTCTTTCTTGCTTTTTCACTCAGCAGAGGCGGCTCAGAGCATCACGGCACGACGACAAAGAGCTCAACCAAAGGGGCTAGGAGGTGTTTCGCTGTAGTGCTAAAAGCTCTGCCCCCCTTCCCAGGACGCTTCCGCACCCGCCCGCGCCTCGCCCAGAGCTGGCCAGCACGCCACAGCCAGCCTCTGGCCAGTTTCCCAGCCATCATTAATTAAAATGCACCAGATCTCACCCCAAAGCTTCATGAATCACAGATTGAGATGTGCAAAGAGGACATTTCCCAAGCCTGGAGGATGACAGGGCGCTGCAGCCACGAAGGGGTTGTGTTCCCTCCCTAGCGCAGGCCTAACGAGTTGGACCCTCTAATTGCTGTTGGAAAGATAAAGCCGCAGAATTATTTTACGCTTCTTCAATCGTTTCCTTTAATAGGAAGTGCTGCTTTACTCTACCTTGTGCTTCTGAAACATTTGTGTTCCAAAAATATACAGTGTACACATACTCTGTAGCTATAGATACAAACATTTACAAAGAAATGAGCAGGCTGGAGTGGACTAGCTTGAAAAATCTCACGCCTTTGCTTCTGGCCCCACTAGAGCAAGACTAGCTGGGCTCACCCTGCCGTAAACAGAGCAGGGCTACTGAAAAACACATGACTGAGCAATATCACACCCTTGGTGATTATATGAAACAATGTGGATCAAAAAAATTTCCACACACTGCAGAGGTCTGGAATTTCTGTTGCCTTTTCCCACCCCCTCCTTTTGTCCCTACGATCTGCCTCAGTATCTGCACCCCGCGCCCAAATCGACTGCAGCCTGCCCGTCTGTGTCCTGCCTACCGCCGAAGGGTGATCCCTCGCGTGGGCATCGCTCAGCTTTACACCAAAGAGGAAAATGTGGTTCCCGAGACTTTTGGTTTCATCTGCAAGGCTTCCTCAAACTAAGGGAAACTGGGTACACTCTACAGTCTCAGCATCTTAGCGAATGGGTCGGTATGGGAACGTCATTCCAGGTATAAATGTTTGTACGGGGTGAGCCGGGAGCGCGGGGTGAGCCGGGTGAGCCGGTAGCGCGGGGTGCGCGGGGTAGCCCAGAGGAGGAGTATGGATATGAGGATAAAATCCTGGTGGCAGAGCGCCGTGGGTTGGTTGCTGTACGGGACCTGAAATCACCAGCTGGAGCAGGCTGTGGAGAGAAATGCAGACAGGCGTGAGGATTATTTAGAGAAGGCTTTTGCTGTGGCTCTCCCCAGCCCACAGGGGCCTGGCTCTAAGGACAATTCATAACCAACACACGGCACTGCTGAGAGGCAAGAGGACAGTGATTCAGTTATGCTCTTTACAACTTCCAGAATTATCCTCTTTACAACTGTCAGAAGACTCTTTTTTTCCCCCTCTTTCCCTTTTTTTTTCTTTTTTTTAATTAAACTTGGTTGCTGTTTGCAAAGAGGCGAGAAGCAAAGTGCAGTTCAGCTGAGGGTCAGGTAAAACAAGCAGGGAGTTGGGGATGGAACAACTCTGGGGCAGGTTCCACACTGTAATTTCATTCTCCCCTTCTGTGCATTTGTTTTAACACAGGCTGGGCAAGATCATCTGTATGGTGGGACTCACTGAAGTCTCCTTCAGTCCAGAGTCCAGCTTGCAAGGGAAGAAGTAGCCAGCACTGTCTATCACCTTTATCCTTGCGCTAAACCGTGTCTGAATAAAGGCCAACTGCCAGAAAGTAAACACAAATTTTCAGAGGAGATTTTGTCTCAACAGCTCTCAAGTATGTGTCTTGGGGTATGCATCAAAACCAGCACAGCTCACAAAGGTCTCTTACTTGTTATGCGGTAGCCTGGAGCACACGGTTCTCAAGTCATCTGAAAGAGGACAGAAGACATAACAGTAAGGGTGAAGCAGAAATTAGAGCCATTTTCCTCTCCTTTCTAGGAAGATGCGATTACTGAAAAAGCTCCAGTCATCAACAGAACCAGGTTCCCACTCTCAGGCCAAAAACTTTCATAGGAGAGAAAATCTTTCTCCATCTCACCAGTCATTACTGCAGATTTCCACACCAGAGACTTTATTGTATGTTCGACATCTAACCTAACTGCAGCCTCAGTTCAAGGCAGACCAAGCCTTAGTATAGAATTTGCAATACCAATCTACTATTAAGTAGTAACTAAGACATAAGAAGTACAAGGTATGACTCTGCCCACTGAATAGGTTATTTAAGATGAGAAAGGCATCAGGTCAAAGCAAGGCAAAGCTTACCCAATACCTGTTTTGCATTGGTTTGGTTTTTTTTTTAAACAGTGCTAGTGTAAAGAAAGGGTTGAGGTTTGTTTTTTTTCTTTTGCTGGGGTCTATGAACTAAAAGCTGCACCTTTTTTAACCATCTTAATGTCATTTCTTGGTAATACCTGTATGCCTGACTCCTTCGTGAGCTGCTCCCATCTCAGTCCCATGCAAGGAATACTTCTTTCAACCGATTTTCAGATACTGATGGACAGTTGGTATTTGCCTCTCCAAAGCAGAATAGCTAGAACCAAAGTACTGAACAACATACCCTGCTGCTAGAGCCCTTTCAGGAATAGCTTGAGAACAAACTCCTGCCTTTGTAGATAAACACACCCCCAAAACACTGAAATAACTGGTATTTCAGCAGCTGCTTACACAGAACTACTTTCCACTTCCACAGTAAATGCAAGCACTCAGAACACACCAGGTGAACAGCAAGGAAAAACCACAGCCAAAATAAGCCATCAACTAAAAAACCTCCTGTTTCTGCCTGTTCTTATTACACCCAGAGCTGCTTTATGAAAAGATTAGAAAGAATAACACTGACATTTGACCAGCAGCACTGGTTCAGCCAGGGCAAAAGCCTCAGGCACCTGCTTAGGCAGAGGCCGCTCTCCGCAGCCGGGCTCTGCACTAACTGTCCTGGCTGTGGGGGAGCTTTAAGCCTTCTGGTCACATTAAAAATCACCTGTTTTCAAGAGACTGTATCAAGAAACCAGTCTGCCTGGCTGACTCTGCACTGCGTTGAGGCACTTCCCTTTTTCATCTCCACAGGTCTGTCAGGAAGAATTGGTTTTGGAGACAGGACAGATGGACAAAAGCCCCACTGACAACTTACCTCTAGTGCACAGGAGTGCCCCTGATGCCATGGCCACTTGCAAAGCCTGAGCCAGTCTGTCTAGAGCCAGTTCAATCTCTTTGGATGCATTGAGAGGATTGAGTTCGTCAGATAGTCTGTTAATTTCCTCAACGAGCGGAACCACGTGGTCAAAGGGTACTAGACCCAGGCGCCCGTAAAGGTTCTTCTCTGTTAAATGCCCCTGAAGCATCATAAGAACCTGCAGGACACTTAGATGCAGTTTTGAATACAGCTGATGGCAATCTCTGTCTTCTCCTGAGGTCGAGTCCTTGGCAATTTTGCTGGGAGGGTGTCCGTTGGAGAGAGAGGCTTTCTTCTTCCTTTTATAAGCCAAGGGGGCCTTCACGCACCAACGGATCAGTCCGGTCAGCGGGGTGAGCTCTAAAAACCCTATTGGCAGGTTGGCTGCAATAGGAGTGTTGAGAAAGGTGATGAGGATCAAGCGAGGGTCTTCAAAGATCCAGGAAACAATCAACTCGAGCAGGTCCGAAGGAGGGATGAGGTCATCTGAAGATAGGAAAGATATTATTGAGTGAGCTGAGCCTTGCACTGGAGCACAGGACAGCAGTCTTTAATTAATCCCTCACACACACCCTTCCCGCACTGTCCCAATTACAATTGCAAAACCTCCCCAACTCGGCTGGTTTTTTCACGACATCAAAGGTAGGTGCTCGTTTGTCCCAGGGAAGACACAACCACGTTCCTGTCAACTTCACCTTCTCCACCACCGAATGCCAACATTTATCCCCTTTCCCAGCAAAGCTTCTTTTTGTCATTTTCTTCTCTCCCACCCACTTTTTCTCTAAACTCAGTCTCCGTTTAACCCTTCCCGCAGGAAGTACAACAGGCAAGGGAACCGGAGAAACTTGTTGGCACTTCTTTCTCCTCACCCCAATCATTCGACTCATTTCCTTTAAGACTTACCTAAACAAGTATGTCTTTGTGGAAAAATGTAACACAACAACACAATCACATGACAGGTAAAGGATTATAAAATTATGTAAAGCTTCAAGTAAGAAGTGAAAGGTGGTCATGAACTGCAGCTTGACTACAGACAAGAGAAACATTGACTGCACAATCATCCTGTCACAGGGGCTGGCTACTGGATTGAGCGATGTACTTTCGTTGTGAGTTGTGTACAGTGTCAACAAAGGGCTCAGCACAGGACTATCTAGTCAGGTCTTTTGTACCTGAAATGACTTGTAGGATAAATCATCTGAACTACAGAATTACTAATGTGCACTGGATACAGAATTGGTATTTGTGTGATTGACTCCCGTCCTCAGGACACGGTGGAGACTGCCCAGTTACGGATCGCTCTTTGAAGAGCAAGCTTCCTTTTCTTGTGTCACCAATAACATCTCAAACAAACTAAGGAATTAAAAAAAATTACTTCCTGTAACTCATGTTATTTCCTTTCTGACATGTCTTTTAAGTAGTTGGATGAACTTCTAGGTGGTTGCACAGAACAGATACAAAATACTGAGGAAGAACATGCTACGAGCTCTACCAAATACATTAAAAAAGAAAAATAGTCTAAGCCTGCACCTCTCTCTCACTAATGCCAAGCTGCTTATCTGGAAAAGACTGTGCAAAACATTTCCTTTATCGATAACAAATAGTATTTGCTTTTTTGGATGATGTATGATGTTGGTATTTAGTGTATGGTTGTTCCCTAGTCTACCACAAGCTCTCTGTCTCTCTCGCTAAGTAAAGGTAAATCAGTCTTATTTTAGACACCTACATGTTTCTAATGTCTGAGCGACAACCACCTGAGACAGGTCGTGTCACTAGCCAGTCACGCATACAGTTAACGAGCACACCAGAGGAACACTGTTGATTGTGTTTCTCATCAAATCCTGCTCCAGTTTGGAAACGTTCAGAATTTGTGTTTCCCCCCTTTTTGGGAGGAATTGGACTGACAGGGAGGCCAAACTGCCCAGCCCAGGCAGATCAGCTTTCGCTCCTAGAGCTGCTCAATCAATAAGGTCCCCGTGTCCTTTGCCCTCTGTGAAGGACGTCGCCCTTTGTGTCAGGCACTACCCGGCTGCTTCTCCAGCAAAGACTCTCCCTTCAGCCACTGAGTGATTATTTTATTCTCAGCCCAGCTGACAGATGAGGCAACAGCCACACCTCTGAGCTGCTTCTGGCAAGAATTACGTGGTAACAAGCATCTTGAAAATTTCAGCAGTTAATTTGCTTGCAACAATTAATTCCTGTTGCATTATACTGCACCTCTTACTTGGAAAGACACAGCTTGAAAACACTTACCTGAAGAGAGGTCGTAGAGTGCTGTGACAGACGTAATGAACTGGCAGCAGAAGCGAGGACTGGCGCTGAATATCTGCTTCAGCGTCTGGATGGAGCCCGGCACCAAGTTGCAGTAGTCGTCGACCAAGGCTCGGGCCAGCCTCACGCAGTACACAGCGGGGGTTCGCTGCGGGGGTGCGGGACGGCACACAAGGAAAAGGGGATTAAACCCAAGCACAGAAAGTTCTGCAGAGCTGACTTTAAAGTTCACATTGCCCAAACACGCTGCCTGCCCACCTCGCCTCACCCAGCCGCTTCGCTGTTTCGACATTTGTGTCTCCACTTTCCCAAAATTAAAGTGCACTTTCTCTCTCTCTCTGCATATCAACTCAGAAATAAAATTACTATTTCTCTATTAAAATAGATGGTGATATTTCATGCTTGGGTATTTCGTGCCCAAATCTCAAGAGAGAGGTTTTCCTCTTCTGCCGTGTGCAAACTTGCACATCAGGCACAGTTTACTTCCCAAACTCCAGAGTCGGCTTCTTTGGGCAATATGACCATGAACTGACATGGTTTTGTTCCCTGTGTTGATCAAACCCTCCACTGATCCCTTTCAACATGCTGCAGGGAGGCAAAAAAATCAATAAAATTTTCATCGACAGTAAAAAAACCCAAAATTTCTTCTGCCAGTGCAGCACACAAATGGATTGTCAAAAGCTCTCCCTTACGCTGGAGCAAAGGAATGGACACGAGCACAGACGTGGGGTGAATGCAACTGCAGCTGCCAGCTGTTATAACAGCTTCAGCTGCCACGGAGGAGCGGCTGACTGCAACCAGCTGTCACTGACCGTTAGGTGACACTGCCTCAGCTCACCCGTACCATCGCAGCACACTCCCTCGCTCCTACCCCAAGACCGCCCTGCCTGCACAGAAGCTGTACCTGCAGCCAGAAGGCAGCACACTCCAGAACAGGAACCCTGCACACAGCCACTGCCATGGAAACCAGCTTTCCTAGTAAAGCCATCCTGCTGTCGTCTGCTTTGTTTCCTTGAGGGCTGAAGAGAGACGAGAAAATGATCTGCCGGACCGAATCCTTGGTTTGCTCTTGGAAATAATTGCACATGATGTCAAGGAGCTGAAGTTCCTGAAGTGAATTCAATCTCTGAAAGAAAACAAAAGGAAAGCTGCAAAATATACTGGGGCTCTTGAAGAATCGAGAGCTGCTTTGGTGAAAGATGGGAACATGAAAGGCCAAGAGCTTCCCTCAGGTGTGAGAAGCTCAATCTTCGTGCACAGTGCACATATTCAAGCTTCCTGAATCACCACAGCATTTACTTATTACACTGAAAAGCTCTAGGCTGTATTTGAATACCTGAATACCCAAGACTGGTGCTTGCTGCACCTGCAAGTGCTGCCCACGAACTGAAAGATAAGACCTCTGGTAACACTAAGGTGAAAAATATTTCCTCCCTCTACAAATAACAGCATTGAGGACACTGCCAGGCAGCTGGGGGTTCACAGCTGGGCCAGCAGCCCACTGGGCCCCAGGACCACACACCCTGACATTCACAAGCAGCTGTGGCTTCTGGTCACTGCTCTCTGGGACGTCCCCACCTCAGCTCCAGCCCATGTCCACCATGGAAAAACCTCGGTGTGGCGGAGCCACAGCACTGCGAGGCTGTGGGCAGTCCCCAGGGGGGAGGCCCGAGGCCCCACCACACCTCCTCGGGGCCCTCTGCTCTCCCAG
Organism: Nyctibius grandis; assembly: GCF_013368605.1. Lineage (NCBI taxonomy): Eukaryota > Metazoa > Chordata > Aves > Nyctibiiformes > Nyctibiidae > Nyctibius > Nyctibius grandis. The sequence continues at coordinate 2,981,060 of NC_090687.1, forward strand.
ACTCCTGCCCAGTCCACGGGGGCCTTGCCAGCCAGACCCCCTCCCCACCAAAAAGCCTGTCACCAGCCCCCCAGGGTCCTCATCCTGTCCTCTTGGGGCCTCGGTCTCCAGCAGCAGCCCCCCAGGGACCTCATCCTGTCCTTCCAAGGCCTCGGTCTCCAGCAGCAGCCCCCCGAGGGATCCTGTCCTGACCTCCTGGGGCCTCGGCCACCATGGCCCCTCCCTGGGGCTACATCCAGCCTCCCAGGGTGCTGCCTGGCCCCACGGCGTCAGCCCCCAGGCCCTACCCTGCTTCCCCGAGGCCGCGGCCTCCAGCAGCCCCCCACCCCTGGGGCCCTGTCCGGTCTCTCAGGGCCCCGCCAGGCCTCGCCCCCCAAACCCGCCCCGCGGTGGGGGCCCACCTTGGGCGGAGCGCCGCGCTCCTTGGGGACCTGGAAGATGAACTCCTCCAGGAGCTCGGCGGGGCCCTTGTCGACGAGGGGCAGCGGGGCGCTCTGCAGCTGGCTGCTGAAGTAGATGTCCAGGTGGTACAGCACCTCCTTGGCGGCGCTCAGCGCGTCCCGCCGCAGCAGCGAGTGCCGGATGTCGCTCATGGCTCCGGCCCCACCGGGAGCGGAGCCCCCTTTCCCCCCCCCCGCGTTCCCCCGGCCCGGCCCGGCCCGGCCCCGCTCGGCGCGCCGCGGCCTCCCACAGCGGCGGGGGCGCAGCTCGGCCGGGCGCGACGGCGGCCCGCGAGGGACAGGAACGGGCCGCGAGCGCCCGCCGCCGGCAGCGACCCCTGGCGGCCCCGCCCGGAACGGCGGCGGGGGGGTGCGCTGAGCCCTGGGAGGGGGGTCTTGGCCAGGGAGAGAACGGGCCCTTGGGGGGGAACTTGTCCCCGGGGGGGTCTTGGGGTGGCCTGGGGGGGGGTCTTGGGCTGGGGAAAGCCCGGCTCTGGGCCTGGCCCTTGGGGGGTCTTGGCCTGCTGGACCTGGGGCTGGCCCTTGGGGGCGTCTTGGCCGTGGGGGGGGCTTGGCCCTGGGGCTGGCCCTTGGGGGGTCTCGGCCCAAAGGGGGACTGACCCTGGGGGTATCTTGGCCTGGGGGCCCTGGACCCGGGGCCGCCCTGGGGAGCCACAGCCCTGCTGGGGGGGTCTAGGCCCAGCCCTGATCCCACTGTGGGGAGGGGGGGCAGGCGCTGGCCCTGCTCTGGGGGGGCCCTGCCAGCCCCCCAGCCCCTAAGGGGCACCGCGCACGGCAGGGGCCCGGCACGGCCCTCTTGGGAAAGGCGGCAGCTGCCTTTGGAGGCCGAGGAGCGCCTGGCCATGAGCCAAGGCCACTGGGGCAGGGCTGGGGCGAGCTGTGGGAGCACGGGGGGTGGCATGGGCTCCCCCAGGGACAGGGCTTGCCCTGGGTGACCTCCCGGGGAGGGTGTGGGGACAGGCGCTGCGGCGGGGACCTGTTATTCTTCAGGACTCCCAGCTTGGCTCCACAGCTGAAGGCCAAAGCTGGCGGGGACACACCGGGACGCACCGGCTGCGCTCAACCCCCAGCACTGCGATCCCGCCGGCCCGGCTGAAACCAGCTCGTTGGAAATGTGGGGTGCCGGGTGGGAACGGTCCGTGTTGGTGAAATAAACACTTTTTAAGAGAAATTGTAGCTGGTGGTGAGTGAGAGCAGCCCATGCCCCGTACTGAGGAGCTGCCGCCCCCCGTGAGTGGTCTCTGGGATTCACTCACACCTCGCAGATCTCTTGTCGGCATTTTTATTGATCCAGGCGCATTCTTGGCCTTACCTGTGACGGGAGGTATTGGCACTGGTTGAAAGGGCTGTTGTTTTTTTTTTCACTGAGCAGACCTTTATTTCCGTGAAAAATGCCATATGGAGCGTGCGGCCTCGCTCCTTGGCTGGGCTACCGCTTGGCAAGGTGAGTGCCTCTGTCCCCATAAATGCACCTGCGGCTCATTCCCCTTCCAGACACCTCGGGTGACACCACAGGTACGTCCCGCTCCCCTCTCCTCCCGCACCCCAGGAGCTCCCCTCTCCAGTGTCGCCTTCTCCAGCTCAGCTTAATTTTACCAAGACTCTCGGCCAGGGCTGAGCCTGGGCGCAGCTCACCAGCATCGCCCCGGATGGATACGGGGTGGATCCCTCTGCCTGGGGGCTGCGGAGGCTGCTGCGTCCCCCAGGATTGGGGAGGACTCGCGGGGCTTTGGGCCGTTTGTGGCGTGACCAAATCGTAGCGTTACCAAAATCGTGGCGTTACTGAATCACCGCGTTAGCAACCGGAGGGACCCCGGCATTACAGACAGTGGCGTTCGCAGCCGTAGCGAGGACGCAAGTGGGGAAAAGTGAGGATTTAACTAGAGCAGCTGCCCCAGAAGAAAAAGCGAGCCCGGGGGCAGCGAGCCCTTTGTCGGGTCGGGCTTTGGCTGTGCCAAAAGCTGGGGTGTTTGCTGGACCTCTCAGCACATCTTATAGGGGCTCCCGGGGAGATCGGGCACTCGGGGCGCCGGGGCTTGGGCAGGGCTCACATCCCATCCCCTGCTGAAATATCACCCCAGGGAGCTGAGCGCCGCGGGAAATGCATCCCCCCATGGGTGGGAGCCACCATGCTGCCTCGGTGGGGGTCCTGAGGGACTCCAGCCTGGGTGAGGACAGGGCAGGGGCAGTGCTGGGGGGCAGGAGGGGCAGGACACCCCGGGTGAGGATGCTCCAGCAGGGAAGGAGGTGGGGAGAGGTGTTGGGGGGGATCCATCCCTTGTTCTGTCCCAGCATGGCTGCTGTAGGGTCTTTTGGGTCTCCAGCGCAGACCCGGGGAGGGATGGGAGAGGCACAAGCCAAGGGACCCTGGTGTCCCCGGCCGCTGCCACCCATCCCACACCAGGAGAGGTGTCCGGGCTGAGTGTGGTGAATGAGGAAGCGACTGATCTGCGTCACCATAAAACGGCATTTGCTCCGTGGCCAGCGAGTTTTGCGCTCTGGCCTCGCGGGCAGTCTGGCCTCGCTCCAGGAGGCAGGATGAGGCCCTGCGTGAGGCAGGAACAAGGACTCACCAGCCCAAGGCCAGAGCTGGATGGCTGGATGGGGTGCACCATCCCTGGGTCCTGGTGGAAAACGGACACCTCCCAGTGAAACCAGTATGGCCAGTGGGAATGGCCTGGTCACCCTCCTCTGTGCCAAATCCCCCTCCCAGCCAGGGGGGCTGAGCTCATCCCTGCCCCTCTGCATGCAGGATGGTGGCCTCGAAGCTGGTGCTGTCGCTGCTGGTTGCAGCTCTCCTGCTGCATGTGGCCACCACACTGAAGATCAGCGCCTTCAACATCAGGGTGTTTGGGGACAAGAAGATGTCCAACCAGACTGTTGCAGATATCATCGTCTCTGTGAGTGCTGGGGAAGAGGAGCAGTCCTGGCCACTCTGCTCTCTGGGATGCAGCCAGCTTAGGGCAGTCGGACGCCAGCTTTCTTCAGGTGTTCGTCCATCCATGTGTCCACCCGTGCATCCACCCACCCATCAATCCACTTGTCTACACCCCCCATCCCTCCACCTGTGCCCCCATCCATCCACCTGTGCCCCCATCCATCCACCTGTCCGTCCATCCATCCATCCACCCATCCATCCATCCATCCACCCATGACTCCCTCCATCCCCGCTTCCATCCATCCGTCCATGCCTCCATCCATCCACCCATCTGCTCTTCCCCCATCACCATCTCCAACCTCGGGCCATCTCCACTCTTGCCAATCCCCCGCCAAGGATGGCTGATGCTTGGTGCTGCCCGGGTTCCTCACTCAGAGCAGCCTGCGAGCAAGGAGCTGCTGGGGTGGTGGGTGGTAGACAGATGGGTGTTAGAGCAGTGTCACCCTAGGGTCCTCTCAAGACAGAGGACACTGGCCTCAGCAGAGGAGCTCCCTCCCTGGGCTCTCAGGTCCCTGCTGTCACCCCCGTTGCCAGCCTGGGAGCCTTCACAGCCCAGCCCAGGCACCAAGGGTGCCCCCCTGAGCAGCTCCCAGCCAGGGGCGAGCAGCTCTGAGCTTGTCCCCCCAGATCCTGTCGGGGTACGACATCACCGTGGTGCAGGAGGTGCGGGACGCTGACCTGAGCGCCGTGAAGAAGCTCATGGACCAGCTCAACAGGTGACCCCGATGGCACAGGGCAGGGGGTGCCTGCAAATGGGACACCAGGACAGATCCCAGCTGGCGTCTCGCTGTGCCAGGGCACCTCTGGCTCGATTGGAGAGACCCCGATGGGTGTTGGGGGGCACCGGGAGCCTCCTCTCACCCCTCCCTCTGCATCTCGCTCCCAGCACGTCCCCACACCCATACAAATATTTGGTCAGCGTCCCCCTGGGTCGGAACAGCTACAAGGAGCAGTACCTCTTCATCTACAGGTAAGGGATGCCGCCAGGGCCCGGTGTCCTCTGTGTCACCTGCTGTCCCCCCAGCAGCCCCCGAAGGGCGGTGGGTACCTTTGGGGCCCTGGCTGGGGCGGGAGCGGTGCTGGGGGCTGCCCCGCTCTCCTCCCCCAGGTCGGACATGGTCTCCGTGCTGGGAAGCTACTACTACGACGACGGCTGTGAGCCCTGCGGGACCGACACCTTCAGCAGGGAGCCCTTCATCGTGAAGTTCTCCTCGCCCACCACGCGTGAGCAGAGCCAGCGCTGGGGGCTGTCCAGACCTGGCACGGGGTCCCCTCTGCATGGGGCTGAGCCGGAGCTGTGCCTGCCAGGCAGGGGGGTTGCACCCTGGACCCCAGCACTGGGGTCCTTCACTGCTGCGGGGCCTTCTCCCACCCACGGGTGCCCAGGGGTCCTGGGCACCTGCCCAGCATGGCCGGCACTGCCTGCTGGTTCCCACCATGTACCATCTCCCACCATCTCCCATCTCCTCTCCTTGCCTGTCACCTCCCACCGTGGGCTCTCTCCAGTTGCATGATGCCATATCATGTCTCCAGCTGTTTCCCATGTGTCCCATATCCCATCCCCTGCTACCTCCCATCTCGTGCCATATCCCACCATCTGCTTCCTCCAGCTGCGTGCCAGCTCCTATCACGTGCCATCTCCCATCACCTCTCATCTCCCACCTTGTGCCATCCCCTACCTCGTGCCACCACCTCCACCTCCCGAGAAGCTCCCCAGGGCACACACGCTCTCCCACCCCTCTCCCACCCCTGTCTCCTTACCAAAACCACAACAGCTTGGAAAAACTGATGGGAAAGAAGCAGCAAACCCCAAACCACGCATGGAGGGATGCAGCTCCCCACTGGGAAGTCCAGCTGGGAGGACAGGCAGACCACAAAAAGCCAACAGACCCTTTCCCTGTGGCAGCTTTTCCCGGCCAGTAGCAGGGGCTCGGCCCAAGGTGGTCCCCCGGGGCTCCCGCTCCCTTCCCGGGCGCTGACGGCCGCCTCTCTGGCAGAGGTGGAGGAGTTTGTGATGGTGCCCCTGCACGCCGAGCCCAGCAGCGCGGCGGACGAGATCGACGCGCTCTACGATGTCTACACCGACGTCATCAGCAAGTGGGCGACTAACGTAAGCGGCGGCGAGGAGCTCGGCTCCTCCCTGGGGCAGTGGCACGGGCTGGGGTATGGCCACCACACGTCCCGGCAGCCATCCTGGCATGGACGTGTCCCACGGGAGACCTCTGGTACCCATCGGGGCAGGTGCCACCCCAGCAATGTCTGGGCAGGGAGCTGCTGGGGGGCTCTGCTGCCGTTACTGGGGGCTTGTCCTCCCGTGCTGGGGAGCCCCAAGGGGCTTTCAAGATTTTAGGGAGCCTTTGGTGCCGCGTAAGGCCCGTGGGCAGGAACACGGTGCGCTGCCCCGCAGAACATCCTCCTGCTGGGCGACTTCAACGCCGACTGCTCCTACGTGACCAGCGCCCAGTGGCCGTCCATCCGCCTGCGCTTCCTCGACGCCTGCGAGTGGCTCATCCCCGACAGCGCCGACACCACCGTCACCGCCACCACCGACTGCGCCTACGACCGGTGGGTGCCGTGGCGGTGGCATGGGGGCTGGCGCGGGGGGCGGCCGGTGAGCGCTGACCCCCCCGCCATGCCCCGGCAGCATCGTTGCCTGCGGCACCGCGCTGCGCCGAGACATCAAGCCCGGCTCCGCCGCTGTCAACAACTTCCAGGCGACTTACAGCCTCCGGAGCAAGGACGTGAGTGAGGGGCCGGGGCACACGAGCCCGCCGGCACCGGCATCCACCCACCGCAGCTCCCAGGAGGGCGGGTGGGCTCCCTGCTCCCCAGGACGCACCCAAGGGTGGCCCGGCCCCAACCCCTGCACCGCTGCAACCCCCCAGCCTGAGCATTTTGGGGTCCAGCCTAAATTTGGGGGTCGGAGTGGAGCATTTGGGTCCCAGCCAACCACGAGACTGGTGGTGGGTCCAGAGGAGCTCAGCCGCCTCTCTGTGTTCCCCCCGCACCAGGCGCTGGCTGTCAGCGACCATTTCCCGGTGGAGGTGACCCTGAAAGCCCGCTGAGCCTGTCCCCATGCCGGGGGCTACCGGAACACCCCAGCGCGCACCCGTGTCTCTCGTGAGAGCCCACGCGCCACCAGCGCCAGCCCAGCTGCCCGCCGTCTCTGCAAGGAGCCGCTCTTCGGGGTCTCGCGGCAGGGGGATGCTCTTTGCTTCCATTAAAAAATGAGCCTCTTCCAGCCCTTGCAGCTCCAGAGGGAGGGTCCCCTCAGCCCCCCCAGCAGCCCCCTGCACCCCCATCCCTCTGCCAGGGGCAGCCAGGGAGGTCCCTGGGGCCAGGGGTCCCCTCCCACCATCGAGAGACCCAGACCCACAAGGCACCAAGCGCTGCTCCCCTCCGAGCTGCCGGCAGCAAAAGCGGGGACACCAGGAATGGCCTGGGAGGATCCGGGCAGGACGCAGCCCCCTCGCTGGGGTGCAGGATGCTCTTCTGCCAGCCCCTGGGGCCGCGTCCTGCTGGAGCCCACCCTGGCTGCGAGGCGGCTGACGGGGCACTGACAGTGAGGGTGGGGGGAGACAGAGGACGTGAGTCAGCTCCCGGGGGGTTCGGTGCCTCCCGGGGGGGTTTCAGTGCTGGCACGGTGCCGGGGGACACTGGACTCATCCCGTGACTGGGTGTGAGGATGCAAAACCCGGTGGCGCACGTGGGAATGTGGCAAGCCCCGGCATGAGCAGCCATCGCCTCCCTGCTCGCCCTGCCGCCGGCACCCCGGCAAGGCCGCCGGAGGATGCGGCTCTGTGGGGCTGCTTTGGGTGACAACTGGGGCTGTTCTGGGTGACCGCCGGGGCTGCTGCGGGGGTTTGCAGCCTCCCCCTCTTGCTGAGGCCACCGGAGCTCAGCCTGCCTGACCCCGACGCGCCGCCATTGCCTTCTCTCCCCTCTAATTACACCGACTGAATCACCCACATTGAGGCCATCGCCCTTTGCCGCCCGCCTGGCCGCTGTGACCCGCTCTGCGACCCGGGGGGCCACCCCGGCCGCAGCACCCCGAGCCCCGCGCGCCCACCCAGCCCTGCCCGATGCCCCGGTCCTGCCGCGCCTTCCCGGCCGCCCTTCGCCGCGTCGGCACAGGGGCGGCTGTCCCGGCCCCACCCTGCCGCCCCGTGGGATTTTGGTTTCCCAATGTAAGAAGGAGCCCAAAGCCGTGCCAAAACCCCCCCGGGGTGTCCGACTCATCCTGCTTTGCCGGCACCTCCGCTGGGAATAAAGCCACCCGTCCTGCTGCCGGGAGGGAGCAGGTGCTGCACACTCAGCACGGTAAGGACGGATCCGGGCTCGGCACCTTCAGCCACAAACCGGGAGGGACTGGGATGAGCTGGGGTGAGCTGGGGTAAGCCGGGATCAGGAGTCATGGAGCAACTCAGGGTGCTGGCAGCGGCGGCTGGGGCTGGCGGGCGATGGAGACATCCCAGTGGGGAGCGGAGCTGGGCGATGCCGGGGGCTGGCAGAGGCGCTGCTGGGCAGACTCACCGCGGCGGGACAGGGTTCAGCCTCCCCTGGGACTGGCGAGGTGGCAGCCAGCCTGTGCCGGCTCTGCGGGCTGCTCCGGGCAGCGCCCACCTTGGCATGCTGCTGCGCGCCAGGGCTGGGGAAGGACACACATGGGTTGTTGTTGCTCTGTCCCCAAATCCAAAGCAGTTTTCAAAGCTCGACTCCCATTGCTGCATCCCTGCGGCTCAGCATCCCTCCCGGCAGGATGGGGACCGTGGCGCTGGCACTGTCCCTGCTGAGCACCACTCTCCTGTGCCCAGCCACCGCCACGCTGCGTGTCGGTGCCTTCAACATCCAGGCGTTTGGTGACACCAAGATGTCCAACGAGGGAGTGGCGAGCATCATCGTCAGTGTGAGTGCAGCTGGGGACGGGCTGTGTGCTGGGGTGGACCCCAAACGTGGCTCCTGTGCCAGGGACACGTGGGGATGCGGCGGTGGACGGGATGGCATCCTGCTTCGGCGATGTCCTGGATGGTTGAAGGCTTGGTGGGGACCAAGGCGGGGTGTCAGGCACAGCCTGCAGTCCCTCTGTGGGGACGTCTGCCCCAGCGCCAAGGGACACACGGGTCCCCGTGGTGCCACACCCAGTGCCGTGCCTGGGTGCTCTCTGGGAGATGGATGGGAGAGGAGAGGGTGGCCCCGAGCCAGCACCAGGCTCCGTCTCGCCATCGCCGTCGCTCTCGGCCCCGCAGATCCTGCGCCGCTACGCCGTGGTGCTGGTGCAGGAGGTGCGTGACGCCGACCTCAGCGCCGTCACCCGGCTCATGGAGCAGCTCAACAGGTACGAGCGGGGCCGGGGCCGAGCGCGCCCGGGCTCAGCTGCCAGCATGGGGCAGGGGAAGCTGAGCTGCCTGAGCAATAAAAGGCGAAAAAACCCAAAGAAGTCCATCAGCAGAGTGTTTGTTTTAGGGATAAATGTGCCGGGGCTGAAGCTTTGAGCAGCTGCCCAAAGAGCCACCAGGAGTGACCCGGGGAGGGGCAGGGGATGCAATCGGCACAAAACCCCTCCGAGAGCTGCAAGCCCACCAGAGCACGCGGGATGGAAAGGAACTACGGCTCTGGTGGGCTCCGTCTCCAAACTCCAACAGGGCAGGGCAGTGGTAGGGGGGGGGCGAAGGGGCAGGGACAGGCAGCCCCCTGCACCCCGAGACCCTGGGCACGGCACGGGGACCCCAGCATGGACAGATGATGCTCTGAAGCGAGTGGCTCAGCCGCCCCAGGAGGAAAAGGGGCTGCTGGGGTGGGCTAAAAGCACCCCGTGGGGTGCTGGCCCCGTTTCAGGTGAGGGCACGTGCCAGGGCCGGGCTGGGGTCAGGCGGACGCCGCCGCTGCCTTGTTGAAAGGCGGCGAGTGCTCCTGAGCGGGTACACCCAGCCTGTGTCCTCGCCCCTTCGGTGTCCCCTCCAGCACGGCCACAGAGCAGTCGGGGCAGGGAGGGTGACGCCAGGCTCCGCAGGGCCCCAGGGTGCTCATTAACCTAATTTAGCTTTGCTGCAAATGAAGGTGGGGAGCGTCGCTGCAGAGAAAGGGGTGGCAGGAGCCGCCCCGCGTCCTGCCCGCAGCCGGCCGTGCCCGAGGAGCCACCCCGGGGTGGTGGGGACAGCAGGGTGGCTTGGAGCCACTACACTCATGTCACCCTATGGCTGGGGCACGGTGGCCCATGGGGACAGCAGGGCAGGACTGGCCGGTGCCAACCCCACGGCTGCCCAGCCCCTGGCCGTGCCAGGGACACCCCAGGACAGTGCCAGCCATGTCACCGTCCTGCCTTTGCATCTCCGCAGCGTGTCCACGTCCCCGTACGGCTACGAGATCAGTGGCCCCCTGGGACGGGACAACTACAAGGAGATGTACCTCTTCATCTACAGGTAACAGGGCTGGGTCTGCTGCCGCCTGTCCCACGGCACCGCGGGGCCACCGATGCCACAGAGGGGGCACAGGGGCCATGCTGAGCCCCAGGGTCACTGTCCCCTTTGGTGCCACAGGACAGACGTTGTGTCCGTGGTGGACACCTACCAATACGAGGACCCCCAGGACGTCTTCAGCCGGGAGCCGTTCATCCTGAGGGTCTCAGCACCCGGCATCAGTAAGCGGTGGGACGGGTGGCCCCGGGTGGTGGCACAGGGTGGCCACAGGGCTGATGTCCCTCTCCCCTGGCAGAGGCAGAGGAGTTTGTGTTGGTGCCACTGCATTCGGCCCCGCGCGATGCCGTCGCCGAGATCGACGCGCTCTACGACGTCTACCTGGCCATCATCAGCAAGTGGGGGACTGACGTGAGTGCCACCAGCACCGGGGGTGGCACCGAGGGTGGGCACTGAGCCCCAGGGACCGTTTGACCCACGCTGGCTCCCTGCTCCGAGGCCAGCGTGGCTGGTGCAAGGGTGGTGGGATGGGGACCTCGGTCCTGCCCTGTCCCCTGCCACCCAGGGCTGACCTGAAGTGGGGTCTGGTGTCGGGAGGGCTGGTGCTGGGAGCAGCCCTGTCCCCCAGCCACCACGAGCCCCCCCATGTCCCCGCCACAGAACATCATGTTCCTGGGAGACTTCAACGCCGACTGCGCCTACGTCCAGCCCAGCGACTGGTCGTCCATCCGCCTGCGCACCAGCGACGTCTTCAAGTGGCTGCTCCCCGACGGCACCGACACCACCGTGGGGACGTCGGACTGCGCCTACGACAGGTCAGTGCTGCTGCCATCCCCTCCCCGCCACCCCGGGGCCCTGCCCGTCCCCTGCCGAGCGCGGGGGCAGGAGCGGGACCCACCGCCCCCCTCTACCCGGCAGGATCGTGGTGTGCGGCGCCCGGCTGAAGAGAAGCATCGTGCCAAATTCAGCCGCCGTCTACAACTTCCAGCGCGCTTTCCAGCTGGAGCAGGAGGAGGTGAGCTGGGCCGGCAAACCCGGGGCTCCCACAGGCACCGGCGCTGAGCTGCCCCGGGCAGCGCCGCTGATGTCTGTTCGGGATGAGGCAGCCTGGTGCCGCCACGTAGGTGCTGCATTTAATGATCAGAGGGATTTGGGGTCGCTGCCTGGCCCCGTGGGGAAGCAACGAGACACATGGGGTTTTCCGTGGCCATTCCTGGGGATGGGGCAATCCCACCCACAGCTGGCACAGGGCTCCCGAGCGAGACGCGGGGGTCCTGGAGGACGGGTGCCTCCCTTCCAGCACCCACCCCAGCCCACGCCTGGGCATCTCTCCGGGAGAGGTGCCAAAACTGGGGTCTTTTGTGTTGAGTGTCAAGGTTGGGGACATCGCGTCCCCTCCAGCAGGCAGAAGGTTCTGGCAGGGCAATCACAGCCGCGCTGCCGGCCCCACCAGCACGGCGAGGGGCTCAGGGCTCGCCGAACCCCTGTGTCACGCCTCCCCACCTCTCGCCCCCCTCCAGGCCCTGGCAGTCAGCGACCACTACCCGGTGGAGGTGAAGCTGACAGCTTGAGCTCCTCCTGCGGCCGCAGACCACCACCCAGCTCCAGCTCCCACCACCGAGCCCCGTGAAGGCGCTCCCACAGCCCCATCCATGAGCCCTGCGCGTGGGCTGCTCCGGGTCCCGGTCTGGAGAAGGGTCACAGCCGTGCCCAGACCCCCCAGCCCACCACGAACCAGAGCCCAGGGACAGGCCACCAGCCAGCCGCCCTGTCACTGGAAGCGGTGACCGCAGCCAGGCTGGGGAATGAAGCATCCATCTCCTACCTCGTCAAAGACTTTATTGACAAATCTCATTTCACAACCAGCTGTCGGACAGGAGGGAGGATATCCAAGGACCGGCAGGCTCGGGCCACAGCGGTGTCAAGACCCTCTCCCTGTCCGTTCCTCGGGGGAGCTGAGCAGGCAGCTCTCCCTGCTCTAGAAAAGGCAGCGGTGGTGTCAGGCACTCTACGGGGACTAAGGGGAAGGGGCAGTTGGGGTGGCCATGGGAACAGGCAGCACGTCACCAATTGCTGACACTGCAGATGGCTTCACTGTGGAAGTCCACAGCTACTGCAGCGTCTCGGAGGGTCACTCGAGCTCCTGGGACCGGGCCCTGGGCGGCTGGTTTCTCAGCTCTTCTTCTTCTTCAGCATCTCCATGTACATGCGAAGCGACTTCTGGATGGACTCTTTTGAGATGAAGCTGATGAAGTTCTGAATGTCTTCCTCCCGGTGAGCTACCAGGCGGTCCAGCACCGCCTTCCTCATCATGGACTTGGTGAGCTGACGGGCATGGTCTGCGGAGAGGAGAGCGAGGATGGGGAACGTGCACGGTCCTCACCCCTGGCCAGCTCTCAGCCACTGCCACCGTGTGCAGGTGCCTCCGAACGGGGAGGTACCGCACACCAAAGGGCTCTTTAAACCAGCAGGGAAAGGTGTCACAAAAACCCTCCAGCTGGAAGCTGAACTGGATAAATTCTCATCCAATAAATTATGATCTGTACCTGAAATGACTGATCTACTGGGACAGATGCCAAGAAGCTGTGCACCTCCTTCTCTTTGTGCCCTCCAGAGCTCAGCCCCCACCCCAATACACACCACTGGGCTCAAGACAGCGCTAACCAAACAAAATCCTCCGCTGTTTGAAACTGCGCTGGCTCTGAGCTCCCCCAACCCCTTTGACCTCTGGCAGGACAGTCTGCTCACACCAAACACAAAAGGCAGCAGCGCTGTCCCCTCGAGCTCCTCCCGATGGCAGGCTCGGCCCGTGCCACTCCGCAGACACGTGGATGCTGCCGGAGCAGCGCTGGCTGCGGGAGCCGAGCGAGGCCCTGAGCACACGTCTGCTCACACACAGAGAGCCACGTGCAGCGATGCGGCAGCACATCTGGCGCACAGATGTTACATACGCGCTCTCGGTGTGCTTCAGCCGTGACGGTGAAATGATGACAAACCCCCCCATGGCCTGGGAACCCCGAATCGCTCCAGCACCCGTGTGCTACACATACCTTCACCCGGACAGACTCCTCCTGGCTCTGATTTAGGGCACCTGCATGGTGCCTCCTGGGAGGCAGGAGAGCAGAGCTGAGATGTGCTCCCCGCTCTTGGGGGCTGAGGTGACACTCTAACACCAGGACAGCAGGGGACAGAGCTGTTTAGGGACCCTCTTCCAAGGCTGGGACACAAAGGGACGTTTTTTTTGCGCAGTTTCATTCAGATTTCTACAGAAAGAGCAGCTGAAGGGCGATACCTTCAGGTAGTTGCACCTCCCCCAAGCGCTCAGGGGGCGGCATGGGGTGGGATAGCTCCGATCTAGCCCTGGCTGGCACAGAGCCCTCTCCCAGCCCAGGAACCAGGCGCTGCCAGTCACGGAGCAGCCCGAACACGCACGGGATGTCTGTCCTCACACCCCCATCGCCACCCCCAGCTCAGCAGAGTGCCGAGCGTTGATCCAGACCACAAAGGCGGACTGGCAGCCACCCAGGCACTCTCGCCCAGCCTGTTCCCTCAATTCCATGGCAGCTTTCCTGGGGTAACACCTCCAGTGACAGACACAGACATTCGGTTTGTATCTGGAGCTCAGGCACCCCCAGATTGACTCGGCAGGGCTGGCAGGGTGAGCTGAGTTGGAGCCACGTGCTCTGCACACCCAGCATGGTGTCCTCCCACATGGGGGGCACTGGTAAGCCCATCTCTGCTAGCCCAAGACACCCTGGACTGCTATGCTGAGCTTTCCTACCTCCCAGCCATCCACACCTTCCCTTTAAATGGAAACTGGTACGTAGCTCCCAGGTACCACCCCCGGTGCTTGTCCTTCCCACCCAGATCAGATCCCCTCTTCCTCTGCCGTAGTGCCACCCTTACCGGGAAGGGCCAGCCACTGTGCCATGACAGCCGCAGCCTTCTCCTGGAGCTTCTCCTCTGGCACCAGCTCGTCCACGAGGCCAAGCTTGTGGGCCTCGGGTGCAGGGTAGAGGGAGCCCAGCTGGAGGGAGCGTTCAGCAACTCGGTGTCCCACAACGTTCACAAACGTGTCCTTAAACCTAGAAGAGATGGGAGGAAAAGCCATGGTCAGGGAAACACCCAGCGGGAGCTGCACCCAGACATCGAAGCTAAGAGCACACTCGGTCCCACTTCCCAGGCATGGGTGCCTAAGCAGCAGCTACGGGCTCAGCCACACCGTGCAGGGTCAGGTGAGCAGAGCCATTTTCAGTACCACCCCAACAGAGTTCCCCCTTCTCTCCCCGAGAGCGGCTGTTTACCCTCCGTGCACAGCTCCCAGCCGTGCCCACCCACCGTGATGTGAAAGCTCCTTCCCAACAGCACATTTACACGTTCTTAGGGCAACTAAGGGCCTGTGGCTTAGTACATCAGTGTCCCTACGCTTTCAGAGATCTCCACAGCTACGGGATTTTCACAGAAGCCCAGCCTGGTTGGGGTGGGAAGGGGCCTCTGGAAATCATCCAGCCCAACCCCCTGCCAAAGCAGGTTCCCCTAGAGCATGTTGCACAGGGTCCTGTCCAGGTGAGTTTTGAATGTCTCCAGAAAAGGAGACTCCCCACCCTCCCTGGACAGCCTGTCCCAGGGCTCTGGCACCCTCACAGTAAAGAAGTTTTTCCTCATATTGAGATGGAACTTCCCATGTTTCAGTCTGTGCCCGTTGCCCCTCATCCTGTCACTGGGTACCACTGAGAAGAGTCTGGCCCCATCCTCCTGACGCCTGCCCCTGAGGTATTTTTGCAGGTACACAGCTTGTATCATGAGAAAAGCACACTCCCAGACTGAGCCTGACCAGGGAGATCTCCCAGCACTAGTTTGGGAGTTTACTGCCAAGTCAGAACTGAGGTCCTTACTGGTGAAGGATGTGAAGACATTCTGCAGCCTGAAAGCTCTTCAGATACCTGCAGGATAGGACAGAGCAACGAGGTGCTGCCTCCTGCAGCTGCAACTACCTGATCGCTGACACATAAAGCTATATCTCAGCAGCCAAACTGATTAATAAACTCCTTGAAGATGAATTCTTTCGAGAGACCTACATATAACACTAGAAGTGGGAGGCACTGGCCTACCAGAAGGGAGCCACAATGCCCAGCTGGGCTTCGTTCAGGCCGATGCTGAATTTGGGGCTCTCCACCATGATCCTGTAGTCACACGACAAGGCAACGAGGCAGCCTCCCGCCGGGCTGGACCCCTGGCGAAGAGAAGGAAGGAGTGAGTCTCGGTCACGGTTACAAAGGTCCCTGTGCCCCCAGCCTTGCTGTTTTCTCCAGAGCAGGGAAGACACAGGGTGACAGAGCAGATGGCCCCCAAGCCTCTGATTACCCGACTTGAAACAGCCCTAAGCATTTCTGACAGGTTTACCAGGGTTTACCCTTTAATTTTGCAATGCCCTTTGCTTCTTGCATGTTCCAGCCTGGAAATCCATGTTACTTGGGTTGCCAACCCTGCAGCAGAGATTTGCTACGGCATTTTCATGTAACCCTACATAAATTTTTAACCCTGCTTGAGCTGGTAACCCTGAATGCCACAGAAACGGTTCTCATCTGCCATCGATGCCCCTCAGGGCTTTACCACCAGCCTACAGCCCTCCTCCGGGCCCTCCAGGACAGACTCCCAGCCGAGTTCTTGGGGCAGGGTAGGGCTCTTGCTACACAGAACACTGCCAAGGGCACCTCAGCCCCCGCCGGCAGGACGGGAGTGCTCTGCAATGCTGCAATCCCCCCGCAGTGCCCGCCGCTTACACAGAGCCCGCAGCACCCCACACTTCCACACCGTCTCACGCCCCAAAACGCCAAACGACAGGCACTTATTTTGCCCAGACACCCCAACAAATACACCCCTGTACTTGTTTCAGCACTGACAAGCCTGATTTTTTGGCTGTCCCTGCCCACGCAGTGCAAACAAGTCACAGCAAGTGACAGACGGCGCGGGGCGACTGGGGAGGTGGATCTAAAGGACTTACATTGACTGCAGCGACTGTCACCATGTTGGAGCTGTACACACGGAGCCACATCTCCTGCACAGCTCTCCAGAACTCGGCGTAGTGCTCCGGGCTCTTCCCACACATCTCGGTGATGTCCAGGCCAGATGAGAAGATTTTGGGGACGGCCTGGAGTGGGGAAAATACAAACATCACTGGGAGCAATGCTCAGGGATGACCCTTGAGCCCTCTAACGCACTCGGCCTGGCAGCCTGAGGAAAGGGAAAGCGATTATTAAATATGACATAAACCAGGGTCTTTTGGGGTTCTGAAACCATCTCCCCAGTGCTCCCACAGCCTGGATCATCCCATCACCATGGCCTGCAGGGCTGGGACTCTTTGCTTGCAGCACAATTTCTCATTATTGGGGTCCCTGTGTGAGTACATCAGCCACGCAGCACAAAACCTGTCCTGTGCCATTCCCGGGCACCACCTTGTACTCACATCATGTCTGAAAATAAACACTGGCCTCCCCTAGCAGCTCCCTCTGGGCAGTTCAAGAGGTCTCAGGGGATGGGTCAGGTGTGCAGACATGCAGCTTTGATTTTAATGACAAACAACAACACTCAGTTGTTATTCTTCTGCTAGAAAAGGGTAGGGAAGAAGAGCATAGCCCTTCCAAGGACCTGCTCCCCTCCTTCCAGAGCCAACCAAAGCTGCTTCCCGGCCCCCCTGTGCCAGTGACCAGGGAGCCAGAGACCAAACACGAGCAAGGCAGCGGCACCCGCGCCCGCCAAACGGCCCCGCAGCTCCGCACAGCACGTACGGATGTGAAGATCACGCCCCGGCAGGCCCGGTTGTTCTCCAGCTTCTCCAGGCTTATGCAGAACTCGGTGAGGAAATCCAGGCTGAGGCTGTTGACCGGGGGGCTCTTGAACTTCATCGTGGCGACGCCTGTGCCGTGGTAAACAGAGACATCAGAACCCCCCACCACAGCGGCTCACTGGGTAAGGTCAGGCCTCCAGCTTCTGTCAGAGCAAACATCCCGTGCCCAGGGATCACACACCTTTCTGAGCCTGGCAGCGCTGCCACCCAGGCCAGCACCGCGGGAAGGGCTCTGAGCCCTTGTCCCCTCCCAAACGGCACTACCCTACCCCAAAAGGTCCTCAACAAGCGCTTGGTCTGTGTGATGCAGCTGTGCCCAGGCTGGGGACAGCGCGAGGATGCGCCCAGGGGCCCAGCAGCCCAAGGCAGGCCCTGGGAAACCTCACGAAGCAGCACTCCTTTGTTCGCTGCGGGGACATGGCCTGTGACAGCTATTCCCGGCAGCCAGGACACAGACACCCCCAACAGCTGCTCCCTGAAGGAGCGTCTGACGCTCTACCAGGTCCCCAAAGCAGGGACCCTGCAGAGGGGACGGGGCACAAGGTGTGCCTACAGTGACAGCTAGGGTTTGCCTGCGGCACCCAAGTGGCACCCAGCCACCTGAAGTGCCCACGACTGGTGAGACTCCTGTCCCCAAACGCCTCTCTCCAAGGGTCCTAAGCAGCTGAAGCTGGAACATCTGGAGCTTCGGTGGCTTTCCACGCCCAGAGCCACATGTGTCATCAGGCAGGCACGGGAGAGACCCCCCTGCCTGCATCCCACAACACCCCATGGGCGCAGGTGACACTGCAGAGGTGCCACCTGCCATACCTGAGCTCTCGTCCAGCTCCACCAGCACCTTGTTGTTGCTGAAGGCACGACACGGGGCGAGCGGGAGGCCGGGGGGCTGCCGGGTGGCTCTGCCCCACGCTGGCGGCCGGCGGCAGAGGGGCAACACACCTGGGGGGGACAGAGGCAGGTAGGGCCATGCAGGGCACAGTCCCCACGGGTGTGGGGTGTGCATCCCGAAACTGCTCTGTACGGACAGGGTGAGGGCATGGGGCACCCTGACCCACTGAGGGAGGACATGGGACACCTCGACCCATGGCAGGGGGACACGGGGACACCCTGACCCACTGAGGGAGGGCATGGGGCACCCTGACCCACGGTGGGGGGACACAGGGCACCCTGACCCACTGAGGGAGGACATTGGGACACCCTGACCCATGGCAGAGGGACACGGGGGCACCCTGACCCACTCAGAGAGGACATGGGGCACCCCGACCCATGGCAGGGGGACATTGGGACACCCTGACCCACTCAGAGAGGACATGGGGCACCCTGACCCATGGCAGGGGGACATTGGGACACCCTGACCCACTCAGAGAGGACATGGGGCACCCTGACCCATGGCAGGGGGACATTGGGACACCCTGACCCACTCAGAGAGGACATGGGGCACCCTGACCCATGGCAGGGGGACATTGGGACACCCTGACCCATTGAGGGAGGACATGGGGCACCCTGACCCACGGCGGGGGCACACGGGATGGGCCGTGGGGCTGCCCCCACTCGCGGCGGGGGGCACGGGGACACGCTGGCCGCCCGCGGAGGGACACGGGGGGCCGCGGGGCCGCCCCACCGGCGGGGCCGGGCGCACCTGACCGGGCGATCCGCCGAGCGAGCGCCCACACCGCCGCCATCTTCCGCCGCCGGGTCAAGGGTACGGGGCGGGGCCCGCGTCGCGCCGCACCGCCCGCAGGACTCGCCCCGGGGGCACCGCCCCGCTGTATCCCCGCCCCGCGCTGAGGCCCCGCCCGCGTTACAAATATTCGAAATTAAATGGAATTCAGTTCGGGTTTAGTAGGTTAGGTATAATGCGGAAGGGATGCTGTATTCTATTTTTTTTTCCTTCTCTTTTACTTGCTATTTGATTTGCCTGTAAACTGCTGTGGGGACTGAGAAATTCTTTAAATTCTTTATCTGATCAGCCTAAGCTACATTAACTCCCTGAGCATATCCTTAGCATGGTACAGAACATCACGTTTGTGCAAAACCCAGCGAGAACTGGTACGGAGGTTTGACCAAGAGCCAAGGAACTACTACACCTGCCAAGGAGGAGAGGTGAAAAGTGCACAGCGAGGAAGACATACGGCCTTCATCCCTGAGACCCCGGCCCACGACCGCCAGAAGAAACTGCGCGTGCGCAACCGGGAGGAGTTAAAGGCGGAGGCCATGGAAATGATTTCTCAGAACTCATTATAATAAACACTGCCTTTTCGGGGAAATTATGAATATGTACA